>NC_141688.1:330965575-331610575 GCF_964263255.1 Lissotriton vulgaris
GTGGTCATATTACTTCCTTTCTGTTCCCCTTTGGTTCTAGTGATAGGAAATGGCAGTCTGTGGGTGGTCACTTTGCCTCCTTTTTGTGCCCCTTTGGTTTCGGTGAAGACAATGGCAGTCTGTGGGTGGTCACAATGCATCCGTTCTGTCCCCATTTGGTACCATTGATGGGCAATTGCAGACTGTGGGTGGTCACATTGCCTCCTTTCTGTCCCCTTTGGTTTCAGTGATGGGAAATGGCAGTCTGTGGGTGGTCACGGTGCCTCCTTCTCTGTCCCCCTTTGCTTACAATGAAGACAACGGCAGTCTGTGGGTGGTGACATTGCCTCCTTTCTGTTCCCCTTTGGTTTCTGTGATGGTCAATGGCAGTCTTGGGGTTGTCAGATTGCCTCCTTTCTGTCCCCTTTGGTTCTAGTGATGGGTAATGGCAGTTTGTGGGTTGTCACGTTGTCTCAGTTCTGTCCCCCTTTGGTTTCAGGGAAGATAATGGCAGTCTGTGGGTGGCCACATTGCCTCCTTTCTGTTCCCATTTGGTTTCAGTGTCAAGACTGGCAGTCTGTGGGTGGTCACATTGCCTCCTTTCTGTTCCCATTTGTTTCCATTGATGGGCAATTGCAGTCTGTGGGTGTTCACATTGCCTCCTTTCTGTCCCCTTTGGTTCCTGTGGGTGGTCACATTGCCTCTGTTCTGTCCCCCTTTGGTTTCAGTGAAGACAATGGCAGTCTGTGGCTGGTGACATTGCCTCATTTCTGTTCCCTTTGGTTCCAGTGATGGGCAATGGCAGTCTGTGGGTGGTCACATTGCCTCCTTTCTGTTCCCCTTTGGTACCAGTGATGGGAAATGGCAGTCTGGGGGTGGTGACATTGCCTCCTTTCTGTCCCCTTTGGTTCAGTTATGGGAAATGGCTGTCTGTAAATGTAAATGTAAATTGATACTTGTAAATTGATACTTGTATAGCGCACTACTCACCGCAAGGGTCTCAAGGCGCATGTATGAATACCGCTGTGGAACCCATCCTGGCTTTCCCTGTGAGGTGTCCACTCCCGGGGACCCCCAAGGTGGAGGCCAGGCATCCTTAGCGTTGTGGGGGCCGTTGTGGAGATTAAGCAAGCTAATGCCCAGAGTTGCAGAGTGGGACTCCATGACTGGAATAGGCACCGAGGCGAGAATTATCACGTGTTGGACAGGCCTCGGGGAAGGCCCGCTCCCTCCCCGCATGACGGGGACCGGACCCCTGCTCTCCCTGTATCCCCGAACAGAACCATCCCGGCAACCCGCTGGGGCAGCCCACGACCCGTCCACAACGGAACTCCAGCCCCTGAACACCCCAATATCGGCTGGCCCGGGCCCCCGTCAGCACCACTGCCCCGGCCCAGCCGCCATCTTTGGACACTACATAACAAGGCCACGTGGCCTCGGCTCGACCCCAACCATGGGCCTGGCCAGGCCCCGACATCGAGGCACCACCATCCACCCAGGAGGTGAAGAGACCACTTGGCAGGTCAATGGGAGAAGGAGTGTCAATGGCTCCCCTCCGCCAGGTGCCGATCGCCCCCGGCCTCCCCGGGCGCTGGCTCCACCCCCCTGCTGGGTGTCTGGACTCCCTCATCCCGGACCTCCCGACCTCCAAGTGCGAGGGTCTGGACATCAAAGGAGACCAGACCTATAACTGGGGCAGCTCCAGAGCAGGAAGGCAGTTGTATCTTGGAGTCGAGAGACACCGTGAGGAACTCATCCTTGGAGGCCTGCTGGCGCTGCCGCGGCCCTTTCTTGTGAACCATCTCCGAAGCCTGCTGGCGCTGCCGCGGCCCTTTCTTGTGAACCATCTCCGAAGCCTGCTGGCGCTGCCGCGGCCCTTTCTTGTGAACCATCTCCGAAGCCTGCTGGCGCTGCCGCGGCCCTCTCCAACGTGAACCATCGTCTTGGCCTGCTGGCGCTGCCGCGGCCTTTCTCGTCGTGCACCATCTTCGTAGCCTGCTGGCACTGCCGCGGCCCTCCTCGTTGTGAACAATCGTCCTAGCCTGCTGGCGCTGCCGCGGCCCTCCTCGCTGTGAACCATCGCCCTCGCCTGCTGGCGCTGCCGCGGCCCATCTTTGCGGACCCCCATGCTCGAGGATTGTGAGCTTCCCTCTTGCCGCACCTGTACCGGACCGGTACTAAGACTGTCCCGCTACCCCTTTCCCCTACAGAGACTAGAATTGGGAGGACCCTCGTGTCCTGACCCCCCTGTATCGTTTATCACCTTGCCTCAAGATTCTTATATAAAGTGTGTTGAACTCATCCTTGTGTGGTGTCCATCTGTGGGGGGAAGTTACTTGGCTGTACGATCGCCGGAGACGGCCCTCACCGGAGGCCTCTCCCCCTGTACTCGGCCGACCCTGCGGGTCCCCGTCTAACATTGGTGGCCAGCGGCGCGATCCGAGCCAACGCATAATCGTACAGAGAGTAACTCACCCCACGACACACAACCACCATGACAACAAAAGAGAGCGGAACAACGGAAAAATTCCAGATGGAAAAACTAGAAGAATACAGCCACAGAGAACTAAAACAATTCTGCATAGAACTGGGCATTGCTACCACAGGACTGAGCACGAAAGAGGACTTCAAACACGCCCTGGAAACTTGGGCGGAGACGGGTACGGCCGTACCCCAAAACCAAAGCCTCGAGACAACCGAAACAAGCACCGCGCCGACAGAAGAAAGAAGACCGGGTCTCTCACCAGAGGAGGCCCGAGAACGAGAGAAGAGCAGGCTCCACAAATTGGAACTGGCTCGACTTTGCTTAGATGGAGAACTCAAATTGGCGGAACAAAAAATAACTTTGGAACACTTACGGCTCCGAGAGGAGCGCGAAGAGAAACAAAGGCAGAGAGAGTTAGAAGAGAAAAAGCTAGCCTACGAGCATGAGCGCAACTTGAAGGAACTAGAGATTCGGAGGCAGAACAAAGATCTCGGGGTCCCCGGGCACCCGAGCCCCCCTGTCACTACGGACCCCAAGGTCCACATCCCCAAGGCTGTCGTCAGAGAATATTACCGGAACGATGATATCCAGCAATGATTCAAAGCCTACGAAGTAGCCATGACCTCCCACCGGATTCCCCGGAGCGACTGGGGAGCCGGGTTATGGGGGAGGTTTGTCAACGAAGGTCACAGTGCCTCCTTTCTATTCCCCTTTGATTTCAGTGAAGACAATGGCAGTCTGTGGGTGGTCATATTGCTTCCTTTCTGTTCCACTTTGGTTCGAGTGATAGGAAATGGCAGTCTGTGGGTGGTCACATTGCCTCCTTTCTGTGCCCCTTTGGTTTCGGTGAAGACAATGGCAGTCTGTGGGTGGTGACATTGCCTCCTTTCTGTTCCCCTTAGGTTCCAGTGATGGGCAATGGCAATCTGTGGGTGGTCACATTGCCTCCTTTCTATTCCCCTTTGGTTTCAGTGAAGACAATGGCAGTCTGTCAGTGGTCATATTACTTCCTTTCTGTTCCCCTTTGGTTCTAGTGATAGGAAATGGCAGTCTGTGGGTGGTCACATTGCCTCCATTTTGTGCCCCTTTGGTTTCGGTGAAGACAATGGCAGTCTGTGGGTGGTCACAATGCTTCCGTTCTGTCCCCATTTGGTTCCAGTGATGGGCAATGGCAGTCTGTGGGTGGTCACATTGCCTCCTTTCTATTCCCATTTGGTTCGAGTGATGGGCAATGGCAGTCCGCGGGTGGTGACATTGCCTCCTTTCTGTCCCCTTTGGTTCAGTGATGGGAAAGGGCTGTCTGTGAGTGGTCACATTGCCTCCCGTCTGTCCCCTTTAGTTTCAGTAAAGACAATGACAGTCATTGGGTTTTCACATTGCCTCCTTTCTATTCCCATTTGGTTACAGTGATGGGCAGTTGCAGTCTGTGGGTGGTCACATTGCTTTCTTTCTGGCCCCCTTTGGTTCCAGTGATGGGCAATGGCAGTCTGTGGGTGGTCACGTTGCCTCCTTTCTGTTCCCTTTGGTTCTAGTGATGGGCAATGGCAGTCAGTGGGTGGTCACATTGCCTTCTTTCTGTCCCCCTTTGGTTCCAGTGATGTGAATGGCAGTCTGTGGGTGGTCACAGTGCCTCCTTTCTATTCCCCTTTGATTTCAGTGAAGACAATGGCAGTCTGTGGGTGGTCACATTGCCTCCTTTCTGTGCCCCTTTGGTTTCGGTGAAGACAATGGCAGTCTGTGGGTGGTGACATTGCCTCCTTTCTGTTCCCCTTTGGTTCCAGTGATGGGCAATGGCAATCTGTGGGTGGTCACATTGCCTCCTTTCTATTCCCCTTTGGTTTCAGTGAAGACAATGGCAGTCTGTCGGTGGTCATATTACTTCCTTTCTGTTCCCCTTTGGTTCTAGTGATAGGAAATGGCAGTCTGTGGGTGGTCACTTTGCCTCCTTTTTGTGCCCCTTTGGTTTCGGTGAAGACAATGGCAGTCTGTGGGTGGTCACAATGCATCCGTTCTGTCCCCATTTGGTACCATTGATGGGCAATTGCAGACTGTGGGTGGTCACATTGCCTCCTTTCTGTCCCCTTTGGTTTCAGTGATGGGAAATGGCAGTCTGTGGGTGGTCACGGTGCCTCCTTCTCTGTCCCCCTTTGCTTACAATGAAGACAACGGCAGTCTGTGGGTGGTGACATTGCCTCCTTTCTGTTCCCCTTTGGTTTCTGTGATGGTCAATGGCAGTCTTGGGGTTGTCAGATTGCCTCCTTTCTGTCCCCTTTGGTTCTAGTGATGGGTAATGGCAGTTTGTGGGTTGTCACGTTGTCTCAGTTCTGTCCCCCTTTGGTTTCAGGGAAGATAATGGCAGTCTGTGGGTGGCCACATTGCCTCCTTTCTGTTCCCATTTGGTTTCAGTGTCAAGACTGGCAGTCTGTGGGTGGTCACATTGCCTCCTTTCTGTTCCCATTTGTTTCCATTGATGGGCAATTGCAGTCTGTGGGTGTTCACATTGCCTCCTTTCTGTCCCCTTTGGTTCCTGTGGGTGGTCACATTGCCTCTGTTCCGTCCCCCTTTGATTTCAGTGAAGACAATGGCAGTCTGTGGCTGGTGACATTGCCTCATTTCTGTTCCCTTTGGTTCCAGTGATGGGCAATGGCAGTCTGTGGGTGGTCACATTGCCTCCTTTCTGTTCCCCTTTGGTACCAGTGATGGGAAATGGCAGTCTGGGGGTGGTGACATTGCCTCCTTTCTGTCCCCTTTGGTTCAGTTATGGGAAATGGCTGTCTGTAAATGTAAATGTAAATTGATACTTGTAAATTGATACTTGTATAGCGCACTACTCACCGCAAGGGTCTCAAGGCGCATGTATGAATACCGCTGTGGAACCCATCCTGGCTTTCCCTGTGAGGTGTCCACTCCCGGGGACCCCCAAGGTGGAGGCCAGGCATCCTTAGCGTTGTGGGGGCCGTTGGGGAGATTAAGCAAGCTAATGCCCAGAGTTGCAGAGTGGGACTCCATGACTGGAATAGGCACCGAGGCGAGAATTATCACGTGTTGGACAGGCCTCGGGGAAGGCCCGCTCCCTCCCCGCATGACGGGGACCGGACCCCTGCTCTCCCTGTATCCCCGAACAGAACCATCCCGGCAACCCGCTGGGGCAGCCCACGACCCGTCCACAACGGAACTCCAGCCCCTGAACACCGCAATATCGGCTGGCCCGGGCCCCCGTCAGCACCACTGCCCCGGCCCAGCCGCCATCTTTGGACACTACATAACAAGGCCACGTGGCCTCGGCTCGACCCCAACCCTGGGCCTGGCCAGGCCCCGACATCGAGGCACCACCATCCACCCAGGAGGTGAAGAGACCACTTGGCAGGTCAATGGGAGAAGGAGTGTCAATGGCTCCCCTCCGCCAGGTGCCGATCGCCCCCGGCCTCCCCGGGCGCTGGCTCCACCCCCCTGCTGGGTGTCTGGACTCCCTCATCCCGGACCTCCCGACCTCCAAGTGCGAGGGTCTGGACATCAAAGGAGACCAGACCTATAACTGGGGCAGCTCCAGAGCAGGAAGGCAGTTGTATCTTGGAGTCGAGAGACACCGTGAGGAACTCATCCTTGGAGGCCTGCTGGCGCTGCCGCGGCCCTTTCTTGTGAACCATCTCCGAAGCCTGCTGGCGCTGCCGCGGCCCTTTCTTGTGAACCATCTCCGAAGCCTGCTGGCGCTGCCGCGGCCCTTTCTTGTGAACCATCTCCGAAGCCTGCTGGCGCTGCCGCGGCCCTCTCCAACGTGAACCATCGTCTTGGCCTGCTGGCGCTGCCGCGGCCTTTCTCGTCGTGCACCATCTTCGTAGCCTGCTGGCACTGCCGCGGCCCTCCTCGTTGTGAACAATCGTCCTAGCCTGCTGGCGCTGCCGCGGCCCTCCTCGCTGTGAACCATCGCCCTCGCCTGCTGGCGCTGCCGCGGCCCATCTTTGCGGACCCCCATGCTCGAGGATTGTGAGCTTCCCTCTTGCCGCACCTGTACCGGACCGGTACTAAGACTGTCCCGCTACCCCTTTCCCCTACAGAGACTAGAATTGGGAGGACCCTCGTGTCCTGACCCCCCTGTATCGTTTATCACCTTGCCTCAAGATTCTTATATAAAGTGTGTTGAACTCATCCTTGTGTGGTGTCCATCTGTGGGGGGAAGTTACTTGGCTGTACGATCGCCGGAGACGGCCCTCACCGGAGGCCTCTCCCCCTGTACTCGGCCGACCCTGCGGGTCCCCGTCTAACATTGGTGGCCAGCGGCGCGATCCGAGCCAACGCATAATCGTACAGAGAGTAACTCACCCCACGACACACAACCACCATGACAACAAAAGAGAGCGGAACAACGGAAAAATTCCAGATGGAAAAACTAGAAGAATACAGCCACAGAGAACTAAAACAATTCTGCATAGAACTGGGCATTGCTACCACAGGACTGAGCACGAAAGAGGACTTCAAACACGCCCTGGAAACTTGGGCGGAGACGGGTACGGCCGTACCCCAAAACCAAAGCCTCGAGACAACCGAAACAAGCACCGCGCCGACAGAAGAAAGAAGACCGGGTCTCTCACCAGAGGAGGCCCGAGAACGAGAGAAGAGCAGGCTCCACAAATTGGAACTGGCTCGACTTTGCTTAGATGGAGAACTCAAATTGGCGGAACAAAAAATAACTTTGGAACACTTACGGCTCCGAGAGGAGCGCGAAGAGAAACAAAGGCAGAGAGAGTTAGAAGAGAAAAAGCTAGCCTACGAGCATGAGCGCAACTTGAAGGAACTAGAGATTCGGAGGCAGAACAAAGATCTCGGGGTCCCCGGGCACCCGAGCCCCCCTGTCACTACGGACCCCAAGGTCCACATCCCCAAGGCTGTCGTCAGAGAATATTACCGGAACGATGATATCCAGCAATGATTCAAAGCCTACGAAGTAGCCATGACCTCCCACCGGATTCCCCGGAGCGACTGGGGAGCCGGGTTATGGGGGAGGTTTGTCAACGAAGGACGAGACGCCCTGCTGCAACTCCCGGACCATCAGATGACGTCCTACGACCACATGAAAGCCGCCCTCCTCACTCGATACGGGCTCACGCCCGAGATGTACCGCCAGAGGTTCCGCGACTGCAAACGGATCCCGGATACGACTTGGGTGGAGTACGTGAACTTCTTTAGCCGAGCCTTTGAGGGGTGGATCAAGGGCAGCAAGGTGACCACTTACGAGCAACTCTTTGACCTTATTGTATGGGAGCACCTTTCTAACAACTGCTTCGTCGAGCTCAGGCAGCACCTCCTTGACAGTAAACTGACTGAACCTCGGCAACTCGCCGTCGAGGCTGACCGATGGGAAAGCACCCGAGTTCCCCGAAACGGGCCCAGCGAACAGAACAGAGCCGCCCAAGGGTTCCATCGCCCCCGAGGGGGAGGAGGAGGCCAGGGTCGGGGCAGAGACACCGTCCCGGTGCATCCCGCCAGCAACACCCCGCCCCCGGCCGGCAGGGGGAGCCTCCCGATGCGACCAGGTTTCCGCGCCAACGTTACCTGCCACCGATGCCAGCGACCCGGCCACTACGCCAATGATCCCAACTGCCCAAAGAACCAGAGCCCTATGCCCTGCCAGGTCGCTGCCGCCGCCCTGGGAGAAGAGCAAACCCAAGAAGACTCTGAAGAGTACGAGCCAGACCAGCCCGAGTGGGAACCAGCCGCCATGTCCCTGGTCTGCCTAGGGGAAAGAGACCTGATCCTGCGGGCACCCCTTCCCGCCAACACGCAGAAGTACAGCCAGTGGGTCAACATTAATGGGCACCGGGCTGAAGCCCTCCGCGACACCGGGGCCAGTGTGACCGCAGTCCACTGCCATCTGGTGACCCCGGACCAGATCTTGCCAAATATCCTTTGCCCCGTACGGTCGGCCGACAATTCAGAAAGCCTATGTCGGATGGCCTGCGTCCCCTTCGAGTGGGGAGGAGTATCCGGAATGCTGAAAGTGACTGTCCGCGATGATGCCCCTGTGGGCTGCCTCCTGGGGAACGACCTCGAAAGTTCTCCCTGGTCAGCCGTCGAGAGAAGAGAGCACGTGGGGATGCTGGGCCTCCCTGAATGGGTCTGCGTAACAACCCGGTCCATGGCCGCCCGCGCCATCCCCAGTCCCGAAGAACCCGAATGGCCAGAGCCTCCTCCCCCGATCGTCCAAGAGGGAGCCACCCTGGAAGCCAGTTCTCCGGAACACAGCGAAGAAGGACTCGATCGGCTCCGGGACCTTCCCGAACTGGCCCAGTGGCGTCAAGAGGGTGGCCCCACCCAGGAACAATTCCGACAGGAGCAGAGAGCATGTCCTTCCCTCGAGGGACTCCGGCAGCAAGCCCTCGCCCAGAGCGCAGGAGACACCTCGGGGGCCCACTGGATTTATTGGGACAATGACCTGCTCTACCGTGAGCAAAGGATTGCTGAGCTGGGGGCCAGCCGGGTGCTGGTGGTCCCCCTCCGCTTCAGAGACTTCCTCTTGAACCTAGCACACGATGTGCCCCTTGCCGGACACTTGGGACAAGACAAAATGTACAGCTGCCTGGTGACCCACTTCTACTGGCCCAAAATGCGGAATGATGTATCCAACCCCTGCCGGGCCTGCCCAACCTGCCAGGCCAGCGGGAAGAGCGGCCGCAAGATCAAAGCACCCTTGCAGCCTTTCCCCATCGTCACCACCCCGTTTGAACGGGTGGGAATAGACATTGTGGGGCCCCTGGACCCCCGAACAGCACAAGGGCACCGGTTCATCCTAGTCCTGGTGGACCACGCCACCCGCTATCCCGAGGCCATCCCTCTTCGGACCGTGACGGCGCCCGTGGTAGGCCGAGCCCTGATGGGGATCTTCTCTCGGGTGGGCTTCCCCCGGGAAGTCGTCAGCGACAGGGGCACGAACTTTATCTCTAAATACATGAAGTCTCTCTGGCAACAGTGCGGGGTCACCTACAAATTCACGACCCCCTATCAACTGCAAGGAAATGGACTGGTCGAGCGGTTTAACCGCACCCTCAAGGGGATGATCATGGGCCTAGAAGAACCCCTACGTTGCCAATGGGATGTGCTGCTCCCGTGCCTCCTGTTCGCCTACCGAGAAGTCCCCCAGAAATCCCTGGGCTTCAGCCCATTCGAACTCCTGTATGGACACCCCGTCCGGGGTCCCCTCAGCCTGGTCAAAGAAGGGTGGGAGGTGGCCCCCCAGAAGACTCCGCCGGATGTATACAAGTATCTCCTGACCCTCCGCAACCAGACCCGGCGATTCAGGGAACTCGCCAAGGCAAACCTTGAAGCCAGTCAGGAGGACATGAAGAGATGGTATGATCAGCATGCCTCCTCCATCGAGTTCGAGCCGGGACAACAAGTCTGGGTGATGTCCCCGGTTGAACCCTGCGCCCTACAGGACAAATGGACAGGGCCCTTCAAGGTGATAGAGCGCAAGGGTCCCGTCACCTACCTGATCGACATGGAGTCCCCCCGGAACCCCTTACGGGTCCTCCACGCCAACAGACTCAAACCCCACTTCGTACGCTCAGAACTCAGCCTCCTGATGGCTACCGATAGTGGGACGGAAGAAGACTCCGAGCCCCTTCCTGACCTGCTGAGGACACTCGAGCAGGACGGCTCAGTGAAAGGGGTCAGACTCTCCAATGCTTTATCCCCAGAGCAACGCCAAGACTGTCGAGATCTCCTGCTACAATTCGCAGACCTGTTTTCCCTCATCCCCGGGGTCACCCCCTGGTGCCTTCACGACGTGGACACCGGGGATAGCCCCCCTATTCGACACCGGGCGCACCGATTGCCGGATCGAGTGCGCGTCTGCATCCAGAACGAAGGATCCAAAATGCTGGCTCTAGGAGTGATCGAGCCGTCTGACAGCCCCTGGGCCAGCCCAGTCGTACTGGTCCCCAAGGCTGCCGCCCCGGGCGTTGCCCCCGAGCTCCGGTTCTGCGTGGACTATCGGGGCCTGAACGCCGTTACCAGAACCGACGCTCACCCCATCCCCCGGGCGGATGAGCTGATTGACCGCATGGGGGCCGCCCGCTTCCTGAGCATCTTCGATCTAACAGCGGGCTACTGGCAGATCGGCCTCACCCCCGGGGCCCAAGAGCGATCCGCCTTCTCTACCCCGGATGGCCACTACCACTTCAAGGTGATGCCATTCGACATGAAAAACGCCCCAGCTACCTTCCAGAGACTCGTGAACCAGGTACTGGCGGGCCTCGAAGAATTCAGCGCCGCCTATCTGGACGACATTGCTGTATACAGTCGTCATTGGGCAGACCACCTCCACCATCTCCGGGAGGTCCTGCACGCCCTCCGGCAGGCCGGGCTCACCATCAAAGTCAGCAAATGCCAGATTGGCCAAGGGTCCGTGACCTACCTGGGACACCAAGTGGGGAGCGGTCTGGTGGCCCCCCTCCAGCTCAATATTGCTGCCATCCAGGCCTGGCAACCACCTGTCACCCAAACCGAGGTCCGGGCCTTCCTGGGGCTCACCGGGTACTACCGGCGGTTTGTAAAGGACTATGGCAGCATTGTGGGGCCCCTCACAGAACTCACATCCAAGAAAAACCCCAAAACAGTCAACTGGACTCCGGACTGTCAAGCGGCCTTTGAGAAATTGAAGGCCGCCATGTGCACCGCCCCCGTGCTCCAGGCCCCCGACTACAGCCGGGAGTTCATAGTGCAGACGGACGCCTCAGATCATGGCATTGGGGCCGTCCTCTCTCAACTCAACACCGAGGGAGTCGATCAGCCAATGGCCTTCATCAGCCGACGCCTGCTGGCCCGAGAACAGCGCTGGAGCACCATCGAGCGCGAGGCCTTCGCCGTGGTATGAGGCCTCAAGAAGCTCCGGCCCTATCTCTTCGGTACCCACTTCCGAGTGCAAACGGATCACCGACCCCTGCAATGGCTGATGCAGATGCGGGGAGAGAACCCAAAACTGTTGCGATGGTCCATCTCCCTGCAGGGGATGGATTTCACTGTGGAGCATCGTCCAGGCCAGGACCACGCCAACGCAGACGGCCTGTCACGCTTCTTCCGCCTCGGCGAGGAGAGTACCCAAGAGGATGGGTGACTCTCCCTGCCTTCAGCTGGGGGGGACGCATGTTGGACAGGCCTCGGGGAAGGCCCGCTCCCTCCCCGCATGACGGGGACCGGACCCCTGCTCTCCCTGTATCCCCGACCAGAACCATCCCGGCAACCCGTTGGGGCAGCCCACGACCCGTCCACAACGGAACTCCAGCCCCTGAACACCCCAATATCGGCTGGCCCGGGCCCCCGTCAGCACCACTGCCCCGGCCCAGCCGCCATCTTTGGACACTACATAACAAGGCCGCGTGGCC
Organism: Lissotriton vulgaris; assembly: GCF_964263255.1. Lineage (NCBI taxonomy): Eukaryota > Metazoa > Chordata > Amphibia > Caudata > Salamandridae > Lissotriton > Lissotriton vulgaris. The sequence goes on from NC_141688.1 coordinate 330,977,417, forward strand.
TCGGCTCGACCCCAACCCTGGGCCTGGCCAGGCCCCGACATCGAGGCACCACCATCCACCCAGGAGGTGAAGAGACCACTTGGCAGGTCAATGGGAGAAGGAGTGTCAATGGCTCCCCTCCGCCAGGTGCCGATCGCCCCCGGCCTCCCCGGGCGCTGGCTCCACCCCCCTGCTGGGTGTCTGGACTCCCTCATCCCGGACCTCCCGACCTCCAAGTGCGAGGGTCTGGACATCAAAGGAGACCAGACCTATAACTGGGGCAGCTCCAGAGCAGGAAGGCAGTTGTATCTTGGAGTCGAGAGACACCGTGAGGAACTCATCCTTGGAGGCCTGCTGGCGCTGCCGCGGCCCTTTCTTGTGAACCATCTCCGAAGCCTGCTGGCGCTGCCGCGGCCCTTTCTTGTGAACCATCTCCGAAGCCTGCTGGCGCTGCCGCGGCCCTTTCTTGTGAACCATCTCCGAAGCCTGCTGGCGCTGCCGCGGCCCTCTCCAACGTGAACCATCGTCTTGGCCTGCTGGCGCTGCCGCGGCCTTTCTCGTCGTGCACCATCTTCGTAGCCTGCTGGCACTGCCGCGGCCCTCCTCGTTGTGAACAATCGTCCTAGCCTGCTGGCGCTGCCGCGGCCCTCCTCGCTGTGAACCATCGCCCTCGCCTGCTGGCGCTGCCGCGGCCCATCTTTGCGGACCCCCATGCTCGAGGATTGTGAGCTTCCCTCTTGCCGCACCTGTACCGGACCGGTACTAAGACTGTCCCGCTACCCCTTTCCCCTACAGAGACTAGAATTGGGAGGACCCTCGTGTCCTGACCCCCCTGTATCGTTTATCACCTTGCCTCAAGATTCTTATATAAAGTGTGTTGAACTCATCCTTGTGTGGTGTCCATCTGTGGGGGGAAGTTACTTGGCTGTACGATCGCCGGAGACGGCCCTCACCGGAGGCCTCTCCCCCTGTACTCGGCCGACCCTGCGGGTCCCCGTCTAACATTGGTGGCCAGCGGCGCGATCCGAGCCAACGCATAATCGTACAGAGAGTAACTCACCCCACGACACACAACCACCATGACAACAAAAGAGAGCGGAACAACGGAAAAATTCCAGATGGAAAAACTAGAAGAATACAGCCACAGAGAACTAAAACAATTCTGCATAGAACTGGGCATTGCTACCACAGGACTGAGCACGAAAGAGGACTTCAAACACGCCCTGGAAACTTGGGCGGAGACGGGTACGGCCGTACCCCAAAACCAAAGCCTCGAGACAACCGAAACAAGCACCGCGCCGACAGAAGAAAGAAGACCGGGTCTCTCACCAGAGGAGGCCCGAGAACGAGAGAAGAGCAGGCTCCACAAATTGGAACTGGCTCGACTTTGCTTAGATGGAGAACTCAAATTGGCGGAACAAAAAATAACTTTGGAACACTTACGGCTCCGAGAGGAGCGCGAAGAGAAACAAAGGCAGAGAGAGTTAGAAGAGAAAAAGCTAGCCTACGAGCATGAGCGCAACTTGAAGGAACTAGAGATTCGGAGGCAGAACAAAGATCTCGGGGTCCCCGGGCACCCGAGCCCCCCTGTCACTACGGACCCCAAGGTCCACATCCCCAAGGCTGTCGTCAGAGAATATTACCGGAACAATGATATCCAGCAATGATTCAAAGCCTACGAAGTAGCCATGACCTCCCACCGGATTCCCCGGAGCGACTGGGGAGCCGGGTTATGGGGGAGGTTTGTCAACGAAGGACGAGACGCCCTGCTGCAACTCCCGGACCATCAGATGACGTCCTACGACCACATGAAAGCCGCCCTCCTCACTCGATACGGGCTCACGCCCGAGATGTACCGCCAGAGGTTCCGCGACTGCAAACGGATCCCGGATACGACTTGGGTGGAGTACGTGAACTTCTTTAGCCGAGCCTTTGAGGGGTGGATCAAGGGCAGCAAGGTGACCACTTACGAGCAACTCTTTGACCTTATTGTATGGGAGCACCTTTCTAACAACTGCTTCGTCGAGCTCAGGCAGCACCTCCTTGACAGTAAACTGACTGAACCTCGGCAACTCGCCGTCGAGGCTGACCGATGGGAAAGCACCCGAGTTCCCCGAAACGGGCCCAGCGAACAGAACAGAGCCGCCCAAGGGTTCCATCGCCCCCGAGGGGGAGGAGGAGGCCAGGGTCGGGGCAGAGACACCGTCCCGGTGCATCCCGCCAGCAACACCCCGCCCCCGGCCGGCAGGGGGAGCCTCCCGATGCGACCAGGTTTCCGCGCCAACGTTACCTGCCACCGATGCCAGCGACCCGGCCACTACGCCAATGATCCCAACTGCCCAAAGAACCAGAGCCCTATGCCCTGCCAGGTCGCTGCCGCCGCCCTGGGAGAAGAGCAAACCCAAGAAGACACTGAAGAGTACGAGCCAGACCAGCCCGAGTGGGAACCAGCCGCCATGTCCCTGGTCTGCCTAGGGGAAAGAGACCTGATCCTGCGGGCACCCCTTCCCGCCAACACGCAGAAGTACAGCCAGTGGGTCAACATTAATGGGCACCGGGCTGAAGCCCTCCGCGACACCGGGGCCAGTGTGACCGCAGTCCACTGCCATCTGGTGACCCCGGACCAGATCTTGCCAAATATCCTTTGCCCCGTACGGTCGGCCGACAATTCAGAAAGCCTATGTCGGATGGCCTGCGTCCCCTTCGAGTGGGGAGGAGTATCCGGAATGCTGAAAGTGACTGTCCGCGATGATGCCCCTGTGGGCTGCCTCCTGGGGAACGACCTCGAAAGTTCTCCCTGGTCAGCCGTCGAGAGAAGAGAGCACGTGGGGATGCTGGGCCTCCCTGAATGGGTCTGCGTAACAACCCGGTCCATGGCCGCCCGCGCCATCCCCAGTCCCGAAGAACCCGAATGGCCAGAGCCTCCTCCCCCGATCGTCCAAGAGGGAGCCACCCTGGAAGCCAGTTCTCCGGAACACAGCGAAGAAGGACTCGATCGGCTCCGGGACCTTCCCGAACTGGCCCAGTGGCGTCAAGAGGGTGGCCCCACCCAGGAACAATTCCGACAGGAGCAGAGAGCATGTCCTTCCCTCGAGGGACTCCGGCAGCAAGCCCTCGCCCAGAGCGCAGGAGACACCTCGGGGGCCCACTGGATTTATTGGGACAATGACCTGCTCTACCGTGAGCAAAGGATTGCTGAGCTGGGGGCCAGCCGGGTGCTGGTGGTCCCCCTCCGCTTCAGAGACTTCCTCTTGAACCTAGCACACGATGTGCCCCTTGCCGGACACTTGGGACAAGACAAAATGTACAGCTGCCTGGTGACCCACTTCTACTGGCCCAAAATGCGGAATGATGTATCCAACCACTGCCGGGCCTGCCCAACCTGCCAGGCCAGCGGGAAGAGCGGCCGCAAGATCAAAGCACCCTTGCAGCCTTTCCCCATCGTCACCACCCCGTTTGAACGGGTGGGAATAGACATTGTGGGGCCCCTGGACCCCCGAACAGCACAAGGGCACCGGTTCATCCTAGTCCTGGTGGACCACGCCACCCGCTATCCCGAGGCCATCCCTCTTCGGACCGTGACGGTGCCCGTGGTAGGCCGAGCCCTGATGGGGATCTTCTCTCGGGTGGGCTTCCCCCGGGAAGTCGTCAGCGACAGGGGCACGAACTTTATCTCTAAATACATGAAGTCTCTCTGGCAACAGTGCGGGGTCACCTACAAATTCACGACCCCCTATCAACTGCAAGGAAATGGACTGGTCGAGCGGTTTAACCGCACCCTCAAGGGGATGATCATGGGCCTAGAAGAACCCCTACGTCGCCAATGGGATGTGCTGCTCCCGTGCCTCCTGTTCGCCTACCGAGAAGTCCCCCAGAAATCCCTGGGCTTCAGCCCATTCGAACTCCTGTATGGACACCCCGTCCGGGGTCCCCTCAGCCTGGTCAAAGAAGGGTGGGAGGTGGCCCCCCAGAAGACTCCGCCGGATGTATACAAGTATCTCCTGACCCTCCGCAACCAGACCCGGCGATTCAGGGAACTCGCCAAGGCAAACCTTGAAGCCAGTCTGGAGGACATGAAGAGATGGTATGATCAGCATGCCTCCTCCATCGAGTTCGAGCCGGGACAACAAGTCTGGGTGATGTCCCCGGTTGAACCCTGCGCCCTACAGGACAAATGGACAGGGCCCTTCAAGGTGATAGAGCGCAAGGGTCCCGTCACCTACCTGATCGACATGGAGTCCCCCCGGAACCCCTTACGGGTCCTCCACGCCAACAGACTCAAACCCCACTTCGTACGCTCAGAACTCAGCCTCCTGATGGCTACCGATAGTGGGACGGAAGAAGACTCCGAGCCCCTTCCTGACCTGCTGAGGACACTCGAGCAGGACGGCTCAGTGAAAGGGGTCAGACTCTCCAATGCTTTATCCCCAGAGCAACGCCAAGACTGTCGAGATCTCCTGCTACAATTCGCAGACCTGTTTTCCCTCATCCCCGGGGTCACCCCCTGGTGCCTTCACGACGTGGACACCGGGGATAGCCCCCCTATTCGACACCGGGCGCACCGAGTGCCGGATCGAGTGCGCGTCTGCATCCAGAACGAAGGATCCAAAATGCTGGCTCTAGGAGTGATCGAGCCGTCTGACAGCCCCTGGGCCAGCCCAGTCGTACTGGTCCCCAAGGCTGCCGCCCCGGGCGTTGCCCCCGAGCTCCGGTTCTGCGTGGACTATCGGGGCCTGAACGCCGTTACCAGAACCGACGCTCACCCCATCCCCCGGGCGGATGAGCTGATTGACCGCATGGGGGCCGCCCGCTTCCTGAGCATCTTCGATCTAACAGCGGGCTACTGGCAGATCGGCCTCACCCCCGGGGCCCAAGAGCGATCCGCCTTCTCTACCCCGGATGGCCACTACCACTTCAAGGTGATGCCATTCGACATGAAAAACGCCCCAGCTACCTTCCAGAGACTCGTGAACCAGGTACTGGCGGGCCTCGAAGAATTCAGCGCCGCCTATCTGGACGACATTGCTGTATACAGTCGTCATTGGGCAGACCACCTCCACCATCTCCGGGAGGTCCTGCACGCCCTCCGGCAGGCCGGGCTCACCATCAAAGTCAGCAAATGCCAGATTGGCCAAGGGTCCGTGACCTACCTGGGACACCAAGTGGGGAGCGGTCTGGTGGCCCCCCTCCAGCTCAATATTGCTGCCATCCAGGCCTGGCAACCACCTGTCACCCAAACCGAGGTCCGGGCCTTCCTGGGGCTCACCGGGTACTACCGGCGGTTTGTAAAGGACTATGGCAGCATTGTGGGGCCCCTTACAGAACTCACATCCAAGAAAAACCCCAAAACAGTCAACTGGACTCCGGACTGTCAAGCGGCCTTTGAGAAATTGAAGGCCGCCATGTGCACCGCCCCCGTGCTCCAGGCCCCCGACTACAGCCGGGAGTTCATAGTGCAGACGGACGCCTCAGATCATGGCATTGGGGCCGTCCTCTCTCAACTCAACACCGAGGGAGTCGATCAGCCAATGGCCTTCATCAGCCGACGCCTGCTGGCCCGAGAACAGCGCTGGAGCACCATCGAGCGCGAGGCCTTCGCCGTGGTATGAGGCCTCAAGAAGCTCCGGCCCTATCTCTTCGGTACCCACTTCCGAGTGCAAACGGATCACCGACCCCTGCAATGGCTGATGCAGATGCGGGGAGAGAACCCAAAACTGTTGCGATGGTCCATCTCCCTGCAGGGGATGGATTTCACTGTGGAGCATCGTCCAGGCCAGGACCACGCCAACGCAGACGGCCTGTCACGCTTCTTCCGCCTCGGCGAGGAGAGTACCCAAGAGGATGGGTGACTCTCCCTGCCTTCAGCTGGGGGGGACGCATGTTGGACAGGCCTCGGGAAAGGCCCGCTCCCTCCCCGCATGACGGGGACCGGACCCCTGCTCTCCCTGTATCCCCGACCAGAACCATCCCGGCAACCCGTTGGGGCAGCCCACGACCCGTCCACAACGGAACTCCAGCCCCTGAACACCCCAATATCGGCTGGCCCGGGCCCCCGTCAGCACCACTGCCCCGGCCCAGCCGCCATCTTTGGACACTACATAACAAGGCCGCGTGGCCTCGGCTCGACCCCAACCCTGGGCCTGGCCAGGCCCCGACATCGAGGCACCACCATCCACCCAGGAGGTGAAGAGACCACTTGGCAGGTCAATGGGAGAAGGAGTGTCAATGGCTCCCCTCCGCCAGGTGCCGATCGCCCCCGGCCTCCCCGGGCGCTGGCTCCACCCCCCTGCTGGGTGTCTGGACTCCCTCATCCCGGACCTCCCGACCTCCAAGTGCGAGGGTCCGGACATCAAAGGAGACCAGACCTATAACTGGGGCAGCTCCAGAGCAGGAAGGCAGTTGTATCTTGGAGTCGAGAGACACCGTGAGGAACTCATCCTTGGAGGCCTGCTGGCGCTGCCGCGGCCCTTTCTTGTGAACCATCTCCGAAGCCTGCTGGCGCTGCCGCGGCCCTTTCTTGTGAACCATCTCCGAAGCCTGCTGGCGCTGCCGCGGCCCTCTCCAACGTGAACCATCGTCTTGGCCTGCTGGCGCTGCCGCGGCCTTTCTCGTCGTGCACCATCTTCGTAGCCTGCTGGCACTGCCGCGGCCCTCCTCGTTGTGAACAATCGTCCTAGCCTGCTGGCGCTGCCGCGGCCCTCCTCGCTGTGAACCATCGCCCTCGCCTGCTGGCGCTGCCGCGGTCCATCTTTGCGGACCCCCAAGCTCGAGGATTGTGAGCTTCCCTCTTGCCGCACCTGTACCGGACCGGTACTAAGACTGTCCCGCTACCCCTTTCCCCTACAGAGACTAGAATTGGGAGGACCCTCGTGTCCTGACCCCCCTGTATCGTTTATCACCTTGCCTCAAGATTCTTATATAAAGTGTGTTGAACTCATCCTTGTGTGGTGTCCATCTGTGGGGGGGAAGTTACTTGTCTGTACGATCGCCGGAGACGGCCCTCACCGGAGGCCTCTCCCCCTGTACTCGGCCGACCCTCCGGGTCCCCGTCTAACATCACGTCCGTTGAATTTTGAGCCCAAGACCCGCCGAGGCGGGGAATTGAACCCTGGTCTCGGGCCAGACCTCTGCATCAGGGTCTGCCGCTCTAACCATTAAGCCACACTTCTCCACTCTGTGAGTGGTCACATTGCCTCCCTTCTGTCCCCCTTAGTTTCAGTAAAGACAACGACAGTCTGTGGGTTTTCACATTGCCTCCTTTCTATTCCCATAACCCAAGGAGTATCTTATTTCATAAATGTAATGATTCAATAGTCTCTTGTAGACAACATCAGTCCAACAACAAAAACTCTTTACTGCAGGCTTGCTTCTTCTTTCTTTTTTTTTCACACTTCAAGTGATATCTTCAACGATGTTTCAATAATTAATCCAACAGTTCAACTGATGAGCAAAAACAGCCACAGTACAAATGATGATCAAATACAGCCTACGCGTTTCGTCCCCACTGGGACATCATCAGGGCTTTAAAGAGACGTAGGTAAACTAACTTTTGACATGATGTTATAAAAAATTATGCATTTCTGAATCACTATTCAAACCATCTTTCACAGCTCTACAGCGACTTATCCATGTAGCTTCCTCCTTCCTGATCTGAAGTTCCCAACATCCCCCTCTTGCAATAGGTACTATTTTCTGAAGGCCATGAAATTTAAATTCTTGTTCACTTTCATGAAATTTTTTTATATGAACAAAAATAGGTGATTTGAAAGTCTTCATTAATAATAGCTCTTCTGTGTACTTGCACGCGTATTTTGAGCACTCTCTTGGTGCTCCCAATGTACACTTTGTTGCATGCACAAACCAATGCGTATACAACCCCTGTACTATTACAATTAATGAATTGCCTGATCTGATAAGTGCGTGAGCTGTTGTATCGAAATTTCTTGATCCTATTCAAACCCCAAGGACACATATTGCAACCCCCACATGTGAAGAACCCATTCGGTGTTATGGGCATCCATTCTTGTCTTACTTGTTGAATGGGTGGAATATAATTTCTAGTGATAAGATTACTGATAGTAGGACTTCGCCTATATACAATTTTAGGGACTTCTCCAATTTGTCCCAAAAGTCCTGGTACACCCATCAACAAATGCCAATTCTTTTTGAGAATCCTGTAGATCCTATCTTTATCTATGCTATATGTTGTCAAAAAGGTCTGTTTGATTCTTTTTTATCTTTCAACTTGGGAGTCAATGTTGTGTGTCTTTCTATCTGGCTTACTTTTTTACGCGCAGAGTCCAACAAATTTTTAGAGTACCCCCGTTTTTCCAATCTGTGACTAAGCTTGTTAATCTCATCTTTGAAATCTCCTTCATTACTACAATTTCTTCTAATTCTAACCATTTCGTCAAATGGTATGCCTTTAATCACTGATGTTGGGTGCGAACTATCTGCCCTCAAAATAGAATTAGTTGCGGTCTCCTTTCTAAATAATTAGCTTTTGATGGAATCTTCCACTACAAAGAGTTCCACGTCCAGGTATTCAATCCTTTCGTGTTGAAAGTTCATAGTCAGTGTCACATTGAACGAATTATCGTTCAAAAACAATAAATACTCTTCCATCTGATCCTTAGTCCCTCTCCAGAGGATTCAAATGTCGTCTATAAAACGACCCCAGAAAATTATACAGTCTGTCCAATTTGCAGCTCTTGGGGTCCAGTCATGCTCCCTCTCATACCAACCTATGAAAAGGTTGGCATAAGAGGGTGCAAACCGGGAGCCCATTGCCGTGCCCTTAATTTGTTGGTACCATATATTTTGGAAGAGGAAAAAGTTGTTATCTAGTATAAGTGAGCTCATGGCCACAAGCATTTCTGAGTGTTCCACCAGACTGGCACTTCTCTGTCCCAAGAAATGTTTAAGGGCAGCTTCCCCTTTGTCGTTATTAATACAAGTGTAGAGTCCCACTACATCCATAGTCACAAAGCTCATACTCTCATCCCAAATCACGTTTTCCAGTTTGTTTAGTATATCCATGGTGTCCCTAATGTAGGAAGGTAAATTATGTACGATAGGCTTTAAAAAACCATCAACAAATTCAGACAGGTGTTCTGTCAAGCTTCCTATACTGGAAACAATCGGTCTTCCTGGTGGATCAGTTCTTGACTTGTGTATTTTTGGGAGTGTGTATATAAAGGGATAGGATGGATTCAAAACTCGTAAATATTTATATTCAGCATCATCCAATAATCCTGCTTCTTTCCAAGAAAAAAGACGTTCTGCAATCATTCTACCTGCTAGTGTAGTGGGATTCTGTCTCAATTTTCGATAACACGTCTGGGCTGATAATTGTCTGGCTATTTCACCGCAATATTGGGTTCTATCCTGCACCACAATATTGCCCCCTTTGTCCGCCTCTTTGATCACAATAGATTCATCATTCCTTAAACTCCTAATAGCTAATCGCTCTTTCACAGTCAAATTGTCAGAGTTTTTCCAAAATCTCATGGGCCGTTTGTTCCTGTCCTGTAATTGGTGTAGATCATGTAAAGTTTTTTGAATAAATACATCTATAGCAGCAAATTGAGTCCCATGTGGGGTGAATTTTGAAGCCATACGCAAGCCGCTAGTTAAATTATAATTAGTTTCAACTCCCAGTAAACTCGCAACATCACTAATACCAAGTTCATCCCCCTCAGTGATTGATAGCAATAATTGTACTTCACGTAAGTGTTTCTTTAATCACTGTTTTTGAGTTAACAGTCTTATCAAACAAGGAGAAAAAACTTTTCAATTTCAGCAAGCGAGAAAACTTAAACAGATCAATTTCAGTTTCAGTGAAATCACATCTTTTCTGAGGACAGAAAGAAAGGCTCTTTTTCAATACAGTAATTTCATCAACATTTAAATTTCTTTGAGAAATATTAATGACCTCAAATTCGAGTCCTGATGTTTCTTCTATATTCTGAGTATTATCTACTTCCTCAATAGATCCAGGCTCCTTGTCCCCATTCTTGTACCGCCTGTGTTTCCTCCTCCCTCTTTTGGTGCTGTTGGGAATTTTTTCTTGCCTCTCTTTATCCTGTCTATCTCTTCTAAAAAAGATGAACTGGTGGATAGTACTGTACCGCCCCCTATTGCCCCAGATTCTTCAGTAGAAGAAATGCTGGAACTGCTAGGACTTGAATCGGAGGTCATTAATCTTTCTCAAACTCTCCATGTGCCTTCCATGCCTAGGACGAGATCACGTTCCAAAGGGCGCCTGAACCCTAATTCCACTCTAAGAAGTTCTAATTTGGATATTGTATGAGTTCCCAGAAGAGAAGAACTGTTTTCTTTTTTATTTTCAAAAAGAAAATCCCAAAGCGGAATTTTCTTTTTGAAAATAAAAAATAAATGCTCCCCTTGCCACCGGAGTCCTCTCCCGTGGCAAGGGAAACATTTAGCAGTTCTCACTACCCCTTACAGGGTTTTCCTGGCAGTGACAGGCAGGGAAAACTGACCACTTATTAAGCCCATCTGAATTAGGGGGGCGATATCAAAGGTCGGCCTCCGACTGCCCTTGCTCCACAGGGCTGCCTGCGAAGTTTGGCCATGGTCCTGCTGAAGTAGGCACTGCCGTGGTCAAACTTACAGTCTGTCCACATTTAAATAAGGTTGCCGCACCACTTTGTTGGTGGGGTTGAAACTCCCTGCGGTTGTGAAGAAGTTGCCTCTCCGCGTACATATAGATAGGGCCTGTTAGAAATGGGTATCTCTAGTTGGCAGCGGCTGGTGCCGAGGTCCAAATAGGGATCCTTCTTCCTAAGTCAGAGTAAGGGGGCTACACTCCTTTATTAACCCGTGCTCAACCCTGTGGTACCGTAGCACAAGCAGACAGGTCTATCTCAGAGGCAGTGTGTGAAGCATTTATGATCATACAAAATAACGCAGGAAGGACACTACAAACGGACACCACAAGTGGTTATCTTTATATAGACTGAACATGAGGCTTAAAAGCGCTCAAGGAGCCACAATGCACATAATTACAGATTCACTTCAAAAGTAATAAAAGCACTCAAAAAGGGGTGTGGAACGAACTTAGTTCGAGGCCATGGTCCATGCGACCCAGTAGTGCACAATGTATGTGAGATTTAAAGGGGCACAGCACGCAGCCTCACAAGGAAGCCGCAGTGATGATAGGTGGACTCGTAGCGGCCACAGCTCCCAGCTATAGCGGTCCGCGGCATGCACTCACGATAATCCTGGGACGGGGCTTAAAGGCGGGCACCCAGCGGCACGCGCAGGTGGTAACAAGATCCTTAAAGTGGGGACCATTGCGGGTACTCAGTGGCACAGCTCCTCAGCTGCAGCGGCCCACAATAGCAATTGCGATGATTCTCATAGGACGGCAAATGAGGGCACTCAGCAGAACAGTTCCTCAGCTGCAGCTGCCCACAATATCAAAAGCGGTGATTCTCGCAGGATGGCAAATGGGGGCACTCAGCGGCACAGCTCCTCAGCTGCAGCAGCCCACAATAGCGATAGCGATGATTCTCAGAGGACGTCAAAAGCGGGTACTCAGCGGCACAGCTCCTTAGCTGCAGTGGCCCACAATAGCGATAGCGATGATTTTGGTAACACAGGCAAATGTGGGCTCTCAGCGGCAACAGCTCCTAAGCTGCGGCGGCCCACAATAGGGATAGCAATGGTTTTGGTAACACAGGCAAATGCGGGCTCTCAGCGGCAACAGCTCCTCAGCTCCGGCGGCACACAATAGCGATCACAATGATTGTGGTAACACAGGCAAATGCGAGCTTTCAGCAGCAACAGCTCATCAGCTGCGGCGGCCCACAATAGCAATAATCATGACTTTCAGCCCCGCAGTAGAACCAGAGGCTATGGAATTCTCAACAGAGCCCTCACCTGCGAGTAGAATCCCCCTCAAATAGGAATCCGGACGGCTGATGGGTGAAGTCTAATGTCCCTGAGACTTCGGCAGGAGGCAAGCTCAAATCAGGCCCTTGGGTAGTTGCTTCAGCAAGAAGGATGAAAGTTTCAAAGTCCTTTCCCTCTAGTTACACGGACAGAGGTTCGTCTTGACATCCAGAAGTAACACACCTTGTAGGGGTTTTAGCACAGATCTTTATACCCCAAAAGTCTTTGTTCTCAAAAAGTCACAAATCACTGAGCCCAGCCAGAACCAGTTTGGTGTCGTCCTGGAGAACTTTGTTTACAAGGCTGAAGCCTGCCTTTCAGGAAGAGGGGGTCTGCCAACAGACGCACAGTGGGAGGTGGAGCCATCTTTCCCCAACTGCAGATCTCTCTATTCAATCTAGGTCGGGCTCAGCCTACCCTGACCCTCCAAACCAGACAGCCAATACATATACCAGCAGAGCACACTGGAAGGTTTAGGTAAGAAAATACCTACTTCCTAAAAGTGGTATTTTCAATCACAGAATATAAAAATAATCGTCACTAAAAGATGCACATCAATATTCTGAGCTCAGGCATACTAAATTTGACTTTCATATCCTGTTCTTTGAGTCAATTAGGATTATACCATTTCATTCAGTCAATGTACAATAGGGAGCATTCGTGCTACGGCACTGAATGGGTGTCACAGTGCCCAGAGCATCTAACATCAGCAAACACAGAGGAGACAAATGGAAGGGAGACCCACGCCAATGGTGCCAGGTCTAACCCGCGTCCCCTCCAGCTGAAATGTGGGGAGTACTGCCCACCCACTTGGGAGTATTCATCACTTAGGCAGAAAAATCTGGACAGACCATCCGCATTGGCGTGTTCTGTACCAGGGCGGTGTTCCACCGTAAAGTCCATTCCCTGTAGGGAAATGGACCACCTCAACAACTTTGGATTCTCTCCCCTCATCTGCATCAACCATCTGATGGGCCTGTGGTCTGTCTGAACCCGGAAGAGAGTCCCAAACAAGTAGGGTCTCAGCTTCTTTACTGCCCAGACCATAGCAAATTCCTCACGCTCAACAACACTCCACCTCTGTTCTTGTAGAAGTAACCTCCTACTGATGAAGGCTACAGGTTGGTCTAGGCCCTCCTCATTGACCTGTGACAGAACGGCCCCCACACCTTGCTCGGAAGCGTGTGTCTGGACAACAAATTCTTTTAAAAAGTTGGGCACCTGAAGTACAGTACAGTACATAGCAGTCTTCAGGGCGTCAAAAGCTTTCTGACAGGTGTCTGTCCATTTCACCATCTTTGGTTGCTTCTTAGAAGTCAGCTCAGGCAAGGCTGCAACAATGCTGCCGTACCCCTTGACAAACCTCCTGTAATAGCCTGTGAGACCTAGGAAGGCTCTCACCTGTATCTGGGTCTTTAGGGACTCCCAAGCCAGGATGGTTTCAATCTTAGGCTGTTGGGGCGCCACCTGGCCGCTCCATACCTGGTGCCCCAAGTACACCACAGAACCCTGCCCACTTACCACTTACTCACCTTGATTGTGAGGCCTGCCTTCCACAGTGCCATCAACACTTCCCAGAGGTGGCCCAGTTGGTCCTCCCATGAGGAACTAAACACTACAATGTCATCCAGGTAGACGCTGCAATGTCATCCAGGTAGATGGCACTTCCAGCTCAACCAACACCCTGTTGACCAACTTCTTAAAGGTGGCAGGGGCAGTCTTCCTCCCCAAGGGCATCACCCGAAACTGTTAGTGCCCATCTGGTGTGGAGAATGCTGACCTCTCCATTGCTCCATCAGTGAAGGCGATCTGCCAATACCAGACATCAGTTCAAACATGCTGAGGTACCGTTCAGCCCCTAACCGATCAATGAGCTCATCAGCTCTGGGGATGGGGTGCGCGTCGGTCTTCATGACTGAATTGAGACCTTGGTAGTCCACACAGAACTGAAGTTCTGGGGTGGCACCAGGCACTGCAGCTTTTGGTACCAGGACCACGGGCTGGACCATGGGCTGCTAGAGGACTCAATCACCCCTAAAGCAAACATTTTGGAGACCTTCTCCTTAAGGTATGCTCTGACCCGGTCAGTCACCCTGTAAGCCTGGTACTTGACAGGAGGACTGTCCCCAGTGTCTACGTCATGGACGCACCTATCAGTGACAATAGGCCCCTGGAAGAACAGATCACTGAATTGCCCCAACAGTTGGTGACAATCGCTCTGCTGCTCAGGGGTCAGTGTGGTAGAGAGGACCACACCCTCCACTGACCCATCTTGTTCCTCTGCACACAGGAGGTCAGGAAGAGGCTCACTCTCATTCCTGCATCTGTTGCTAAGAGCATGCCCACTTCAGACTTCTCAAAGTGGGGCTTCAGGCCGTTAACATGTAGGACCCGCAAGCCGTTCCTGGGAGACTGCAAGTCCACCATGTAGGTAACAGGACTCTTGGGCTCCACTACCTCAAAGGGGCCAGTCCACTTATCCTGGAGCGCACAGGGCTCCACTGGGGCCATGAACCAAACTTTTTGACTAGGCTGAAACTCAATCAGAGTGGCATTCTGATCATGCCAGCGTTTCATCTCTTCCTGGCTGGCTTTCAGATTTGTCTCAGCAAGTTTGTCTGGTTCCCGAAGGCCAGCTTGTAACTAAACACATCCTGGGGAACCCTAAGGACCTCTGTGACACCTCACAGTAAGTAAACAGCAGGCATGGCAGGAGGACGTCCCACTTATGCCTCATGGGCTCCTCCAGGCCCATAATCACGCCCTTAAGGGTCTGGTTTAATCTCTAAACCAGACCATTACCTTGGGGGTGGTAAGGAGTAGTAAACTTGTAAGTTACCCCACACTCCTCCCAGAGGGACTTTGTAAGTTTGGAAATGAAGTTAGTACCCCTATCAGACACCACCTCTCTGGGGAACCGAACAAGGGAGAAAATCCCCATCAGTCCCGTCCCACCACAGGGGCAGTCACTCTCCTGAGCGGGATGGCCTCAGGGTACCGGGTGGCATGGTCCACCAAGACCAGGATGAACCTGTTGCCCATGGCTGTCTTGGGCTTTAGGGGGCCCACAATGTCAATGCCCACTCACTCGAATGGAGTACTGACAACTGGAAAGGGCTGGAGTGGGGCCTTGATCTTCCTCCCACTCTTCCCACTTGCCTGGCAAGTTTCACATGTCCTGCAGTGAGCATCTGAGCTCCTGCGCATCTGGGGCTAATGAAAGTGGATGACCAGCCTCTCGAAGGTCTTGGTCTGCCCCAGATGTTCTGTCAATGGCACATCATGAGCCAACCCTAGTAAGAAGGTTCCTTCTTACTACCAGCACACGGGCTGACCCACGCTCAGCAACCTTAGGCTCGCTGCAAAGGAGGTCATTCCCCCAATAGATCCGATGTGGCCCTGACTGATCCCCTGCTGCCTGGGCGGCAGCCTGTCGCCGCAGCCTCTCAAGAGAAGGGCACATTCTCTGCTGTTCACAAAATTCCTCCCTGGTGGGCCCCACTTCCTGCTGCCAATGGGTCAGCTCAGACAGGTCCCTCAGTTTGGCGACTTGTTCCCCTGTAGGCTCCAGGGCATCCCCCTCAAGGTCTGCTCCCTCCTGGATCCTGGGAACCATGGGGGCCGGTTTCCTGCCCCCTACCCGTTCTCTTTAATGGGCATGGGCCATGCTTTCAGGCTCCAGGTCCTTCTGAACATCCTGACTGGCTGCCATGGACAGAGTGGTCGCGCACGCCCACTCAGGCAGACCCAACATTTCCAAGTGAGATTTTCCCCCACCGTAGCCCACGGAGAGTTATCTAAATCGTTGCCCAACAGACAGTCTACCGGCATGGCTGACCTCATAGCTACTTGAAGAGTTCCTGAGACCTCCCCCACTCGAAGGGAACCTAAGCCACCTCACACTGGCTCTCAGAGTTGTCTGCTGACACCACTGGGCAGAATGCATGGCGGACAACCTGCTCTTTGGATACCAACCAGGAGCTGACAGCAGTCACACACACAGAGCCGCCATCCCATGGCCATTGATGGCGGCTCTGTGTGTGTGACTGCTGTCAGCTCCTGGTTGGTATCCAAAGAGCAGGTTGTCCCCCATGCATTCTGCCCAGTGGTGTCAGCAGACAACCAATGGCCATAGGATGGCGGCTCTGTGTGTGTGACTGCTGTCAGCTCCTGGTTGGTATCCAAAGAGCAGGTTGTCCCCCATGCATTCTTCTTAGTGTTATCAGGCAGTGTGGGATAAGGGACCTTCTCAAAGTCTCCTAGCGAGACAAGGGTCAATTCTACAAGATCCCACCTGCTTTTGGCACCCATCTCCTCCCCTCCCAGGGCTTCACTGGCATTCTGTTGGGGGGGGGGGTGCATGGGGTGGTGCGCTGGAGTCCCTCTGGGGACACTGGGGATCGTAATACCGGTGGCCCACTTGACCACACTTAAAACAAGTAAGAGGCACCTTCTGAACAGGCCTACCTGTTGGGGGCACTGGCGTCTTCTCCGGGGGAGGCTGGGACACCACTCCTTGGTTCCCTTGGGAATTACTTTGGGGCCCTCTCTGGAACTCTCTCTGTTTACCCCTGTCCCCCATGTTCTCTGCTGAGGACCCAGCCCACCTTTGGCAAAGTCTCCCACAGGACCCTCGCCAACCCGGGTGCTCACCCAGCGGTCCTCCTCCTCAGAAAGCTTTCTAGGGTGAGTTAGCTTGCTATCAATACGGAGCTGGCGTAGCTCAGGAAAACAATTACTAGACAAGTGCTCCCATGCAAACAAATCATACAATTGCTCAAAAATGTGCACCTTGTTACACTTTACCCAGCGATCCATTGCTCTGCAAACAAAAGGCACATATTCAACCCAAGTGGTACCCTCTAACTTCTTACAGGTTCTAAATCTCTACCTGTACATTTCTGGGGTCAAACCATATCGCGTCATCAAAGCCTCTTTCATATGGGCATACACCATCCTGCTCTCGTCAGGCAGATCCAACAGGGTATCCCTCCCATCACTCACAAAGCGTCCCCACAACCCCGCTCCCCAATCTTTCTCAGGGACCCCGTGGGACACCATGGCTACCTCATATGCAGCAAACCATTGCCCAATATCCTCACTCTTATGGAAATTGTTAGAAATGGTATCCCTGGCTGGCCAGGGTTTGCGCCAAAGTCAGTCAGAGACCACCACTCTAAGTCAGGGCAAGGGAGTTACACGCCAAGATAACCTCTGCTCACCCTCTAGGTAACGTGATGCGAGCAGCAAGGCTAAACTTAGAGGCTATGTAGGTTAAGTGTTTGCACGCGCACCCAGCAACAACACCCAAGGCCCACCACAAAGGAAACTCCACACAAGGTGATATATAAAAATAGCTTTTGTTTTATACCAAAACACATTAGATAAGAACACACACTTTACAATGTGCCAACAGGCATGGGCAGAATTTACAGGGGATATGTACAAGACAGGGCCACTTAGTACTTGGTAGAATTAGCACTTGTAGGAATAATAATTAGCACATAGCACATATAATAATAATCACTGTAGCACAAAATAGAACATAAAGCACACAACCAGTAACCACTGCTAACAGGTAAGTACCACCTACGCAACCCTAACCACCTCAGGAAAAGGTCACGCAGGGAACCAGGACCTCGCTAGCAACACCTGTACTAGCAAGAACAACCACCTAAGTATCACCATACATTTAGGGGTATAGGCACATTACACATGATGCATCACAACACATTCAGAGGTGTAGGGAAGGAAAACACATGATGCAAAATATACATTCATTCATACATTCAGCGGTGTAAGAACAAGGCACATGACCCATCAAAACACATTCAGAGGTGCCGGGAAACACAATTGCGCAGAACTCACATAAGCCACCACATGTGGCAGTCCCTAGGCCAACTGGCCTTGCTGGGACTAGGACGCCCTGTGTCCCAATGTCAGGGCAGGCTGCAGGCAGCCAAGAACAAACCTAAACGGAGCAGCTGCCCACTAAGTGCTGGGCAGCTGGAGAATGGAGCCTGGCACCAGCGTGCCTCCTGGCTCTCCTCTGGGACTCACAATAAAACAACTGTGCGGCAAGAACCACGTGGGAGCCACTTAGGCACTGTAGGGATAAAACAATGGTGCCCCCGTGAGCCTCATGGGCTCTGGACTTAAATGTGCCTACTGGGGGTGCGGCCCGCTGCCAGCCGGGGCCGCTCGCTCACCCAAAATTCCCCCTTGGAGGCTCTCAGGGCTCGTAGTCAAGCTATGCCGCCGAGAGCCTCTTGGGCTCTGGAGAACTCAATGTCCCCGTCGTAGGAGTCCCCCACTGGGGACTCTGAACTCGCAACTGCCTGTGAGCCTAGTGGACTCCAAGTAAACAAAATGCAGGTACCCCTTTAGCCAGTGGGGGCGGGCACCAGCAATGTGCCCCGACACCCCCCTCTGTACCAAACAACACCAGGCCCCACTCACCGGATGTCTGGGGGACGTCTCCTCCGGTCTGTCTCTTCTGGGGCGGCACCACTCTTCCCGGTGTGGGGCTGACGGAGGTCTCCTGCGCAGCCCGGTCCGTCACGCGCCAGGTAAGCTGCTGGCGGGGAACGGGGCTATTTTTACACAGGAGAGCCCCCGCTGGTGCTGATCTCTAGCCTGGTCCGCTCCTGAGACTGGAGCTGAGCAGGGCTGCCCGTGAGCTGGGGAACAGCTTCCTCCCGCCTGGGGGGAGCGGAAATGGAGCCCGCAAGGCTCTTCTTTGTCCCAACCGGCCCCGCCCACCGTCAGGCGCGGGCGCCGGCTCCTCTCTCCCTCTCTACTTGTGCTGCAAGGCGGGGTGGCACCCCTGTGGGCACGAGAATTGGCCTAAGTGCAGCGTGGGCAGCTGCGAAAAAGCAGCAAAAGGCAGGGTGGGCACCTGCTTTACCCCACGCAAAATGCGGGCAAAGAACCGCTTAAAATAAATAAAAGCAAAAAGCGCTCCCAGGCCCTCGAGGTGAATGTAAAGCGCTGCCAGGCGCTTTGAGGAAAATCCAGCGCTCCCAGGCGCTTGAGGGGAAACAGAAAGTCCAGCAAAAGGTCCCTCAAGAAGTGTAGCAAGGTGGGGGGCAAGGCTGAGCCCAGGAGCCAGCTCACTGGTCCCTCCAGCAGGAAGGTGGCCCCAGTGGCGGTTCCTCCTGGCGCCCAGTAGCAGCAGCCCCCCTCAGTCAAGATCAGGAACAGAAAGAACAGTTTGTAAGGGGACACAGCCCCTTTTTATACACAGTATTCCTTTGTCTTTGCTCAGGGTGAGGGGAAAAACCAGTTGCAGCTGGTTTGTGAGCACTCTTGATGTGCTCAGCTTCTCACTCTATTCATTGGCAGGGCTAGGGACATTAGACGCACCACAGGGGGCGGAGCCAGCATTGTGTGGGGAAAGCCCAGCCCTATTCAGGACCCAGGTTCACTCCTCCCCAGCCATCAGCATGCTAATCTCCACACTCACCACCGGGCAGACCCATCCAGACTCCTGGAGCCAGGCTCACCAGCCAGCTCCAGCCAATCACACGCCAGCACATTCACTGCACAGACAGGCACACTTCTAGAAGTGGCACTTCCATATTAGACACAAACATGCTGCACGCATCATAGCGCAGCATTCAATCACACGAGTCCGCACATACCAAACTCGAGCCTGCACTCCCCACACATCAGGAACTAACATTCCTCATGCATTCCTATGGGAGGGCAGGCCAACCTTACTCCACGTACTCAGAGTGCGCACGCACTTTCCACTGGGACACAGTGAAAGTGCGCAGAAACCAAAAAACACTACCACCAATTCACATGGTTTAGGGGTGAACCTGCCATAAGGGCTAAGTCCAACAGAAATCCTTGATGATATCCTTGGGTATGTAAATTCTACTCTTGTTAGGTACTAAAGGTATGCTGCCACCAGAGGGGGAGACCTCTAAACTCTTAGCCTTGATCTCCAGCTCCCTCAATACTCTCTGATGCTCAGGTTTCATTTTCTCAAGTTCAAATGCCAATCTGTTATTCTCAATATCCAACATCTTACTATCTAGTGTACTTCTGACCTTCTAATTTGGCCATCTCCAAACTATACTTCCTATCTCTCTCCCTGTCCTCCATCTCTTCTGGAGACAGGCCCTTTGAGGACACACTAGTACCTGGACTGCAAAGTGCTTTATCTCCCACTAAATCCACCTAGTCATCCTGCTGCCCTCCAGCATTCTCTCCCTCATTCCAGGCGGACTCTCTTGCTTCTAACCAGGCCTTAAGGGCCTTCTGATATTCCTCCTTCCTAGAGAGACCCACAACAGGAGTGGTGAATCGCTTGCAAAAAGACTTTAGCTGTTTGGCAGTGTAGGTTTCTAAGCTGTCTTCCTCAAAGATGAGATCCTCAGAAGCATTGGACGTTGGCCTACCCATTGTAGATATAACTGGCAATTACAATCAACAATAGAACAAAATCAAACCGTATGTGGTTGCCTCTAGTCCTACACTCACTAGTAGCGTACATCAGTTATTGTATGTGGATCATAAATGCAAGTCTTGATCCAACTGCTGTCCAGTAATGTTAGAAATGGGGATCTCTATTGGCAGCGGTTGGCGCCGAGGTCCAAATAGGGATCCTTCTTCCTAAGTCAGAGTAAGGGGGCTACACCCTTTGATAACCCCTGCTCGACCCATGTTGTAACGTAGCATGAGCAGACAGGCCTATCTCAGAGGCAGTGTGTGAACCGTTTATGACCATACACAATAACGCAGAAAGAACGCTACAAACGGACACCACAAGCAGTTATAGAAAAGTAGTTATCTTTATATAAACAGAACATGAGGTTTAAAAGCCCTCAAGGAGCTACAATGCACATAATGACAGATTCACTTCAAAAGCAATAAAGGCAATCAAAAAGCGTGTGGAACGAACTAAGTTTGAGGCCGGGGTCCACGTGACCCGGTGGTGCACAATGTACCTGAGATTTAAGGGGGCACAGCATGCAGCCTCACAAGGAAGCCGCGGTGATGACAGGCGGACTCGCAGCGGTCACAGCTCCCAGCTATAGCAGTCCGCGGCATGCACTCACGATAATCCTGGGACGGGGCTTAAAGGCGGGCACCTAGCAGCACACACAGGTGATAACAAGATCCTTGAAGTGGTGACTAGTGCCGCACTCAGCGGCACAGCTCCTCAGCTGCAGTGGCCCACAATAGCGATTGCAATGATTCTCTGAGGACGGCAAATGCGTGCACTCACCTGCACAGTTCCTCAGCTGCAGCGGCCCACAATAGCGATAGCGATGATTCTCGCAGGACGGCAAATGCGGGCACTCAGCGGCACAGCTGCTCTGCTGCAGTGGCCCACAATAGCGATAGTGATAATTCTCGTAGGATGGCAAATGCGGGCACTCAGCGGCACAGCTCCTCAGCTGCAGCAGCCCACAATAGCGATATCGATGATTTTGGTAACACAGGAAAATGCGGGCTCTCAGCGTCCACAGCTCCTCAGCTGCGGCGGCCCACAATAGCAAAAGTGATGATTTTGGTAACACGGGCAAATACGGGCTCTCAGCGGCAACAGCTCCTCAGCTGAGGTGGCCCGCAATAACGATGACTTTCAGCCAGCGTTCCCCGCAGTAGAACCAGAGGCTCTGGAATTCTCAACAGAGGCCTCACCTGCGAGTAGAATCCCCCTCAAATAGGAATCCGGACGGCTGATGGGTGAAGTCTAATGTCCCTGAGACTTCGGGAGGAGGCAAGCTCAATTTAGGCCCTTGGGTAGTTGCTTCAGCAAGAAGGATGGAAGTTCCGTTCCTTCTAGTTACACGGACAGAGGTTTGTCTTGACATCCAGAAGTAACACCCTGTGTAAGGATTTTAGCACAGATCTTTATACCCCAAAAGTCTTTGTTCCCAAAAAGTCGCAAATCACTGAACCAGTTTGGTGTCGTCCTGGAGCACTTTATTTACGAGGCTGTATCCTGCCTTTCAGGAAGAGGGGGTCTGCCATCAGACGCACAGTGGGAGGTGGAGCCATCATTCACCTTGCCAGCTACAGCCCTGCTCAGATCAAAGGGTCATACCTCCCCATACTCCAACTGAAGATCTCTCCATTCAATCCAGGTCAGGCTCAGCCTGCTCTGACCTTCCAAAACCAGACAGCCAATACACATAACAGCAGAGCACGGTAGAAGGTTTAGGCAAGAAAATACCTACTTCCTAAAAGTGGTATTTTCAATCACAGAATATAAAAATAATCGTCACTAAAAGATGCACTTTAATATTTGGAGCTCAGGCATAATAAATTTGAATTTCCTATCATGTTCCTTGGGTCAATTAGGATTACACCAATATATACAGTCAATTTACAATAGGGAGCCTTCGCGCTGTTGCAGTCTGTGGGTGTTCACATTGCCTCCTTTCTGTCCCCTTTGGTTCCAGTGATGGGTAATGGCAGTCTGTGGGTGGTCACATTGCCTCAGTTCTGTCCCCCTTTGGTGTCAGTGAAGACAATGGCAGTCTGTGGGTGGTGACATTGCCTCCTTTCTGTTCCCTTTGGTTCCAGTGATGGGCAATGGCAGTCTGTGGGTGGTCACATTGCCTCCTTTCTATTCCCATTTGGTTCGAGTGATGGGCAATGGCAGTCCAAGGGTGGTGACATTGCCTCCTTTCTGTCCCCTTTGGTTCAGTGATGGGAAAGGGCTGTCTGTGAGTGGTCACATTGCCTCCCGTCTGTCCCCTTTAGTTTCAGTAAAGACAATGACAGTCATTGGGTTTTCACATTGCCTCCTTTCTATTCCCATTTGGTTACAGTGATGGGCAGTTGCAGTCTGTGGGTGGTCACATTGCCTTCTTTCTGGCCCCCTTTGGTTCCAGTGATGGGCAATGGCAGTCTGTGGGTGGTCACATTGCCTCCTTTCTGTTCCCTTTGGTTCCAGTGATGGGCAATGGCAGTCAGTGGGTGGTCACAGTGCCTCCTTTCTATTCCCCTTTGATTTCAGTGAAGACAATGGCAGTCTGTGGGTGGTCACATTGCTTCCTTTCTGTTCCACTTTGGTTCGAGTGATAGGAAATGGCAGTCTGTGGGTGGTCACATTGCCTCCTTTCTGTGCCCCTTTGGTTTCGGTGAAGACAATGGTTGAATGGTTCCGGTCCTTTCTAAAGGACAGGTCCTTTCGAGTTTCAGCCCCACCCTACATCTCCCAACCCCATTCCATCGAACAGGGAGTTCCCCAGGGATCGGCACTAAGCCCATCCCTTTTTAATCTGTACGTCCAGCCTCTCGCAGTAGTGGCAAAAGAGTGGGACCTTACGCTGGTGTCGTACGCCGACGACACACAGCTGGTCATCACACTCTCTGAAGGCCCATCATCCTCGGCTACTAAATTCAGGAATGGTCTAGCGGCAGTTGCACAGTGGATGACGCGCAACTGCCTGCAGCTGAACGCCGGGAAAACGGAGGTGCTTCTCCTTGGCAAAAACCCCAGCCACTGGAGCGATCATTGGTGGCCCTCTTTGCTTGGCCCCACCCCGTGCCAAAAAATGTTGTCAAGAACCTAGGTGTCTGGCTCGACTCCTCACTCAACTTTCAGTCCCACACAAAGAAAGTGGCAGCTACGTGTGTGGGTCTAATGAGGAGCCTTAGCCCGATACTCGGCTTCTTTGACTCCAGAACCCGCCAACTTATCATCCAATCCATGATCCTTGCCCGGCTGGACTATGCCAATGTTCTATTCTTGGGGGCAAATAAAGCAGAACTAGCAAGGCTACAGCGCATTCAAAACTCGGCCGCCAGAGCTGTGGTTGGCCTCCCACGCAGGTGCTCTGCCAGAGCCACCATCCGTAATTTGCACTGGCTGCCAATTGAATCCCAAATTCATTTCAAAACCCTTACCATTGCATTCAAAATTCTTAACTCAGACTGCCCTGAACTTCTACGCCCGCTCCTTGTACCCTACACTCCCCAGCGCACCTTGCGCTCACTGGGACAACACCTCGTGACGGTCCCCCGAACCAGGCTTTGTAGAATGGGCGGACGCTCCTTCAAAGTCTTAGGGGCAAGACTCTGGAACTCCCTGCCTCTACACATCCGCACCCTAACCAATTTGACTGCCTTTCGAAAGGAACTCAAAAACCATCTCTTTTCTGTCATCTAGTCTTCTGTTGGTTATCCCACCCACCCCTCAGGTACTGGTTAGGTCAGCGCCGGGACGCTCCGTTGCTGGGGCAGCTGTTTGCGCTTCAACAAAGGGTTAACATAACATAACATAACATAACAATGGCAGTCTGTGGGTGGTGACATTGCCTCCTTTCTGTTCCCATTTGGTTCGAGTGATGGGCAATGGCAGTCTGTGGGTGGTCACATTGCCTCCTTTCTGTTCCCCTTTGGTACCAGTGATGGGAAATGGCAGTCTGGGGGTGGTGACATTGCCTCCTTTCTGTCCCCTTTGGTTCAGTGATGGGAAATGGCTGTCTGTAAATGTAAATGTAAATTGATACTTGTAAATTGATACTTGTATAGCGCACTACTCACCGCAAGGGTCTCAAGGCGCATGTATGAATACCGCTGTGGAACCCATCCTGGCTTTCCCTGTGAGGTGTCCACTCCCGGGCACCCCCAAGGTGGAGGCCAGGCATCCTTAGCGTTGTGGGGGCCGTTGTGGAGATTAAGCAAGCTAATGCCCAGAGTTGCAGAGTGGGACTCCATGACTGGAATAGGCACCGAGGCGAGAATTATCACGTCCGTGGAATTTTGAGCCCAAGACCCGCCGAGGCGGGGAATTGAACCCTGGTCTCGGGCCAGACCTCTGCATCAGGGTCTGCCGCTCTAACCATTAAGCCACACTTCTCCACTCTGTGAGTGGTCACATTGCCTCCCTTCTGTCCCCCTTAGTTTCAGTAAAGACAATGACAGTCTGTGGGTTTTCACATTGCCTCCTTTCTATTCCCATAACCCAAGGAGTATCTTATTTCATAAATGTAATGATTCAATAGTCTCTTGTAGACAACATCAGTCCAACAACAAAAACTCTTTCCTGCAGGCTTGCTTCTTCTTTCTTTTTTTTTCACACTTCAAGTGATATATTCAACGATGTTTCAATAATTAATCCAACAGTTCAACTGATGAGCAAAAACAGCCACAGTACAAATGATGATCAAATACAGCCTACGCGTTTCGTCCCCACTGGGACATCATCAGGGCTTGAAAGAGACGTAGGTAAACTAACTTTTGACATGATGTTATAAAAAATGATGCATTTCTGAATCACTATTCAAACCATCTTTCACAGCTCTACAGCGACTTATCCATCTAGCTTCCTCCTTCCTGATCTGAAGTTCCCAACATCCCCCTCTTGCATTAGGTACTATTTTCTGAAGGCCATGAAATTTAAATTCTTGTTCACTTTCATGAAATTTTTTTATATGAACAAAAATAGGTGATTTGAAGTCTTCATTAATAATAGCTCTTCTGTGTACTTGCACGCGTATTTTGAGCACTCTCTTGGTGCTCCCAATGTACACTTTGTTGCATGCACAAACCAATGCGTATACAACCCCTGTACTATTACAATTAATGAATTGCCTGATCTGATAAGTGCGTGAGCTGTTGTATCAAAATTTCTTAATCTTATTCAGACCCCAAGGACACATATTGCAACCCCCACATGTGAAGAACCCATTCGGTGTTATGGGCATCCATTCTTGTCTTACTTGTTGAATGGGTGGAATATAACTTCTAGTGATAAGATTACTGATAGTAGGACTTCGCCTATATACAATTTTAGGGACTTCTCCAATTTGTCCCAAAAGTCCTGGTACACCCATCAACAAATGCCAATTCTTTTTGAGAATCCTGTAGATCCTATCTTTATCTATGCTATATGTTGTCAAAAAGGTCTGTTTGATTCTTTTTTATCTTTCAACTTGGGAGTCAATGTTGTGTGTCTTTCTATCTGGCTTACTTTTTTACGCGCAGAGTCCAACAAATTTTTAGAGTACCCACGTTTTTCCAATCTGTGACTAAGCTTGTTAATCTCATCTTTGAAATCTCCTTCATTACTACAATTTCTTCTAATTCTAACCATTTCGTCAAATGGTATGCCTTTAATCACTGATGTCGGGTGCGAACTATCTGCCCTCAAAATAGAATTAGTTGCGGTCTCCTTTCTAAATAATTTGCTTTTGATGGAATCTTCCACTACAAAGAGTTCCACGTCCAGATATTCAATCCTTTCGTGTTGAAAGTTCATAGTCAGTGTCACATTGAACGAATTATCGTTCAAAAACGATAAATACTCTTCCATCTGATCCTTAGTCCCTCTCCAGAGGATTCAAATGTCGTCTATAAAACGACCCCAGAAAATTATACAGTCTGTCCAATTTGCAGCTCTTGGGGTCCAGTCTTGCTCCCTCTCATACCAACCCATGAAAAGGTTGGCATAAGAGGGTGCAAACCGGGAGCCCATTGCCGTGCCCTTAATTTGTTGGTACCATATATTTTGGAAGAGGAAAAAGTTGTTATCTAGTATAAGTGAGCTCATGGCCACAAGCATTTCTGAGTGTTCCACAAGACTGGCACTTCTCTGTCCCAAGAAATGTTTAAGGGCAGCTTCCCCTTTGTCGTTATTAATACAAGTGTAGAGTCCCACTACATCCATAGTCACAAAGCTCATACTCTCATCCCAAATCACGTTTTCCAGTTTGTTTAGTATATCCATGGTGTCCCTAATGTAGGAAGGTAAATAATGTACGATAGGCTTTAAAAAACCATCAACAAATTCAGACAGGTGTTCTGTCAAGCTTCCTATACTGGAAACAATCGGTCTTCCTGGTGGATCAGTTCTTGACTTGTGTATTTTTGGGAGTGTGTATATAAAGGGATAGGATGGATTCAAAACTCGTAAATACTTATATTCAGCATCATCCAATAATCCTGCTTCTTTCCAAGAAAAAAGACGTTCTGCAATCATTCTACCTGCTAGTGTAGTGGGATTCTGTCTCAATTTTCGATAACACGTCTGGGCTGATAATTGTCTGGCTATTTCACCGCAATATTGGGTTCTATCCTGCACCACAATATTGCCCCCTTTGTCCGCCTCTCTGATCACAATAGATTCATCATTCCTTAAACTCCTAATAGCTATTCGCTCTATCATAGTCAAATTGTCAGAGTTTTTCCCAAATCTCATGGGCCGTTTGTTCCTGTCCTGTAATTGGTGTAGATCATGTAAAGTTTTTTGAATAAATACATCTATAGCAGCAAATTGAGTCCCCTGTGGGGTGAATTTTGAAGCCATACGCAAGCCGCTAGTTAAATTATAATTAGTTTCAACTCCCAGTAAACTTGCAACATCACTAATACCAAGTTCATCCCCCTCAGGGATTGATAGCAATAATTGTACTTCACGTAAGTGTTTCTTTAATCACTGTTTTTGAGTTAACAGTCTTATCAAACAAGGAGAAAAAACTTTTCAATTTCAGCAAGCGAGAAAACTTAAACAGATCAATTTCAGTTTCAGTGAAATCACATCTTTTCTGAGGACAGAAAGAAAGGCTCTTTTTCAATACAGTAATTTCATCAACATTTAAATTTCTTTGAGAAATATTAATGACCTCAAATTCAAGTCCTGATGTTTCTTCAATATTCTGAGCATTATCTACTTCCTCAAGAGATCCTGGCTCCTTGTCCCCATTCTTGTACCGCCTGTGTTTCCTCCTCCCTCTTTTGGTGCTGTTGGGAATTTTTTCTTGCCTCTCTTTATCCTGTCTATCTCTTCTAAAAAAGATGAACTGGTGGATAGTACTGTAGAGAAGAACTGTTTTCTTTTTTATTTTCAAAGAGAAAATCCCAAAGCGGAATTTTCTTTTTGAAAATAAAAAATAAATGCTCCCCTTGCCACCGGAGTCCTCTCCCGTGGCGAGGGAAACATTTAGCAGTTCTCACTACCCCCTACAGGGTTTTCCTGGCAGTGACAGGCAGGGAAAACTGACCACTTATTAAGCCCATCTGAATTAGGGGGGCGATATCAAAGGTCGGCCTCCGACCGCCCTTACTCCACAGGGCTGCCTGCGAAGTTTGGTCATGGTCCTGCTGGAGTAGGCACTGCCGTGGTCAAACTTACAGTCTGTCCACATTTAAATAAGGTTGCCGCACCACTTTGTTGGTGGGGTTGAAACTCCCTGCGGTTGTGAAGAAGTTGCCTCTCCGCGTACATATAGATAGAGCCTATTAGAAATGGGTATCTCTAGTTGGCAGCGGCTGGCGCCGAGGTCCAAATAGGGATCCTTCTTCCTAAGTCAGAGTAAGGGGGCTACACTCCTTTGATAACCCGTGCTCAACCCTGTGGTACCGTAGCACAAGCAGACAGGCCTATCTCAGAGGCAGTGTGTGAAGCATTTATGACCATACACAATAACGCAGGAAGGACACTACAAACGGACACCACAAGTGGTTATCTTTATATAGACTGAACATGAGGCTTAAAAGCGCTCAAGGAGCCACAATGCACATAATTACAGATTCACTTCAAAAGCAATAAAAGAACTCAAAAAGGGGTGTGGAACGAACTTAGTTCGAGGCCATGTTCCATGCGACCCAGTAGTGCACAATGTATGTGAGATTTAAAGGGGCACAGCACGCAGCCTCACAAGGAAGCCGCAGTGATGATAGGTGGACTCGTAGCGGCCACAGCTCCCACCTATAGCGGTCCGCGGCATGCACTCACGATAATCCTGGGACGGGGCTTAAAGGCGGGCACCCAACGGCACGCGCAGGTGGTATCAAGATCCTTAAAGAGGGGACCATTGCGGGTACTCAGTGGCACAGCTCCTCAGCTGCAGCGGCCCACAATATCGAAAGCGGTGATTCTCGCAGGATGGCAAATGGGGGCACTCAGCGGCACAGCTCCTCAGCTGCAGCAGCCCACAATAGCGATAGCGATGATTCTCAGAGGACGTCAAAAGTGGGTACTCAGCGGCACAGCTCCTTAGCTGCAGTGGCCCACAATAGCGATAGCGATGATTTTGGTAACACAGGCAAATGTGGGCTCTCAGCGGCAACAGCTCCTAAGCTGCGGCGGCCCACAATAGGGATAGCAATGGTTTTGGTAACACAGGCAAATGCGGGCTCTCAGCGGCAACAGCTCCTCAGCTCCGGCGGCACACAATAGCGATCACAATGATTGTGGTAACACAGGCAAATGCGAGCTTTCAGCAGCAACAGCTCATCAGCTGCGGTGGCCCACAATAGCAATAACGATGACTTTCAGCCCGCGTTCCCCGCAGTAGAACCAGAGGCTATGGAATTCTCAACAGAGGCCTCACCTGCGAGTAGAATCCCCCTCAAATAGGAATCCGGACGGCTGATGGGTGAAGTCTAATGTCCCTGAGACTTCGGCAGGAGGCAAGCTCAAATCAGGCCCTTGGGTAGTTGCTTCAGCAAGAAGGATGGAAGTTTCAGAGTCCTTTCCCTCTAGTTACACGGACAGAGGTTCGTCTTGACATCCAGAAGTAACACACCTTGTAGGGGTTTTAGCACAGATCTTTATACCCCAAAAGTCTTTGTTCTCAAAAAGTCACAAATCACTGAGCCCAGCCAGAACTAGTTTGGTGTCGTCCTGGAGCACTTTCTTTACAAGGCTGAAGCCTGCCTTTCAGGAAGAGGGGGTCTGCCAACAGACGCACAGTGGGAGGTGGAGCCATCTTTCCCCTTGCCAGGTACAGGTCTGCTCACAAAGGGCCACCCCTCCCCAACTGCAGATCTCTCTATTCAATCTAGGTCGGGCTCAGCCTACCCTGACCCTCCAAACCAGACAGCCAATACATATACCAGCAGAGCACACTGGAGGTTTAGGTAAGAAAATACCTACTTCCTAAAAGTGGTATTGTCAATCACAGAATATAAAAATAATCGTCACTAAAAGATGCACATCAATATTCTGAGCTCAGGCATACTAAATTTGACTTTCATATCATGTTCTTTGAGTCAATTAGGATTATACCATTTCATTCAGTCAATGTGCAATAGGGAGCATTCGTGCTACGGCACTGAATGGGTGTCACAGTGCCCAGAGCATCTAACATCAGCAAACACAGAGGAGACAAATGGAAGGGAGACCCACGCCAATGGTGCCAGGTCTAACCCGCGTCCCCTCCAGCTGAAATGTGGGGAGTACTACCCACCCACTTGGGAGTATTCATCACTTAGGCAGAAAAATCTGGACAGACCATCCGCATTGGCGTGTTCTGTACCAGGGCGGTGTTCCGCCGTAAAGTCCATTCCCTGTAGGGAAATGGACCACCTCAACAACTTTGGGTTCTCTCCCCTCATCTGCATCAACCATCTGATGGGCCTGTGGTCTGTCTGAACCCGGAAGAGAGTCCCAAACAAGTAGGGTCTCAGCTTCTTTACTGCCCAGACCATAGCAAATTCCTCACGCTCAACAACACTCCACTTCTGTTCTTGTAGAAGTAACCTCCTACTGATGAAGGCTACAGGTTGGTCTAGGCCCTCCTCATTGACCTGTGACAGAACGGCCCCCACACCTTGCTCGGAAGCGTCTGTCTGGACAACAAATTCTTTTGAAAAGTTGGGCACCTGAAGTACAGTACAGTACATAGCAGTCTTCAGGGCGTCAAAAGCTTTCTGACAGGTGTCTGTCCATTTCACCATCTTTGGTTGCTTCTTAGAAGTCAGCTCAGGCAAGGCTGCAACAATGCTGCCGTACCCCTTGACAAACCTCCTGTAATAGCCTGTGAGACCTAGGAAGGCTCTCACCTGTATCTGGGTCTTTAGGGACTCCCAAGCCAGGATGGTTTCAATCTTAGGCTGTTGGGGCGCCACCTGGCCGCTCCATACCTAGTGCCCCAAGTACACCACAGAACCCTGCCCAATCTGGCACTTACTCACCTTGATTGTGAGGCCTGCCTTCCACAGTGCCATCAACACTTCCCAGAGGTGGCCCAGGTGGTCCTCCCATGAGGAACTAAACACTACAATGTCATCCAGGTAGACGCTGCAATGTCATTCAGGTAGATGGCACTTCCAGCTCAACCAACACCCTGTTGACCAACTTCTTAAAGGTGGCAGGGGCAGTCTTCCTCCCCAAGGGCATCACCCGAAACTGTTAGTGCCCATCTGGTGTGGAGAATGCTGACCTCTCCATTGCTCCATCAGTGAAGGCGATCTGCCAATACCCAGACATCAGTTCAAACATGCTGAGGTACCGTTCAGCCCCTAACCGATCAATGAGCTCATCAGCTCTGGGAATGGGGTGCGCGTCGGTCTTCATGACTGAATTGAGACCTTGGTAGTCCACACAGAACTGAAGTTCTGGGGTGGCACCAGGCACTGCAGCTTTTGGTACCAGGACCACGGGCTGGACCATGGGCTGCTAGAGGACTCAATCACCCCTAAAGCAAACATTTTGGAGACCTTCTCCTTAAGGTATGCTCTGACCCGGTCAGTCACCCTGTAAGCCTTGTACTTGACAGGAGGACTGTCCCCAGTGTCTACGTCATGGACGCACCAATCAGTGACAATAGGCCCCTGGAAGAACAGATCACTGAATTGCCCCAACAGTTGGTGACAATCGCTCTGCTGCTCAGGGGTCAGTGTGGTAGAGAGGACCACACCCTACCCTGACCCATCTTGTTCCTCTGCACACAGGAGGTCAGGAAGAGGCTCACTCTCATTCCTGCATCTGTTGCTAAGAGCATGCCCACTTCAGACTTCTCAAAGTGGGGCTTCAGGCCGTTAACATGTAGGACCCGCAAGCCGTTCCTGGGAGACTGCAAGTCCACCATGTAGGTAACAGGACTCTTGGGCTCCACTACCTCAAAGGGGCCAGTCCACTTATCCTGGAGCGCACAGGGCTCCACTGGGGCCATGAACCAAACTTTTTGACTAGGCTGAAACTCAATCAGAGTGGCATTCTGATCATGCCAGCGTTTCATCTCTTCCTGGCTGGCTTTCAGATTTGTCTCAGCAAGTTTGTCTGGTTCCCGAAGGCCAGCTTGTAACTAAACACATCCTGGGGAACCCTAAGGACTTCTGTGACACCTCACAGTAAGTAAACAGCAGGCATGGCAGGAGGACGTCCCACTTATGCCTCATGGGCTCCTCCAGGCCCATAATCACGCCCTTAAGGGTCTGGTTGAATCTCTAAACCAGACCATTACCTTGGGGGTGGTAAGGAGTAGTAAACTTGTAAGTTACCCCACACTCCTCCCATAGGGACTTTGTAAGTTTGGAAATGAAGTTAGTACCCCTATCAGACACCACCTCTCTGGGGAACCCAACAAGGGAGAAAATCCCCATCAGTCCCGTCCCACCACAGGGGCAGTCACTCTCCTGAGCGGGATGGCCTCAGGGTACCGGGTGGCATGGTCCACCAAGACCAGGATGAACCTGTTGCCCATGGCTGTCTTGGGGTTTAGGGGGCCCACAATGTCAATGCCCACTCACTCGAATGGAGTACTGACAACTGGAAAGGGCTGGAGTGGGGCCTTGATCTTCCTCCCACTCTTCCCACTTGCCTGGCAAGTTTCACATGTCCTGCAGTGAGCATCTGAGCTCCTGCACATCTGGGGCTAATGAAAGTGGATGACCAGCCTCTCGAAGGTCTTGGTCTGCCCCAGATGTTCTGTCAATGGCACATCATGAGCCAACCCTAGTAAGAAGGTTCCTAAGCACGGGGGTACCACCAGCACACGGGCTGACCCACGCTCAGCAACCTTAGGCTCGCTGCAAAGGAGGTCATTCCCCCAATAGATCAGATGTGGCCCTGACTGATCCCCTGCTGCCTGGGCTGCAGCCTGTCGCCGCAGCCTCTCAAGAGAAGGGCACATTCTCTGCTGTTCACAAAATTCCTCCCTGGTGGGCCCCCTTCCTGCTGCCAATGGGTCAGCTCAGACAGGTCCCTCAGTTCGGCGACTTGTTCCCCTGTAGGCTCCAGGGCAACCCCCTCAAGGTCTGCTCCCTCCTGGATCCTGGGAACCATGGGGGCCGGTTTCCTGCCCCCCTACCCGTTCTCTTTAATGGGCATGGGCCATGCTTTCAGGCTCCAGGTCCTTCTGAACATCCTGACTGGCTGCCATGGACAGAGTGGTCGCTCACGCACACTCAGGCAGACCCAACAGTTCCAAGTGAGATTTTCCCCCCACCGTAGCCCACGGAGAGTTCTCTAAATCGTTGCCCAACAGACAGTCTACCGGCATGGCTGACCTCATAGCTACTTGAAGAGTTCCTGAGACCTCCCCCACTCGAAGGGAACCTAAGCCACCTCACACTGGCTCTCAGAGTTGTCTGCTGACACCACTGGGCAGAATGCATGGGGGACAACCTGCTCTTTGGATACCAACCAGGAGCTGACAGCAGTCACACACACAGAGCCGCCATCCTATGGCCATTGATGGTCACCCACCGCATGTACTTCTTAGTGTTATCAGGCAGTGTGGGATTAGGGACCTTCTCAAAGTCTCCTAGCGAGACAAGGGTCAATTCTACAAGATCCCACCTGCTTTTGGCACCCATCTCCTCCCCTCCCAGGGCTTCACTGGCATTCTGTTGGGGGGGGGGTGCATAGGGTGGTGCGCTGGAGTCCCTCTGGGGACACTGGGGATCGTAATACCGGTGGCCCACTTGACCACACTTAAAACAAGTAAGAGGCACCTTCTGAACAGGCCTACCTGTTGGGGGCACTGGCGTCTTCTCAGGGGGAGGCTGGGACACCACTCCTTGGTTCCCTTGGGAATTACTTTGGGGCCCTCTTTGGAACTCTCTCTGTTTACCCCTGTCCCCCATGTTCTCTGCTGAGGACCCTGCCCACCTTTGGCAAAGTCTCCCACAGGACCCTCGCAAACCCGGGTGCTCACCCAGCGGTCCGCCTCCTCAGAAAGCTTTCTAGGGTGAGTTAGCTTGCTATCAATACGGACCTGGCGTAGCTCAGGAAAACAATTACTAGACAAGTGCTCCCATGCAAACAAATCATACAATTGCTCATAAATTTGCACCTTGTTACACTTTACCCAGCGATCCATTGCTCTGCAAACAAAAGACACATATTCAACCCAAGTGGTACCCTCTAACTTCTTACAGGTTCTAAATCTCTACCTGTACATTTCAGGGGTCAAACCATATCGCGTCATCAAGGCCTCTTTCATATGGACATACACCATCCTGCTCTCGTCAGGCAGATCCAACAGGGTATCCCTCCCATCACTCACAAAGCGTCCCCACAACCCCGCTCCCCAATCTTTCTCAGGGACCCCGTGGGACACCATGGCAACCTCATATGCAGCAAACCATTGCCCAATATCCTCACTCTTATGGAAATTGTTAGAAATGGGATCCCTGGCTGGCCAGGGTTTGCGCCAAAGTCAGTCAGAGACCACCACTCTAAGTCAGGGCAAGGGAGTTACACGCCAAGATAACCTCTGCTCACCCTCTAGGTAACATGATGCGAGCAGCAAGGCTAAACTTAGAGGCTATGTAGGTTAAGTATTTGCACGCGCACCCAGCAACAACACCCAAGGCCCACCACAAAGGAAACTCAACACAAGGTGATATATAAAAATAGCTTTTGTTTTATACCAAAACACATTAGATAAGAACACACACTTTACAATGTGCCAACAGGCATGTGCAGAATTTACAGGCGATAAGTACAAGACAGGGCCACTTAGTACTTGGTAGAATTAGCACTTGTAGGAATAATAATTAGCACATAGCACATATAATAATAATCACTGTAGCACAAAATAGAACATAAAGCACACAACCAGTAACCACTGCTAACAGGTAAGTACCACCTACGCAACCCTAACCACCTTAGGAAAAGGTCACGCAGGGAACCAGGACCTCGCTAGCAACACCTGTACTAGCAAGAACAACCACCTAAGTATCACCATACATTTAGGGGTATAGGCACATTACACATGATGCATCACAACACATTCAGAGGTGTAGGGAAGGAAAACACATGATGCAAAATATACATTAATTCATACATTCAGCGGTGTAAGAACAAGGCACATGACCCATCAAAACACATTCAGAGGTGCCGGGGAACACAATTGCGCAGAACTCACATAAGCCACCACATGTGGCAGTCCCTAGGCCAACTGGCCTTGCTGGGACTAGGACGCCCTGTGTCCCAATGTCAGGGCAGGCTGCAGGCAGCCAAGAACAAACCTAAACGGAGCAGCTGCCCACTAAGTGCTGGGCAGCTGGAGAATGGAGCCTGGCACCAGCGTGCCTCCTGGCTCTCCTCTGGGACTCACAATAAAACAACTGTGCGGCAAGAACCACGTGGGAGCCACTTAGGCACTGTAGGGATAAAACAATGGTGCCCCCCTGAGCCTCATGGGCTCTGGACTTAAATGTGCCTACTGGGGGAGCGGCCCGCTGCCAGCCGGGGCCGCTCGCTCACCCAAAATGCCCCCTTGGAGGCTCTCAGGGCTCGTAGTCTAGCTATGCCGCCGAGAGCCTCTTGGGCTCTGAAGAACTCAATGTCCCCGTCGTAGGAGTCCCCCACTGGGAACTCTGAACTCGCAACTGCCCGTGAACCTAGTGGACTCCAAGTAAACAAAATGCAGGTACCCCTTTAGCCAGGGGGGCGGGCACCGGCAATGTGCCCCGACGCCCCCCTCTGTACCAAACAACACCGGGCCCCACTCACCGGATGTCTGGGGGACGTCCCCTCCGGTCTGTCTCTTCTGGGGCGGCACCACTCTTCCCGGTGTGGGGCTGACGGAGGTCTCCTGCGCAGCCCGGTCCGTCACGCGCCAGGTAAGCTGCTAGCGGGGAACGGGGCTATTTTTACACAGGAGAGCCCCCGCTGGTGCTGATCTCTAGCCTGGTCCGCTCCTGAGACTGGAGCTGAGCAGGGCTGCCCGTGAGCTGGGGAACAGCTTCCTCCCGCCTGGGGGGAGCGGAAATGGAGCCCGCAAGGCTCTTCTTTGTCCCAGCCGGCCCCGCCCACCGTCAGGCGCGGGCGCCGGCTCCTCTCTCCCTCTCTTCTTGTGCTGCAAGGCGGGGTGGCACCCCTGTGGGCACGAGAATTGGGCTAAGTGCGGCGTGGGCAGCTGCGAAAAAGCAGCAAAAGGCAGGGTGGGCACCTGCTTTCCCCCACGCAAAATGCGGGCAAAGAACCGCTTAAAATAAATAAAAGCAAAAAGCGCTCCCAGGCCCTCGAGGTGAATGTAAAGCGCTGCCAGGCGCTTTGAGGAAAATCCAGCGCTCCCAAGCGCTTGAGGGGAACCAAAAAGTCCAGCAAAAGGTCCCTCAAGAAGTGTAGCAAGGTGGGGGGGCAAGGCTGAGCCCAGGGGCCAGCTCACTGGTCCCTCCAGCAGGAAGGTGGCCCCAGTGGCGGTTCCTCCTGGCGCCCAGTAGCAGCAGCCCCCTCAGTCAAGATCAGGAACAGAAAGAACAGTTTGTAAGGGGACACAGCCCCTTTTTATACACAGTATTCCTTTGTCTTTGCTCAGAGTGAGGGGAAAAACCAGTCGCAGCTGGTTTGTGAGCACTCTTGATGTGCTCAGCTTCTCACTCTATTCACTGGCAGGGCTAGGGACATTAGACGCACCACAGGGGGCGGAGCCAGCATTGTGTGGGGAAAGCCCAGCCCTATTCAGGACCCAGGTTCACTCCTCCCCAGCCATCAGCATGCTAATCTCCACACTCACCACCGGGCAGACCCATCCAGACTCCTGGAGCCAGGCTCACCAACCAGCTCCAGCCAATCACACGCCACCACATTCACTGCACAGACAGGCACACTTCTAGAAGTGGCACTTCCATATTAGACACAAACATGCTGCACGCATCATAGCGCAGCATTCAATCACACGAGTCCGCACATACCAAACTCGAGCCTGCACTCCCCACACATCAGGAACTAACATTCCCCATGCATTCCTATGGGAGGGCAGGCCAACCTTACTCCACGTACTCAGAGTGCGCACGCTCTTTCCACTGGGACACAGTGAAAGTGCGCAGAAACCAAAAATCACTACCACCAATTCACATTCAAAAAGCAAAAAGTTTAGGGGTGAACCTGCCATTAGGGCTAAGTCCAACAGAAATCCTTGATGATATCCTTGGGTATGTAAATTCTACTCTTGGTAGGTACTAAAGGTATGCTGCCACCAGAGGGGGAGACCTCTAAACTCTTAGCCTTGATCTCCAGCTCCCTCAATACTCTCTGATGCTCAGGTTTTATTTTCTCAAGTTCAAATGCCAATCTGTTATTCTCAATATCCAACATCTTACTCTCTAGTGTACTTCTGACCTTCTAATTTGGCCATCTCCAAACTATACTTCCTATCTCTCTCCCTGTCCTCCATCTCTTCTGTAGACAGGCCCTTTGAGGACACACTAGTACCTGGACTGCAAAGTGCTTTATCTCCCACTAAATCCACCTAGTCATCCTGCTGCCCTCCAGCATTCTCTCCCTCATTCCAGGCGGACTCTCTTGCTTCTAACCAGGCCTTAAGGGCCTTCTGATAATCCTCCTTCCTAGAAAAACCCACAACAGGGGTGGTGAATC
Organism: Lissotriton vulgaris; assembly: GCF_964263255.1. Classification (NCBI taxonomy): domain Eukaryota; kingdom Metazoa; phylum Chordata; class Amphibia; order Caudata; family Salamandridae; genus Lissotriton; species Lissotriton vulgaris. The sequence goes on from NC_141688.1 coordinate 331,014,843, forward strand.
GCTTGCAAAAAGACTTTAGCTGTTTGGCAGTGTAGGTTTCTAAGCTGTCTTCCTCAAAGATGAGATCCTCAGAAGCATTGGACGTTGGCCTACCCATTGTAGATATAACTGGCAATTACAATCAACAATAGAACAAAATCAAACCGTATGTGGTTGCCTCTAGGCCTACACTCACTAGTAGCGTACACCAGTTATTGTATGTGGATCATAAATGCAAGTCCTGATCCCACCGCTGTCCAGTAATGTTAGAAATGGGGATCTCTAGTTGGCAGCGGTTGGCGCCGAGGTCCAAATAGGGATCCTTCTTCCTAAGTCAGAGTAAGGGGGCTACACCCTTTGATAACCCCTGCTCGACCCATGTTGTAACGTAGCATGAGCAGACAGGCCTATCTCAGAGGCAGTGTGTGAACCGTTTATGACCATACACAATAACGCAGGAAGAACGCTACAAACGGACACCACAAGCAGTTATAGAAAAATAGTTATCTTTATATAAACAGAATATGAGGTTTAAAAGCCCTCAAGGAGCTACAATGCACATAATGACAGATTCACTTCAAAAGCAATAAAGGCACTCAAAAAGCGTGTGGAACGAACTAAGTTTGAGGCCGGGGTCCACGTGACCCGGTGGTGCACAATGTACCTGAGATTTAAGGGGGCACAGCATGCAGCCTCACAAGGAAGCCGCGGTGATGACAGGCGGACTCGCAGCGGTCACAGCTCCCAGCTATAGCGGTCCGCGGCATGCACTCACGATAATCCTGGGACGGGGCTTAAAGGCGGGCACCTAGCAGCACACGCAGGTGATAACAAGATCCTTGAAGTGGTGACTAGTGCGGCACTCAGCGGCACAGCTCCTCAGCTGCAGTGGCCCACAATAGCGATTGCAATGATTCTCTGCGGACGGCAAATGCGTGCACTCACCTGCACAGTTCCTCAGCTGCAGCGGCCCACAATAGGGATAGCGATGATTCTCGCAGGACGGCAAATGCGGGCACTCAGCGGCACAGCTGCTCTGCTGCAGTGGCCCACAATAGCGATAGTGATAATTCTCGTAGGATGGCAAATGCGGGCACTCAGCGGCACAGCTCCTCAGCTGCAGCAGCCCACAATAGCGATATCGATGATTTTGGTAACACAGGCAAATGCGGGCTCTCAGCGTCCACAGCTCCTCAGCTGCGGCGGCCCACAATAGCGATAGTGATGATTTTGGTAACACGGGCAAATACGGGCTCTCAGCGGCAACAGCTCCTCAGCTGAGGTGGCCCGCAATAACGATGACTTTCAGCCAGCGTTCCCCGCAGTAGAACCAGAAGCTCTGGAATTCTCAACAGAGGCCTCACCTGCGAGTAGAATCCCCCTCAAATAGGAATCCGGACGGCTGATGGGTGAAGTCTAATGTCCCTGAGACTTCAGGAGGAGGCAAGCTCAATTTAGGCCCTTGGGTAGTTGCTTCAGCAAGAAGGATGGAAGTTCCGTTCCTTCTAGTTACACGGACAGAGGTTTGTCTTGACATCCAGAAGTAACACCCTGTGTAGGGATTTTAGCACAGATCTTTATACCCCAAAAGTCTTTGTTCCCAAAAAGTCACAAATCACTGAACCAGTTTGGTGTCGTCCTGGAGCACTTTATTTACGAGGCTGTATCCTGCCTTTCAGGAAGAGGGGGTCTGCCATCAGACGCACAGTGGGAGGTGGAGCCATCATTCACCTTGCCAGCTACAGCCCTGCTCAGATCAAAGGGTCATACCTCCCCATACTCCAACTGAAGATCTCTCCATTCAATCCAGGTCAGGCTCAGCCTGCTCTGACCTTCCAAAACCAGACAGCCAATACACATAACAGCAGAGCACGCTAGAAGGTTTAGGCAAGAAAATACCTACTTCCTAAAAGTGGTATTTTCAATCACAAAATATAAAAATAATCGTCACTAAAAGATGCACTTTAATATTTGGAGCTCAGGCATAATAAATTCGACTTTCCTATCATGTTCCTTGGGTCAATTAGGATTACACCAATATATACAGTCAATTTACAATAGGGAGCATTTGCGCTGTGGCACTGAATGGCAGTGGCACAGTGCCCAGAGCATCTAACATCAGCAAACACAGAGGAGTTAAAAGCGAAAAATGGAAGGGAGACCAACGCCAATGGTGCCAGGTCTAACAGGGCCCATTGTTTTGATTGGACATTGAGATTATTGTGTGCATTCACTTCTGAATTCCAACCTCTCTACCACTTCCTGCAGTAACATTAGACTGCTCCCCCTCGCTGAGCCTTGATTGACTCAAGTGTACGAAGGGAGACCCACGCCAATGGCGCCAGGTCTAACAGGGCCCATTGTTTTGATTGGACATTGAGATGATTGTGTGTATTCACCTCTCTTCCACTTCCTGCAGTAACATTAGCCTGCTCCCCCTCGCTGAGCCTTGATTGACTCAAGTGTACGAAGGGAGTAACTTCATTTAGAGTGCTGCTTTTATGGTCCTCAGACACCAGTGATGAAGAAAAGGGCCCCCCACAGACAATGGCCAGTAACCACTGCGTGATTTGGTTATTTATCACTCCTTCTTGTCACTTAGTGGTCCTTTGTGGCACAAAAGGGTTGCTGGACTCTTCTGGTTTGGTTGACGCTAGGCCGAGTATTGTTCATTTGTTCTTCTCACATGCTCTAGTTTGTATTCTTTTCTCTGTGTCACAAGTGGAGGACGCCATTTTACCTCAAATATGTGCAATGTTCATTTTACAGATTCTATTCCAGCAGCCAGTGATACTTTTTGTCATCGTCACCTGCCATTGAGATCACAACTCCAGCAACCTGGGCAGCACCACCCCCTCGTGATAACTGTGATTCAGCATCCGAGAAAGGCTGCGTCATCTAGACAGACTGTGTCACCCATCAAACAGCACCCACCCCCCTTTGATCCTCTGCTGAGCCAGCCAGGAGTGACTAACCAAGTGTCTAAGAAAGGTATGTCACCTGTGTGTGTGTGTGACCGTGTGTGGATGGATTTTCTCTACGGTGGATTATCACTACTGTGGATGGATTATCTTCACTGTGGATGTATGGATTAGCTCTACTGTGGATGGATGGATTATCTCTACTGTGGATGGATGGATTATCTCTACTGTGCATGGATGGATTCTCTCTGCTGTGGATGGATGATCTCTACTGTGGATAGATTATCTCTACTGTGTATGGCTTATCTCTACTGTTGGTGTATTATCTCTACTGTGGATGGATGGATTACTGTGGATGGATGGATTATCTCTACTGTGGATGGTTGGATTATCTCTACTGAGGATGGATGGATTATCTCTACTGTGGATGGAGTATCTCTACTGTGGATGGATGGAGTATCTACTGTGGATGAATGGATTATCTCTACTGTGGATGGATTATCTCTACTGTGGATGGATGGATTATCAAATTTAAAATTTAAAATCTTTATTTCGATCAATTGATCATAAAAGCTATACAACAGTTAATCATCATTAAAATGATTATTATTATTATTTTTTTTTTAAATGTTAAAACAAGAGTGACAGTGTATCAAAAACGAGAGATTTTCAGTGGTCCCCTGCCATCTTTACATGTCGGGTTCTGGCATACCACATTGCTGTTAAAAATTAGGCCAGGACAAACACCGTTGACGGGGATAAGTCTGTTTTTAAAACTCTAAATGCAGGAAGGAAAGTTCTGAATCCCAAGTTTCTCAATAGTGGGAGCAACCAGTATCGTCTGATTTTGAGGTAGGATGGGCAAAAAAAGATGACATGAACTTCACTCTCTTTAGTATGAGCACAAGCAGGGCATAACTCGGTAGACGGCTGTCCCGCCCACGCTCTAGTGAAAGTCTTTAGGGGAAGAGTCCCATACCTCTATTGCAAGAAAAGTTTCCTTGTTAAAATAGGAGCCATTACATCCAAAACGCTTTCGAAATTGTATAAGTCTTTATTTACAATAAAGGCATATGTCAGAGAACCCTCTCGAGCACTGGCCAGGACTCGGGTAAGCATTTTATCATAATATACTCTGGAGAGTGCTTTCCTTGAAATCCTGATACTTGTGCTTTCTGGGTGTGACCACAGTTCTGGTAATCCGAGGGTCTCACATGTTGTCTTAATGTAATTTAGCCAAGGTATCTTGGCAGCGTTAGGTAGAGTTAAAATTCCAGCAGCTCAGATCGATAGGAAGTGAGGTCCTGGCTGCTCCAAATGCGGTGCCAGAATGTTATAGGCTTTAGCCCTAGTTCCTCTCCGATGGGCCTCAGAGCCAAATCCAGTCTCAGGGGCAGGAGTGGAGTACTTGGTGGTAGGGCAGTGAGCTGTCTTATAAATGTATTTTCCGTCACCTGTAGGTTGGAAGATGACGTGTGGCCCCACAACTCCCCCCCTTAGATAACACCGCCCCGAGCCTGCATTTTATAAATTTGGATAGCGGGGGACAAAGGGCGGAAAGTTGACTTTGACGCAATTCTCATGATGCCCCCCGCCTTCTGGGCTAACCTCATATTGGCTTTTGTTTGGTGGGCCCCCCACGTCAAGTTTTGATTTAGCGTTAACCCCAAATACTCTATGGTGTGTATCCTTTCCAGACGCACAGAACCGAGTAGGGGATTTGGGCGCTTTGGGGACTTGGGATTTAAAATCATAAATTTAGTTTTTTGGGGGTTAATTTTGAGGCCCCTTTCTGTGCAGAAGTCCTGGAAGCCATCGAGCACCCTCTGTATGCCCATCGGGGTTTTAGATAGCAGCAGGGTGTCGTCCGCAAACATAATGGCGGGCACCCGGCTGCCAGTCAGTTTTGGGGCGTCGGTGTTGGCAATCCCGGTCAGGTGTGAGATTACCCTGTTCACAAAGAGGCAGAACAGGGTAGGTGCGAGCACACAACCCTGCCTCACCCCTCTGCGAACGGGGAATCTTTCAGTCAGTTTTCCACTTCTCCCACATCTGACCCTTGCGAAGTTGTTGTGGTGTAGTTTCATTAAAATCACAAGGATGTCTTTTGGGACACCTAGTTCTATCATTACCTCCCACAATTTTGCTCTTGGCACTAAGTCGAAGGCGGCACGCAGGTCCACAAAGACCGTATATAGGGTGCCGCCCTCGATAAGTGCCCTCCTCCAATATATGAAATTTAATCTAAATACTTGGGTCAATTGTGGAAACACCCCTCCTGAATCCAGCCTGGTATGGGCTGAGAGTGTCCGTTTCCTCCAGCCAATTCTGCAAGCGATTCAGTATTAATCTACCAAAAAGCTTCTGTGAGACATCTATCAGGCTTATGGGGCGATAGTTGGCTGGGAGCAGAGGGGATCCCTTTTTGAATATAGGGACCACCTCTGCGCCCAGCCAAGTATCTGGAACCTCCATGCCCCCAAGCACCGCATTAAATATCAGCAATAGATACGGTGCCCATATCTCTGGTTCCTGTTTGAAAAGGTCTCCAGGGACCCCATCCAACCCCGGTGCTTTACCTCCTGCCAGCCCCTCAATTGCGGCACGGACTTCTTTTAACAAGAATGGATCACCCTCCTGACCAGTCATAGCAATGCTGTTAGGATTGGTCTGGGGCGTTCCCTCCATTGAGTATAGGGATTGATAATGTTCCTGCCATAAGGCAGGGGCAATATTGGGTTCAATAGCAGAGGGGAGATCCTCTGACCCGTGGTTAACCACTCGCCAAAATTTACGAGAATCTTTATTGGCTAGTGCCTCAGACAGATCTTCCTAATGCTTTTGGTCCCATTCGGCCTTGGCATTTGCCAACAGTGTCCTGTAGGCCCGTCTTTTCCCTTGTATTATCTCGCGGCATCCGTGAGCCTTAATTACAGATAAAGGTTCTCGTTTTGATTCCCGGCATGCGGCATTGTACCAGGATTTTTTGTTTAACGCACTGGTTTTTAATGGCGCTTCTGCGAATAGGTCTAACTGTAGTGTGTTTATTAGTTCTTTATGGGTTTGTCCCAGTGATTCTAGATTCCCTCGGTCATCTAGTTTATCGGCAAGACCAAATGCCTTTTCAAGTACTGGAATTATTCTGGCGTAGAGCCTAGATAGTTTTACGTCATTTGTTGCCAGCTTCCCACACCTCACTCTCCTCCTATTGTTCTCTAGGAGTAGCCCAGTGGTTGCATTTCCGTTATCCGAACCCGTTTCCTCTATACCTGGAATGGCATATTCAAGTATGAGGGCGTTGTGGTCACTATCCTCTCTACTCAGTACCCTAAAATCAATTATTCGAGTCCAGTTTGATATTTGGACTAGAATATAATCTAGTCTGGATTCACTGCCTGGTTTGTTGAAAGTACATTTACAGGGGTTGTCTGATTTTGTACGCCCATTGCATGCTCCTAAACCATAATTGAGGGTCAATGCTGTAATTTGTAATGCAAGGGGTGTCCAGGCTCTTGGTGGGGGAGCCACCATGTCTGGTATCAGGCAACTAGCATCCTCCTCTAGGGAAGGTCCATCAAGCAAGCCAGGGAGTGGCTCGTAGTGGGAATTGAGGTCTCCTGCTACCAAATGCGGGAGATCCCTTGGGACATCGCTCAGGAAGGCTGAGAGATCCTCGATCGTTTTCGATTCCCCTGATATAGGCACGGGTCTCGAGTAAACATTTATGACCAACAACTTAACCAGATTTGGCCATTCTAGGAGGACGGGTAAAATGTCCTCAGAATCCTTGACTAAACACCTAGCCTTGCAACCCAGGTGGGAGGCAATCAATGTTGCCAACCCTCCTGACGGACGTCCCTTGCCCCCCCATTTAGCTTTTTTTGAAAAAACTTCGAAACCTGGGCACGTGAACTCCTCTCTTGCCCAGGTTTCCTGGAAAAGGCAGATTCCTTTTGAGCTGATGAATGACAGCCAATCGGGACATTCGATTTTATTGCCAATACCCGCTACGTTCCATGAAATTATGTTGAGCGCAGCGGGCCTTGGAGGTGATAGCTCGGTGTTAAACAGGATGTTCTCTGTGGGGGCGAGAGTAGGATTTGCCATTAAAGTTTGTGGCAATTCTCCTTGTTCAACCTCTGAGTTGGTAGTATTGTCCCCTATGTCAACTATACGACTAGGGTGGTCTTGGAAATGGTTTAGAGTGTCGGGAGTGGTTTTTAATTGTATTTGTGACCGGAGTTGATCTCCGGTGGTAGGTCTATCCTCATCATAATTTGCTATAGCAGGGTGGTCCACCGCCCTTATGTTCGGATCAACCAGTCAATCAACCATTTCCAGGGTGCTATACCTATTTGAAATTGGAAGGTAGGCTGGGTGATGCAATCTATGTGGGCCAGGGACTCCTCTCGGTCTGCCACCCCATCCCCCTCTCCTTCTGGTGCTGTACTCCCACCCCTCCCCCTCTTCATGTAATGGTGGGTATTCAGGGAGCGTGTTCCTATGGTAATGAGGCTCCCTTCTCCCTACACTGTTGCTTTCCCACTCTTCCAATAACTCCTGATGGTACCCCCATCTAGGATCTTCAGATAGATAGATACTTGATGGGTAGAAGAACGAGAGGGGTAGAGCCTGGATTAAGTTCCCTTGGTCGTCCGGGGCCCAGCTACAAATGTACGAGGGTGTCCTTGGATCCCTAAAGCTGACCACGATGCAATCACCCCTTCAGAGCCGCCTCAAACGCCCACCATCAACTCATCAGAGAAACGAGGAAAAAAGCGATTGAAGACAGAATCTCCACCCACGCACACAAGAGCAAGGAACTCTTCAGCATCATCAAGGAGTTCGCCCAACCCACCAGCGAGTCTACCGACATCCCTCCCTCACAAGACCTCTGCGACAAACTCAGCATCTTTTTCCACCACAAAATCAAGAGCATCTACGACAACTTCGACAAAGACAACCAACACACTGAACCCTCACCAACCACCCCGACACCCGGAAACCAGCGATTGATGACTGGACAGCCCTCACCACCGAAGACACACTTAAGACAATGAAGTCAATCCACTCAGGGGCCCCCACGGACCCCTGCCCCCACCGCATCTTCAACAGAGCCGCCACACCATCGCACCCATGCTCCGCCAAACCATCAACCGCTCCCTGGCGACCGCCTCGTTCCCCGACGACTGGAAACACGCCGAGGTCAACCCCCTCCTAAAGAAACCCTCAGCGGACCCCACCGACCTCAAAAACTACAGACCCATCTCCCTGCTCCCGTTCCCAGCGAAAGTCATCGAGAAAGCCATCAACAGCCAACTTGCCACATTCATTGAAGAACACAACATCCTCGACTCCTCCCAATCAGGCTTCAGAAAAAACCACAGTACGGAAACCGCCCTCCTCGCCGCAACAGACGACATCCGCACCTTACTGGACAAAGGAGAAACAGTAGCCCTCATCCTCCTCGACCTATCAGCGGCGTTCGACACAGTCTCCCACCGCACCCTAATACGCAGACTCTACGATGCAGGAATCCAGGACAAGGCCCTCGACTGGATCTGCTCCTTCCTCTCCGGCAGGACGCAGCGGGTCAGACTCCCCCCTTTCCTCTCGGACCCCACACCGATCACCTGCGGAGTCCCCCAGGGCTCCTCCCTCAGCCCGACGCTCTTCAACGTCTACATGGCTCCACTTGCCCCCATCGTCAGAACCTACGAACTCAACATCATGTCATATGCAGACGACACCCAGCTCATCCTCTCCCTATCCAACGAGCCCAACACCGCCAGATGCAACTTTCGAGAAGGCATGGAAGCCGTTGCCAAATGGATGAAAAACAGCTGCCTTTAACTAAACACCAACAAAACAGAAGTACTCATCATGGGCCCAAACCCCGACGCCTGGAGCGACACCTGGTGGCCCACCGCCCTCGGAAACCCGCCAACCCCCACAGACCACGCACGCAACCTGGGAATCATCCTGGACTCCGAGCTCAAAATGGACCGCCAGATCAACTCTGTCTCATCTTCCTGCTTCCACACCCTCCGCCTCCTTCGTAAGACCTTCAAATGGATCCCCCTCGAACACCGAAAGACAGTCACTCACGCCCTGGTCACCAGCAGACTCGACTACGGCAACGCACTCTACGCCGGAATAAACAAAAACCTCATCCGCAAGCTACAGAACATGCAGAACGCCGCCGCAAGACTGGTCCTCAACCTGCCAAAACACTGCCACATATCCCAGCACCTGCTCACACTCCACTGGCTCCTCGTCGAGGCGAGAATCACCTTTAAGATGCTCACCCACGCACACAAGGCCCTCCACGGCACCGGACCAGCATACCTGAACAGCCGACTCAAATTCCACGCACCCCAAAGGACCCTACTATCAGCCCAGCTTTCCTACGCCGTGGTCCCCCGCACCAGAAAGACCAGATCGGGAGGCCGCTCCTTCTCCTTCCTCGCGGCCAAAGCATGGAACTCCCTTCCGCTCCACCTCAGACAGACAACATCGCTCCCCATCTTCGCAAGAAACCTCAAAACCTGGCTCTTCGACAGACCCCCTCCTTGATGGAATGGAACCTGCACCCCCCCCACCCCCCACCCCTAGCGCCTTGAGACCCTTACGGGTGAGTAGTCGCGCTTTAACAAACTCCTGATTGATTGATTGATTGTCTTTCTCAGGTTACCCACCCAGGCGACGCGTCTCACCAGGAGTACATCGCTAGTTTTTCCTTGCGGGAGGGGTCTGTATATGGACAGCCAGTTAATGACTTTGTTTTCAAGCGAGGTTGTCATCTCAATGGAGTTGGGAGATAGTTCAGGCACTCCTGCCAAAATCACTGTGTAGGAGGACGCCTCCGGAGGTAAGTTTACGGGTTTAGGTTTTCGAGTATTGGTCTGGATGTTGTCCAGGGGCCTCGTAGCACTCTTAACTCTGTCTGGGGGATCGGACTTATGTGTGGGTTTGCTTGTTGTGTTTGGAGTCGTAGGGGTTGGTGTCTGACTTTGTATGGGGGATTGAGTTGATATGGATGGTATAGTTTTGTTTACACTAGCAGGGGCTTGCATCGTCTTGTTTTGGTTGGGTATGGTTTTTATATTTTGCAAGGTGGGAGGACCAGTTTTCTTCATCAGGATTGTATGATCTATACTCTTTTTAAGCATGCTATCTGACCCTATTTTGGTGCCCTTGGTTTCTGACTTAAGACTATCTGCCAGCTGGACTGTTGATTTCTCGATATTGACCAGCCTTGCTTCGATCTTTATCAGTCGGGCTTCCAAGGGGCTTAAGAGTGACCTGATAATTGTGCCTATATCTGCAAGAGTAATATCCTCATTTGTGGAGTCTATGGAGATATCAGCTTGGTGGAGGAGTGGGTCTGTAGGTCGAGAGGCAGTTTTTCTAGTTTTCCTGGTATTCATGGGTGGTTGTCCCGGAGTGTTACCACCAAGGGTACCAGCGTCACCCACAAGTTTGGGCTCTGATGTTTTTAACTTACTGCCTCCTTTGGTTTGCCCTCCTTTCTTCTTTTTTTGAATGGCTCCCTCCCTTGCCCCTCTCTGTAATTCTGGGGTATTCTCAGTAATGCAGGGGGTAGCCAGGTCCTTACTAGAGGCTGGGGGTGGCACAGATGATATGCGAGTCATCGGTAAGGTCATGAGGCTCATGTCCTCTAGGTCCTTAGAGCTCACCATGGTTAGATCTATGTTGGAGGCAGAGTGGGTTCTCTCAGGACCATTCTGGATGTTACCATGAGGTTCTGGCCTTTCTTCCGGTGTCTTAGCCAGAGCCATTGGCCCCATTGATGATCTCCTCACCCAGTCAATCTCTTGAGAGATGCGTCGTTCTAGCACGGAGATTTCATCTATCAGCAATGAGCCAGCTTTAACAAAATAATTATCAATAATACCTTTGGGAACTCCAACTCCGGCCAATGCGGTTTTACTTCTCGTTTCCCTGGTGGTCATCGTTGGATCCCGGTGGGCCAAGTCCGTTGAAAAGTGAGGTGATAGTACTGGGCCGGCCAGGGGGAGTTGCCCGGGCCCGGTCTCTCCGGTCCTCGAACGGCCTCAAACGGCCCACCCTTTGCCCGGGCTTTGCTCCGCGCTTTGCCCCGTGAGCGTCACGCTAGCGCGTCCGGCGCAGTCTGTTTAAAACGGGAGGTGGGCGGGAAGAGGACCAGCTGTGGCGAGTCTCCAGACGCAACGCCCGCTGGTCCTCGCAGTCCCGCAGGGGTTGGACGTCGCTGCAGGCTCCTCTCGCTGTTGTTGGTAGTCCTGTGATAATTCGGTAGCTCGAGCGGCTCCCGCGAAGCGGGGGCCGCGAGAAGTAGGCAGAGTCTGCTGGGTCAATGAGGGATTTCGCCAGAAGTCGGACAGGCAGAAAGTTAGCCCGTCCCGCAGCACACACAGCACCCAAGCCCTCCGGAGATTTATCCGAGCGGGAGGAGGGCGGGAAGAGGACCAGCTGTGGCGAGTCTCCAGACGCAACGCCCGCTGGTCCTCGCAGTCCCGCAGGGGTTGGGTGTCGCTGCAGGCTCCTCTCGCTGTTGTTGGTAGTCCTATGATAATTCGGTAGCTCAAGCAGCACCCGCGAAGCGGGGGCCGCGAGAAGTAGGCAGAGTCTGCTAGGTCAATGAGGGATTTCGCCAGAAGTCGGACAGGCAGAAAGTCAGCCCGTCCCGCAGCACACACAGCACCCAAGCTCTCCGCAGATTTATCCGAGCAGGAGGGGGGCGGGAAGAGGACCAGCTGTGGCGAGTCTCCAGACGCAACGCCCGCTGGGCCTCGCAGTCCCGCAGAGGTTGGGCGTCACTGCAGGCTCCTCTCGCTGTTGTTAGTAGTCCTGTGATAATTCGGTAGCTTGAGCGGCACCCGCGAAGCGGGGGCCGCGAGAAGTAGGCAGAGTCTGCTGGGTCAATGAGGGATTTCGCCAGAAGTCGGACAGGCAGAAAGTCAGCCCGTCCCGCAGCAGATTATCTCTACTGAGGATGGATGGATTATCTCTACTGTGGATGGATGGATTATCTCTACTGTGGATGGATTATCTCTACTGTGGATGGATGGATTATCTACTGTGGATTAATGGATTATCTCTACTGTGGATGGATGGATTATCTCTACTGTGGATGGATTATCTCTGCTGAGGATGGATGGATTATCTCTACTGTGGATGGATGGATTATCTCTACTGTGGACGGATTATCTCTGCTGTGGATGGATGGATTATCTCTACAGAGGATGGATGGATTATCTCTACTGTGGATGGATGGATTATCTCTACTGAGGATGGATGGATTATCTCTACTGTGGATGGATGGATTATCTCTACTGTGGATGGATGGATTATCTACTGTGGATGAATGGATTATCTCTACTGTGGATGGATAATCTCTACTGTGGATGATGGATTGTCTACTGTGGATGAATGGATTATCTCTACTGTGGATGGACGGATTACCTCTACTGTGGACGGATTATCTCTACTGTGGATGGATGGATTATCTCTACTGTGTATGGATTATCTCTATGGTGGGTGTATTATCTCTACTGTGTATGGATGGAGTATCTCTACTGTGGATGGATGGATTATCTCTTCTATGGATGGATTATCCCTACTGTGGATGGATGGATTATCTCTACTGTGGACGGATTATCTCTACTGTGGATGGATGGATTACCTCTACTGTGGATGGGTGGATTAGCTCTACTGTGGACGGATTATCTCTGCTGTGGATGGATGGATTATCTCTACTGTGGATGGATGGATTATCTCTACTGAGGATGGATGGATTATCTCTACTGAGGATGGATGGATTAGCTCTACTGTGAATGGATGGATTATCTCTACTGTGGATGGATGGATTAGCTCTACTGTGGACGGATTATCTCTGCTGTGGATGGATGGATTATCTCTACTGAGAATGGATGGATTATCTCTACTGTGGATGGATGGATTATCTCTATTGAGGATGGATATATTATCTCTACTTTGGATGGATGGATTATCTCTACTGTGGATGGATTATATCTACTGCGGATGGATGGATTATCTCTACTGTGGATGGATGGATTATCTACTTTGAATGAATGGATTATCTCTACTGTGGATGGATGGATTATCTCTAATGTGGACAGATTATCTCTGCTGAGGATGGATGGATTATCTCTACTGTGTATGGATGGATTATCTCTACTGTGGACGGATTATCTCTGCTGAGGATGGATGGATTATCTCTACTGTGGATGGATGGATTATCTCTACTGTGGATGGATTATCTCTGCTGTGGATGGATGGATTATCTCTAATACGGATGGATGGATTATCTCTACTGTGTATGGATGGATTATCTCTACTGAGGATGGATGGATTATCTCTACTGTGGATGGATGGATTATCTCTACTGTGGATGGATTATATCTACTGTGGATGGATGGATTATATACTGTGGATGAATGGATTATCTCTACTGTGGATGGATTATCTCTACTGTGGATGGATGGATTATCTACTGTGGATGAATGGATTATCTCTACTGTGGATGGACGGATTATCTCTACTGTGAACGGATTATCTCTGCTGAGGATGGATGGATTATCTCTACTGTGGATGGATGGATTAGCTCTACTGTGAACGGATTATCTCTGCTGAGGATGGATGGATTATCTCTACTGTGGATGGATGGATTAGCTCTACTGTGGACGGATTATCTCTGCTGTGGATGGATGGATTATCTCTACTGAGGATGGACGGATTATCTTTACTGTGGATGGATGGATTATCTCTACTGTGGATGGATGGATTATCTCTACTGTGGATGGACGGATTATCTCTACTGTGGATGGATGGATTATCTCTACTGAGGATGGATGGAATATCTCTACTGTGGATGGATGGATTAGCTCTACTGTGGGCAGATTATCTCTGCTGTGGATGATGAATTATGTCTACTGTGAACGGATTATGTCATGTATAGGAGAGTTATGGAGTGGAGAGTAGATGTGCACATAACAGGCACGGAGAGCAAATGTGTACAGGACAGATGTGGTGACAGTAGATGTACATTGAGCACTATGATAGTGTGGGTGCAGAATTCATGGAGGAAATGTTGTGTAGGAGAAGCGTGCAAGGACTTGTATTCATGAACGACGTTAAGTGGATGTAAATTTGAAAGGAATGAAGAGTTTGTGTACTACAGTCAAGCTTGTGTTCACAAGGCAGTGAGAGCAGGGTACAGGAAGAGATGGCAAAGGAAGAGATGGCAAAGGAAGAGATGGCAAAGGAAGAGATGACAAAGGAAGAGATGACAAAGGAAGAGATGGCAAAGGAAGAGATGACAAAGGAAGAGATGACAAAGGAAGAGATGGCAAAGGAAGAGATGGCAAAGGAAGAGATGACAAAGGAAGAGATGACAAAGGAAGAGATGGCAAAGGAAGAGATGGCAAAGGAAGAGATGACAAAGGAAGAGATGACAAAGGAAGAGATGGCAAAGGAAGAGATGGCAAAGAAAGAGATGACAAAGGAAGAGATGACAAAGGAAGAGATGGCAAAGGAAGAGATGGCAAAGGAAGAGATGGCAAAGGAAGAGATGGCAAAGGAAGAGAGGACAAAGGAAGAGATGGCGAAGGAAGAGATGGCAAAGGAAGAGATGGCAAAGGAAGAGATGACAAAGGAAGAGATGACAAAGGAAGAGATGACAAAGGAAGAGATGGCGAAGGAAGAGATGGCAAAGGAAGAGATGGCAAAGGAAGAGATGGCAAGGAAGAGATGGCGAAGGAAGAGATGGCGAAGGAAGAGATGGTAAAGAAAGAGATGGCAAAGGAAGAGATGGCAAAGGAAGAGATGGCAAAGGAAGAGATGACAAAGGAAGAGATGGCAAAGAAAGAGATGGCAAAGGAAGAGATGACAAAGGAAGAGATGGCAAAGGAAGAGATGGCAAAGGAAGAGATGACCAAGGAAGAGATGACAACGCAAATGATGGCAAAGGAAAAGATGGGTCTACCTCATTTAGAGTTGCGGTATCGCCGGGCCATCTGTCTAGAGTGGTAGATACAAAGCCTGTGCATGTGTATCTTGGTCTAGGCAAGACTCGAAAGACTTCACTTTGGGGGAGATATTTCGTGATTGAGTTCTTTGAGCTGTTCTGTGTTCAGCTTTAGTTCGGGCTGTCTGGATAGAACAATAAACGTAGCTTTGTTCTGGGTTGTTTCAAAATATAAACAGCGTTGATGACTGCAAGTTTTAAACAAATGTGACTGTCTTCTTCAAAGAAGTGAACTGTCAGGATCCATGTACAGGTTGAACAACTTGTGGGCAAACATGGAGCAGGAGGTACCTGACATGTGGACAGATCAGGACTGAGAAGATGTCTCCTATTTCCATCAGTTCATTGTGTTTGGTTAGGATTGAAGTCTCACCCAGAAGATTGCTCGAGTCCGTTGTGAGTTTCCAGGAAGGGTAGCAGCCTTCTAAGATCAGCGGCATCGAGTGCAGTTCGATGGTCAAGAAGATCGGGGAGACAACCGTTGCTCTCGTATGCAGTGGATGTTCTCCAGAACCTTCAGGATCCAGTCAAGTAGGAGCCAGTAGATTGCTTTTCACTATGAAGGAGCTGCGTTGTTTAGATGCAGCTTTCAATTACTTTGCCAATCCAGGGAGGCCTATTATGATGTGATAATGATTGAGTTGGTTTGGATTGGTCTGGATCTTTTTGGGTAAATATACCATTTCTGAGCCAAAAGTTAATGGCATGACACCAAGTTTCCATCTTTGTAATTAATGTTGCTGAGATAACAGTCTCATAGATGAAGGTTGGTTCAGTTCTTTAATTATTATGGTCGGCTGCTTCTCTGTAGTTGCTAAAATGGAATGATGACAATGCCCGAGGAAGAGGCTGTTGGTTACAAGTCTTCCCCTGAATAGGGAGCAGCAAGCTTGGAGGACAGCAAGAGACTGGGGCTTTTGCACTGCACATGGATTCCAAGGGGTTTGCTCCACCATGTGTCCCTCAAAGAGCAGTGTTTTGATGCTGCATCGCTGTACAAAGGATATAGCAAGGGTTGCGCTCCCAGATGTAGTGCATCACAGCTGTGCCTTGAGCAGTGCCTATGCAGCTCCGCTCCCACCCTTGTTACGGTTTCCTTGCCCAAGGCTGATCCTGCCTTGCCTCTGTGGTTTTTCCTCTTTCACTGTGGTCCTACACAAGAGTTTCGATCTCCACCTGCTCATGTCCTAATTTCTTATATTCCGTCCTGAGGCCTTACCAAGTTCCAGGCAGACTGTACTATGGCCAGGAAGCTGTGGGTTCTCGGACACGATGCTACACAAGGACTACTTTCTGATGACTTACTCTAGGCTTCAGTTACTCACCTGAACTTCTTCAAGACTTGGCGAAACTCACCCGGAAGCAGCTTGAGAGGATGTGGCGCTGGGGACAGAGCTATGAGTTGGGAGCTGGGGATTCGAGTTTGAGTCCCGCCGTCAGCTCAACAAGCTGTCATTCTAGGCAAATCAATGAATCTCCCTGAGCCCAGGGACAGCGCCTGTATACCCTCACAGAGGATAAGCCACGATATATAAATCTAGAAATGTAATTTAAATTTAATTTGTCTTTTCCATGTTCCTCATTTAAGAGACAAGCCCGTTCTGAGTGATGTCTACTGTTACAAGCTTACAATCTAACACAAGGGTGTGTAACCTCTCCTGTGCACACGTCAGCGGATCCTCTTCAGTAAGAACCTCTCCTGTCTACACGTCAGCGGATCCTTTTCAGCATGGGACCTCTCCTGTCCACACGCTAGCATGTCTACTTCAGTATGTACTCTCTCCTGCCCACACATCAGTGGATCATCTTCAGTAGGAACCTCTCCTGTCCACACGTCAGTGGATCCTCTTTAGTAGGAACCTCTCCTGTCCACACGTCAGCGGTTGCTCTTTAGTATGGCACCTCTCCTGTGCACATGCCAGCTTCTGTCAACACACTAGCAGATCCTCTTCAGCAGGAACCTCTCCTGTCCACACGTACGTGGATCCTCTCAGTATGGAACCTCTCCTGTCCACACGTCAGCGGATCCTCTTCTGTATGTACCCTCTCCTGTCCACACGTCAGCAGATCCTCCTCAGTATGGAACCTCTCCTGTCCACACGTCAGTGGATCCACTTCAGTAGGAACCTCTCCTGTCCACACCTCCGCGGATCCTCTTCAGGAGGAACCTCTCCTGTCCACATGTCAGTGGATCCTCTTCAGTAGGAACCTCTCCTGTCTACACGTCAGCGGATCCTTTTCAGCATGGGACCTCTCCTGTCCACACGCTAGCAGGTCTTCTTCAGTATGTATTCTCTCCTGCCCACACGTCAGTGGATCATCTTCAGTAGGAAACTCTCCTCTCCACACGTCAGCGGATCCTCTTCAGCAGGAACCTCTCCTGTCCACACGTCAGTGGATCCTCTTCAGTAGGAACCTCTCCTGTCTACACGTCAGCGGATCCTTTTCAGCATGGGACCTCTCCTGTCCACACGCTAGCAGGTCTTCTTCAGTATGTATTCTCTCCTGCCCACACGTCAGTGGATCATCTTCAGTAGGAAACTCTCCTCTCCACACGTCAGCGGATCCTCTTCAGCAGGAACCTCTCCTGTCCACACGTCAGCGGATCCACTTCAGTAGGAACCTCTCCTGTCCACACGTCAGCGGTTGCTCTTTAGTATGGCACCTCTCTTGTGCACATGTCAGCTTCTGTCCACACACTAGCAGATCCTCTTCAGCAGGAACCTCTCCTGTCCACACGTACGTGGATCCTCTTCAGTAGGAACCTCTCCTGTCCACACATCAGCGGATCCTCTTCTGTATGTACCCTCTCCCGTCCACACGTCAGCAGATCCTCCTCAGTATGGAACCTCTCCTGTCCACACGTCAGTGGATCCACTTCAGTATGGTATCTCTCCCGTACACACGTCAGCGGATCCTCTTCAGTACGGAACCTCTCCTGTCCACACATCAGTGGATCCTCTTCAGTACGGAACCTCTCCTGTCCACACGTCAGCGGATCCTCTTCAGTATGGTATCTCTCCCGTACACACATCAGTGGATCCTCTTTAGTAGGAACCTCTCCTGTCTACATGCTAGATGATCCAAGGATCAGGGCAGAGGGGTGTTAGAGGCCCAACGCATCCACATTATAGCTGTATTTCTCCATGAATCCACTGGATGGAAGGTCCATTGTCCTTGGTTGCTCCGGGGTCTATGCCACCTTCGCTGCCCCATTGTCTGATCCTACATGGTATGTCATCTGCGGGTTGTAGGGACAGGACATTGGTATGAAAGCCACGTGAGTGTGTGTGCAGGACAGATGGGCAGGGATGTCAGAGGACAGTTGTGACAGCCCATGATGTGTGCAGGAGAAGGATGACTGAGGAGATGTGTGCAGAAGGCGTGAACCTGTCATATTTTCATACATTCTTTCAGGCCCTGCTGACACATTTTAAAACTTTCTCTCAGTTGCTTCTCCTGTCTCTTGTTGCTCTCCGTCTAACGTTGTTTTTCTCTTTCTTCCTCCGGTGTATCCACCTCTCCATGTCTTTCTCCATTTTCCACTCTTCTGAACCTCTTTATCTCTCTAACTTGTTTCCCTCTGCTGTCTTTTTCTCACTTCATCTTCTCTCTCTGATTATATTTGCATCTTCCCTTCTTTGTTGTGCTGCAGTGAATTTTTGTGCTGCTCTTTCTAACAACATCCTTTCCTTGTTCAGATAGGTCATGGTCCGGAGACCCTTCTGTCACAGGAACCCAGTCGGGCAGGTGGGTGAGCTGCTGGGCTCTAGCCCACTTTATTTGTGAGAGAGATCATTTCCTTTCCCATGTTTTAAGGAGATGCTGGAAGTTTAATGGGATTACAGTTCTTACTGAGATGCTGAGGGGTTAGTAGGACTACAAGCAATGCAATGTCTTCCACAGCTCTTAAGAGATGCTGGGGGTTTAATGTTAATGTGACTTATACCTGTACGTGTCAAGGCGCTAACTCAGAGTGAGGTAAACAGAAGCCCTGTCTTGATCTCTAATTAGAAAAATGTTTTAAAGCCTTCCTAAACACAAGCACATGTGTTATGTCCCTGGTGTAAGGAGGGATGGATTCCATTATTTTGCTGTTGAGGTCACTAAACTTCTTCCCCCCGTTTTGTAAGCTTAAATCTGTTGACCACCAATTTCTGAGTGCCCATGGAACGAAGGTTTCTCCCCGGTCCTTACCCGGACCTGACCTCGGGTCGCTCCCCACGCCGCACGGCTCCTCCTGGGTGCCCGTGTCTCGTGTATCTCTCCCGCTGCTGCCGAGGGTTCGCCGCCCCTGGTGATTGCTTGGCTGTACTGCTAATCTTTTGTTGCTAATCTTTTCTTACTCTCCCATCTTGTCTTTTGTAACTTGCCTTTTGTTTTTTGCTTTTGGTCTCTGTGAGAAGTTGGCCTGATATGTAGTGTTTCCAATTCTGGAACCACTTGGTATCAGTCCAAACAAACCCCAAAGATGTCAGGTTGTAAGTCAACCTTGTAGACAAGCTATCCTAGTGGTAGCATGGACTAAGCAGCCTTAAAGGCTTAACTTAAGAGGTCGTGTTAAGCGAGCTTGTTTTACCACATACAATCCTGTAATCAAATGAAAGGACACCACACAAGTATATATTATAAAAATATATGTATTTATTTCTAAATTACTCCCCAGTACTCTTTATGAGGAAAGGGGCACAAGCGTTAAATCAAAAGCACTGTTACACATATAAAGTTGCACGTTTATGGATGAGGGCGGGTGGCCACTCAGACCATATATCAAAAAAGTGGTATAAGTAACACTTTACGAACAATGGTTAGGCCTAGGGCCTAGAGATTCGCTGGGAGCAGTCAGGACAAGCAATGAAGAAGTCGGGAGTAGCCCACAGGAGACGGGTGCAGCACGGAAAGTGCGGCGCGCACCAATGCACTGTCAATGGTGCGTAAAAGTCAGTTAAAGTGAATAAAAAGATACTTCCGCTGAACCTAGGAACACAAAACTTTAGACACAGACCCTAGAGGTGTGTACCAGTGTAAAGACACCGGCGTTGCAAAGTTACCTCACCCACAGGCCGTGGGTGCACAGGGTCGAAGTGGCGTCGGGTTCTGTCACGCAGGTTCTGGGTGCTTGGAGCTGTTGCAGCTGCAGGCGCTGTGAAGCAGAAGTGTCCGGTGCGATCCAAGGGTGGATCGATGTAGAAAAGTACCTGAAAGCAGAGGGGACAGAGTCTGGGTCACTCAGCAGTGACCAGGGTGGAACCAGGACGGAACCAGGCAATGTCGGGCGCAATCAGGCGGTTGTCGATAGGCTTCTCTCCGCTGTCACGTGGGCTCTGGGGCATCTGCGACGTCCAGGAGCAGGTCACGATCTGTCCCACGTAGGCTCTCGCCGTCAGCACCGTCGGCTTGAAGATTGTAGCAAACAGCACTTGGCAAAAGCAATCCACGCGGAACCGGGAGATTGCTTATCACTCGAACCAGGAGGGTCAGAGTGGGTGCTCCTTTTCACAGGAGCTGGTGCAGATCTGGAGCAACCAGAAAAGCAAGTCGGATTTCAAAGTTCGTCGGCACAGGGGCCACAAGCCAGCTGGCAAGTGACCGGGCCAACGCGTCGAGCGCACACAAGCAGAAGGGCCCCACGCAGCACTCAGCGAGTGTGGAGGGGTGAGCTTTGGTGCAAGTGGAGCTCGGGGCTGGGGCTTCTCAAACCCCGGTGTACAGCTTCGAGGGTCACTCGTGGGCCGCACGGTCAGCGTCTCGTGGCCTTTTCAAGATGGCGTGCCCCACGCTTCCGGTCGCCTCCACGGGTCTCAGCTCTGCAGGGACTGTGGATCGGGCAGGTAGAAGGCAGGCAAGCTTGATCTCGTCGATCTCTGTCGCTCGAGTTCCGGCGGGAACTGCAACAAAGCAAGGGTCGAGGGCTGGATGGTGCCTGTTTGCACAGGGTGGTCACTCCTTGACCACAAGGGAGATTCTTCAGTCTTCTCACGTCGTGTAGAAAGTCGAAGGGTCCAGATTTCGTTTCTTATGTTTCTTCAGGATGATCTGAGGTCCGTTGGGACTGCTCCCCCTCTTATTCGAATCTAGGGGGTTGGACATCCTGCTAGGTCCCCTCCTATGGGTGGGACCCAGGAAGGGGGTGGTTACACCCCTCTCCTTTGATCCTGGCCACGCTGGGACAGGGGCTGGGAGGCCCCAGAACCGGTTTGGCCGGATCCTGCAAGGGGCAGCCTTGTGCTCCCCAGGCAGTGTCTGGTTTCATTGAAACCTCCCTACTCCAATCCACTATCTCCTGTCTGGGGTGGTTTGACACCGCCCTGTGACAGGAAACTCTTTGTCCAGGCCTCCTCTGCCGGGTTTCGGTCAGCAGCAGGAGGTCAGACCCGTGTCTGTGGCAGGGGCATCCATTTTGTGGATCTGAGGCTCATTTTAAATCAACCGCGTTTCAGCAAAGTAACATGTCTTCTCCCTCTAGAAGGGTGGAATGCTACCCCCGTCGCCAGAACTGGCGAGGGGGTAGTATTCCAATTCGTATGACACCTTACACGACATGTTTTGATAAAGCCAAACCAAAGTTGCTATATAACCGCGAGGATTATAATGCGCTTAAGAGTATATGGTTTGGCATTATCCCGGAACAGCTAAGGGAATTGGTCCCGACAGCTGCAGACAGGCTCAGCTCATGCTAGAGCACCATCTCACATTAAACCACGCACTCTGCCTTCAGGATTGTTAAGGCCTGCCATAGGAGTGGCTCACAGGTTTATATGTGTCCAGATAGGTTTAGATATAGGCATACTATATCTAAGCAAGGGGTGATTACACCACCTTGCCCCAGCTGAGTGATCAGCCAGTTGTGTCAATTTTAGATAGCCAGCCAGGGGTGGCAAAAGATATGCTGCAGCCCCTGGTAGGCCTTGGATGCACCTATGCCCTGGGCACCTATAGTGCTCTGTACAGGGGCTGATAAGGTGACCCAAGCCAATCTAGTTATGCACCTAGGGTACATGGAATCCATTTTACAGAGAGAGCAGATAGCCTGGGGCCCTGATTAGCAGGGAACCAGGCCAACTAAGTCGAAAACCAGCTAAACACAGGGCAAAAAATCTGGGGTAACCATAGTCAGGTAGCCACCTTCCTACATAACCCCCCCCCAAACGAAAGGAGATAAGGCTATCCTTGGCCAGGTAAGCCTTTATTGCCTGAGTGGCCATATAAGGAAGTACCTGCACTAGCATGGGTACCCCCTGTCTCATGGTCCACTAAGCAGTCCCTCACCCTAGGGGTATTAGAGGGTCTCCACCATAGGGAATCACTACCTTGGGTGTGTTTATGCAAAGTTAAAGGCTGGTTTGGATATGGAGTATTGAAGTGAGGCTCCACTATTTTTGGGCTCAACTTCCTCCAATTATCTTCCACCATATGTGCCTTTCTTTCTTCAACTGAGTTGCACTGAGCTCTCAGGGTCAACCTCTGGCTACCTAAAGCTGGAGGCTGGGTCCCTCTGTTTGGTTTGCTGGAGGGACAGTTCAGGTTTGGGCCCTTTGGGTCCCAGGTTTGGCTGTGCCCAACAGAATCCATCTGTGGGAGGTCCCTAACTGTTTTTAAGGGGGCTCCCTCAGGAGTTTTTAAAGTTTTCACCTTACTAGGCCTACTAGTTTTGGTGCCCCTAATCTGTTGATGGGGGTGCTTTATTTGACAGGGGGCCCTCTGGGTCTCACTGTCCTTCTTGTCCTCTGCAGCCCTGGGCTGACTGAGGCAAGGTAGAGAGGGGCAGGTTACCTGCTCCAGACTGGATCCCACCTGAGAAGGGTCCACTGCCATCAGAGGCTCTGTCAGGCCAGGCCTAACAACCTCTGGGGCAGTTCCTTCACCAGGGGTAAGATCAGTTCCCTGAGGAGGCTGATCCTGTCCTACTGTCTGGTGAGGGGGAGATTTCTCTTCCTCCTCCATGCTCTCAGTTTGGGTGGAGTGATCCATCATTTCAGGCTTCACAACACACATATCTGTTTGAGTTTGGGCTGTGGCCATCACAGCCCCACCAACCTTTTCAGGAGGAGACTCAGTTTGGGTTTCTGCTGTTATCATAACAGCTTTGCTATTCTGTCTGGGAAGAGCTTCTGGTAAAGATGGGGCAGAGAGTTGCTCAGCCCTACCAACCTTTTCAGGAAGGACATCTTGAATTGGGGCCATAGCCAGTACATCCCCACTAACCTTTCCATTGGAATTTACCATTCTAGAATGGATTTCCTGTTCAACCTCAGCCCAGGCTGAGATTTCCAAATCATTACCCAGTAGACAGTCTACAGGCAAGTTTGGTGACACTGCCACTCTCTTTGGGCCAATGACACCTCCCCAGCTGAGACTTACTACTGCCATTGGATGATTTGTTTGGATACCATCAATGTTTGTTACCTGGTATGTGGCACCTGGTAAAAGTTGCTTAGAGGGGACTATACAGTCAGCCACCATGGTGATGCTAGCCCCTGTGTCTCTAAAAGCTTCAACTTTCAAACCATTGATGATGGGTTCCTGTCTATATTTGCTCAAGGTATTTGGGCAAACAGAGAAGTTGGCAAACCCCATGCCAGTCTCATAGACAAGATCATTTGGGGATGGAGACCTGGATAGGCCAGGGTCCCCTTGGGCTCCAAAAGTAAACCCACCCAGATTCCTGGGTGTGCTCCCACTTCCTGGGGGATTACTGCTGACAGTAACAGGAGGTGTTGGAGCTGGCTTTGGAGGTATGTTTTCTTTATTGCCATTCTTGGGACAACAGCTGTCTGTTTTGTAATGCCCAACCTGTTTACAGGCATGGCAATAAGGCTTTTTCTCTGTTGAAGAAGTGTCTTGGGACCCACCCCCCTTCTTGGAGTTTTGGGGCCCTGGGGAAGTGTTTTCTTTACTTTTATCCCCACCCTTATCTTGAGGCTTGGTAGACTCCTTCTTCTGGTTATTGTCCTGATTCTTAGGCCTAATCCTGGTTCTGACCCACTTATCTGCCCTCTTTCCCAATTCTTGGGGAGAGGTCAAATCTGAGTCCACCAGGTGCTGGTGTAAGAGCTGGTTCTGACAATTACTAAGGATCTGCTCCCTCATAATCAAATTATACAATCCTGTGAAGTCATGTACTTTGCTGCCATTCAGCCAACCCTCCAGAGCCTTAGTTGCACAATCAACAAAATCAGTCCAGTCCTGAGTCTGTGTCTTCTGGGTATCTCTGAACTTTAACCTGTACTGTTCAGTGGTTAAGCCAAACCCATCTATCAGAACACTCTTCAGGACTTTGTAATTGCTGGCATCCTCATGTCTGACAGTGAGGAGCCTATCCCTCCCTTTCTCTGAAAAGGAGTACCATAAGATTGCTGCCCACTGTTCCTCAGGAACCTGCTGTACCATGCAGGCTCTCTCCAGAGCAGTCATCCATTTGTGGATGTCATCCCCTTCCTGATAGGGGGGCACAATCTTTGTCAGGTTTCTACTATCATAGGACCTGGGTTTCTCTTTAGGAATTTTGCTGCCACCAGTGGCATCTAAGCCACTTAATTTCTGTTCCCTAGCCAAGGTAAGTTTAGCTTGAGCCAAGGTAAGTTTAGCTTGAGCCAGAGCTACCTCCTCCCTCTCTATCTGGAGTTGGACAGCCCTCATTCTGGCCCTATGCTCTTTTCTCTGGGAGGAAGTCATCCCTCTTTGAGATTCTCTTGAGGCACTAGAAAGATGAGAGTCCCCTGATGGAGATCTCACCCTCCTGTTGCCTGGGAGAATTTGGTTATGAGATCTGGAGTGGTGCTGGCCCTCTCCATTCTCATGTAGGTCCAAGTTGGCCTGGTTAAGCCTGGCAACCTGTACCTGGTTTCCCCTCTGATCCTGATCTTCAGGCTCTTCTAAATCAGAGCCTTCCTCTTCCTCTTCCTCCTCCTCTTCTTCATCTTCTGGAAGATTCTCATTCTCAGGGGAGTGTATCCCTTCACCTGAATCTAAGGGAGCCTGACTCACCTTATCTAAGTCATCCTTTTCTAGGATAGCTATTAGGGAAGGAATGGTAGGGCCTCTGCCCCTTTTTAGCCCCCTGGCTGTGCACAAGGCACTCAGGTCTTTGTGGCTAAGGTTGTCATATCTGGATGTTGTCCCTATAGGATCAACTATTACAGGAGCAGAGCCTGAGGCTCTACCTGTATCAGACATGACTGCTAGTGAGGTGTAAGTGATGCACTTACCTACACTAAGTGTTTTCCTACTGTACCTTGCTAGTGAGTTGTAGTCAGGGTGTGCTAATTCCTTTAATCTACAACTACTAAGTTCAGTAGAACTTAATATGCTAAGCTTTTGATTTATATGTACCTAAGGTACTTGATGTGATCTTTCAATTTGATGTAAAGATTGCAATGGTAAAACAAACAGCAAGCTCAAATCCGCACCGCTGCACACCAATGTGAGAAGTTGGCCTGATATGTAGTGTTTCCAATTCTGGAACCACTTGGTATCAGTCCAAACAAACCCCAAAGATGTCAGGTTGTAAGTCAACCTTGTAGACAAGCTATCCTAGTGGTAGCATGGACTAAGCAGCCTTAAAGGCTTAACTTAAGAGGTCGTGTTAAGCGAGCTTGTTTTACCACATACAATCCTGTAATCAAATGAAAGGACACCACACAAGTATATATTATAAAAATATATGTATTTATTTCTAAATTACTCCCCAGTACTCTTTATGAGGAAAGGGGCACAAGCGTTAAATCAAAAGCACTGTTACACATATAAAGTTGCACGTTTATGGATGAGGGCGGGTGGCCACTCAGACCATATATCAAAAAAGTGGTATAAGTAACACTTTACGAACAATGGTTAGGCCTAGGGCCTAGAGATTCGCTGGGAGCAGTCAGGACAAGCAATGAAGAAGTCGGGAGTAGCCCACAGGAGACGGGTGCAGCACGGAAAGTGCGGCGCGCACCAATGCACTGTCAATGGTGCGTAAAAGTCAGTTAAAGTGAATAAAAAGATACTTCCGCTGAACCTAGGAACACAAAACTTTAGACACAGACCCTAGAGGTGTGTACCAGTGTATGGACACCGGCGTTGCAATGTTACCTCACCCACAGGCCGTGGGTGCACAGGGTCGAAGTGGCGTCGGGTTCTGTCACGCAGGTTCTGGGTGCTTGGAGCTGTTGCAGCTGCAGGCGCTGTGAAGCAGAAGTGTCCGGTGCGATCCAAGGGTGGATCGATGTAGAAAAGTACCTGAAAGCAGAGGGGACAGAGTCTGGGTCACTCAGCAGTGACCAGGGTGGAACCAGGACGGAACCAGGCAATGTCGGGCGCAATCAGGCGGTTGTCGATAGGCTTCTCTCCGCTGTCACGTGGGCTCTGGGGCATCTGCGACGTCCAGGAGCAGGTCACGATCTGTCCCACGTAGGCTCTCGCCGTCAGCACCGTCGGCTTGAAGATTGTAGCAAACAGCACTTGGCAAAAGCAATCCACGCGGAACCGGGAGATTGCTTATCACTCGAACCAGGAGGGTCAGAGTGGGTGCTCCTTTTCACAGGAGCTGGTGCAGATCTGGAGCAACCAGAAAAGCAAGTCGGATTTCAAAGTTCGTCGGCACAGGGGCCACAAGCCAGCTGGCAAGTGACCGGGCCAACGCGTCGAGCGCACACAAGCAGAAGGGCCCCACGCAGCACTCAGCGAGTGTGGAGGGGTGAGCTTTGGTGCAAGTGGAGCTCGGGGCTGGGGCTTCTCAAACCCCGGTGTACAGCTTCGAGGGTCACTCGTGGGCCGCACGGTCAGCGTCTCGTGGCCTTTTCAAGATGGCGTGCCCCACGCTTCCGGTCGCCTCCACGGGTCTCAGCTCTGCAGGGACTGTGGATCGGGCAGGTAGAAGGCAGGCAAGCTTGATCTCGTCGATCTCTGTCGCTCGAGTTCCGGCGGGAACTGCAACAAAGCAAGGGTCGAGGGCTGGATGGTGCCTGTTTGCACAGGGTGGTCACTCCTTGACCACAAGGGAGATTCTTCAGTCTTCTCACGTCGTGTAGAAAGTCGAAGGGTCCAGATTTCGTTTCTTATGTTTCTTCAGGATGATCTGAGGTCCGTTGGGACTGCTCCCCCTCTTATTCGAATCTAGGGGGTTGGACATCCTGCTAGGTCCCCTCCTATGGGTGGGACCCAGGAAGGGGGTGGTTACACCCCTCTCCTTTGATCCTGGCCACGCTGGGACAGGGGCTGGGAGGCCCCAGAACCGGTTTGGCCGGATCCTGCAAGGGGCAGCCTTGTGCTCCCCAGGCAGTGTCTGGTTTCATTGAAACCTCCCTACTCCAATCCACTATCTCCTGTCTGGGGTGGTTTGACACCGCCCTGTGACAGGAAACTCTTTGTCCAGGCCTCCTCTGCCGGGTTTCGGTCAGCAGCAGGAGGTCAGACCCGTGTCTGTGGCAGGGGCATCCATTTTGTGGATCTGAGGCTCATTTTAAATCAACCGCGTTTCAGCAAAGTAACATGTCTTCTCCCTCTAGAAGGGTGGAATGCTACCCCCGTCGCCAGAACTGGCGAGGGGGTAGTATTCCAATTCGTATGACACCTTACACGACATGTTTTGATAAAGCCAAACCAAAGTTGCTATATAACCGCGAGGATTATAATGCGCTTAAGAGTATATGGTTTGGCATTATCCCGGAACAGCTAAGGGAATTGGTCCCGACAGCTGCAGACAGGCTCAGCTCATGCTAGAGCACCATCTCACATTAAACCACGCACTCTGCCTTCAGGATTGTTAAGGCCTGCCATAGGAGTGGCTCACAGGTTTATATGTGTCCAGATAGGTTTAGATATAGGCATACTATATCTAAGCAAGGGGTGATTACACCACCTTGCCCCAGCTGAGTGATCAGCCAGTTGTGTCAATTTTAGATAGCCAGCCAGGGGTGGCAAAAGATATGCTGCAGCCCCTGGTAGGCCTTGGATGCACCTATGCCCTGGGCACCTATAGTGCTCTGTACAGGGGCTGATAAGGTGACCCAAGCCAATCTAGTTATGCACCTAGGGTACATGGAATCCATTTTACAGAGAGAGCAGATAGCCTGGGGCCCTGATTAGCAGGGAACCAGGCCAACTAAGTCGAAAACCAGCTAAACACAGGGCAAAAAATCTGGGGTAACCATAGTCAGGTAGCCACCTTCCTACAGTCTCTCTGCTTAGGCGATCCTTTTTTCGCCACTGCCCTCTGAGCCCCCCCCCCCCACCCCCCAGCGCCAGAACCCCTGGACCCCTGAGCCCCGCCCCCTTTTGCCTTTTGTCTCCCTGCCCTCGCCCATTGGCCGCCCACTCCCGCCTCCCAGCTGCTCCTCTCTCCCACTTGGCCTCTTATGGAGGTCGCAGCGCGGCAGTGAAGTGACCTGACCTTGGGTCGCTCCCTACGCCGCACAGCTCCTCCTGGGTGCCCGTGTCTCGTGTCTCTCTCCCGCTGCTGCCGAGGGTTCGCTGCCCCTGGTGACTGCTTGGCTGTACTGCTAATCTTTTGTTGCTAATCTTTTGTTATTTCTCCCATCTTGTCTTTTGTAACTTGACTTTTGTTTTTTGCTTTTGGTCTCTCTGCTTAGGAGATCCTTTTTTTGCCACTGCCCTCTGAGCCCCCCCTGCCCCCCGATTCACGCCGCTGCTCTCCTGCGGCCCGCCCCCTTTTTTGCCTTTTGTCTCCCTGCCCTCGCCCATTGGCCGCCCGCTCCCGCCTCCCAGCTGGTCCTCCCTCCCACATCGCCTCTTATGGAGGTCGCCGAGCGCAAGCGCAGCAGACGCGCGCCGCTGGCGCGCCAAAGGCAAGCCCGTCTGCGCCCGTCTGCGCCCGTCCGTGCCTGGACCGCGCTCAGCGCAAGAACCCCTGGACCCCGCGCCTCCCGCAACACCAGACTGCACGCCAGACTGCACTACGACTCCAGCACCCTCCACGCACTCAACACCGGACGAGACCACCCCTGCCACCGGGCCACTCCGAAGCGCACCCAAGGGCCCTTCGCCTGCCGGAACTGCAGATTCACCAGCATCCAGCCCACCAAACCACCAACCAGAGAACACAATCACCTCCGCTGCATCCTCCTCAAACCCGCTCCGCTCGCAAGCACGCCATCAAACTCTGGGACCTCCTAGCCTCTACCGCCCCCAACATCGCCTTACTGACGGAGACCTGGCTGAACGCCACCTCAGCACTAGACATCGCCATAGCCATCCCACAGGGCCACAAGAGCTCCCGCAGAGACGCATCAACGGAGTGGGAGGGGGAATCACCATCATCCACAAGGACACCCTCAGAGTCACGACCAACACCGACGACACCCTCACCACCGCCGAGCACATGTACTTCCAGATCCAAACCGACCCCAACACGACCCTCAGAGGAACACTCATCTACAGACCACCCGGACCACGACCACAGTTCAGCGACACCATCGCCAACCTCGTCAGCACCCACTCCCTCGCCTCCACGGACTACATCCTCCTCAGGGACTTGAACTTCCACCTCGAGAACAACGACTCCAAATCCACCGCCCTGATGGACAACCTCGCCAACCTCGGACTCAAACAGCTCGTGACGACACCCAACCACGCCGCTGGACACACGCTGGACCCTATCTTCTCCACAAGCCCCCACGTCTCCTTCAACCACACCACCGAACCCCACTGGACCGACCACAGATGCGTCCACTTCACCTTCAGGAAACCCACCACACATCACCGCACCAAATAACTACCACGCCGCTGCTGGGCAAGGTCACCAAGGACCAACTGACTACCACCCTCACCCTGAGACCACCCGCTGACCCCACCGACCCAGACACCGCAGCGACCAACCTCAAACTGTGGATCAACGACTGCGCCAACACCCTCGCCCCCTCAAAACCTCCACAACCAACCACACCAGCAAGAAAGCCGCCTGGTTCACCGAAGACCTCCGGATCTCCAAGCGCACCTGTCGGAAGCTGGAGAAGAAATGGCTCCACGACCGAACACCAGACAGCCAAACAGCCCACAAGAGCGCCACCCGCAGACACCACCAACTCATCAGGACCGCCAAGAGGACCGCCTTCAAGGACCGCTTAGACAACAACGCACACAACACCAAAGAGCTCTTCAGCATTGTGAAAGAACTCTCCAACCCCAGCGCCAACACCAACAACTTCCCACCATCACAAGACCTGTGCGACTCCCTGGCCACCTTCTTTCACCTCAAGATCACTGACATCCACGACAGCTTCAACTCGGACACCCCCGCACCCACTACCGAGTCCACCACCCCTGCGACCCCCTCCCGCACCAGCCGTCTAACCACCTGGGCCTACGTCAGCGACAAAGACACCATCAAAACCATGAACTGCATTGACTCCGGATCCCCATGTGACCCCTGCCCTCACCACGTCTTCAACAAAGCCAGCACAACCATCGCGCCCCACCTCTGGAAAACAATCAACAGTTCCTTCGAGACCGCAACCTTCCCGGAAAGCTGGAAGCACGCCGAGATCGACGCCCTTCTGAAGAAGCCCAAGGCGGACCCCAAAGACCTCAAGAACTTCCGGCCCATCTCCCTGCTCCCGTTCCTGGCAAAAGTGACAGAGAAGATTGTCAACAAACAGTTAACCCGCCACCTCGAAGACAACAACATCCTGGACCCTTCCCAATCCGGTTTTCGCAGCAACCACAGCACCGAGACCGGCCTCATAGCCGCCACCGACGACATCAGGATCCTGATGGACAAAGGAGAAACAGCCGCCCTCATCCTGCTGGACCTATCAGCAGCCTTTGAAACAGTCTGCCAACGCACCCTATCAGCATGCCTCCATGACTCCGGAATTCAAGAGAAGGCCCTGTCCTGGACCACATCCTTCCTCTCTGGCCGAACCCAGAGTGTCCGCCTCCCACCCTTCCGCTCAAAAACCACTGAGATCATCTGAGGCGTCCCACAGGGATCCTCCCTCAGCCTGACGCTGTTCAATATCTACATGGCACCGCTCGCCCACGTCTCACGACAACATAACAAATCATTTACAAATCATATTTCATTCATTGTGAGCTCCTGTCTCTGTCTGCCCGCAGCTAATTTTGAGTTAGGCGCCTTGACGCCCACTGGGCATAGTAGCGCATTTACAAATCATATTTCATTCATAACCTCAACATCATCTCCTACGCCGACGACACCCAGCTGATCATATCCCTCACCGAAGACCCCCACACCGCCAAAGCCAACCTTCACAGAGGAATGAAGGCCGTAGCCGACTGGATGAAGGACAGCAGACTGAAGCTGAACTCAGACAAGACAGAGGTCCTCATTCTCGGACCCACCCCATCAGCCTGGGACGACTCTTGGTGGCCCACATCGCTAGGCACAACCCCGGAACCCACAGACCACGCAAGTACATGGGGGTCATCCTCGACTCCACCCTCTCCATGACCAGGCAAGTCAACGCCGTCTCCGCGTCTTGCTTCAACACTCTCAGAATGCTCCGCAGGATCTTCAAATGGATCCCCCCCGACGCGAGAAAAACCGTCACCAAGGCCCTCATCACCAGCAGACTTGACTACGGGAACGCCCTCTACTCAGGAACAACAACCAAGCTCCTGAGACGTCTACAACGAATCCAGAACGCCTCGGCACGACTGATCCTTGAAATCCCCCGACGCAGCCACATCACACCCCACCTGAGAGGCCTGCACTGGCTCTCCATCACCATGAGGATCACCTTCAAGCTCCTCATCCACGCACACAAAGCACTACACAACACCGGACCTACATACCTCAACAACCGACTCAGCTGCCACACCCCCACCCGAAGCCTCCACTCAGCCATCCCCGCCCTCGCCACCATTCCTCGTATACGGAAAACCACCGCCGGCGGCAGATCTTTCTCTTACCTCGCCGCCAAGACCTGGAACACTCTCCCTACCAGCCTACGACAGACCCAGGACCTGCTGGCCTTCAGAAGACTTCTCAAGACCTGGCTCTTCGATCAGTAGCGGCCCCCACCCCCAGCGCCTTGAGACCCTCACGGGTATGTAGCGCGCTTTAGAAATACAGTGATTGATTGATTGATCTAGAGGAAAGTTTCAGGAAGTCAGGGCCAGATCCATAGAGGGTTTTATGGGCCAGGCATAGGGCCTGACTGGCAACCAAAGGAGCTTGTTAATGACGCGTACAACAGACTTATGTTTGGGAATGCGGGCCAGTATTCTGGCAGACATATTTTGTAGAACCTGTGACCTGCTTAGATGTCGATGCTCCATACTAAGATTCATTGCATTGAAATTGTATTTTTTGACTCGGACTAAAGCAGTTATCGCTTTTTTTGGGAAGTTGAGGGAATGAAAACAAAACCTTTTAAAGCTTTCTAATAATTAAGAAATCAGAAGATGCGATTGCGTTAACCTGTGCCCAATTTCTTAATTTATTGTCCATGATCACACCTACAGTTTTTACTTTACTGTCTGGGACAGGAAGCTAACCCATTTCCTCTGGTCTCCAGGATGGGGACCACAGGGAGGGGTTATTTCCGAACAGAATGACCTCTGTTTTCACAGAGTTGAGTTTTAGACAATTTTCATTTTTTCATTTTCCAATGGCTCTCGTACAATCATGGTTATTTCCACCTCCATAGTTGTTGGGGGACGACATAGCTACAACAATTTGGGTATCATCTGCATAAGAAGTAAAATCCAACCGATCTTTTCAGTGGTGCCATGGATTTAGCGTAAACGTTTAACCAGGTGGGGCTAAAATAAGATCCCTGCGGGGCTCGAAATGGCAACCATAACGGTTCGGAAAGAAGAGGATCCGGGGCCACCATGTGTCTTCTTACAGATAGAAATGTCTTTATCAGTTTTAGAGACGAAGCCCTTGACACCGACAGCCCAGAGACGGTTAGCCTCAAGCCCTCGACAACGACAGCCCAGAGACGGTTAGAGCTGAGCCCTCGACAACGACAGCCCAGAGCCGGTTAGAGCTGAGCCCTCAACCCCGACAGCCCAGAGACGGTTAGAGCCGAGCCCTTGACCCCGACAGCACAGAGACGGTTAGAGCCGAGCCCTCAACCCCGACAGCCCAGAGACGGTTAGAGCCGAGCCCTTGACCCCGACAGCCCAGAGACGGTTAGAGACGAGCCCTAGACCCCGACAGCCCAGAGACGGTTAGAGCTGAGCCCTCAACCCCGACAGCCCAGAGACAGTTAGAGCCGAGCCCTAGACCCTCACAGCCCAGAGACGGTTAGAGCCGAGCCCTAGACCCTCACAGCCCAGAGACGGTCAGCCAAAGTCTTGTAGTCAACCTTATCAAAGGCTGCCGATGGATTGAGGAGAATCAGCGCTGCACTGCCGCTGTCAGCCGCTATTGATCTGATCTCTTCAGTTGTTTTTGCTGAGCCGTTTAGTACTATGACCGCTTCTAAACCCAGATTGGGTTGTATCTAGTATCTCATGATCGAGTAGAAACTGAGCTCGTTGCTGGTTCATGGCCTTCTCAACGACCTTTGATGGTAAAGGGAGGCGAGAAATAAGCCGGCAGTTATTTGGATCGTCAGATTCAGGTTTACCTTTTTTAAAAGGGGAGAACGGATGCTTCCTTCCAATCAGGGGGGATATAGCCATGTTCCAGCATTGAGTTAAAGATCATGGTAAGGCCTACAGCAATGGTATCTGTGGCCTGTCAGTGGACATGGGTACCGATACGACCCCGATTTAGTGGCAGTGATAACTGTGGCCATTTGCTGCACTGAAAAAGGGGAAAATTTGCAAATTTAGGACAATCCTCATCTGTGGCGGAACGATAGGGACTTTCAGGACTATAAATTATGTTTTGATCAAGCTTATTAAAGATCTGGACAACATTATCCAAAACGAAATGGGCAGTGTATCACAAAAAGACTGGCCATTCTTAGACAGATTATTCCTAGGGAGTCCAACCAGAGTGGAGACTGCTTGAAAGAGTTCCTTGGCAGAGTTGTTGTCCACTTCTGTTTGTCGAGTAAAATGTGTTTTTATCCTTGAGCATAAGTTCTTTTTAGGTGTTCAGGCTCTTTTTCTGTACTATTACGGTCTTTCCTCCAAAGTCTCTCTTGTCTTCTTCTTAAGTCTAAGGTTCTCAGAGAGCCAGAGGGCGGAAGGCTTGCGTCTCCGCGAATGCAAAGTTCAATGGGGCTGAAGCTTGAAATGGTTGAATTAAGCCCATCTGTGTATTTTGTAATAGACTCGTTGACATGTTCCTCAAATGGAGCCCTACTTGTTAGGACATTGCATGCACTCCCATCAGGTCACACTATTAATCAGACTTTGTGACATAGAGCCTGAGAGTGGTTTCTCAATGTTGACCTGTGCCGCAGGACACTGGTGCTCAGCAGCTTCCTATGAGGACCAGTGGTAAGGCCCAGAGGTGTAGGGACCTCTACCACAGCGTGCAGACCGGTGAGACAGCCAGAGGTGTAGGGACCTCTACCACAGCGTGCAGACCGGTGAGACAGCCAGAGGTGTAGGGACCTCTACCACAGCGTGCAGACCGGTGAGACAGCCAGAGGTGTTGGGACCTCTACCACAGCGTGCAGACCGGTGAGACAGCCAGAGGTATAGGGACCTCTACCACAGCGTGCAGACCGGTGGGACAGCCAGAGGTGTAGGGACCTCTACCACAGCGTGCAGACCGGTGGGACCACCAGAGGTGTAGGGACCTCTACCACAGCGTGCAGACCGGTGGGACAGCCAAAGGTGTAGGGACCTCTACCACAGCGTGCAGACCGGTGGGACCACCAGAGGTGTAGGGACCTCTACCACAGCGTGCAGACCGGTGAGACAGCCAGAGGTGTAGGGACCTCTACCACAGCGTTCAGACCGGTGGGACCACCAGAGGTGTAGGGACTTCTACCACAGCGTGCAGACCGGTGGGACCACCAGAGGTGTAGGGACCTCTACCACAGCATGCAGACCGGTGAGACAGCCAGAGGTGTAGGGACCCCTACCACAGCGTGCAGACCTGTGAGACAGCCAGAGGTATAGGGACCTCTACCACAGCGTGCAGACCGGTGGGACAGCCAGAGGTGTAGGGACCTCTACCACAGCATGCAGACCGGTGGGACAGCCAGAGGTGTAGGGACCTCCCTCACATCGTGCAGACCGGTAGGACAGCCAGAGGTGTAGGGACCTCTACCACAGCGTGCAGACCGGTGGGACCACCAGAGGTGTAGGGACCTCTACCACAGCATGCAGACTGGTGGGACAGCCAGAGGTGTAGGGACCTCTACCACAGCGTGCAGACCGGTGGGACAGCCAGAGGTGTAGGGACCTCTACCACAGCATGCAGACCGGTGGGACAGCCAGAGGTGTAGGGACCTCTACCACAGCGTGCAGACCGGTGAGACAGCCAGAGGTATAGGGACCTCTACCACAGCGTGCAGACAGGGGGGACAGCCAGAGGTGTAGGGACCTCTACCACAGCGTGCAGACCGGTGGTACCACCAGAGGTGTAGGGACCTCTACCACAGCGTGCAGACTGGTGGGACCACCAGAGGTGTAGGGACCTCTACCACAGCGTGCAGACCGGTGAGACAGCCAGAGGTGTAGGGACCTCTACCACAGCGTACAGACCAGTGAGACAGCCAGAGGTATAGGGACCTCTACCACAGCGTGCAGACCGGTGGGACAGCCAGAGGTGTAGGGACCTCTACCACAGCGTGCAGACTGGTGGGACCACCAGAGGTGTAGGGACCTCTACCACAGCGTGCAGACCGGTGAGACAGCCAGAGGTGTAGGGACCTCTACCACAGCGTACAGACCGGTGAGACAGCCAGAGGTATAGGGACCTCTACCACAGCGTGCAGACCGGTGGGACAGCCAGAGGTGTAGGGACCTCTACCACAGCGTGCAGACCGGTGGGACCACCAGAGGTGTAGGGACCTCTACCACAGCGTACAGACCGGTGAGACCACCAGAGGTGTAGGGACCTCTACCACAGCGTACAGACCGGTGGGACAGCCAGAGGTGTAGGGACCTCTACCACAGCGTGCAGACTGGTGGGACCACCAGAGGTGTAGGGACTTCTACCACAGCGTGCAGACCGGTGGGACCACCAGAGGTGTAGGGACCTCTACCACAGCGTGCAGACCGGTGAGACAGCCAGAGGTGTAGGGACCTCTACCACAGCGTGCAGACCTGTGAGACAGCCAGAGGTGTAGGGACCTCTACCACAGCGTACAGACCGGTGGGACAGCCAGAGGTGTAGGGACCTCCCTCACATCGTGCAGACCGGTAGGACAGCCAGAGGTGTAGGGACCTCTACCACAGCGTGCAGACCGGTGGGACCACCAGAGGTGTAGGGACCTCTACCACAGCGTGCAGACCGGTGGGACAGCCAGAGGTGTAGGGACCTCTACCACAGCGTGCAGACCGGTGGGACAGCCAGAGGTGTAGGAACCTCTACCACAGCGTGCAGACCGGTGGGACAGCCAGAGGTGTAGGGACCTCTACCACAGCGTGCAGACCGGTGAGACAGCCAGAGGTATAGGGACCTCTACCACAGCGTGCAGACCGGTGGGACAGCCAGAGGTGTAGGGACCTCTACCACAGCGTGCAGACCGGTGGGACCACCAGAGGTGTAGGGGCCTCTACCACAGCGTGCAGACTGGTGGGACCACCAGAGGTGTAGGGACCTCTACCACAGCATGCAGACCGGTGGGACCACCAGAGGTGTAGGGACCTCTACCACAGCGTGCAGACCGGTGGGACAGCCAGAGGTGTAGGGACCTCTGCCACAGCGTGCAGACCGGTGAGACAGCCAGAGGTATAGGGACCTCTAGCACAGCGTGCAGACCGGTGGGACAGCCAGAGGTGTAGGGACCTCTACCACAGCGTGCAGACCGGTGGGACCACCAGAGGTGTAGGGACCTCTACCACAGCGTGCAGACTGGTGGGACCACCAGAGGTGTAGGGACCTCTACCACAGCGTGCAGACCGGTGAGACAGCCAGAGGTGTAGGGACCTCTACCACAGCGTACAGACCGGTGAGACAGCCAGAGGTATAGGGACCTCTACCACAGCGTGCAGACCGGTGGGACAGCCAGAGGTGTAGGGACCTCTACCACAGTGTGCAGACCGGTGGGACCACCAGAGGTGTAGGGACCTCTACCACAGCGTGCAGACCGGTGAGACCACCAGAGGTGTAGGGACCTCTACCACAGCGTACAGACCGGTGGGACAGCCAGAGGTGTAGGGACCTCTACCACAGCGTGCAGACTGGTGGGACCACCAGAGGTGTAGGGACTTCTACCACAGCGTGCAGACCGGTGGGACCACCAGAGGTGTAGGGACCTCTACCACAGCGTACAGACCGGTGAGACAGCCAGAGGTATAGGGACCTCTACCACAGCGTGCAGGCCGGTGGGACAGCCAGAGGTGTAGGGACCTCTACCACAGCGTGCAGACCGGTGGGACCACCAGAGGTGTAGGGACCTCTACCACAGCGTGCAGACTGGTGGGACCACCAGAGGTGTAGGGACCTCTACCACAGCGTGCAGACCGGTGAGACAGCCAGAGGTGTAGGGACCTCTACCACAGGGTACAGACCGGTGAGACAGCCAGAGGTATAGGGACCTCTACCACAGCGTGCAGACCGGTGGGACAGCCAGAGGTGTAGGGACCTCTACCACAGCGTGCAGACCGGTGGGACCACCAGAGGTGTAGGGACCTCTACCACAGCGTGCAGACCGGTGAGACCACCAGAGGTGTAGGGACCTCTACCACAGCGTACAGACCGGTGGGACAGCCAGAGGTGTAGGGACCTCTGCCACAGCGTGCAGACCGGTGAGACAGCCAGAGGTATAGGGACCTCTACCACAGCGTGCAGACCGGTGGGACAGCCAGAGGTGTAGGGACCTCTACCACAGCGTGCAGACCGGTGGGACCACCAGAGGTGTAGGGACCTCTACCACAGCGTGCAGACTGGTGGGACCACCAGAGGTGTAGGGACCTCTACCACAGCGTGCAGACCGGTGAGACAGCCAGAGGTGTAGGGACCTCTACCACAGCGTACAGACTGGTGAGACAGCCAGAGGTATAGGGACCTCTACCACAGCGTGCAGACCGGTGGGACAGCCAGAGGTGTAGGGACCTCTACCACAGCGTGCAGACCGGTGGGACCACCAGAGGTGTAGGGACCTCTACCACAGCGTGCAGACCGGTGAGACAGCCAGAGGTGTAGGGACCTCTACCACAGCGTACAGACCGGTGAGACAGCCAGAGGTATATGGACCTCTACCACAGCGTGCAGACCGGTGGGACAGCCAGAGGTGTAGGGACCTCTACCACAGCGTGCAGACCGGTGGGACCACCAGAGGTGTAGGGACCTCTACCACAGCGTGCAGACCGATGAGACCACCAGAGGTGTAGGGACCTCTACCACAGCGTACAGACCGGTGGGACAGCCAGAGGTGTAGGGACCTCTACCACAGCGTGCAGACTGGTGGGACCACCAGAGGTGTAGGGACTTCTACCACAGCGTGCAGACCGGTGGGACCACCAGAGGTGTAGGGACCTCTACCACAGCGTGCAGACCGGTGAGACAGCCAGAGGTGTAGGGACCTCTACCACAGCGTGCAGACCTGTGAGACAGCCAGAGGTGTAGGGACCTCTACCACAGCGTGCAGACCGGTGGGACAGCCAGAGGTGTAGGGACCTCCCTCACATCGTGCAGACCGGTAGGACAGCCAGAGGTGTAGGGACCTCTACCACAGCGTGCAGACCGGTGGGACCACCAGAGGTGTAGGGACCTCTACCACAGCGTGCAGACCGGTGGGACAGCCAGAGGTGTAGGGACCTCGACCACAGCGTGCAGACCGGTGGGACAGCCAGAGGTGTAGGAACCTCTACCACAGCGTGCAGACCGGTGGGACAGCCAGAGGTGTAGGGACCTCTACCACAGCGTGCAGACCGGTGAGACAGCCAGAGGTATAGGGACCTCTACCACAACGTGCAGACCGGTGGTACAGCCAGAGGTGTAGGGACCTCTACCACAGCGTGCAGACCGGTGGGACCACCAGAGGTGTAGGGACCTCTACCACAGCGTGCAGACCGGTGGGACAGCCAGAGGTGTAGGGACCTCTACCACAGCGTGCAGACCAATGGGACCACCAGAGGTGTAGGGACCTCTACCACAGCATGCAGACTGGTGGGACCACCAGAGGTGTAGGGACCTCCCTCACATCGTGCAGACCGGTGGGACCACCAGAGGTGTAGGGATCTACAAGGTGCTCCTGCTTCCGTACCATCCACGGAATGAGCACTGAATGAGTCTAACCGAATGACCTGAGGGACAAGGACCCCTGGAGTACCTCCTGTGAGTTATCGGCCCTTATCTGGTGGGTTCTCTTAGAGTTTGAGGAATCACTGTCCCTGTTGAACTGCTTGAGATTGATATTTTTTAAAGATTCTCTTTGAACAACTTCATTGACCTCTCTCCACAGCTCCGTTGCTAACGCAGGCTTCCGGAAGGTTGGCGGTACTCCCTCTTCCTGGACATTTGGTGGCGTTCCATCTCAGATAGACGTTCCCAAGTCTGTGGACACTGGAAGAGTTAAAGAGGAAGCCCTGGTGTCTCTCGTCTCTTCAAGATCAGGTGAGAAGGCCCTGGTGGTGGAGCATCAATAACGGTCATGATATTAATCTGTCCCCATTACCACTTCGATCAAGAGGGCCAGTTATGATCATTCAATGCCCACACTTTACTGATAATACACATTGATCTGTTACCATTACTAGTGACAATAGAGAGAAGTGGGAACATCATTCTGAGTTTTAATGGAACAGGGGAGGGAAGGGTGTTGATCCATCTGATTATCTATAACTGACCCCAGGAGGAGGTCTCTGGCTCTATGAAGAAGCTTGCATCTTAAATGGAAGTCATATCATATTCCAGCCAGGAGCAGTAAAAGAGGTTTATGCTACAATGATGGATTATATCCATCATTCAATCAAGTCATACTTGTATGGCACAGCTTATCACCTGAGAGTGTATCCAGGCGCTGTGCCGCAGGTCTCAATCGAAGAGCCAGGTCTTGAGTCACTCACTGAAGTGGGTCAGCGAGGGTGCGGTCCGAAGGTGTAGGGGAAGGGCTTTCCAGGCTTTGGCGGCAAGGTGAGAGAAGCATCCTCTGTAACGTCCTCTGAAACGTCCTCTGAAACGGCTGTGGCGAATTCATGGTATCTGTGTGAGGGCAAGGTGTACAGAGCGGAGGATTCTGGGAGTTCGGTGGAAGTGCAGCTGGTTGTTCATGTAAGCGGGTCCTTGGTCGTGGAGGGTTTTGTAGGCGTGGGTCAGAAGCTTGAAATGGCATCTCTTCTGGACGTGGAGCCAGTGGTGGTCCTTCAGGTGCTGATTGATGTGGGTCCACTTGGGTAGCTTGCGGGTCAGTTTGACGGTTGCGTTCTCGATCGTCTGGAGTCTTTGCTTGAGTTTGGTTGTGGTTCCTGCATAGAATACATTTCCGTAGTCCAGTCAGCTGGGGATTAGGGTCAGTGTCACTGTTTTCCTGGTGCTGATGGGAAGCCCCTTGAAAGCTTTGCGGAGCATGAGGGGACAGTGTTGACCTGACGTTTTGTTGCTTGGATATGAGTTTACCTTAAAAAAAAAAGACCAGAGGCATTTGGCAAAACAGGAAACAGTTGGTTTAATTAAAGGCAGTGGCCAGTAGAGTCTCATCAGAATGTGTATGAGGAAGGTCTCTCAATGGGCAAAGCTTTGGCTGACATTATATACATCTTGTGAGGTACAATAAAGTAATTTCTGCATTCTTGATAAGCATCTCAGTCATAAATTAACAAGCTCGGGCATCAGATAACGACTCAGATGGCTCTCGACCTCGGGGACAGCAAGTGTGGGCCAGGGTGTATGTGTCCAGATATCCAGCATGAAGAGTGTGTGATCACTGCGTGTGGTGTGCATGTTGTGTCCTGATTAGCTACTTGTTCCTATCTAAACGTTGTATCAAGCTGTGTGGTATTTCTGGGGAATACAAGCCTTTCGCCAAACGTGTTTTATTGGGCCCAAATTCCTCGAACCTGTTGGTGGTGCAACTATCTATCTGTGCAATCAATCAGGGTTTTGCTTGGGTGCTCGATTGTCTTTGGGTTAAGAGAGACCCACCTGTGACCTGTCCTTTGATAGGCGTGGGTGCGGTTCGCAGGGCCTACCTGACCACATATCTGACTCATGGTTGATGCGGAAGTCTCCTTGGGTAAATCCAACAGCAATGACACAAGTTTGTTGGAACTCTGGAAAATAATACGGCAGTCACTTGTATCATTTTTATCGACATTCTCAACATAGTGCGTATGGCTGTCATAGCGTACATTGTTATTGTTTTTACTGATATTGACATAGTTATGTTTGCCTAGATCATGGCGTACATCAACATTGTTTCTAATGGTGTCATTTGTGCATGGACTATGGCAGACATTGACATGGTTACTGCTGCTATCAACGCTATTGGGCAGGCATAGATTATGTCAGACATGGGCATTGCATTTATGGGCATTGGCATTGTTATGCAGGCACAGGTTGCAGCATACGTTGACATTGCATTTATTGGTGTTGTCGTTCTCTGACATGCACATATCCTGGTATTCGTTGACACAGTATTTATCCATTCCAACAGTTTCATGAACAGTTCTCTGTCCAGTACGATGCCGCAGTTGCGGGTATGAACTCTCGGCGTAGAGGGGGAGGAGAGTCTGAGCCATCAGGAGTCATTCCAGAGGACGGTGTGTCTGCCCAAGATTAGAACTTCAGTTTTGTCCATGTTGAGCTTCAGGCAGTTGTCCTCCATCCAGTATGAGACTTTCTTAATACAGTTGTCGAAGTTGGTCTTCGTCAATGGATGAAAGCGAGAGGACGAGCTGGATATCGTCAGCATAGGACATGATGATGTTGATGTTGTGCGATCTGATGATGTCTGTGAGTGGAGGTGTCACATGGTTACTAGAGACATTACCGACATCTTTAAGTTAGCTTGAGCCCGGTGGTGGTTTGTTTACAGTAGTTACTTGGAAATCAGTTCACACGTTCACAATACACCTGTGCCTCGATTTTGGAACAGAAGCTGACTCTGGCGTCGCTGAAGCTGCTCTAAAACATCTCTTTGTATCCGAAACAACGGTTTCCCTTCTCACACGGAACCAGGGTATCTATCGTATAACAGGGGGAAACGGTTCCTGTGGACCATGTGTTTGATGCTTGATACAATGAACGCCCAATGGCATATACTTGTGTGGGAGGTGCAAGTCAGGATCAGAATCAGAACTCTACACTCCGTAGAATTGTCTATTCAATATGTTAGATCGAGAATCAGTCCTCTCGTACAACGCTAAAAGGCTGAAAAGGTGGCTCATTTGTAGTGTGTGTCCATACCACACATTGAATTGTGGTCGTTTGATATATATATTGAAACATTTTTTACCACTCACTAGCACTCCCCCTCTTTTCTAAGGTTCTATTTCACTTGGGACACGAGCACTTTTTTGTTCGCATTTTCAGTTAAAATATTATCAATTCAGTAAAAGTGTTTTTTGACAATTTTACTAAGTGTATAGTTCTGATTTTTTCCGCTGTCCCCTGTTATATACCAAAAAGTCTCTTTGGATTACTCTAAACGTATGTTTTCTTTTTTCTTTAATATCTCATATAAGTAAAGCTGTTATTCCTTTTACCCAAGAGACCCATATTTTAGCTTCCACTGTATCCTAAGATTTATGACTAAAAATCTTACAATGCAGGCGAAATGGTTTCTTGTCGTCCTGGTCTGTGTCACAAGAATCTTCATGAAGTCTTAGCTCTTCCCTCCTCCCAAACTTCCTCGCACACTCCAGACCCAAACTACTCA
Source organism: Lissotriton vulgaris (assembly GCF_964263255.1). Classification (NCBI taxonomy): domain Eukaryota; kingdom Metazoa; phylum Chordata; class Amphibia; order Caudata; family Salamandridae; genus Lissotriton; species Lissotriton vulgaris. The sequence continues at coordinate 331,057,664 of NC_141688.1, forward strand.
CTTCAGAAAAGAACTGTGATGTTCCTGCCAGGACAGGGCATCGTACCCACATGGTCAGGATGGCTGGTGCAAGCCTCTTACCCTGCACTGCTCTTCAATAGGAGACATGTAGGCAGCAGTGTGTCGTGGGCGCTGCAATGGAGCTGTAAGAGAGGAGTTTTAGAATCAAACTGTCTACATTTTGGAAACCTTGCCTATCGCATGCTTTCGAGGGCGCTCAGCAACATATGAACATGTTGCTCTTTTCCCCCTAACCATTGAACTTTAGTCTCATATATTGATTTCAAGAGTCTGGGGTCCTTGCACGGAGCACGGAATGATTGTAATGTTTATGGCTTCAATGAAGATTGCCATGATGCAGAACCAGGACTTCAAGGAGCCTTTTCTTCTGATGAGATAAAAGTGGACATCCCGGAACACCGAGAGCCCGAAGAAGGAGGGTAGCGACGGCGGTCCGCTCTGCTCAATCAAGTTTAGGCCTACCGAAAACCCACAATAATTCTACGCGTAAAAAGTTGCTAATCGTAAATTTGGGTCTTCCCCCGGTGTCAGGGGGCGGAGACATGTGAGTCTACACATGGTAGTCAATTTGCATTCAGAATGGAAGAGGTGTGGCGCAGCGGTCAGGGTGCCTGACTCCGGACCATAGGTTAGCCCAGCACCGTGTGACTCTGGGCAATAGCTTCCTTAATCAGTCAGTCAGTCAGAATACACTTTATTCGATTTTTGTTAAAATCATAAAAGGCAAGGTACAATACAAAAAATTTTTAAAAACATCAGTGAATTTGATTACTAATTATGACAATGAATTATTAATCTCATTTTTCCTAATGTTTACAGATTATTAAAATTACAGATAAAACCACATTTAAAATAAGATTAAAATAAAACCTTCCGAGGAGTTCTTTTGTTCCTTAATCGGAAGGCAGCTGTTAAGAAGCATGCAATGCTAAAAATAGTATGAATGTCCGCTAGTGATTGGAGGAAAACTAGCGCTGGCCTTACTTGGATGAAGCCCGCAGCCTTCAGGACAGGTAATAGATATTTTGCCCTCTCAGTGGTATACAGACCACAAAAGAATGTAAAATGGAGGGTATCCTGGATCAAAAACTGGTCACAATCACAGGGTGGACCGTCTTCTGGTTTTGTCCACACGGGGAAACTACCAAGTGAACAGTGAATCAAGTTCAATCTAAATTTTGTTAGCAAGAATCTATGGAGTGGGTTAGTAACGATTTTTAAATATGGTTCCAGGAAGGGGGTAGTAGTTAAAACTATGTAAGCTCTTACAGAGGGTTTCCTCAGTTCCAACTCCTCTCTCTCCAGGCAAGCCCTCTCCCGGAATTCTTGCCTAATCCACCTGATGTCTTCCCTCCTGATGTTAGTTGGTGCGGTAAAGAGCTCCGGTCTCCCAAGCGTGGCAAATGCAGATCTGATGTATTTCAGCCAGGGTATTCTCATGGCCTGATCCCTTGAGGTTACATCTTTGAGAATAGCGTGATTAAGTGTTAACTCGGGGTTCGACCATGTTTTAGCCCAAAAAAGAAGTGGGGCTAATTTCAGTTTATCAGTAATATAGGTCAAACCCATTTCCTCATGAATCGTGAAGGTAGGGGTGGAATTGGGGACAGATAAAAATTGTCTAATGAGCCCATTTTCCACCCTCTGGATTTTATCCAGATTTACATATCCCCACATGGCGGACCCATACATGGCAATTGGGATGCACTTACTGTTGTATACCTTATCACTGCCTCCATTGGTTTGGCCCCTAGTCTTTTTGTAAAAGCCAACAGGGCTGATGTTGATCAGGCTAAGCTTATACTCTTTGCCTTGATCTGGGGGACCCAGGAGCCTCTCTGGTCAAAAAGAACCCCCAGATATGGGAAAACAGGGACCCTGGAAAGAACCTCACCCTTACAAGTAAAAGATTTTGCGTGCAACTTATTTCCTTTACTGTCTACAATCATAGTGTGTGACTTTGTTACATTAATGTTTAAGCTTCCTTAATCTTCCCGACGGCACCTAGCGCCCGGACACCTCTCCGGAGGTATCTGTGCGCTTTAGAAATACTGGTATTATTCTTATTCATTGGTGACTCGTTTAAAGTAGTACATTTACTACAAAGAATAAGAGTTCATTTTCACTTATATATTCACTCACAAGTAAATGTAAATGTGGCGTATTTGTATAGCGCAAACAGTGACCCGGAGGCATCCCGGCGCTTGTACTCCTACCACAAGGGAACCCCTCCTGGCTTTTCCTTGTGGGGTGTCCACTCCTGGGCATCCCATGGTGAAACCAGGCATCCCTTGTGTATCAGGGGGCCTTTGTGGAGACTAAGCAAGCTATTGCCCAGAGTTGCAGCGTGGGACCCATGCTTAGAATCGGCACTGAGGCGAGAATATCCCGGTCAGAGGAATTTAAGCCCGAAACCCGCCGAGGCGGGAATTGAACCCTGGTCCCTAGCCAGCGTTCTGCATCAAGGTCTGCCGCTCTAAGCATTGAGCCACACTTCTCCACTAATTGTAACTGTAAAAGTAATTGTAACTACGCGATTATCCCCTCACTTTTTAAAGGTAAGTTTCAAACACACATAATTGGCTTCAGGTTGAAGAGGGGCGGGGTTGAGGAGAGCACCGCGCTCTGGGGGGCTTTCAGAGTCTTCATTAGGGGAATATGTGTCTCAAAAGAGGCGGACATTCTTGAGGCTCTACAAGGTAAGCAAGAAACATCCGAAGCCTGTCTGAGCTGGAGTGGGGCCCCATATCCAGCGTGACTCCTGCAGATTACTGGAGGTCCGTGACAAACGAAAACTATTCTGAGACTTTGTCGACCAAGAAGCTCTATCTTCCTGAAAACCTGCTCGAGCTGGGAGTTATGGTTAGGGTGGCGGATTGGGTAGGACTCTAGCAGAAATAGTAAGGGGTCATGATGGTTATACTCATATAGTTCAAGTTACCACTACGGGGGTCACCTTGGTGTCCCAGCCTGAGGAAGTCCTGGATATCTTTGCATTTATGACACATATTTATACTCAAAAAACAATGTTATCCCGAGCACTCTTTAAACCATATTCATCCAAGTTTAGAAATTTACTGGAAGGTACCCTCGTCGCCGCACGTAGCCAAAACGTGCCTTTACAAATCAATCAAGTATTGAGGTTAGAAACACTAGCCTCCAGACTGGGCGCCAAATTCACAACGAAAACGTCGTTTTCTCTTTAAAGTTCATATGTGTTTATTCAGTTCATCCAATATGTTTCGAATCAATTCATTTATGCAACATTACATTGTCTTCCTGGCCAACATAATCGTCTTCTTATGTCGCAATGTTATTAGTGCAATAATCCACTTAATCGTGACACCCAATGCATTTCGGGTCAAACAAAACCATGACCCTTCGTCAGGGGTCTGCCAATGGAAATCAAACAGGACCAAATTAGTCACCCTCAATAATCCACAACTGTACAATGCTCTACGCCGCAATATCACTAACAGAAAAAACGGAAAGGAAAAGGAAAATAGAGTGCTGTTTCAAAAGTTTCCAAATCACCAAAAGCAAAATACACATTATAATCATTTCACTGAGCAGGAGCGTACTACACCCTCACGATAAGTGAACCCATTATAATGATAGCGCTTACTCCCTTCCCAACTGCATTGCTAACCGATGACCCACATGTAAATAACTTACGAGCATTCGGACGCGTTCGCGCCTCCGTGGATTCTGAAGTTTTACCAACATAGTAACTTCGACAGTTCTAATAGGATAGAGACTAAGTCACATGATCGCGACCACAACCAATGGTGTTGCGGCACTCCGGTCATGTGAGATGAGTGCTATGGCTTCATAACAAGAATCATGATCACGTTACGAATGGAGATTGACAAACAAATAATCACAAAGAAAATTCCTCGTGTTTTAGCAACACGCTAAGAAATATACATAAAAAGAAACAATGCATGAGCATTAATACTAAATGTGCAATACGAACAATATACAAGTAGAAACTTGCCATCATCAAAACCATACTATGTCAACATAAATGGGGAACATATGAACTTTAAAGAGAAAACGACGTTTTCGTTGTGAATTTGGCGCCCAGTCTGGAGGCTAGTGTTTCTAACCTCAATACTTGATTGACATATTTATACTCCACATGCAATACATTCCAGCAGCCCTATGTGAGGTGGCACGGGCTAGGGTGAAGGGGTAGTCCGGGGACGTCTTACCTCCTCCGCAGTGTGGGCAATGGTCAGTGGCCAGGCTCCTGTTGACTGTTATTAGGAGTATCTTTAACTCCTAGCACCGGACCTGCTGAAAGTCCACATTAAGGCCTTTGAGGCAGCACTCTGCCTGCCACCATGCAGCAGGTAATCGTCACCACCTTACTCCAGCCAGGCAGAGATCCTCAGCACTCCATCATACTGTCCTCCATCACTCCTAAATATTGACCATCAGAGGCTGGCTAAAGTGTTTTCAAGCAGGTCTCTGCCTCTCATGCCACACTCAGCCTTCCTGGATCAGGTGGGATTCATTGCCCAGCGGTGCATCAGACATGACTTTGCACATTGATAGCAAGACTCCTCTGCGACAGCCCATCCCTTCCTGCAGCGGCTGGACTCTTACATGCAGAGAGAGCACTTGGCTCGATGGAGTGGTCGTTCATGATGGAGGTACTGGGGTGACTCGGAGTGATGGCACGAGAATACTAGCTTTGCTTACTCCTTAAAACACCATACTCACCTGTGCCCATAAATACACATACTATAAGCCTGTAACCTATTTGGTGCCGATCAGGAATTATATTTACCTTATAATGACTTATACCTGTACATCATTTCTTACCAATTCCTTGTCACCTTGTTACTTAATTTATTCAGGTGGATAGATCAGGTTATTTGCATAATAGGCATGAACGACATTTACCTTATTCCATTGAATCACCACAGACTCGGGAGGGTTTTAAGCACTTTATCTAGGCAATAATTGTGTGAGTCAAATACCAACACATGTAAACGCCAACTTTTCGAGGAGAATTTTAAGATTCAAAGAATATTATAAAAGACTTAGAAAAATCTCATGACGTTGGTACCTGGGAAGGGTGGAGAAGGAAAACAGTACAAGGACATACCACATAGATTGATATTTACCTAGAATGGTGGGAGGACCAACCCCCGGTCAGGGGCTGGAAAGAAAGGGCTCCCGACTAATCAGGAGCCAACGGATCAGGACAGGTGCAGGGCAGGACAGGTAGCCTCCGCAAAGAGCAAGGCCAGAGGTACACCCCTCTTTGGTGCTACTCTTTTCCCCTTCCAAATGGATCGATGCTTCTTCAGCAATCAACGATTCTGCTCCCAGAGTGCTCGATTAGCCCCTGGCCTTTGTGGCATCTGCCTTCTTCAGTTTCAACCTCAGGGAGGGTATGGACACGAATCAGCCCTAGGCCCTGGCCCTCCTCGATCTCTCCGCCGCGTTCGACACGGTGGATCATGCCATCTTACTTTCCCGTGTCGAAGCGGCGGGTATCGGTGGTGTGGCTTTGGTCTGGTTGTCCTCCCTCCTGAGCGGCCGCTCTCAAGCAGTTCGCTTGGGGGATTACTCTGCCGACTTCCGGCCTGTACAGTGCGGGGTTCCCCAAGGATCCTCCCTCTCCTCATTGCTATTTAATCTGTACATCGCCCCTCTTATTTTTGCTTTACAGCAGCTGAAGGTCTCTATGTATAACTATGCGGATGACCTCCAGCTTATTTTTTCTTTATCCTCCTCCCCTGCTTCAATATCCAACTTTCATTCTGTTATGACCTTCATTCAGGACTGGATGAACCACAACCACCTGAAACTCAATCCCGATAAAATGGAATTGGTGTTGACAGGTGGTTGCTCCAGTCCATGGTCTTCTCTCTTTTGGCCCCCTTCCTTAGGTCCCCCACTCACCCCCTCCTCTTCTGTTAAAACTCTTGGTTTCAAACTCAATGATCAACTTTCCCTTCTTTCCCAAGTCAGTGCTGCCATATCCTCAGCTTTTCTCTCCCTCCGGACAATTCGCAAAGTCTCCCGCTTCTTTTCCCCTTCTGCCCTCAAACTCATACTCTTGGCGATGGTGACGTCCCACTTGGACTACGGTAATGTCCTTTATTGGGGCATGCCGGCGTACCTCGTGAGGCGTCTCCAGTTGGTTCAGAACCAGGCGGCCCGCCTCGTTTTTAATTTACCCATATTTTATCACGTACGCCCCTTCTTAAATCCTTACACTGGCTCCCTGTACAGCAACGTGCCCTGTTTAAACTGGGCTGTATCATTTTCAATGTTCGGTCCGGTTCTGCCCCTGCATTCATTGGGTCTGCAATTCACGCCTACACCCCGTCTAGAGAACTGCGCTCGTCTACCCAACAACTCCTCGTAGTCCCCTGTCTTAAACGAAAAAAATGGGGTGGATCCAAGTTCTCTACCTTGGCTCCTGCCTTCTGGAACTCTCTCCCCATCCACTTGCGATCCTGCCCCCAGTACTCCCTTTTTCGCAAAGCCCTTAAAACCTTTCTTTTTACTCAGGCCTTGTAATGTAATGTAATGTAATGTGTCTTGTAAAGCGCACTGCTGCCCTGAGGCATCCTGGCGCTGTAGACCGCTGGGGAACCCGTCCTGGCTATCCCTGTGAGATGGTTCCTACTGGGTATCTCCAAGGTGAAACCAGGCATCCCCGGCGAATGTGGGGGCCGTTGTAGAGATGAGGCAAGCTAATGCCCAGAGTTGCCGAGTGTGATCACTGGTTAGAGTAGGCACCAAGGCGAGAATTATCGAGTCCGCTGACCCTGGTCCACAACCCTGCCGCGTCGGGAATTGAACTCTGGTCCCGGGCTGTTCTCTGCTTCCGGGTCTGCCGCCTCTAACCAGTGAGCCACACCACTCCCCTCTTAACTTTTCCCTGTCCCCCCCGTCAGTCTTTCTTTACTTGGGTTTGTAGTATTGCATAGCGCCATGAAACCGCTGGGTGTACGTGCGCTCTAGAAATATTTTTTAACTCAAACTAAACGCTGGGTCAGTGACAGGTCTGTGACAAGTCGCACAATCTAACTGACTAAGCCTACCTTAGTTATACTATTCTCAGTGTATGTACCTCCCTCCAATGTTTCAATATTCGTGTATTCCCTTCATTCAAGTCAAGTCAAGTCAGGATTTATATAGCGCGCTACATACCCAGAGGGTCTCAAGGCGCTTGAGGAGGGGGGGGGGGGGGAGTTACTTGTCGAATATCCAAGTTTTAAGTTGTTTTCTGAATGTTATGTGGTTCTGAGTAAGACGTAGGTGAGTGGGAAGAGAGTTCCAGGTTTTAGCTGCCAGGTAGGAGAAGGATCTACCTCCCATGGTGGCTTTGTTGATGCGAGGTACAGTGGCAAGGGCTTGGTTGGAGGATCGTAGCTGACGGGAGGGGGTGTAGAAGGACAGTCGTGTGTTGAGGCATTCGGGTCCAAGTTCGTAGAGTGCTTTGTGTGCGTGGGTTAAGAGGCGGAAAGTAATCCTCTTATTTACGGGGAGCCAGTGGAGGTTTTTCAGGTGACCAGAGATGTGTTCTTTACGCGGGATGTCAAGAATGAGCCTGGCTGAAGCGTTCTGGATGCGTTGGAGTTTTTTCTGGAGTTTTGCGGAGGTACCGGCGTATAAGGTGTTTCCATAGTCCAGGCGGCTCGTGACCAGTGCGTGAGTGACCGTTTTTCTAGTTTCGGTGGGGATCCAGCGAAATGTCTTTTTGAGCATGCGGAGAATGTTGAAGCAGGATGATGAGACGGCGTTGACTTGTCTTTTCATCGAGAGTGAGGAGTCCAGGATGACGCCCAGGTTCCGTGCGTGGTCCGTCGGGATGGGTGCTTTTCCAAGGGCCTCTGGCCACCAAGAGTCATCCCAGGTGGAGGGGGAGGTGCCTAAGATGGGGACTTCTGTTTTGTCTGAGTTAAGTTTCAGATGGCTGTGCTTCATCCACTCGGCTACTTCTTTCATTCCTTCGTGTAAGTTGTTTTTGGCGGTGTTAGGGTCTTTGGTGAGTGAAAGGATCAGTTGAGTGTCGTCAGCGTAGGAGATGATGTTGAGGTTGTGTTGGCGTGCGATGGCTGCGAGGGGGCTCATGTATACGTTGAAGAGGGTGGGGCTGAGTGAGGATCCTTGTGGCACGCCGCAGATGACTTCAGAGGCCTCTGACTTGAATGGAGGGAGCCGGACTCTCTGAGTTCTTCCGGTAAGGAACGAGGTGATCCATTCCAGTGCTTTTCCTTGGATTCCGATGTTTCTGAGGCGCTGTAATAGGGTAATATGACAGACTGTGTCGAAGGCTGCGGAGAGGTCGAGGAGGATGAGAGCTACTGTGTCTCCATTGTCCAATAGAGTTCGGATGTCGTCTGTTGCTGCGATGAGTGCGGTCTCTGTGCTGTGTTTGGCTCGGAAGCCGGACTGAGAGGGGTCGAGGGATTTGTTGCTTTCGAGGAAGGTGGCGAGCTGGTTGTTGACAGCTTTCTCAATGACTTTGGCCGGGAAAGGAAGAAGCGAGATGGGGCGGTAGTTTTTGAGTTCGGTGGGGTCAGCTGTGGGTTTTTTCAGGAGGGCGCTGAGTTCAGCGTGTTTCCAGCTTTCCGGGAAGGTGGCGGAGTTGAGGGAGCAGTTGATGATGTCTCGGAGGTGTGGAGCTATGATGGAGTCTGCTTTGTTGAAGATGTGGTGAGGGCATGGGTCAGTTGGCGATCCTGAGTGGATGGAGTTCATCAGGCGGATGGTGTCCTCGGTTGAGATTGGGGTCCATTCGTTAAGGATGTTCAAGGGGGGTGAAGGTCCTGCAGTAGGTTGATTCGGTTGGTCTCCGGGTCGGTTGTCGAAGCTGTTGTGAATGTCTGCGATTTTGTTGTAGAAGAAGGAAGCTAGTGAGTCGCATAGGGCTTGGGAGGGGGTGATGTCGTTGGAGTTGGCTGATGGGTTAGTAAACTCTTTGACGATGTTGAATAATTCCTTGCTGTTGTGGGCGTTGTTATCTAGTCGGTGTTTGAAAGCGGCTTTCTTGGCAGACCGGATTAGTTGGTGGTGTATGCGGGAGGCGTTTTTGAAGGCGTCTTTGGTGCTGGTGTTTGGGTCTTTTTTCCAGGCCTTCTCGAGGGAGCGACAGAGTTTCTTGGATTTCTTAAGATCATCGTTGAACCAGGAGGCGTTTTTGCTGCTAGGCTTGATTTGACGTTTTTTCAACGGTGCTAGGCTGTCGGCGCTGTTGGATAGCCATTGGGTGAAGTTAATGGCTGCTTGGTCGGGGTTTGAAGAGTGGGCAGGAGGGTTTTGAAGGAGCGATAAGGAGATCTGGTCGATGGTGAGTTTGTTCCAGTTTCTACGTAGGGTGGGTTGAGGGTGGTTGTGTATTGTGGTCTTATTGTAGATAAAGTGAACGCCGCTGTGGTCCGTCCAATGGAGAGCTGTGGTATGGCTGAAAGAGACATGTTTGCTGGAAGTGAAGATAGGGTCGAGTGTGTGACCAGCAATGTGGGTGGGGGAAGTGACAATTTGTTTGAGTCCGAGGTTGGCGAGTTTGTCCAGAAGGGTGGTGGCGCTGTTGTCATTGCTCTTTTCCAGGTGAAAATTGAGGTCGCCCAATAGGATGTAGTCCTCGGAGGGGAGGGCGTGTGGGGTGATAAAGTCAGCGATGCCGTATTTTGAGATTAATTAGAACACAGCCTAAATGTGAGATTACTCACAAAGTATCGAGTGAAAATGTGCAAGGGGAACTAGAATACCCACTTTTTGAAAAAGTGAACCTGATATGTTAGTTTAACGTGCCCTACCATGTAAGTGCAACAAATGTTAATTAATTACACGTTTTGAATAGAGATTCCTAGTAATGTCTAAATCGTAAACATGATGATGAAAAGTTATCTTGGCACACACTGTCTAAAATCATGTATTTACTTACAATTGTAGATGTCCCTGACGAAGGGAGGTTTCCTCCCGAAATGCATTGGACCATGGTAATAAAACGTGACACGGAATTCACCCCATGCCTCTGAGTGCTTTTTAGAATGTGGAAACGACAGATTGAATAAAATGAATTGATCTCAAGAAAATGGTTTAAACATAAGGAGGAAAACTCGAAAGAAAACTCGAAAGAATCTAAAATATGAAGAATGCAAATGAACTTGATTCATTGGATTTAATCCAGAACTTGGCTGTGCGACTTTTGTGTATCCGTAAATAGGGTCCACCGTTCTTGGAAATAAAGTCAGCGATGTCGTCATTGAATTGTACACGGGATCCCGGGGGCCGGTAGAGGAGGGTGCCTCTGAGTGTGGTCTTGGGGTCGGTGTGGATCTGGAAGTGAAGGTGTTCGGCGCTAGAGAGGTTGACGTCTGAGCTGGTTGAGATGCGGATGGAATTTTTATGGACGATGGCAATGCCTCCTCCTGTGTGCTTGACGCGGTCTTTACGGATGATCTTGTATCCTTCTGGGATGGCAATGGAGATGTCTGGGGCTGAGGAGGCGTTCATCCATGTTTCTGTTAGGAAGGCGACGTCCGGAGAGATGGTGTCAAGTAGATTCCAAAGGTCGATGGCATGTCTGTGGACTGATCGGGTGTTGAGCAGGATACATTTTAGGTGGTTGGTGTCAGGTCTCTGTATGGCGTTGGTGGATGCGGAGATGGTTTTGGTGCCGTCGAACTTGCAGGAGTTGCATGAGAAGGGTCCATGGGTGTGTCCGGGGGCGGCTTGGGCGCAGGTGGGGAGTCGGCCGGGGTTAAGGGCTAGGAGGGTGGAGGAATCGTAAGTAATGCGGGAGGGGTGGGAGGGACGGGGACCAAGGGGTCTGGCGCTGGGCGCGGTCCAGGCGCGGACGGGCGTAGACGGGCTTACCTTTGGCGCACCTTCGGCGCGACTGGGGCGCGAACGCTGCGCGTGGACGCTGCGCGTTGGGTCATTGGTCATAAATGGATGGTGGAGGGGGCGGAGCGTGGGAGGGGCAGCAGCTGGGAGGCGGTGGCGGGAGGAGGGGCGGACCAGGGGAAAACAACACAAAATGGAGGGTCAAAGGCGAGCACAGACAGGGGCAGCAAATGCGCAGAGTGTGCAGGAAAAAGAGCCTTAAACGCACCAACCAGCCTTAGTGTAGCGCAAATTAAACTTACAGCCTCAGCGAGGTCGCGCTACTAATTAAATAAATAAATGCGATAGTGTCGCGCTATTAATTAAATAAATAAATGCGATAGTGCAGCGCTATTAATTAAATAAATAAATGCGACAGTGCAGCGCTACGCGAGCAGAGCGCTGCAGTGATGCTGGGTTCAGGTTAAACAGAACTGAGAGCAGGAGATAAAACGATACCAGCGTGCAGGTCAGCAGGAGCGTGGGGGAGCAACCGGACTGAAGGAGGGTCCAGGCGGTCACAGTGAGCTCGGGAACGAGGAAGGCTACAAATCGTGGGTGGGAGGGGCAGCAGCTGGAAGGCGGTGGCGGGAGGAGGGGCGGACCAGGGGAAAGCAACACAAAATGGAGGGTCAAAGGCGAGCACAGACAGGGGCAGCAAATGCGCAGAGTGTGCAGGAAAAAGAGCCTTAAACGCACCAACCAGCCTTAGTGTAGCGCAAATTAAACTTACAGCCTCAGCGAGGTCGCGCTACTAATTAAATAAATAAATGCGATAGTGTTGCGCTATTAATTAAATAAATAAATGCGATAGTGCAGCGCTATTAATTAAATAAATAAATGCGACAGTGCAGCGCTATGCGAGCAGAGCGCTGCAGTGATGCTGGGTTCAGGTTAAACAGAACTGAGAGCAGGAGATAAAACGATACCAGCGTGCAGGTCAGCAGGAGCGTGGGGGAGCAACCGGACTGAAGGAGGGTCCAGGCGGTCATTCGATTGGTCAATGGGATGGGGAGAGGTCATCACTCCATACTAATATGAAGTTATCTTTTTTGGTTTAATTGTTCTATGTTCCCGCCCTTAATTTACTTTCCGATGCTTTATTCACACCCGCATTTAACATTAGGATTTTAAACAGTGTATACAAATTGGTTCTTTTCTCCTTCCCCTCACCGGGTCAAAAGGTGCAGTTCCCAGGCGCATCGCTGGTGAGATGGGAATTGGCAGCACTTCAATGTCATAGCTCAAACTCTTGACAGAGTACCAGGCGCATGCGTTCATTCATTCAAGATGGAGATTTCAGTCACCCTCCAGGCCCAAATACGAACTAATGATAAAGTCAAGGAAGCACACATTATAATACAGAAATAAATGAATGTACTGTATACCACTTATTCCTACTCTAATCCCATTATTTTATTATAACTATTGCATTAGCAGTTTAGGAAAACATGCGAGGTTTAGTTTAAGCAAAGCATCTGCATTAGCATGTGAGGTTCAAAGTGACCATTTTAGGCTCCACTGCGCCGCTGCAAAGAATTCCCTCCAAAAGTAAAGGACGTCATACTACGTAGATGCAGTAAACGCATGCGCAAAAAGGTTCCCGCGTTTTTAGCAGCCCTATTAAGTCACTCAAGTTACTTGTTAGTAAAAGCACATTTAAAAGCTTCCCCTAGATGAAAAATATGTTGTGTGGTGCATTTATTAGTATTCACAAAACATGTTGGTTTGTAGCAGGGTTTCCGTTCTCCCACAGAACTGTGCATAGAGATCTAGAACCTCAGTGAGTTAGGATGATCCAAAAACTCATCTCAGTGTCAGAAATCTCCTTACCTAGCTAGCTACAGTGTCTCATGGATCATTATGGAATGATCCATGTCTTAGACAAACCAGAACATGATCTTTAGAATACCTCAGGAGTCGTGGAACACATGAACACTCTTTCGTTATATAATCATTTCAAACCAAAACTGAGAGTCAAAGAACACACGTGCAAGTTTGAAATATTTATTATTCAATGCAAAGTTCTCAAACGCAGTATCTTGTATAATACCAAAATGCAGATTATAAAAATCAGAGTCAGCAGCATAGTCACTAATCCATAGTAAGCAAAAGGTGCTAGCATGTTATAATGCAATTTCTATAGAAATCTATATCACCTATATTTCGCGCACCCTATCTAGCATATTATATTATATCTAAGAAGGTCTCATTTGGGCTTTAGCAGGGCGGCCCCATACCTCTCAATGTCAGTAGGAGCAGATCACATCAACAGCTACCAGCTCTCTTCATGCGCAGCACCAAGTGTCTACGTTCATTCCGTGTAACTCTATCTTAAACCCGCGTAGAGCCCAAAATGTTGGCATCAACATTATTTGTGTTATGTCTAATGTGGTGCGAGGATCAAGTCTCCCAGCAACCTTGTGTTAGGTTAATCTTAGAGTGTGCAGCTCTCAGTGTGCAGACAGTTGTACCAAGTGTACCAGGCAAAGCTGATAGCATAGAAATAACATATTATTCTCAAATAAACCACCTCACCGCTTCTAGGGTGAAGGCGACAACAACAAGTATGTGTCGTGTGCAAAACTGAAGCCGAAGGAAAAAAGGCTGTTTAAACATGTAATGCACTCATGCTAACTTAACGCAATATATGTAACGAAGTATCCATATGACACCCCCCCATTGGTCCGAGCACCGTCAAACATAAGGGAAAAGGCAATACTAAATCAGATACAAAAATTGAAAGCAAAGTTCAATAATCTTGAGCTAAAATAAGCTAAAAATATGTATGAATGAATATGTATGAATGCCTACAGTGGCCTCAAGTCTAAAAATAAAAACAAAACTTTCGAACCAAAAGTTATCCGCCAGGTCTCAAAATATGAAATGTAGGACCAGGCCGCATCAATTCAAATGTTTGTAAGAGAAAAAACAAGGCACTTATCCGATATCCAAAGTCATGTGCCACATTGACGTTATCCTCAGCGACATCACGTGATTGAACTTTCCATCAGCTGAACACAGTCCATCCCTCCAATTCAGCGAGGGGAAAGTCATATTTCACAACAAAGCACTCCTCCCAGGCATGTCATGATTGGAAAGTATATGCAAAGAAAGTTGCAACAGCCTCCAGTATGAAATCACTGCCATCATCCGAAAATAGTTCAGCAATCCAATTCAGCAATGGGAAAGAACATACGTGCTCCTCCAGCATCGGATCCTCCTGTAACGTCAGAGGACAACTCGGTGGGTTCACCAGATCGCTGTGTGTCAGAAAGGCATCTGCCACTGCAGAGATCTCCCATTGGCCCAGAACTCCATTTATCGCTGCCAAGGCCATAACTCTTTCGCCAGAACAGATCAGCTCGTGAGCCACCACGGGACGCATTAGCTGATCAAAATCGACGTCAGGAGCAGTCCTCAAGCATAGGCACAAATCAATGGCCCAATCGAACTCGCAGCTCAGGCAGTGAAACACAGGTTGGACACACGTGAAGTCGGTGAACCGAAATGACAATCTATAGGCCGTGCTTAATGCTGCAAGCGGCAATGTTCCATAGTAATTGAGCATCCGATTACGGCACAGTGTCAGGAGGCGTTGAACGGCGTCTTGCGCAGGATGGGCATCCATGTTTTATGAAGAAAAACACCAACAGAATGCCTGCGGCTACAGCCAGCAATACAGGTAGTCCACCAAACAAACTCGAAAAAACAGTGTGGAAAAACGTGGGAATGATACCAAAAACTTTTTCAAACGTAGTCACGAGGCCACTGCTTACTACCTTGAAAAAATGTGCAAGCCCAGTCGTTGAAGAAGCATTGAAAATCTGGTGTACCAGCTCGCAGAAATGAAACGGCAAATCAGTATTTAAAAGCGCCTGCACCTCTGTGCGGGTGTTGGCTATGTGAAGGACATAAGTTTCCCGGGCCGAACTCAGGGTCACTTGTTTTTGAGACAAAAGGGCCCTTATTCTGCTTAAACCATTGAATTTTGCTTCCAAGGTTGGAATCCGTGGCCAGATGGAGACATCTAAAGACCCATGCGTGGGTGGGTATAGAACATTCTTGCAGCACGCCACACGCTCTGATACAGTTACCACATAAGCCACACCAATTAATAAACCACAACATAATTCGTTGTTTAAAAGCAAATAACTACCATTAGCTAATAATGTGAATGTGGGAACCACTGCTGGAACTGGCGTGCCTTTTAAAACACATGCTAAATTTGGACGGTCCTGATTACAAGAACCGTGTAACTGAATGTGTCTGCATATTAATGAACGGTCAGGTGACTGTGTGCATTCCTCACCATTAAGATTCACTTCTTTCCCATCCTTCAGACATCTGTATGTGTATGGTAATGACCATGCCTCATGTAGGAATGCATTGCCTAGTGGTTCATATCGTCCTATAGCAATATACCGCATACAGTTAGTAAATTTATATAAAGGAAATGGTAATGTAATTAACCCATGAATAAGCCACGTGGCAGTAGTGGTTTCAGCAACAGAAAAAGGCAAGGATTCTAGCTTCTCAATATGTAACATAGAAAATGATGCATCACGCATTGAAAGCATGCGCTGTTTTTCAGTAAGATTAAAAGGGGCGAAAAGGGATGAAACGTTCAATGAGGTCCAGGGAACTCGACCAGCCTTAATTGTCTGTAGAGTCCAGGCAAACTGCATTACAGAACGCAATTGATTTTGACCATGGTATAACGTGGACACTTCATCATGTACAATATCAACAACAGAAGAAACAATATTATCCAATGTGTAAATCCTGGAAGAAAGCATGTTAATACTGTTATCGACCACTGCAAGCACTTTTTCCAAATTGGCTTGATCAATAGCCCTCAGGCGTTTAGCTGCTTCGACTTGTGAAAATTTCCAAATTTCATTATAAACAGCATAAATAAAGCGTTTAGACCTACCCATAGTCGGGCCTTTTATAAAATCATTTAGCTCTATATTCTCATTCAACTGGGACAGATGCAGTTTAACTGCAGCTAAAGTGGAATGTTGTAACCAGTTCTGACACAATTTGCCTACTGAATAAGTTGTAACAGTGTGATCTGTGTCAAACCTGGGATCTGGCCTGATGTGTGTAAAACCGTCAGACAAACCCAAAAAACGACGTTGGCAAGAATCAGAGCTTCTTTGCCATAAAAGCCACCCATCTGGATCAAAACTGGAAATATTAAAGGAGGAATTCTGCATAAGTGCTTGTATCTCACTTATGGATAATGTAGTGAAATTGCTCCAACCTGAATATTCTTCCAAATCAGGGATAGTAGGGGTATTTAATTTTTTTGATGTAGCCAATCCAAAACATGTTGTTTGGGAAACAGTCGAATTTAAAAACAACATGTGATTCGGGATGAGACATGCACGATGCAAAGCCTCAGTGCCTTGTACCTGCCAATCTTTTGTACCCCAAATCGATTTAAGGTCAATAGCATCCTTCCATAACTCATAGCCATCCACAGATAACCTTTCTAGAAAGGACTTTGAATACAGCAATTTTGTGTCAGTTAGCCTAACTTTGGGCATGAATTTCTGGTTCACTTTAAAATAAAACGACTCAGGATTTGAACGATTAAAATCTGTAAAGTAAGAGTATTTTCCCAGAAACGTACTTGAGCTCCCCTGTAAAGGAGTAGGGCAATGTTCCCACTGAGTGTAATTCACAGGAACCCGCCTGGAACTTGTTTTGTGCAAGAAATGATTCCCATAATGTTGGTAACAAAACAAATCACCATAATTGACAGAATCTAAATATAAATCCTCATCATCAAAGGCCGCATAATATTTCAAATCAGAGAACAATGCTTCTACGGCCTGAAGATCCCAATCATCAGAATGAATATTTTGCTTAATCACATCTCCCATGTTTACTCTAAGCACATTAGGAACATTAATAACCTCTGTGGGGCCATGTATCTGAAACCTAACCGCATCCCACACAATCCCATCAAGGACAGGCCAAGCAGTAATCTCTACTGAATGTAAGTCTCTCTTTAGTCTGTGTGCTGAATGTGAGGAGGAAAGAGGGGCCAATGTTCCATTAAGGTACCGAATTCCTGTTCTTTCTTTCACATAATGGCCATCAATCAGGCGGAAAAAATAAAACACAAAACCAATTGACATAAAAAGATAAAATGAAAATAGTATCAGCCAAATGTATGTCCAAGGTGGAACTAAAAAATGTTTTTTAAACAACGTGGCATATTTTGCAATAGTCGATGGTTTCTTTGAAAGTTCCGAATCAGAGTCAAAAGAGAATCTGGACTGGTTAGCCAAACGAGCATGTAAATCGGACATAGATAAATCAGCAGGATCTGCATATGTCACTTCATCAATGTTAGTAACAGGAATAGTATTTAATAAAGGACTGGATATGGCAGGCATCTCGAGGGACACCTCCTGATCTGCACCAGATGTTATAGCCAGCACAGAGTGCCTCACCATGGAAGGACAGGATACAGCCGGTGTCATGCTATGAAGAATCGGCCACCCTGTGTGTCTTGACATTGTCAATAGAAATAAATCTGTTTTCTTTACGACCTGGAAGTGGTGGTAAAATGACTGTTCTTGTGCCCTTCACTCCAAGGACTCGAACCGGCGCTCGATATGAGGGACCAAACTCTTTCTTGTTATCGATCTTCTCTCGAACCAGTTCTCCAACTTGGGGTAGCCAGCCAACTACCGGGATCTGCAAAGCATCATCCGACGTGGAGGGCAAGTGTTTCTTTGCAAGACTGTCTCTGGTCTTTTGTAGATCCTGTAAAACATTGCAATGTTCATCTACGTCAAAGGCCTCGGCCTGGGCCTGGCAGTCTGCACCATCAAGGTCAGGGACGTACATCTTGATACCAAAGAGCATTTCGTATGGGGTCCGCCCACCCAGAGACCTTCTAGGGAGATTATTAAGCGCACGCTGCACGCCATAGAGGTGGGTCAGCCAGTTTCTACCAGTGCCTATAACACGGGCTGTCAAAGATTGCTTTAAGTCGCGGTTCATTCTTTCTACTACAGAATTGCCCTCAGGCCTGTAGGGACTTGAAAACTTCACCTGTACTCCCAACGAAACCATAGCATCCTTATACGCCTTAGAGGCGAAAGCCGGACCCTGGTCCGAATGGAAAGCACCACAAGCAAAGATTCCCACAAAGACACGCAAATCCTTAATGACAGTTCGCGAATCAGCGCTTCGATGCGGCCATACCCATACAAAGCGTGTGCATGAGTCAACTGCTACTAAGATGTATTTATACGCAGTATCAGAAGAAAAAGGACCGCAGTGATCCAAATAAACACAACCAAGTGGTTTATTAGAGATGTACAACTGTGTCTGAGGCGAACGCGCAGCAGTAGAAGGCTTAATCTGCTGACAAATGTCACACATAAGGACATAATCGCGCGTCTGTTTGTACAGTCCCCGCCACCAGAACCTCTGTTGTAGCTGAGATACAGTGGCTGAGACGCCCGCATGCGCAGACGCCACACCTTCATGAGCCGCTGTAATCAGAGAAGCTCTGCGATCCGAGTTGGGAACTAGACGCTCTCCAACTTCAGGAATTTTCACATAAGGAACCTTATCGGGACTTAAGTGGTATGTGTACTTCGAAGGGAACCCCGCAGGATATTTACCTCCCTTCTCCGTGGCAGCAACAGCTGCCAAGATGTCATCATCTATTTTGCTTTTGGACCTCGTGACTGCTGCAACTAAGTATTTAGATACCGCTGACTTCGCCTCTTCATCAGCAAGCGAGTTGCCAACAGCGTGGACCCCCACGCGCTGGTGGCAGAGAGTATGAATCACAAACACGAGCGGCAGTTTCTCTTTAAGTTCCGCCACTCGGACCCAGATCATTTTATGTTTTATTGTGCTACCCTTGGAATCATGAAAATCATTCTGAATCCAAAAGAACAAGTTCTCATTGTAAGACTGGACACAATAGTAAGAATCACTTACGATTAAAGTCGTCACACAAGGATCAGCGTACTCCAATGCAAGCATCAGAGCACGCAGCTCAGCTAATTGTGCGGTGCAGTCCCCAAGCGTCTGCGTGTGCACGACACTGGACTTGAACTCATCGTTCACCATGGCACCGACCACAATGGCGCAAGCGGAAACGTAGGCATGTTTAGAGCCATGCGCAACCTGCGCCGAACCATCCGTGTAAATGATACAATGGAAATCCTCCAACGGCCGCATTGCTAAAGGAGCAGGATGAACAAATTCATACTGTAAATACTCCTGCGACCGTAAAGCGGCGTCAAAAATAAACGTGACATCCTGAGATGTCAAGGATGTAGCCCACTGAATCCACCGAGGGTGCAAAGCTTTAGAATTCGGTACACTGGCTTTCGTGACCGCCTCCAAGGCAGGACACGGGGTAACAACCAACATGCGCTTTCCCTGCGACAGGGCACGTTCTTTAAGAATTGCCATCTGCACAGCTGTTAAAACTTTCTCCACAGTGGAAAAACGCAGTTCAGCCGAAGTGTACAAGTGTGACTTGTAAGCAATAGGTACAGTATCCCCCTCATTAAAAGTCAGGTACGTGAAACCCACCGTCCCAGGGATAATTCTTATCACCAGGTTGGTCTGGTTATCACGGGTCTGTAAGTAGTCAGAAGTGAGCAAATCAGCCTGCAAAGACTGCAGAATGGCTGAATGCTCAGGCAGCCAGCATGATTTGGAAAAAGATGGTTGTACCAAGGCATATAAAGGCTTGATACGCTGGGCATATTCCGGAATGTATGTCCTCCCGAAATTTAAAAAACCCAGTAAAGACTGTAATTTTTTCAGCGTTGTCGGAGAGCGCAACTGCGCGCACTTCTCCAGGAAGTGAGGAGCCAATCCCTTTCCTTCATGGTTAAGTTCATAACCTAGAAACAACACTGTGTACTCCGCAATGTGTGATTTTGCAAAGTTAAACTTGTAACCCATGTCTGCAAAGTTACAAATTATGCTGTTTACTCGACACAGATGCACCCAAAGCTCGTCGTCTGTGAGATAAATGTCATCCACATACGAACATGCAACTGGATCGAAACTCTCATAAAAGAGAGACTATGCGGGCGGAAAACACTCCAGGACTATTTTTATATCCCATTGGGAGTCGTTTAAACATTTTTTGTACGCCGCCGCACGTAAAACTGGTCCATTGGGAACTTAGACCATCTAATCTATGTGCATAAAAACCATTGGAAATGTCAAGCGTGGTTTTGAACCGTTTACGCTCAAGACTATTCACTAGGGCAGAGCCGTGAGTATTCTGTACTGCACAGTTACGGCAATGCGAGTTCAAATGCCGGTAATCCAAAACCAGACGATATGAGCCGTCCGGTTTGTTAACAGTAAAAAGGGGATTATTCATTGGTGACACACACGTTTCAATTACACCTTGATATTCCAATTGTTCAAGGATAGCCGCGACCGAAGCTTTAGCTTCACGCCGTATGGGATACTGGGGTTGTGGCTGCGGCTGTGACCGTAAAGGAATCTCATGGCTAGGGGACAATTTATCCCAGCCACACTGATTCCGGTACACAGCCGGCGCAAGCGCCAGAGCCCACTCTTCTGCAAAATGCAGCGCTTCCACTCTCGGCACAGTGTGCGCGAAACTGGGGAGGATTACCTCCTCCCCTCGCGGAGCTGCGAGAACAAAAGGTGGGGGCCAGTCAGCCTCCGAAAGCAAAATGTCATACGTATCCGAAAGATTCTCCCAAAATACCCCTTTTACAGTTCGCTGCATGTCACCTTCAATCAACAGGACAATTTCAAAAAGTCTTTCAGGGGGAGCAACATGTGTATCAGCTGTTTCAATCACAATAAAAGTCTCAGTCGCTGTCACCTTCAACAGTGGACGGAGGGCCTCTCTCACTATGGTAATCTCCGCCGCGCTGTCCAGCAAGGTCAGAGCCCACGTCAGATTCCGAAGCCGCGTTCTCACTATCTGGGGCATATCGATGCGCCGTTAAGGCAGCGACTTTCTTCTTGGCAAACTGCGGTCTCTTAGGCGTAGAGTCGTCCCGCTGATCCCCTTCACTTCGCGTGCGGGGCTGGCCACGTCCTTGCTGGCCACCCCTGCCCCTGCCGCCCCCTCCACCACCGGTTGACGGAGCCGACGAGTCCTGAAAGGAACGAGGAGAGCGTTGGTCAGAAGCCTGATATCTCTCTGGCGTTTTAATCATCGCGCGATCGCGCAAATCATAAACTCGATCTGACTGCGCAGGCTGCGAAGGTGTAGGACCAGAAACCTGTGTCTGCTGTTGTTGTTGCTTACCCTGCTTCTGCTTTTTAGGCTAATTTTGTTTTTTGGACTTGGGTTGTCCACCCGTTTCCGAAGACTGTCCCTGGGGCTGCTTCCTCTCTTTTTCAGAAAAAGCTTTTAAACCCTTAGAAGTGCGGCCAACCATTTTATAAGCCGCCACAATAATTCTTGCCAGCTGACGGGGTTTCTCGGCCTCGGGAATTAACGCCAGAGCATTGGCCACCTGAAAGTTCACTGCATCCCCCTTGACATTTGCAAGGATAAGACCGCAAACCGTCTCAAATGAGCCGCTCAGGCGCATACCCAATTCGACCGCCGACTCCGGTCCGTGATCATCCTGAACACGTTTAAGGACCTCAGAAAGGTTTGACACTGACGGGGTGCCATAGCACCTCGAATAAACCGCTGCAAAAGTCTTACCCCATGTTTCACAGTCAGCAAGTTCAGGGGCTAAATCTTTCGGTAAACTAAGCGTAAGAATCCGGTGTTTTTCACCCGGAGTCGTATTAGGAAACACAGCCTCTAGCTGGTCGAATTTCTCGGCAAGCCAGTAAGGAAAATCATCCTTATTCTCTGGCTTTCTGCCCATAACGGAATTCACCAAGACAGGACTGATTTTCAAACCAGCCTGTTCCGCCCGAAGCTGCGCACCTGCGGGGGCTGCGCCATGAATATTACGACCAATGTAATGAACAAGCGCTCTAATCACTCCAACCGCGACCTCATGAAGACGCCGCAGGTCACCCACGTTACAAGTGGCGCGATTAGGATGAGGAGTAAATCCACCCAAAGCGGGCCAATTTGTGCCCGGAATGGACAAAGGACCTAACCTCGGAGCCGTTAAAGAATGGGGTAGGGCGCCACCAAACCAAACTCCGTGCTGCCAAGCGTCAATAGGTACTTCCAGTGCCCTGTACGGAGCATAAGCCGCCGGTACATCCGTGGCAGTGTATGAATGAAAGACACCCGAATTAGCGTCCACACCCGGAAATGTTACCCAGGAATAAAACAATTCGTACGGGTACGCATGTTCCGCACTCACCACTAGAACCACAGCTAAGCCTTCCGCAGGTACATTATATGCCCGCAAGTGGTCGCGAACCGCGACTCGGCTATGCTGCGCAATGTCCACGGCCATGTTAGCACAGGAAGTGAAAAGAGACAAAGAACAGTTTGTAGCACAACTGGGTAGTAATTCAAAGAAACCGTTTATAGAAAAATTCAAGCTTGAAAAGACCTATTTCAAAAATAGGTAGGTTTTTCCGACACCACCGTTTACCGGAAACGGGAATGAAGGTGTTAAGGTTTGAATGATATACTACTCGAGTGTCATGAAATACGGCCAACCAATCCGTTGGGCGCCATGTAGCAGGGTTTCCGTTCTCCCACAGAACTGTGCATAGAGATCTAGAACCTCAGTGAGTTAGGATGATCCAAAAACTCATCTCAGTGTCAGAAATCTCCTTACCTAGCTAGCTACAGTGTCTCATGGATCATTATGGAATGATCCATGTCTTAGACAAACCAGAACATGATCTTTAGAATACCTCAGGAGTCGTGGAACACATGAACACTCTTTCGTTATATAATCATTTCAAACCAAAACTGAGAGTCAAAGAACACAAGTGCAAGTTTGAAATATTTATTATTCAATGCAAAGTTCTCAAACGCAGTATCTTGTATAATACCAAAATGCAGATTATAAAAATCAGAGTCAGCAGCATAGTCACTAATCCATAGTAAGCAAAAGGTGCTAGCATGTTATAATGCAATTTCTATAGAAATCTATATCACCTATATTTCGCGCACCCTATCTAGCATATTATATTATATCTAAGAAGGTCTCATTTGGGCTTTAGCAGGGCGGCCCCATACCTCTCAATGTCAGTAGGAGCAGTTCACATCAACAGCTACCAGCTCTCTTCATGCGCAGCACCAAGTGTCTACGTTCATTCCGTGTAACTCTATCTTAAACCCGCGTAGAGCCCAAAATGTTGGCATCAACATTATTTGTGTTATGTCTAATGTGGTGCGAGGATCAAGTCTCCCAGCAACCTTGTGTTAGGTTAATCTTAGAGTGTGCAGCTCTCAGTGTGCAGACAGTTGTACCAAGTGTACCAGGCAAAGCTGATAGCATAGAAATAACATATTATTCTCAAATAAACCACCTCACCGCTTCTAGGGTGAAGGCGACAACAACAAGTATGTGTCGTGTGCAAAACTGAAGCCGAAGGAAAAAAGGCTGTTTAAACATGTAATGCACTCATGCTAACTTAACGCAATATATGTAACGAAGTATCCATATGACATGTCATTCGAGAGGGTTGAGTACAAGCAAGTTTCTTACATACAAAACCTTGCTTCATCAGGAGTAGGGAAAACTTCTTGCAATGATCCACTTACTTTCTACTATCCCACAGTTAAGGTTAAGGTAAATGGAATGATATTGCTTCCTGTGATAATGGAGAGGTGAATTAGGCGTAGGAGAGTAGGGTCTGCTTCCTATGGTCACCCCCACTTTTTGCTGTGATTCTCTGGTTTTTCGACTTTAGTGTGGCTGTGAGCCTGCTAATCAGACCCACGGCCCAGCTGTTCTCTCTCTAAGTTGATACCATGTGCTTTAGGTACATACCAGATTGGATATTGGGTCACCTTTGTGAGCCCCTGTATAGTGTACCCTAGGTACCCAGGGCATAGGTGCACCCAAGGCCTACCAGGGGCTGCACCCCTGGCTGACCCTCTAAACTGACACCACAGGCTGATCACTCAGCTTGGGTAAGGTGGTGTAATCACCCCTTACTTAGATATAGTATATCTATATCTACCTTATCTATAGACACATAGTAACCTATAAGTCACTCCTATGGCAGGCCTTATCGATCCTGGAGGCAGAGTGCTTGGTTTTATGTGAGAGGGTGCCCTAGCATGAACTGAGCCCCTCTGCAGCTTTTGGAACCATCTCCTTATAGCTGTTCTATGATATAGCCATACCATATACTCTTAAGTGCATTATAATCCTAGCGGTTAATGCTAACTTTGGTTTGGCTTTATCAAAACATGTTGTATAAGGTGTCAAACACTTTGGAATACTACCCCCGCCAGTCTTGGCAGCGGGGGTAGCATTCCACCCTTCTAGAGGGAGAAGACATTAAGCATGGGCGAATTTTGCGAATCTCGCGTTCGCGAATTTTGCGGATTTGCGAATTCGCAATCCGCAAAATCCGCGAATTCTCGCGAATTTGCGGATTTTTTTTTTTTGTGTTCGCAAGTGTTTCTGCCAGTTTGCGAGGATTTGGTACTAGTTCGCAATTGCGAACTTACTTGTCGGCTCGCAACGGTCGCGACTATGTTGTTTCTACGTCTGGTTCATCATCACAGCCTCCCAGCACCCTCTGTTTCACCACTGGCACCCTCTCTTTGACCCATGCCACCCTCTGTTACATCAATGCCACCCTCTGGTTCATCATCACTGTAGAAGATGGGGGGGGAAAGCAAGCCCACCTGCCCTGCTTGAACTGACATGAATTAATTTGGGGTTAGTTTATTAACAACACCTGCCCTGCCCCAACTGACAATAATGAATTAGGGGCTAATTAATGTGTCACTGAAAGAATTTGAAGTTCCAGCCTGGCACCTGCTTGTCTGCTCCTTTAGCTGTAAATCAGGACCTTTGTGGCATACAGTTAAGGTCAGAGCAGGGTCACACAATAGTTGCAAGCAGGCAACCGAATTCTGGAGGGCCCCCTCAGGAAGCACTACAGGGAATCGTTACAAATCATGAGGTTGACCTTTTGCACCTGCTCATTGCTTTTGCTTTTGCTAAAATCGTTTTTCAGTTTTTTTGCGCTATTCGCGGGGCGCGGCGTCGTGCGAAACCGACCGCGGAAGCCGCCAATTCGTGCGAATGAGCTTTTTATTTTTTTGCGGCTTGTTGTTTCGCGAGTTTTTTTGCAGTATTCGCGAGCCGCTTGCAGCGCAACACGCGAATTTACCCCAAGGTCGAGTACGGGCGCGGCCATTTTGTTTGCGTGACGTATTTCCGTTTCCGCCCGCTATGTATAATCTCGCGCAGTAAGCGCATTGCGAGTAGAGGTTCGCACGAGATCGCGAGGGAAATCTAGAGGTTCGCACGAGATCGCGAGGGAAATCTCGCGCAAACTTACTTTCGCGCTCGTGAACGGGCGCAGGCCATCTTGTTTTTCATTCATTTCCTGTGTCTGGGCATGGTGTTTAATCCTCTTGGTATCTTTGCCATCCTTTGCTTGTTTTCAGTTTTTTTTTTACGATTTTGCTTCTTATCTATCCCTCTCTTTTCCTAGCTGTATATTTTTGTCTTTTCTGCTATTTTTCTTTACTTTTAAACTACTTTTTTAAACTCTTTTCTTTTCTTCTTCCCTATCCTATTCTTTCTTAATTTTCTACTTCTTCCTACCTTACCTGCCCAGACCATGGTCAAGCCAGGCGCCGTGAAGCTGCCCAGGCACTTGAGGGCCGCAGCGGCGGCGGGGAGTAGTACTGGACCCAGTGCCAGGACAGCATGCGGGAGATTGAGGGGGGAGCAGGTGACGCGACGGGAGATATTCAGCCCAGAGGAAGTGTGCGCGCTGGTCTACTTCGTCCAGCGCCGCCTGCCCAGGACCATCGCGGGAGGCGGCAGGATCGCGGCCGGCGGCTACAACATGCGGGAGCGCCGGAAGCGGTGGGAGAAGGTGTGCTGGGCCATATCCCACCTCTACGGGGTCCAGCGCACCTACAGCCAGGTCACCCATCGCTGGACGGACCTCCTGGACCGGGAGCGCGACCTGCTGGACCAGCTCGGCTTGGAGATCCCCGGGCTTGGTGAGTAGTAGTAGCCATTTCATCACTCACTACTATGATGTTTTCTCCTGCTCTGTGTTGTTGTATTGCAAATATTTGTTTTTTACATGGAGCAAGCCAATAATGCCGCTGATGACGATTACATTGTAGTTAAATTATATTTCAAAATCTTCTGTGCATTTCAGGTGCACTGCTCTCCTTCTCAGTGGCGTTGCTACTATGCTTATTTGTTTTCTATTTCGTGGTCTCATTGGCCTGAGTAACTATTATGTATGAGTGTACTTTACAGAACTGCGTAATGCTAGACACTAGGGGGCAGATTACATTTACAAGCCCCTTGCACCACATTTACGTTGCCTTGCGTGACGCAACAGCGGCGTAAACGTGCCGCATACCTGCGAGTCATTTACAGCATGACGCATCTAGGGAGATGCGTCACGTTATAAAGCCATGGGCCTGCACCACAATGGGTGCGTTCCTAGTACGCAGGGTGGGCGGTCCTGCGGCTGTGCGCCTCGCAAAATTGCCTGCGTGAAATCTACAAGATTTAACGCAGGCACTTCTGCGACGCTGCTACGTCAATTCAATTCCTTATGCCTGCTTGAAGCAGGCGAAAGGACTGACACAGCATGTTAAGTATTGGGTGGCCCTGAGCATTACTGGAGTTGCATTGCGTTGGCGACGTGACTCCAGCGATGCGCCGCTCTTACGTGACGAGATGCGTCACGCAAGTGCCTACCCTTGCGCCAGGGCGCGCCGCATTGTAAATGAGGCGCATCTGCCGTGTCGCAAGGGTAGTTTTGCGTGACGCATTTGATCTGGCGCATCTCTGGAGATGCGCCAGAACGCGTAAGTAAGTATGCCCCTAAGGGGCAGAATTGCAATTACCGTCGCATCCATGCAAAGTAGCAGGGATGCGCCATTAATTGTGCGGCCCGCTACCACCACCAAACATGGTGCGCCGTATTTGCAATGCGGCGCACCATGGGCCCAAAACGTCACCGAAGCTTTACTGCTGGAGTTGCGTCGCAACGATGGCGCAGCTCCAGCAATGCTCTGGGGTACCCTATCTCCCCAATGCTGGGTCAAGCCGTACGTCTGCTTCAAGCAGGTGCAGGGTTTGTGTGACGCATCATTGTCCTAAAGGTGACTGATTGAAATTTTGTAGATTTCCCTCAGCCACTTTTAGGATGTGTTCCAGCGCCGGAACGCCCCCTGATGGCGCAGGGCTTTATAACGGGATGCATCTCTCAAATGCGTCACGTTGTTATAATATTATACGCCGCACCATGGCGCCCTTTTTTGTTTAGCTGCTGCGTCACAAAAGTCACGCAAGAACGGAGCAAAAGAGCCGCAAGGGGCTTAAATCTGCCCCTTCCTTTGTACCCCTGACAATAAGAAAAATAGTGGCGGTGGATTGATAGTTTGACTATTTAAATGACTGGTAATGTAGCAGGCAACTGTTAGTGTTGTCACTGATCTGACTGAAATCACAATGGAGTTTGTCTGTCACTTTGCGTCTTGCCTGCGGACTGCTGCCTGCCAGTCCTAGGTGAACCTTTCAGTACTTTGTTTAGTGAGTTACGTGACTTTCGAAGTCACAGGTCCGCAAATAAATGAAAACTAACCCTAATCAATATAAGTTCGCGGAAATATTTTGTTATTGTTCTTTTGAAATGTTTGATTTAGTTGACATTGACAAGCAACAATCATCCATGTTTTCTGTTCTTTCTTTCATGTTGTACGTCAGCTCCCCCCAGGGGCGAGAGGAGGACACAGGAGCAGCAGGCGGCGGATGCTGTTCAACAGGGCCAGGATCGGGCAGGCGAGGGCTCCTTTGCTGGCCCCAGTAAGTTTTCATTTTAGACTAGTACCTATTTTTCCTAGCGTTCCTCATTTGACTTTTTTCAAAATTGTCTTTGATCTTCTTGTAGACTGTATCTAAATTCTTATCCTGCCTCTACTATGACTCCCTGTGGTATTACTAGATTATTCTTATTAGTCTGTCTGTGTAGCTAACTAAGATTGCACGGTTGGCGAAACTCCCATGATTCTAGTCAGCAATAGCTCTATCAACTTAGTGCAGTCCTCTGGGATTGTCCATAATGTCTTTTGAAGTGTTCTATCTGGACTCATGCTTGCAAAAATTGCAAAACCTTTCGCTCAGTCACTCTAGTCTGGACCAAAAAACACAGATTGTATTTAAGTTTAAAAGCTTTATTAAAAGTAAACACATGTATTAAAATGAAGTCATAATAAAACTAAACGTTTAACTGATAATGGAAAAGTGGTTAGTGCTGACGATTAATTGAAGACATTTCTTGTGGTCGAGCCGAGCTCTCACCTGGTTTCAACTTGATCTTGTTGTTAGAAGTCCATCTTCTGTCTGTGTGGAGAAAAATGGTGCGTGTTAAAAAACCAGCCTTCATCAGTTGTGCCAAAAAGTGCAGCAAGACAACCTTCCCTGGAAAAAGGGACATTTTTTTTAACTTTAAAGTAGACAGTCACAAATTACATTGTTTTCACATGTCTTCATTCCTAGACCAAAGACTAGTGAGTGCTTTATTCTAACATTCTTCAATGTACTTTGTAGGTGGAACATCTGGTGGCGGGGCCAGCGTGGAGGTGGTGGTGCTCGACACAGAGGCGGAGGGCAATTCTTCAGGGGAGGAGGAGGCGGCGGCTGTGAGAGTTGAGACGGTGGTGGTGGCGGCCAGAGGTAAGCTCTTATATATTCCTTACTTATTGAGATTGAAGACTAGCTGGGAAGGCAAGAATATGAGATGCATGGCTGGGTGAATGATGAAGCAATGATGGGTGGAAGGACAACAGCCTGGGTGGGTGACACAGAAACTGTATGTGTCCATATACCTGGATCATGCTAATATCTGACTCTCAGATAGCATATGTGTATCTAGAGCAGGAGTACTCATAGTACGGTCCGCGGGCCGGTGGTGGCCCGGCAAGCCTTCCTTGGCGGTGCGCAGACCTTGCAGACAATCACTGCTCCCCCGGCCCCCACAGAGCAGAGGCTTTTTTGTATTTCACCTGTTAGCGCCCCTGCATCTCCACTCTGACAATCACTGCTCCCCCGGCCCCCACAGAGCAGAGTGGAGATGCAAGGCCACAAAGAAGTGAAATAGAACAAAGCCTCTGCTCTGTGCGGCCGGGCAAGCAGTGATTGTCAGGGTGGAGATGCAGGGGCGCTACAACAAACAAAGCCTCAATAATATGTTAATGGTCTTTTAAAGACCTGTTAAGTACTTTGGTGTTGTTGTCTGTGTGTGCGCGTTGAGGAAGCGGTCTCAACCCGGGCTGAAGGCTGACACAGATAGACACACACACAGTGAGATGACAGAGGGGGAGGGAGAGGGAGGGCAGGAGGGAGAGAGAGATGGAGAGGGAGGGCAGGAGGGAGAGCAGGAGGGAGAGAGATGTATGTAAATGCTGGGTCTGGTGGCTCAGTGGATGAAGGCATCTGCTGCAGGGACCTGTGTGCAACCTCATGGTCACAAGTTTTCGTTTTGCTTTAGCCCCGCCCCCTCTGACTCCGCCCCCACCAGTGCGGCCCTCGGCCACAAACTACACTGTAAATTTAGCCCCTGAGAGAAAGTTTGTGAGTACCCATGATCTAGAGAGAGTAGACGGTCAGTGGATGAACTAAGTGTAACTTTGAAGAGCATGTAACACTGCACCCGCACGTCCGTTCCAGTGTAGGAAAGGCAAGGAAAAGAAGTTTTAATTTTGTCCAAATACTACCATCAATAGTAGCAGTAGTTTGTATTGCAAGCACAGCATAGATCCGGTTATTACGGTGGCCACTCCCTACCTCTCTTAATAAGTTTAGTAGTACTCAGTCATTCATGTGTGGATGTATCACTGGTCACTCAATAAAAAGCAAAGCACCTAAAGTCATCCCATATATAAGCAAAAACATCCCATGTGAAGTGATAGATAATCAGATTATTTATCTTAGTACCATTTACCCCTGAGCACACAATCAATAAAGTATAAGTCCAGATATCCTGATGCTTGAATTGGTCAGCAAACCACAAAATATATTAATGAAAGAGTCCTTAGATTGTCCTTCAGATTTTAATTCCAAGTGTTGCAAATAATGGTCAGGAACCAAAGCAAATCTTCAGTACATCAATTCAGGTCAAAATGCCAACACGTGTTTCGTCATGTGTGTATTTCACATATAGACTTCCTCAGGGCTGAAAACACAATATACAAAAGCCCTGTATTAGATTCATACAAATTAATAACATAGGGAAATATAGGAATAGTCCCCATCACCACCGAACTTATCACGTGCAAAAGATGTGTGGGCTCAAGGTCGGAAAAAGATAGGAGAGAAGAATTACACCCAACATAATCACCAACAAAATGTGTGTACCTTATAACCAATAACATAAGAGAGAGTAAGGTCTCATATTCACCTTCAAATTATAGGTATATAATTCTCTCAACAACTTCAATTCTTCTATCCAACAGATGCGCGAATGTCTGAATAATATAAGGGACAGACATCACAATATACTCAAAGTTACTTATTATACCTATCCCAGCGTTCCTAGCAGAAGTCTACTAATAAAGCTTCTACCCCAGTTTGAACTGTATATCCAATAAACAAAAGCTACCTTATTCCAAATACATCCCCATTAATGCAAATTAAACAGTGATGGACTCGTCTTAGGGCTGCCTGCGTGAAACCACAATGTAATAACAGCTGGTGACTCACCCAGGGTCTCGTGGTAATCACTTCACGAGAATTTACCTAATCGCATCTGTCACAAACGTTCTGCAATAATATCCATAAGACGGAACAAGTATAAGAAAGACTGTAACTATCAAAATATAACCAGAAAAAACAGCGTAAGGACTACACTCACCAAATCCAGCAATATGAATCTCTTTACGCTAGGGCGCTGAAAATAAAATAGTGAATATTCACTATACACATAAAAGTGATATTGCAGGTTTGTAATTCGCAAACTGCACATATATGCTCACCTATCTCGTGATATATAGTCGCCCGGTCCCCAGGCTAATCCTTTAATCCAATGACTCTATCTTGCTAATCGACCTCTATCAATTATTGGACCTTCGAAAAAATGTAAACATAGAGTAAAAAACAGTTGTCAGTGATAGTGTTTTTAAGAATATTTTGCCGATACCATCACAGCCTATGCCCCCGCTATTAAGTCTTACCGAGGGTAATCAGTGCCGGCAGAGCGACGTATAAGTCCCCACCTAGAACACGAAGGAAACCATTAAATTCTGGCTTCAGAAACCGATATTACATTATTATAAAGTAAGAACATACACAAGGAACCGGCGCCGAGCACATAACCACTCACCAGTTGTCCAGCGGCAAGTGTCCTCGCTGAATTTCGGCGTTTGCTATGAGCGCCATCTTGAAATATCTAGTTATAGGGTCTAATAACGTCGCCATCTTGTAGTGGTGAAATACTACCACCATTTCTCAATATACGCCCATAACTTTAAATTTGTGTATATTATAATCCTCCGTGTTACAATATGTGATTCTAACAGTAAGCGGCTGTACCAGGTAACGTACCGCAGCCAATTCTCACTATCCAAAAAATAAAACGATTACAATGCTCTATAAATTTATCATTATCACCGCTACTCATTACCGAAGAATAATGCACTAACATTGAAGTTATCACTAACACCTCAAAACTGTTGATTACTTCACATTGCCGAGTAACGTAAGTGCAGAACAGAGTTACCACCTATGAATCTTTAAATCCCTGTAGTACTGCTGTTAAAACATCAAATAACTTAAGTACCAGTAGACTTATGTGGAAATCACTAACGCGTTCCACAGACAAGACCAGCAACTGAAAAATTACAATCACCCTGTGTAGTAGGGTGTACTGTATATGCTCCCTCAGTGATGAAACAAGGAAAGGTGTACAGATAGATCACACACCAAAGGAAGGAAAGACATCCCCATATTTAGTGTGAGAGAGCACAGTCTATAGCTCTGTTTTACATGCGAGCAGTTGTCACCCAAACTGTCAGAAAAGATCGATTCCCTATTCTGAGATGACCAGAGCAAGAAGGAATTGCTCTGAAGAGGAGGATTTTGAATATAACCTACAAGATTTGTCTAATAGATTTACGGCAAGAGGTTATAACAGAGAGGTTATTCACAAAGCCAGGAGGAGGGTCAAGAACCTACAAAGACATCAGACCTTAGAGAGTAAAGTGGTTACTAGAGTAAGCCCAGACAAGGTGAGGCTGGTTACACAATACAATACAGAATCCAATACTCTTTACTCTATTATTAACAGACACTGGCATTTACTGATGGCGGACAAGGATTTACTGCCATTCATAACTACCAAACCTTCAATTACGTATAGGAAGGGCAGGACACTAGCCAACGATTTAAGCCCAAGCTATCCCATCAAAACCAGGAGAGAAGTTTGGTTTGATGACCTTAGGAAGGGCTTTCACAAATGTGGGCGTTGTAACTCATGCAGATGGGCAGAGAAGAAAGTGGTTCGTTTTAGTTACAATGGCTCAGAGACATATACTATAGATGTATTTATGAATTGTGACACTACTTATGTTATATACGTCATTGCCTGCTCATGTGGTCAGATCTATGTGGGTAGCACCATTAGAAGACTGAGGGACAGAATGATGGAGCATTTTCGCGCATGGAAAAATGGAGACACCAGATACCCTATTGCAGCCCATAGCGTACAGCATCATGAGAAACGAGAACAACACCAATTCAGCTATCATGCAATAGATCATGTTACAGCTGACCCTAGGGGTGGCAATAGACAACTCAAGCTTAGAAGAAGGGAGGTAATCTGGATTATGAAGCTTCGGGCTGTCAGTAGGGGTTTGAACATTGATAATGAGTACCAATACTACTTGGGTCAGGATTAATGATGTTGAAGATGATGACCTAAGCTGAGGAGAACTAATATGTATTGATATGCAAATTTATACTGCACAGTGTCTGTTTTGATGTGTGATTATTCACGGTTGAGAAATGATGTATTTCTGTGATGTATTTTGTATTATAATGACAACCGTATACACATATACTGTCACTAGGTTCTTTTCGATTCCACTGAACTTTGTGCAAAAATAGTGTATTCCTCTGAACTTTGTGTAAAAATAGTGGATTTAGTGAGTGATCTTAAAAGATTTGTACAGAGCTATAGACTGTGCTCTCTCACACTAAATATGGGGATGTCTTTCCTTCCTTTGGTGTGTGATCTATCTGTACACCTTTCCTTGTTTCATCACTGAGGGAGCATATACAGTACACCCTACTACACAGGGTGATTGTAATTTTTCAGTTGCTGGTCTTGTCTGTGGAACGCGTTAGTGATTTCCACATAAGTCTACTGGTACTTAAGTTATTTGATGTTTTAACAGCAGTACTACAGGGATTTAAAGATTCATAGGTGGTAACTCTGTTCTGCACTTACGTTACTCGGCAATGTGAAGTAATCAACAGTTTTGAGGTGTTAGTGATAACTTCAATGTTAGTGCATTATTCTTCGGTAATGAGTAGCGGTGATAATGATAAATTTATAGAGCATTGTAATCGTTTTATTTTTTGGATAGTGAGAATTGGCGGCGGTACGTTACCTGGTACAGCCGCTTACTGTTAGAATCACATATTGTAACACGGAGGATTATAATATACACAAATTTAAAGTTATGGGCGTATATTGAGAAATGGTGGTAGTATTTCACCACTACAAGATGGCGACGTTATTAGACCCTATAACTAGATATTTCAAGATGGCGCTCATAGCAAACGCCGAAATTCAGCGAGGACACTTGCCGCTGGACAACTGGTGAGTGGTTATGTGCTCGGCGCCGGTTCCTTGTGTATGTTCTTACTTTATAATAATGTAATATCGGTTTCTGAAGCCAGAATTTAATGGTTTCCTTCGTGTTCTAGGTGGGGACTTATACGTCGCTCTGCCGGCACTGATTACCCTCGGTAAGACTTAATAGCGGGGGCATAGGCTGTGATGGTATCGGCAAAATATTCTTAAAAACACTATCACTGACAACTGTTTTTTACTCTATGTTTACATTTTTTCGAAGGTCCAATAATTGATAGAGGTCGATTAGCAAGATAGAGTCATTGGATTAAAGGATTAGCCTGGGGACCGGGCGACTATATATCACGAGATAGGTGAGCATATATGTGCAGTTTGCGAATTACAAACCTGCAATATCACTTTTATGTGTATAGTGAACATTCACTATTTTATTTTCAGCGCCCTAGCGTAAAGAGATTCATATTGCTGGATTTGGTGAGTGTAGTCCTTACGCTGTTTTTTCTGGTTATATTTTGATAGTTACAGTCTTTCTTATACTTGTTCCGTCTTATGGATATTATTGCAGAACGTTTGTGACAGATGCGATTAGGTAAATTCTCGTGAAGTGATTACCACGAGACCCTGGGTGAGTCACCAGCTGTTATTACATTGTGGTTTCACGCAGGCAGCCCTAAGACGAGTCCATCACTGTTTAATTTGCATTAATGGGGATGTATTTGGAATAAGGTAGCTTTTGTTTATTGGATATACAGTTCAAACTGGGGTAGAAGCTTTATTAGTAGACTTCTGCTAGGAACGCTGGGATAGGTATAATAAGTAACTTTGAGTATATTGTGATGTCTGTCCCTTATATTATTCAGACATTCGCGCATCTGTTGGATAGAAGAATTGAAGTTGTTGAGAGAATTATATACCTATAATTTGAAGGTGAATATGAGACCTTACTCTCTCTTATGTTATTGGTTATAAGGTACACACATTTTGTTGGTGATTATGTTGGGTGTAATTCTTCTCTCCTATCTTTTTCCGACCTTGAGCCCACACATCTTTTGCACGTGATAAGTTTGGTGGTGATGGGGACTATTCCTATATTTCCCTATGTTATTAATTTGTATGAATCTAATACAGGGCTTTTGTATATTGTGTTTTCAGCCCTGAGGAAGTCTATATGTGAAATACACACATGACGAAACACGTGTTGGCATTTTGACCTGAATTGATGTACTGAAGATTTGCTTTGGTTCCGGACCATTATTTGCAACACTTGGAATTAAAATCTGAAGGACAATCTAAGGACTCTTTCATTAATATATTTCGTGGTTTGCTGACCAATTCAAGCATCAGGATATCTGGACTTATACTTTATTGATTGTGTGCTCAGGGGTAAATGGTACTGTTTTCAACTCTGTGTGTTACAGAGAGATAAGGGTGTTGGATACACGCCCTTCCCCTAGACGCACCATCCACAACTTGATATTAAGCTTATACTATTCCCTGATAACAAGAGGAGCGCCCTGAGTTTTGGTTGTATCCCAATTTTGTAGATTATTTATCTTCTTCAATTTTCCATTTCTAGTACTCATTTCCACTGTAGGGTGAAAGTTAAATTAATTAAGCAGTAGCCCTTGAGTTGTAACAGAGTATTCTCAGTGCCACCCGTAATAGAAAAGTAAGAGCTTCACCACCTGCATGTACTGGACGGGTACAGTAACGCAACGCAAGTCTAGGTCACTCCTCATGGCGTGCGTCTCTTTTTCTCGGGTGCAAGTTTACTGCGCTGGCATTATGCCGGCTTGCAGAAGATAACGTACCAATTTTCCTAAACAAGAGACAAGAAGAAGAATAAGACTGGTGTACTTTCATAGTCGACTCCAATGGAAGTCCATAGTGCTCGTAGAATTTGTTCCTTAAACTCCCACTAATGTTAGAGCAAGGATGAAGAAGTGTGAGGTTAGATAGATACTGGCCTCAATAGTTATGTAATGCGCTTGCAATTAGCTAGTTGTAGTGCAACACAAATTTCTGCTGAATGATTGAGTTAATCTTAAAGAGCATTGGTTACAGACTATGTCTTTCTTTCTTCATATAGGTTCTCCTTCCAAACGAACAAGGAGGAAGGAGCTGGCTAGAGCGGCCCGGCAACGGAGGATCGATGCCACTGTGGCCGAATATCGGCGGCTGGTGGCCCTGGAGGACGAAGAAAGTGTGCAGTCGACCACAACAACTACGTCGTCTGCATCGGCCTCCGTGCCCCCACGGGCTGCCAGTGCCACCCAGCACAGTGGTCCACCCAGACTGAGCCGGGCTTCCAAAGCCAAACGCCACCGCCGAGTAGCAAGGACAACAGCTTCCTCTCACAGCCGTTGCACCTGCAAGGCATTGAAGGCACGCCCGCGCCGCAGTACCCTGATGGTGTCCCGCCTCCAGCAGGAGCTCCACCACTTTTCAAACCAGTTAGAGGGGCTCCGCGTAGAGCACGCCTTGCTCCGCCAGGAGCATGATGCCCTGGCCCAAAAAGTAGACAGCATCCACCCATAGTGTCCCTTGCCCCTTTTTTAGAGACTTTTGGGGGGTGGGAATTGGGAGTTGGGTTTTTGGGGACTTTTGAAGGACAATCGTTGGGGTTAGGGAGGGTCTTGCGGGAGATTATTTTGTTAGGGATATAAATATACTTTTTCAAACTTTATCTGAGCATACCCGTTTCTTACTGCTTGCCTGGTGGGTGGGGGTTTAACAGTGACTTTGTTTTCCTGAAAGTTTAGTTCCATTTTCTTCCTTTAAGTGTAAATGCCCAAATGTTTTCAACACTAAGTGCCTCTCACAGAGTAAGTGAAGTGAATCCAAGAGTCCTAGGACTTTAGTAGTACTACCGTCAGTCTCTCGTCTCTCCTACTAATACTCCATTATACCCCCAAACGCCTATCTTACCTGTAATTTGTGTTTGAAAGTAGGGCTATACCCAGGGCTGGCTCCACGGGAAACAGCAAATAAGGTTGGCAATCTTGGTCGGATAAAATTTCCTCATAGCAGTGGTACTAGTGGTGTGACACAGTGGCAGTTGCATGCCTATGAAAAAAAAGAAAATTAAATCTGGTTTGTCCTCCTGAGCAATTCAACGGTACAACTGAGAATATAGCAGGTGACAGAATTACACTAGAACAGTGCCACATTGTAGCCTAACAAATGGTAAAGTATAACTACTAATTCGGTTGCAGTTCTTTGACATTAGCCATGGGTCTTTGTCAAGCAGAGTAAGAATATATCCTCGGATTTCTTCACCAGCCTGTTGCTATCACCTTATCCTCCCCAGCAAGTGTGTGGATTTATTGCTGTAATTTAGTCACACATCAATCAAAACCACACAGCCCGGGGGAAGAGGGTTAGGGTTTGAAAAATGGATGGGTACGGGGGTTTTTGGGAAAGGTTTTGGGAGACAAGAAAAAAGGCACAGCATAGACAAACAATTGAACATAAACAATTCTTTGGGTACAAACCTATCCATCAATCTTTGAAAGTGCATGCACTACTGCATGCATGTCAGTGAAAAGTAAGTAGTACTTTCGACAACTGTGGAAGAAAGAATGCGACAGTACAGGGCCTGTGTGGAATTATTGATAACGATATTCAACATAAGGTCTCTGTACTAGCCAGATACCCGAGAGCCTTGCTGGTCACTATAAATCCATTCACAACAACACTCAATGGGGTTGGTCTGGAAGGTATAGTAGATAGAAAAGGAGAAATTGCTTTTTTTCTAGGTGTCCCCTCACTCACCAGGGTTGCCCCTTGGTGACATGCTTCATCATTGGGGCCATCCCAGTCCTCTACGGCCTGGGGCGTGCTGCGACTTGCGAATTACGTAGGAGCACTTACAAATGACTATGTGTGGTGCAGATGTGATAGTGGAGTGGACTAAGTGATGTGTTAAGGGATCAATTTAGAAGCAGAGAGAGATCCAAGAAATGCAGTCACAGTCAGAGAAAAAGGCAAGGGATACTGTATCTATGTGGTTGTAGTTGTCCTGTTGGAAGTGGTAAGTAAGTTGCCTGCAGAAAAAAAATCCTCTTATTAGCGGCACTCCTCCATTGCAGCCGACGCTTCGTCCATCGATGTTGGTCACCAGAAGACACCCTGTAAAAAAAGCACAGCATAGACAAACAATTGAACATAAACAATTCTTCGGGTACAAACCTATCCATCAATCTTTGAAAGTGCATGCACTACTGCATGCATGTCAGTGAAAAGTAAGTAGTACTTTCGACAACTGAGGAAGAAAGAATGCGACAGTACAGGGCCTGTGTGGAATTATTGATAACGATATTCAACATAAGGTCTCTGTACTAGCCAGATACCCGAGAGCCTTGCTGGTCACTATAAATCCATTCACAACAACACTCAATGGGGTTGGTCTGGAAGGTATAGTAGATAGAAAAGGAGAAATTGCTTTTTTTCTAGGTGTCCCCTCACTCACCAGGG
Organism: Lissotriton vulgaris; assembly: GCF_964263255.1. Classification (NCBI taxonomy): domain Eukaryota; kingdom Metazoa; phylum Chordata; class Amphibia; order Caudata; family Salamandridae; genus Lissotriton; species Lissotriton vulgaris. The sequence continues at coordinate 331,095,986 of NC_141688.1, forward strand.
TTGCCCCTTGGTGACATGCTTCATCATTGGGGCCATCCCAGTCCTCTACGGCCTGGGGCGTGCTGCGACTTGCGAATTACGTAGGAGCACTTACAAATGACTGTGTGGTGCAGATGTGATAGTGGAGTGGACTAAGTGATGTGTTAAGGGATCAATTTAGAAGCAGAGAGAGATCCAAGAAATGCAGTCAGAGAAAAAGGCAAGGGATACTGTATCTATGTGGTTGTAGTTGTCCTGTTGGAAGTGGTAAGTAAGTTGCCTGCAGAAAAAAAATCCTCTTATTAGCGGCACTCCTCCATTGCAGCCGACGCTTCGTCCATCGATGTTGGTCACCAGAAGACACCCTTTAAAAAAAGCACAGCATAGACAAACAATTGAACATAAACAATTCTTTGGGTACAAACCTATCCATCAATCTTTGAAAGTGCATGCACTACTGCATGCATGTCAGTGAAAAGTAAGTAGTACTTTCGACAACTGTGGAAGAAAGAATGCGACAGTACAGGGCCTGTGTGGAATTATTGATAACGATATTCAACATAAGGTCTATGTACTAGCCAGATACCCGAGAGCCTTGCTGGTCACTATAAATCCATTCACAACAACACTCAATGGGGTTGGTCTGGAAGGTATAGTAGATAGAAAAGGAGAAATTGCTTTTTTTCTAGGTGTCCCCTCACTCACCAGGGTTGCCCCTTGGTGACATGCTTCATCATTGGGGCCATCCCAGTCCTCTACGGCCTGGGGCGTGCTGCGACTTGCGAATTACGTAGGAGCACTTACAAATTACTATGTGTGGTGCAGATGTGATAGTGGAGTGGACTAAGTGATGTGTTAAGGGATCAATTTAGAAGCAGAGAGAGATCCAAGAAATGCAGTCACAGTCAGAGAAAAAGGCAAGGGATACTTTATCTATGTGGTTGTAGTTGTCCTGTTGGAAGTGGTAAGTAAGTTGCCTGCAGAAAAAAAATCCTCTTATTAGCGGCACTCCTCCATTGCAGCCGACGCTTCGTCCATCGATGTTGGTCACCAGAAGACACCCTGTCCACTGCCTGCCTGATGCTGAATTGTGGCTCGCTACTGTGAAGCCTGACTCCATCCTTTTTTCCCCATTGCAGAGACTGAAACCCGGCCTGTAATTATTCAATGAAAAACAGGAAGTGATATAATATTACAACACCACTGATAAATAAATATAAGGTATGTAGGCTGTGGAGTGCAAAAAGTCACAATTTGATTTTCCTAGTAGACAGTACAATATTTTTGAAAGTGCGTACTCTGTCTGAGTCACCTTTTGAAGGATAAATAAGTATGGGCAAATTAATGTAGCGGATCTTTCCCCTCAAGCTAGGTGTACTGTAAACTGTGTTTTAGAACAAAATTAGATCTTCCTAGCAGTGCTCCCACCCAGACCCTTACTAAAGCCAGTCGCAAAAATGTAGAAGACCCCCAATTAAATCTCAAAAAACGAGGCCTAGCAGAAAACTGGTGACAAAACTTACTTTGAAAGTAAAAGTAGGCCGAAGTACCCCCTTCCTAATTACCCCTTACCCACCGTGGATTGCATTCAAACCACTTGCAAGCAACCAAGCAAAAGTAGCCATAGCCAGCATCGCTCCAAGACTCGAAATCCCCCCCACTCAAACACATGCAATAGAAATACTGCTAACCCTAACGAACCCTAAGTTAAGAATAGTGGCAAAGGCTTTTCTTTAACTATGCCAAATCCCCCCTTTCCCACCATGGATTTTCTTCAAATGACTTGCAACCAAAATTACACATTCTCACGAGTGCTCTAAGACCCCAGAACTCAGTTGCAAAAATCTAGAACACCCCGAAACACATGCAATCCTGCTGCTAGGGCTAACCCTAACGAACCCTAAGTTACAAAAAGTGACAAAAGGCTTTTCCGTGAGGATTTTGTCCCAACCACTTCTACCCGGTATTAGACCTTCCCAGGAATGCCCCAAGACCCGCCAACCCAACCCACCCGCCAAGAAGCATAACACCCCCAAACAGGCCAAAAGCAAAATCTCATACTTGCAATATTTCTCGGCCTTCGGTCCAAACGCGCTGCGTAGCTAGGCCATAAGTCGGGGTTGCCACGACGGATTTCCTGAAAAGCAAATGCAATCAAGATTAGAGTGTCCCAGCAGTGCTCCCAGACCACGAAACTCACCCACAAACAGACGGAACCCCCCCTAAGAGCACCTCAAAGGCAAGCAAGTCATCAAAAACACAAAAAAAATTCCGCCTGGGATTTGGTCCAAAACACTTTTATCCGGTATTAGAGCTTCCCAGCAATGGCCCCAGAGCCGTCAACCCAGGAGAAAACGAGTAGAAGACCCCCAAACAGCCAAAGAGCAAAAGTACAAAAATGGGGACTTAGTCAATTTTTCACAAATTTCCCAAATCACTCCGCGCGCGCTCTGCAGCTAGGCCCTAACTCCCCTCTGCCACCATGGATTTGCTTCAAACCTCTTGCAAAGTAAAGTATATATAGCCAGCAGTGCGCCCAGACCCCAAAACCCACCCACAAACACCAGGAAGCCCCCCAAACAGGCCCCCGAAAATGCTACATTGAGCAAAATGTCAGAAATAGCCCAAAAAAAATCGGCCTGGATTTTGTCCCAACCACTTCTACCCGGTATTAGACCTTCCCAGGAATGCCCCAAGACACGCCAACCCACCCGCCAAGAAGCATAACACCCCCAAACAGGCCAAAAGCAAAATCTCATACTTGCAATATTTCTCTGCCTTCGGTCGAAACGCGCTGCGTAGCTAGGCCATAAGTCGGGGTTGCCACGACGGATTTCCTGAAAAGCAAATGCAATAAAGATTAGAGTGTCCCAGCAGTGCTCCCAGACCACGAAACTCACCCACAAACACCAGGAAGCCCCCCAAACAGGCCCCCGAAAACGCTACATTGAGCAAAATGTCAGAAATAGCCAAAAAAAAATCGGCCTGGATTTTGTCCCAACCACTTCTACCCGGTATTAGACCTTCCCAGGAATGCCCCAAGACACGCCTACCCACCCGCCAAGAAGCATAACACCCCCAAACAGGCCAAAAGCAAAATCTCATACTTGCAATATTTCTCGGCCTTCGGTCCAAACGCGCTGCGTAGCTAGGCCATAAGTCGGGGTTGCCACGACGGATTTCCTGAAAAGCAAATGCAATCAAGATTAGAGTGTCCCAGCAGTGCTCCCAGACCACGAAACTCACCCACAAACACAAGGAAGCCCCCCAAACAGGCCCCCGAAAACGCTACATTGAGCAAAATGTCAGAAATAGCCAAAAAAAAATCGGCCTGGATTTTGTCCCAACCACTTCTACCCGGTATTAGACCTTCCCAGGAATGCCCCAAGACACGCCAACCCACCCGCCAAGAAGCATAACACCCCCAAACAGGCCAAAAGCAAAATCTCATACTTGCAATATTTCTCGGCCTTCGGTCCAAACGCGCTGCGTAGCTAGGCCATAAGTCGGGGTTGCCACGACGGATTTCCTGAAAAGCAAATGCAATCAAGATTAGAGTGTCCCAGCAGTGCTCCCAGACCACGAAACTCACCCACAAACAGACGGAACCCCCCCCCTAAGAGCACCTCAAAGGCAAGCAAGTCATCAAAAACACAAAAAAAATTCCGCCTGGGATTTGGTCCAAAACACTTTTATCCGGTATTAGAGCTTCCCAGCAATGGCCCCAGAGCCGTCAACCCAGGAGAAAACGAGTAGAAGACCCCCAAACAGCCAAAGAGCAAAAGTACAAAAATGGGGACTTAGTCAATTTTTCACAAATTTCCCAAATCACTCCGCGCGCGCTCTGCAGCTAGGCCCTAACTCCCCTCTGCCACCATGGATTTGCTTCAAACCTCTTGCAAAGTAAAGTATATATAGCCAGCAGTGCGCCCAGACCCCGAAACCCACCCACAAACACCAGGAAGCCCCCCAAACAGGCCCCCGAAAACGCTACATTGAGCAAAATGTCAGAAATAGCCCAAAAAAAATCGGCCTGGATTTTGTCCCAACCACTTCTACCCGGTATTAGACCTTCCCAGGAATGCCCCAAGACACGCCAACCCACCTGCCAAGAAGCATAACACCCCCAAACAGGCCAAAAGCAAAATCTCATACTTGCAATATTTCTCGGCCTTCGGTCCAAACGCGCTGCGTAGCTAGGCCATAAGTCGGGGTTGCCACGACGGATTTCCTGAAAAGCAAATGCAATCAAGATTAGAGTGTCCCAGCAGTGCTCCCAGACCACGAAACTCACCCACAAACACCAGGAAGCCCCCCAAACAGGCCCCCGAAAACGCTACATTGAGCAAAATGTCAGAAATAGCCAAAAAAAAATCGGCCTGGATTTTGTCCCAACCACTTCTACCCGGTATTAGACCTGCCCAGGAATGCCCCAAGACACGCCAACCCACCCGCCAAGAAGCATAACACCCCCAAACAGGCCAAAAGCAAAATCTCATACTTGCAATATTTCTCGGCCTTCGGTCCAAACGCGCTGCGTAGCTAGGCCATAAGTCGGGGTTGCCACGACGGATTTCCTGAAAAGCAAATGCAATCAAGATTAGAGTGTCCCAGCAGTGCTCCCAGACCACGAAACTCACCCACAAACAGACGGAACCCCCCCTAAGAGCACCTCAAAGGCAAGCAAGTCATCAAAAACACAAAAAATTTTGAGGAATGCCCCAAGACACGCCAACCCACCCGCCAAGAAGCATAACACCCCCAAACAGGCCAAAAGCAAAATCTCATACTTGCAATATTTCTCGGCCTTCGGTCCAAACGCGCTGCGTAGCTAGGCCATAAGTCGGGGTTGCCACGACGGATTTCCTGAAAAGCAAATGCAATCAAGATTAGAGTGTCCCAGCAGTGCTCCCAGACCACGAAACTCACCCACAAACAGACGGAACGCCCCCTAAGAGCACCTCAAAGGCAAGCAAGTCATCAAAAACACACAAAAATTTCCGCCTGGGATTTGGTCCAAAACACTTTTATCCGGTATTAGAGCTTCCCAGCAATGGCCCCAGAGCCGTCAACCCAGGAGAAAACGAGTAGAAGACCCCCAAACAGCCAAAGAGCAAAAGTACAAAAATGGGGACTTAGTCAATTTTTCACAAATTTCCCAAATCACTCCGCGCGCGCTCTGCAGCTAGGCCCTAACTCCCCTCTGCCACCATGGATTTGATTCAAACCTCTTGCAAAGTAAAGTATATATAGCCAGCAGTGCGCCCAGACCCCGAAACCCACCCACAAACACCAGGAAGCCCCCCAAACAGGCCCCCGAAAACGCTACATTGAGCAAAATGTCAGAAATAGCCAAAAAAAAATCGGCCTGGATTTTGTCCCAACCACTTCTACCCGGTATTAGACCTTCCCAGGAATGCCCCAAGACACGCCAACCCACCCGCCAAGAAGCATAACACCCCCAAACAGGCCAAAAGCAAAATCTCATACTTGCAATATTTCTCGGCCTTCGGTAGAAACGCGCTGCGTAGCTAGGCCATAAGTCGGGGTTGCCACGACGGATTTCCTGAAAAGCAAATGCAATCAAGATTAGAGTGTCCCAGCAGTGCTCCCAGACCACGAAACTCACCCACAAACACCAGGAAGCCCCCCAAACAGGCCCCCGAAAACGCTACATTGAGCAAAATGTCAGAAATAGCCAAAAAAAAATCGGCCTGGATTTTGTCCCAACCACTTCTACCCGGTATTAGACCTTCCCAGGAATGCCCCAAGACACGCCTACCCACCCGCCAAGAAGCATAACACCCCCAAACAGGCCAAAAGCAAAATCTCATACTTGCAATATTTCTCGGCCTTCGGTCCAAACGCGCTGCGTAGCTAGGCCATAAGTCGGGGTTGCCACGACGGATTTCCTGAAAAGCAAATGCAATCAAGATTAGAGTGTCCCAGCAGTGCTCCCAGACCACGAAACTCACCCACAAACACCAGGAAGCCCCCCAAACAGGCCCCCGAAAACGCTACATTGAGCAAAATGTCAGAAATAGCCACAAAAAAATCGGCCTGGATTTTGTCCCAACCACTTCTACCCGGTATTAGACCTTCCCAGGAATGCCCCAAGACCCGCCAACCCAACCCACCCGCCAAGAAGCATAACACCCCCAAACAGGCCAAAAGCAAAATCTCATACTTGCAATATTTCTCGGCCTTCGGTCCAAACGCGCTGCGTAGCTAGGCCATAAGTTGGGGTTGCCATGACGGATTTCCTGAAAAGCAAATGCAATCAAGATTAGAGTGTCCCAGCAGTGCTCCCAGACCCCGAAACTCACCCACAAACAGACGGAACCCCCCCTAAGAGCACCTCAAAGGCAAGCAAGTCATCAAAAACACAAAAAAAATTCCGCCTGGGATTTGGTCCAAAACACTTTTAGCCGGTATTAGACCTTCCCAGCAATGGCCCCAGAGCCGTCAACTCACCTGCAAAGAGGTACAACAACACCCCCACAAGTGCTGAGTCTTTCTTCATTGGGCGTAAACCAGCCCTCTGGTTTGATGGAAATAGGAGTCTGGAGGAGGAGGATAGAGGAGCATGTTCTTCTGAACTTGTGAACCTGAGGAATGCAGACTGCGGCAACTTCAAATCAATTAGCAAACCAGTGAAGACAGTTCTGCTGATGGGCTTGATTTTGTGATTATCTGATTAAAGTTTGAAATATATTAACTGTGCACAACAAAGAAAGACAGACACACAGGAATAAAAGTGAATAAGGATGAAAAAGAAAGTTATTGATTCGTTGTCTCATTTTCAGGGCTCGGTATCACGGTCCAGGAATAAGAATAAGGCTTCGTCATCATACTCTGCGAATTCAGGCAGGGTGAGCTCAGTGTCACCTGACAGAGTAGAAATTCCCTCATCTATGTTGCTGGCCACCTCCTCTTCATCCGGCACGCTTTCTCGTACTCTGAAATCTGGTGGTATGAGGTGCTGATTCATCTTGATCATTGTTAACCTCTCCACATTTTTGGGCGAGAGGCGGCTCCGTTTGGGAGTTACAATGCCACCAGCAGCACTGAAAACCCGTTCAGAAGACACACTTGCGAGTGGGCAAGACAAGTAGTTTAAAGCCAGGTTGGTGAGCTGTGGCCACAATTCTTTTTTCCCATGCCAATACGCCAATGGGTCAGAATTAACATAGACCTCTGTTGAGTCATTCAGATAGTCCTTCACCATCGACTCAAGGTCCTCATCAAAGGTTCCTCCACTTTGCTTAGCTCTTGCTGTGCCTCTGACCTTTTGAGAACCAAACCCACGCAGAGCTAGCCAATCCTCTTCAGCCTCCAATGTTTCTGTTGTGTCTCGTGCAGATGATCCGGTTGCCGGTGTCTTTAACGGCTGAGAGGTCACTTGTGGCACAGCCACAGGTGCAGAAGTGGATTGTTTTGACTTGGGATGGCCTGCTGATGTACTGCCATTTCCTTCAATTTTCAGCCGTTCTGTTTCAAACCTCTTGGCTGACAAGGCTAGCCAACGTTTGTACTTTGGAACATGTTCATCATCAAAATGAAAGAATGCTTGGCCTGCCAGCGCCTTTTTGTAGCGTGGATCCAGAATAGTAGCACAAATGTAATGCTGTTCTGAGTGGATCTTTTTAAGACGTTCATCACCTTGTAGGAGCTCTAATAATTTCTCAGCCAGAAGCAAAGAGTCTTGGTTTTTGTCATCTTTTTCAAACACAGAACACACCTCCTTCAGTTGGTCCTCCAGCATGTACAACAATGGGATAGCTTTTCCCAAATTAGAGTCCTCCTTGCTGACTGCACGCGTGAAGAACTCAAAAGGACGAAGCATGCGTGTCAGGCTTTGAACTATGTTCCATTGCGCCGCACCCATCCTCAGCTCCTCTGTACCCTCTGTAAGGAAATATTGATCGAGTTCCGTATACTGCTCATACAGACGCTCAAGCATGTAGAAGGTTGAGTTCCAACGTGTTACCACCTCCTGGATGAGTGCTTTCACTGGCATTTGACGTTGATATAGCAGGCTCCTCAGCTGCTTCCGGGCCTTAAAAGAATGGCTGAAATGCTTGCACATTTTTCGGCAGGTGTCCAATACACTGTACGCTGCACTGCCTTTATTACCCAAGAATTTTTGGACAACCAGGTTTATACAGTGCGCCAAACACGGCACTCTGAAATAGTCACCGTCCCTCATGGCCTTAACTATATTGGCGCCATTGTCCGTGGAAACATAACCAACCTGGCGTTTTAGTGGGGACAGGCAGTAAGGACCTTTGTGTTAAAGACATGCAAAATGTTTTCTGCTGTGTGACGTTTCTCCAAACCAAACATGGCTAGTGTTGCATGTTTCCGAGCAGCTTTAAAAACAATGTCCGCGTCAACACCTGCGTTTAGCTTTGCTTTAGCCCCTGAAAAAGAGACCCAGTGTGCAGTGATGCACATGTAATCAGCGCCTGCGCCACTGGTCCACATGTCTGTTGTCAGATGTATAGTGTGAACAGCACTCTTCTGCAAAGCTGCCCCAATCACCTTCAGAACATCTTCATGTAGTGCTGGAACCGCAACTCGGGCAAAATAGAACCGGCTAGGAACCTTCCATTTAGGGCAGAGCGCTGCCACTAATTCTAGAAAACCAACCCCTTCTACAAAAGAAAAAGGGAGAAGGTCCAGAGCTAGCATTTTAGCCAGCTTAGTGTTATACAGACGCGTCAGTGGGTGGTTGCGTTCATATTGCGCTTCTGTAAACAACATCTTTTTAATGTTGCCCTGGACCAAGGATTTACGGGATGATGATGCTATCTTCGACCCAGTTACGCTCGCTGATGAACTTTTCCGCATTGATGTCTCACTCTCTCCCACACTCTTAGTGTGCCTCACATGGGGTGTGCTGCTGACAGGGGTACTGGTTGTAAGTGAAGTGTTTGAATCGTCTTCTTCCTCCTTGTCATCATCAGATGAAAAATCAACGTTTTCATTACGTGCAATTCGGGCTTCCTTGATCACCTGTAGGTGCGCAAACCATTGGACAGCGTGCTTTCTTTCAAGATGACCTCTCTGGCCTCCGGTACCATAGTTGGAACCAAACTTACCACGACTAACTGCCAACTTACAAATGCTACAAATGGCGAGGTTTTCCTTTTTTGTGGAAACACTAAGGAAGTCCCAAACTGTGGACTTGAAATGTCTTTGGGGGCCGGAGGAGGCGGCGATACTGGTGGTGGTGGTCCTGCTGCTAATGCCAGATGAAGTGGAGGATGTGGATTGCCGAACTTCAGTACGTTTTGCACTTTCACCACCACGAATTGAGGTCGAGGTGGGTACCTTCTTGCGAGGAAGAAATATGGAAGCGGTAGGTGTTGGTGTACTACTTAACTCCAAATGTAATGATTGTTGTGTTTCCATTTCCATTGCCTCCTCGTCGACATCATCATCACGCTCAGCAGCTTCTCGGGATAGGGTCAAAATGTCTCTTTGCTGCATGCCCGGTGGGGCTGCAGTGACCTTTGTGATGACTGGCTCGTCGTCATCGTGAGAGGCTTCATCACCAGCAGTATCTGTCACTTCTTGTTGAGCCTCATCACACTCCATAGGTATGAGTTTTTCGACGACCTTCCTTTTACGCTTAGGTATCTTTGTCAGATCATGGTGTGCCTCACTCTCAGGCTGCCGTTGTGGTACCCATTCGTCATCCAGATCATCAGTAGGAGGTGAGCTTGAAGAAGATGTAGACACCCCCCTTGATCTTTTCCTTGCTAGGGATGTGGAAGACAATGAATGATCATCAGGAGGAGTGGCTTCCTCAAATGATACCTCGGTCTGATTGTCAATTTCCTGATGTGCCCCTACTTCGGGAGGAACAACTATTGTGGGCACTTGTGACCCTCCATGCACCTCTGCTTGCGCATCTCCTTGCGCTGCCTCTCCTTCCACATGTACTTGGGCTTGTACTACTTGCACATGTTGTTGTTGCGGCTGTGGTTGTTCAACACTTGTCAGATGAGTTACAACAACCTGTGTTGATTCAGGGACATTGCTGCTACTTTCTTGCGATGAGCCAACATCACTGGTCGATGGTGATTGGAGAAGTACACTGACTGCCTCTGAAGCACTCAAGGGCTTTGACTTAAGTTGGCGTGGTGGTGGAGGCACTGAACCCAATGGAGCAGGGGTGCTGCTCCCAGCTTGGTCCCCAGCAGATCCTGCTGCTGCAGGCGTACTTTTTTTTTTGCTCCCAAAAAACGTGGCGGTTGGCACACCAGCCTCCTTGGTAACTTGCTTCTTCTGCTTCTTACTAGCAACTTTCTTGCTAGAGGAGCTACGGAGACCTTTTTTTGGGGCCATCTTCTTCAGAGCAGGTCAGACAGCAGGCCGCAGTTGCACGAATTGTAGAGTTGTCTGAGGCCAGACGTGACGTCGCGTGACGTTATGCTGCACACACACACCGCTGCAGGACTTCTTCCTGGCACTGGTGGTTCTCTTGAGTCTTGTGCACCTAAAAACAATGGAAGACAGAGGAACATCAGTTCAGTTATACAGCACAAAAAAAATCGAAAAACACTGCAAAATCAGCACAATCCCATTCCATCCATGCCCTCCATGATGTTTAAGTTCAAGACAACCCACAGAAAGACTAGGCCCATGCAAGACTCACTACCCCTGGGCATAAATAAAGGTTGAAAAGTAGGCAAAATGGTTGCAGGCCTAACAACAAAGCCTGCATTCAAAATGGCCACTTACCTGCCAGCACATGGCCAGTGCCTGTAGCTGCACTCAAAATGGCCACCAGCCACATGGCCTGTCCCTCCCCATGAACACCCCCAAAAATCAAAAAACACTGCAAAATCAGCACAATCCCATTCCATCCATGCCCTCCATGATGTTTAAGTTCAAGACAGCCCACAGAAAGACTAGGCCCATGCTAGACTCAAATACCCCTGGTGAAAAGGCCACAAGTACAGCGCCAAAAAACGAAAATCACTGAAAAATCAGCACAATCCCAATCCATCCATGCCCTCCATGATGTTTAAATTCAAGACAACCTACAGAAAGACTAGGCCCATGCTAGACTCAAATACCCCTGGTGAAAAGGCCACAAGTACAGGCCCAAAAAACGAAAATCACTGCAAAATCAGCACAATCCCAATCCATCCATGCCCTCCATGATGTTTAAATTCAAGACAACCCACAGAAAGACTAGGCCCATGCAAGACTCACTACCCCTGGGCATAAATAAAGGTTGAAAAGTAGGCAAAATGGTTGCAGGCCTAACAACAAAGCCTGCATTCAAAATGGCCACTTGCCTGCCAATACATGGCCAGTGCCTGTAGCTGCACTCAAAATGGCCACCAGCCACATGGCCTGTCCCTCCCCATGAACACCCCCAAAAATCGAAAAACACTGCAAAATCAGCACAATCCCAATCCATCCATGCCCTCCATGATGTTTAAATTCAAGACAACCCACAGAAAGACTAGGCCCATGCAAGACTCACTACCCCTGGGCATAAATAAAGGTTGAAAAGTAGGCAAAATGGTTGCAGGCCTAACAACAAAGCCTGCATTCAAAATGGCCACTTGCCTGCCAGCACATGGCCAGTGCCTGTAGCTGCACTCAAAATGGCCACCAGCCACATGGCCTGTCCCTCCCCATGAACACCCCCAAAAATCGAAAAACACTGCAAAATCAGCACAATCCCATTCCATCCATGCCCTCCATGATGTTTAAGTTCAAGACAGCCCACAGAAAGACTAGGCCCATGCTAGACTCAAATACCCCAGGTGAAAAGGCCACAAGTACAGCCCCAAAAACGAAAATCACTGAAAAATCAGCACAATCCCAATCCATCCATGCCCTCCATGTTGTTTAAATTCAAGACAACCTACAGAAAGACTAGGCCCATGCTAGACTCAAATACCCCTGGTGAAAAGGCCACAAGTACAGGCCCAAAAAACGAAAATCACTGAAAAATCAGCACAATCCCAATCCATCCATGCCCTCCATGATGTTTAAATTCAAGACAACCCACAGAAAGACTAGGCCCATGCAAGACTCACTACCCCTGGGCATAAATAAAGGTTGAAAAGTAGGCAAAATGGTTGCAGGCCTAACAACAAAGCCTGCATTCAAAATGGCCACTTGCCTGCCAGCACATGGCCAGTGCCTGTAGCTGCACTCAAAATGGCCACCAGCCACATGGCCTGTCCCTCCCCATGAACACCCCCAAAAATCGAAAAACACTGCAAAATCAGCACAATCCCATTCCATCCATGCCCTCCATGATGTTTAAATTCAAGACAACCCACAGAAAGACTAGGCCCATGCAAGACTCACTACCCCTGGGCATAAATAAAGGTTGAAAAGTAGGCAAAATGGTTGCAGGCCTAACAACAAAGCCTGTATTCAAAATGGCCACTTGCCTGCCAGCACATGGCCAGTGCCTGTAGCTGCACTCAAAATGGCCACCAGCCACATGGCCTGTCCCTCCCCATGAACACCCCCAAAAATCGAAAAACACTGCAAAATCAGCACAATCCCATTCCATCCATGCCCTCCATGATGTTTAAGTTCAAGACAGCCCACAGAAAGACTAGGCCCATGCTAGACTCAAATACCCCTGGTGAAAAGGCCACAAGTACAGGCCCAAAAAACGAAAATGACTGAAAAATCAGCACAATCCCAATCCATCCATGCCCTCCATGATGTTTAAATTCAAGACAACCTACAGAAAGACTAGGCCCATGCTAGACTCAAATACCCCTGGTGAAAAGGCCACAAGTACAGCCCCAAAAAACGAAAATCACTGAAAAATCAGCACAATCCCAATCCATCCATGGCCTCCATGATGTTTAAGTTCAAGACAACCCACAGAAAGACTCAGTCCACCCACCACTGAGTACCCCTGGGCAAAAGGCCCCAAAACAGCCCAAAAATCGAAAAATCCAAAATTTTAGTTGCAGCAACTGTAATGCCCCAATCAAACTTACTTGTAAAATTTCTAATCCAACAGTGATCCAAAGAAAGTCAAAAAGGCCTCAAATCCAAATATCCAGCAGCATCCACAAAAAGTAATCCTTCCAGCTCCAGATCCAAATGAAAAGTGACGAGGAGATGGACAAAGCACTGGGAGGAGCCTGCTGAACAGGAACAGGAAGTTGAAGACTGTGGGGCACTTCCTTCCTCCCACCCCCCTCCCCAAAATGGACTCCTCGCTAAAAAAGTGCAGGCAAATGTCAACCTAAGGAGTTATTCAGATAAAAATCATCATTTCAAGAAGGTTTATGCTGCTTGCTGGTGGATTTCTTGTGCAGAATTGCAAATTTTATATTTTCGCTTGTGCGAGATTCTTGCTGCTCGCCGCATCTCAAATCTCGCAATTGTGAAGTACCGCGAGACGTGATCTCGCCGTACTCGCGTTGACAAACTATCGCTGGCAAGCCGCGATGACGTAATCGCGCTCGCCAATTCCCGCGGGATCACACAGCAAGATCCAAAATGGCGCAGCACTCACAAACTATCGAGAAAAACAACCCGGCAAACGATGATAAACGCCGCGCGCCGCAAAAATTGTATCACCAACGCCGCGCGCCGCAAAAAAAATCCGCTGCGTGCGAATTTGCGGATTTTGCGGGAAATTCGCAAATCTCGCGGATTGCGGATTTCCCGAAAATCCGCAAAATCCGCGAGCGTAACGGATTTTCCGCCCATGCTTAGAAGACATGTAGTTACTGCTTTACCCGGTTAAAGTTAAACAGAGCATCAGCATCACAAAATGGATGCTGCTGCCACAGACACAAGTCTGACCTCCTGCTGCTGGACGAAATTCCGGCAGGGGAGGCCTGTACAACAGGTTTCCTGTCCAGGGAGGTGCCAGCACCTCCCCAGACAGGCTGATGTGTATTGGGACAGGGAGGGCTGCATCAGCAGATGCTTTTTGAGACTCTGCCTGGGGCACACAAGGTGCTCCATGCATAGCCTGATTCAAACCAGTTGCTGGGGCACTCCAGCCCCCCACGGCACGAAACTGGACAAAGGGAAAGGGGTGTTGTTGGACTTGGCCCTTCTGGCAGGTTCACCCCTAAACTTTTTGCTTTTTGAATGTGAATTGGTTGTAGTGATTTTTGGTTTCTGCACACTTTCACTGTGTCCCAGTGGAAAGTGAGTGCGCACTCTGAGTGCGTGGAGTAAGGTTGTCCTGCCCTCGCATCGGAATGCATGGGGAATGTTTGTGTCCCTGGTAGTTTCTGATGCGTGAGGTGTGCAGGCTCGAGTTTGGTATGTGCGGACTGATGTGATTGAATGCTGCGCAATGATGTATGCGGCCTGTATGTGTCTAGTGTGGAAGTGCCGCTTCTAGACATGGGTATGCGTGTGCAGTGAGTGTGCTGGCACGTGATTGGCTGGTGAGCCTGGCTCCAGGAGTCTGGATGGGTCTGCCCGGTGGTGAGTGTGGAGATTAGCATGCTGATGGCTGGGGAGGGGTGCACCTGGGTCCTGAATAGGGCTGGGCTTTCCCCACACAATGCTGGCTCCGCCCCCTGTGGTGCGTCTAATGTCCCTAGCCCTGCCAGTGAATAGAGTGAGGGGCTGAGCACATCAAGAGTGCTCACAAACCAGCTGCGACTGGTTTTTCCCCTCACAATGAAGCCAGACAAAGGAATTCAATGTATAACAAGCATTTGCAATGCAATAGGTCTCGCATTAGGAAATTTTGAGCTATTGGTATTGTAAATGACAAATTTTTTATTTATGTGTTGGTTTTGAAAATAGCAAAATTAATAGCTTTGTCATTTACAATGCCAATAGTTTTAACTTTGGCAAATGTGACACCTATAGCATTTGTAATGCAATGAGTTGTATTTACGTGACTTAGAAGTATTGAAATTACAAATAACAATGGCTTTTATTTTTTTAATAATGAATACTTAAATAAAAGTTATTGTCATTTATAATGGCAATAGCTTAAATTTTTGTAAGTACCTTTTGTGAAGATTATGTTCAGTGTATTTTATTGTGACGAAAATCCAAGAACAGAAGTGAAATATTAACATGTTTTTGTGACATTTGTAATAAAGCTTGAAACATTGAGAGAACATATTTGAACCAGTTGTTGTGGAATGGTTGCACATACTGATGCTGTGGTGGCGCTGAGTGATGTTGTGGTGGCGACGAGTGATGCTGTGGTAGCACATAGTGATGTTGTGGTGCCCCTGGGTGATGCTGTGTGGTTCCGAGTGATGCTGTGGTGGTGCGATAGATAGATAGAGTGAGGGCGATAGATAGAGTGAGGGCGATAGATAGATAGAGGGAGGGTGATAAATAGATAGAGGGAGGGCGATAGTTAGATAGAGGAAGGGCGATAGATAGATTGAGTGAGGGCGATAGAGTGAGGCGATAGAGTGAGGGCGATAGATAGATAGAGTGAGGGCGATAGATAGAGTGAGGGCGATAGATAGATAGAGTGAGGGCGATAGATAGATAGAGTGAGGGCGATAGATAGATAGAGTGAGGGCGATAGATAGATAGAGTGAGGGCGATAGATAGAGTGAGGGCGATAGATAGATAGAGTGAGGGCGATATATAGATAGAGTGAGGGCAATAGATAGAGTGAGGGTGATAGATAGATACAGTGAGGGCAATAGATAGCTAGATAGAGTGAGGGCAATAGATAGATAGAGTGAAATTACAAATAACAATGGCTTTTATTTTTTTAATAATTAATACTTAAATAAAAGTTATTGTCATTTATAATGGCAATAGCTTAAATTTTTGTAAGTACCTTTTGTGAAGATTATGTTCAGTGTATTTTATTGTGACGAAAATCCAAGAACAGAAGTGAAATATTAACATGTTTTTGTGACATTTGTAATAAAGCTTGAAACATTGAGAGAACATATTTGAACCAGTTGTTGTGGAATGGTTGCACATACTGATGCTGTGGTGGCGCTGAGTGATGTTGTGGTGGCGACGAGTGATGCTGTGGTAGCACATAGTGATGTTGTGGTGCCCCTGGGTGATGCTGTGTGGTTCCGAGTGATGCTGTGGTGGTGCGATAGATAGATAGAGTGAGGGCGATAGATAGATAGAGGGAGGGTGATAAATAGATAGAGGGAGGGTGATAGTTAGATAGAGGAAGGGCGATAGATAGATAGAATGAGGGCGATAGAGTGAGGCGATAGAGTGAGGGCGCTAGATAGATAGAGTGAGGGCGATAGATAGAGTGAGGGCGATAGATAGATAGAGTGAGGGCGATATATAGATAGAGTGAGGGCGATAGATAGAGTGAGGGTGATAGATAGATACAGTGAGGGCAATAGATAGATAGAGTGAAGGCAATAGATAGAGTGAGGGCGACAGATAGATAGATAGAGTGAGGGTCATAGATAGATAGAGTGAGGGCGATAGGTAGGTAGATAGATAGACAGACAGACAGACTGAGGGCAATAGATAGAGTGAGGGCGATAGATAGGTAGATAGATAGAGTGAGGGCGATAGATAGATAGGGCAAGTGTCATCATGGTTAAGGTCATGTGACATCACTTACTGGGATGTTTTGGGGTCAAAGGTCACACCATGTCACTTCTTGTGATGAAATTAAGTTTGAAGGGTGTGTCAATGTCATTTCCACTACCCTGGCATACTGGTGAATTGACATCCATACAGCGGTTGGAGGTGGGGTCATCGTTTTGCGTTTCCGCACTGATGTATAGATACTCTCCATCATACAACAGCAACCCTAAGCCTGTATAAAGCTCTCTTTTCCTGCTTCTCAGGTCATTCGCAAAAGTTTTTCTGTGTGAACACGATGCTGCTACTCGCAGATTGCCCACAGCAGATGAGCATCCCAGATTCCGACAATGCACGAATTGCCTCCCGGGTCCCAAGCAGCTTGAAATCAGGAAGAGTCTCTGGAGTTAAAGTATGGCCACGCAGGGCAGAGGGCTGCCAGGGAAGACCAGGAGAGGAGGGATAGGATTATTTCCCGCAAAGAGGTCAAGCTGCCATTCATGAGTCTCTAGCGCACAGTTGTGCACCTAAAAAAAATAGTCAAATGGGTTTTATTTCTTCAGCTGCATCCCAAGGAGGCGCTGTTGCGTGAGGTTTATCATGGGTCTGGGAAAGGGATCTCTGTATGTGTGAGGAAGCCTGAAGAGGAGACGGAGGGAGGGAACTAGGGTGAGAGGTGACTGAGAGAAAACGTCAGTACGGGGAAGCTAGTTAGATAAGGGGGAGGAGGTGAGGAGAGAGGGAGGCGGCCGGGAGAGTGGGAAGGAGGAGATTGGGAAGGAGCGGGTAAGGGCCCAAAGTTGCCAGAAGTGTATGAGCGGACGGCAGCATGCTGATCGGGACTCTGAGAAATAAGGCACCCGGGCCGGTGGGTGCTGGGGGAAGGTAGAGGAGGGGCGGGGGCTGCTAGGAAGACCAGGAGAGGAGGGATAGGATTAATTCCCGCACAGAGGTCAAGCTGCCATTCACGAGTCTCTAGCACACAGTTGTGCACCTAAAATAAATAGTCAAATGGGTTTTATTTCTTCAGCTGCATCCCAAGGAGGAGGCGCTCGCACACATGGTCATCAGTCTTGATATGGGTTTTCTTTAGAAGAAAGCCTATCGTAAGATAACTGCATTTTGTGCACGAAGGCTTTGTGATGCATGCTCATGTCTAATTTTTGATGTGTGCCTGTGCATGTGTCATGGCGCATTAGCGGACATTTACCATTGAAACATGGTGGACGGTAAATTAAATTGTGAAAAAAGGGGAAAGCGCACACAATGCACAAAGAAAAGAAACACGTCGACCAGTAAAAATTTGCAGCTGCTGGGCCCTCCAAAATAAATAACTAAAAATTAAGCTCAGCTAATGAGATGCAGGTAGGGCCAGAAGCATCAGGGAAAAATGTAGCATGCAGACGGGCGGGGCTGGGGCAAAGAGGAACAAGAATGATGCAAAGTAATCTGCTTGAAGAAATAAGGCGGGGGAGAAGAGGATAAGCACTAAAAGAAAAGGGTGAAAAGTAGCCTGCAGAGGAAAGGCAGCGCTGGGAGGGGGGCTGGGCACCCATGCCAGCATCCCGATTCACGAGCAGATGGTCCTGTTTATGACCTGCGGAGCGCAAGACCTAAAAAGGGGAGTTTTTTTATTTCAGGGGAAAATGGTGTTGAGACAACAGCTAATTCACACCCTTTTATCAACAGGAAAAGGCTTAACCCACGTATGGAAATCACTATTGACTTACGATGCACAAAAAGGACACGTTTAAGGTTAAACAATTGTTAGAGAAACCTATGAAAGCCTGTTATAGTGTGCATGTACACTCGTAACTTATGTCCCTCTCACTAAATCCACTGATAATTTGAAACTATTGTAGTGACTTCTTGAACATATTACCTGTAAAACATTTGCATTCACCGGGGACAATTTTATTTACATAACAGAAATACAACATTTTCATTTGAACGTATCCATTCAGCCACTTCCGTTCCACCACTGGTTTTATTAGCATTACACATTCAGTAGCCACTCACTGCTAGTGGATAAAATCACTTACAAGTGTCGTCATGAAAAGTATGTCGAGATTACTTTCTCAACCGACAATGCCTACAAGGACAACCTTCACACTGCCACATTAAAGATCCTGTAACATCAAGTCCTCTCGAATGCTGACGTCACCATCAAACTCCCCAAAAGAAACCTCTAGGAAGCAGGTCCGCTTTTCTTTGGAGCTCAGATCAGGATCGCTGGATACTCATGGGCGGGTTCGGTGCTCTGGGCCGAAGCCTCGCACCCCCAGCCTAGTATATCTGATCGAATCATCATGTCTGAGCCCCGGAGGACGGGATCCGCTGCCTGATTTGAAAGCCTCTGCGCACAGGGCCCAACAACGGGGCTAGCGACCGAGGAAGTCTTCTCATCCCAGCCGGAGGCCAGCAGCAGAGAACCCCGGCCGGTCAAATAAGATCAATGTGTAATGAGTGCTGAGTGGGAGCTCAAACACACGGTTCTCCTACACACAGAATCACCTCTCTTGCACAGCCATACAGCCACACACACTCACAAACCCATTCAACCATCTCACCGCTCAGCAGACGGCCGCGCCAATTTCTTGCGGTTTTATACACATAAAATATGCCCCGTGCATTCAGGGAAACCTTTGCCGGGTGATCATTACCGAAACATAGAAGATGGACAACAAAACTAGGGCCCAATTGCACAAGATAAGGCAAAATATATAGCACCTAACACCCGTTATTTGTCATAGAAATTAAATAATCTATAGTGAAAAAATCTTTATTTTTGTCTTAAGAGTGATTATTAAGGAAACAAGTCGGCCTGGAGCGGAGAACAGCCTAAGAGACGCGGGAGGGCATGAGCGTGATGCCGTGAGCGTGCACGTTGACGTTCCCTGCGGCTCCTGCCAGTGGCAGCCCTGCAAAGCTAGAAGCGCGTTCATAGACCTGAATCGACTCGTGCCCATACTACAATCGGCTCGGGCACAGGTCTGTCTCCAGGTCTGTCTCCCTTGGAGGCAAACACAGCGACTATAAATCTTGTTGGCGTCAGCGCTTCGCGCTGCAACGCCAGCGAGACCTAAAAAGGGCTGTTTCCCCTTACAAGTTGTTCTTCTTCTGTTCCTGATCCTACTGAGGGGTGCTGCTGCTGGGCACCAGGAGGAACCACCACTTGCGACTGCCTTCCTGCCTGGAGGGCCCAGTGAGCTGGCCCCTGGCCCAGCCTTGCCCCCCCTACCTTCCTGCCTGGAGGGACCAGTGAGCTGGGCCCAGCCTTGCCCCCCATCTTGCTGCATTCCAAGAACCTCTTTGTGCTTTGCGCTTTAGTGTCCACTTATAGCGCTTGGGAGTGCTGTTTATTGTCCTCTGCGCGGGGAGCGCTTTGTTCTTGCCACCAGCGCCTGGAAGCGCTTTATTTGATACTATAGCTCTTGGGAGAGCTGTATTCCCCCCTAAGCACCTGAAAGCGCTTTATTTTTCTGTTAGCACCTGGGAGCGCTTTATTTTTCACACCTGGCATTGCCTCGAGACATTGCCGCTCCCTGAACGGGAGCTCACCCCGTTTATTATTCAACTCGAGGGAGCCTACCCCTCGGTTACTTTATTCCCCAGCCTACAGTGCCTGGATGGGCCGCCGCGCTGCCCGCGACGACCCGGAAGTTCTGGGGCCAGGACCGGAAGTCCCGCCCTCGCAGGGCAGCACGAGAAAAGCTGAGGCAGCAGAAGGTGAAGGCGGGGCTCCGTTGTGGGAAGGAGAGCCCCACGCTGCCCACAGAAGAAGAGGGAAGAACGGCCCGGCCGCAGCTCCGGAGAGCCCCGAGGAGCGGGAGCTCTCCCTCCGCAGCCAGACACGGTGAGTGTTTCCCAGGAGCGGGGGCAGTTGTTGGTATGCGCAGAGCGGCCCCGGTTGGCAGCGGGCCACTCCCACGCTAAAGGTGCAGTGTGCCTAGAGTCCAGAGGGACTCCCACGAGCGGGACCATTGTCTTCTTGAGTCCCCCAGGAGGGGGACTCCAACAAAGCCGGAGCCACAGTTGTTGTGGAGCCCCGAGAGGCTCAAGGCCCCCCCCCCATTTTGTTGAGAGCCACGAGGGCTCTAGGGGCATCCTTTCTGCAGAGCCCAGTGGGGCTCAGGGGGCATTCTTTCCTTGCGGTAGAGCAGCCCCAGAAGGCAGCGGGCTGCTCCCACCTTGCCCACATTGTCTGCTCGGAGCCCACGAGAGGCTCAAGAAGGCCCCATTTATTTAGATCCCAGAGAGGCTCCCTCCGTCTTCAAAGGCCCCTTTTTGTTGAGGAGCCCAGCGAGGCTCCAAGGGGACAGTTGATTTGGCAAGAGCCTGCGAGGCTCCAGTGTGTTGGCCACGTCCTCATCCAGCTGCCCAGCACTTAGTGGGCAGCTGTTCCGTTTAGGCCCCTGACATTGGGACACAGGGCGTCCTAGCCCCAACAAGGTCAGAGGGCCTAGGGACAGTCACAGGTGGTGACTTATGTGAGTTTGACGCAATTGTATTCCCCTGCACCTCTGAAGGTGTTGTGATGCATCATGTGTAATGTGCTTATACCCCTAAATGTATGGTGATACTTAGGTGGTTGTTTTTCTCCTAGTACAGGTGTTGCTAGTGAGGTTCTGGTTCCCTGCGTGACCTTTTCCTAAGGTGGTTAGGGTTGCATAGGTGGTACTTACCTGTTACCAGTGATTACTGGTTGTGTGTTACAGTTGCTAATTTGTGCTACGGTGATTTATATTCTATGTTCTAAGTGCTAGTTCTAAAAGTGCTGATTCCTGACAGTGGTCCATGTGGCCCTGTCTTGTACATATCCCCTGTAAATTCTGCCCGTGCCTGTTGGCACATTATAAAGTGTGTGTTTTTATCTAATGTGTTTTGGTGTAATACAAAGGCTATTTTTACATATAACCTTGTGTGGAGTTTCCTTTGTGGTGGGCCTTGGGTGTTGTTCCTGGGTGCGCGCGCAAACACTTAACCTACATAGCCTCCAAGTTTAGCCTTGCTGCTCGGGTCACGTTACCTGGAGGGTGAAGCAGGGGTTATCTTGGCGTGTAACTCCCTTGCCCTGACTTATAGTGGTGGTCTCTGACTGACTTTGGCGCAAGCCCTGGCCAGCCAGAGATCCCATTTCTAACAGGTGTAACCACCTCTTCTCAGGTCCACCTATTGGAAGGACCTAGCAGGTAATCCAGCCCCTTTTCTTAGTATGAGTATAGGAGCTGCGTCCCCAGGACTTTAGATTATCCTGGAACGAAACTTTGATACAGAACTCTTGGACCTTCGACATTCTATTCTGACTAGAAGATGGAAGACATCTCCCTTGTGGTCAAGGAGTGACCACCCTGTGCAAACAGGCACCACCAGTGATTTGCCGGTCTGCTTTGTCGACGCTCCCGCCGGAACCCGAATACTCAGCGACGCAGGACCTAGACTTCCAGACTTCTCTAACTCCGACTCACATCCACAGCAAAGCTGAGACTCCTGGCGGACATGAGAGATGTGGGACCGGACACCCTGGACATCCTGCATTTCGCTAACTGCATCGACTCCTGAGGTAACTCGCAGTTGTGCATTGGGGTACGAGAAGCCCCAGACCCGAACACCATTTGCACCGAAGCTCAGCCCTCCACACTCCACGAGTGCCGTGTGGGGCCCGCTCTTGCATTTCAGCTCGACGCGTCTTCCCGGTTGCTAGCCCGTTGGCTAGTGAGCCCTCTGCTTTCCTGGTGGCTCCAGGCTTGCTCCAGCTTCCCTGCAAAGGAGAAGCTCCACAGACCTTGCTGGTCTGACTCGAAGCCAATCTTCACTTCCTGCGTGGGTTGCGTTTGCTAAGGCTTGTTGCGTCCAATCCGGATACCGACACCGCAGTCAACTAGATCCTTCATGGGACAGCTCGAATCCAGCTCCTGGTCAACGTCGACACCTCCTGGTCCTCATGGCTGCAGAGACAAGCTTCACCTCTTCACCTGAGATCATCGCGAAATCGCCTGGTTCCTTCCTGGTACCTTCCTGGTCACTGTCTAGTGACCCAGACTCTGTCCCCTCTGCCTTCAGGTTCTTCAGTTCTTCGATCCACCCTTGGATCCACCCGGACACTCTTCCTCTGGTCGCCTGCAGCACTTCTTTGCAGATCTCCATTGAAAGCATTGACGAAACCCGACACCAAAAGGCACCTATGCACCTGGCTTCCCTGGGTGAGGTAACACGAGTACTCCGGTGCTCCTGTGGGTCTTGACTCTCGAGTGTCCTAGTCTAAAGGGGTTTTGTCGTAGTCCATCCGAAAGCGCCCTAAAACAGTAACTCTGTGACTCTTACGTTCTCCATTATAAGTCAATGGTAACTCCCAACTTTTTTTTAGATACTGCACGCGTCTCCCGTGGGCCTCCTACTTCCTAACCCCTGGCTGTTTAGTGTAGCGCCAGAGATTCCCGAGGCCCTAGGCCTACTTTCTATTTGTGTTGTGGTTCTTATACCACTTTCTTAGTATATGGTTTGTGAGGCCTCTAGGGCATAACCGTATTTGTGCAACTTTTCGTATGCTAATTGAGTAACCTGTGATGTACTTTTACCTCTGACCTCATAAAGAGTGCAGAGGGGTTGTGTTAGAAATAAATAAATATATATTTGATATACACCTTGTGTGATGTCCTTTCATTTGGTATTCAAGGGATTATAATTGGTAATACAGCTTGCTTCACATGCTCTCTGAAGTCTTAGCCTAAGACTGCTTTGTCCATGCTACCACTAGGATAGCTGGTCTATAAGGTTGACTTTACAGCCATCACCATAAGGGTTGTTTAGACTGGTGCAAGGTGCCCACTAGAACAGTGGACATCATATACTAGGCTAAATTCTCATAACGCCCCTATTGCATCTAGTGCTTGTCGGGCCCTCAGGATGTATGGCGCAGCGCTGGTAGCGCTGCGCGCAATAAAAGGGACCCGGGACACCGTTCTGCTATTCCGCGTGGTCCGGACTAACTCCCAGACCACGCCCCATTTATTTTATACTAAGCGCGTGGTGACGTATCACGCCCACGCTAGCGCACAGCTCCGTGCGCAACAACTAGACTGCGATCCCGCAGTCATACAACATTATAGTGCTTGCTGCTGCTATGTGGAACACATGCGCACTGGAGCATATAGCAGGGGCCGCTCCCTGCTGCTCTCACTAAATTCAGATAATATTGTCAGAATTGTACCGCATTTGTATTTCGATAGGTATTTAAACCTTCTTTTGAGTTCGGCGATACACGGCGATCCCTGCGTCACCTTGCCTGACTTTGAAGTGGTGGCTAGTGATGACTTACTAGAGCCGCGTTTAATGTACATACTCAGTGTATGCCAATAAGTGCACAATCTTCAATTTGACATCAAACACTTTAACTGAGGATTAAAATCGCCAGCGGACAGCCCCCTTCAACAACGTAGCGTAAAATGGCGGCTGCCAAAAGCGCATCAGAGGCCTAAACTGTAGTCTGTTCATTGACGTGCTGTTTATTGTGGCACCAGCGAATAAACACCAAAGCACGCACAAAGGCTGTATCATGGATGCCATATTCTAGCACATTGTTCACCCCCATCAACTCCTCTGTGCGGATGTATAGCTGGCGGGAGCGCCGCGAACAGAGGTTCCACAGTTAAGTGGCCGATCACGAAATGTATGCGGTCTAGCAACACCGGTAACAGAAATATGTAATAAAAAAAGATTTGTTTCCAAGCCACTCAATGACTTCTCACTTTAACCCAACAGCCAGAATAGCTTCTGTCTGACTCTGGTAACATGATCATGCGTTCTCTAATGTAAAGACAAATGTAACGCTTCAGATCAACCCAGTTTCTTTATCTTTGTATGACTTTCCTAGCAGCTGTGAATCTTAAAAAAGAAATCAAGCTGTCGATGTATGCGCTGTGGGAACTATCCTGCCGGCTTCGAGTCTGCTGGGTTACAGGAAAAGAACAAGTTCTTTTGTTGTGGCTGCAATATGAGCAACTATGTGGAGCATTCACAACTTTCTGATGTCCCATAGTTGGTATGGCGGCCATTCAAGGACATCGAAAATCAGCTATTTCTGTTGGAAGAGTCAAGAACTGAATCTCAAGCCTGACCAGACCTTGTGCTTATGGGATTGCTCTACATGTGATTTCCTATCATGACAGTCCTTTGATACCAATGACATGGAGCCACCAGTTTGTTGTTTCTTGTCTTCTCCCTCGGTCCGTTGGACTTCATCCTGCCGCTCTCAGACATTGCTCCTCGGCTGGACTGCCTGATCTCTCCCCCTCCCCCCCCAGGCCCCTGTCTCTCATATCACCTACCTCATCTCCCCCCTCCCTCTCTCTACCCCCTTGCAGGTCTTATTTCTCTGTTCACTCTGTAGATAAGTAATATATAATCGATATTAGCCTAATTGTTGTGAATATGGAATCCTGAGTGAATGATACCATTTGCATTGATACAACTCTAACCACTAGTATATGTAGTAGTTCTTTGTACTGTCGATCACTATTTTGTGATTTTGAGCTTACCCGTTTGCATCTCTCCCCTGATTGACTCTACAACGCATGCAGTTCCTTTTCTTCTATCTGTATCTCTTCCTTGTGGGACTCTACTACTCGCTGACTCCCTCCCTTGGTTTCCCTATTCTCCCTTTCATGGATCCTGTTTTTTATTGGTTCGCTAACTTACTCGGGTATTGAGTGTGTAATCGTTCTGTAATTAATCTGTCTTATGTTCCCCCTCTGTTACTTGCCAGTTCCTACCCAGCTCCTAGCCCCTGTCCCTTGTTGCCCTTTGATTAAGCACTCCTTCTCCCCTTGTTGGGGAAAGATCCATATCTGTACCCTGGAGTCTCAGTGATCCCTCTGAGAGAGTCCACAGCGTAAAGAGAGCCTCTCGCAACAGGGATTTGGGAATGATACCACTTCCCCTGGGATCACAGCTTACCAGACTTTGGACACAGCTTGTACTCGTCTACCGGTTTGTGCCCCCAATCACCCTCCCCTCTTCTTTCATGCTTTGTCTCTCCCCCTCCCCCTCCTCTTTCCCTCCTTCATTCTTTGTCCACTTCCCCAGCTCCTACCCCCTCTCCCCTGAATCTCACCCCTGGCCTGCTTTTTGTCGTACGAATATGTCCTTATTGTTTTCTCGACCTATCATGTAACCATGTAGCTATGCTCTGATACTGTTTAACCTTGTAACGTTGTAACCTGCAACTATGGTCTGATACTCATGTAAAGCGCTCTGATACCTCCGGGTCTAGCCAGCGCTATATAAAACCTTTCAAATGCAATAAAATAAAAATTGTCCTCTATAGAAATGACTAGAGAATAACATAATATATTTCAGAGATAGTAAAGTCTGTTTGTTTTCTAGATGTCAGACCACT
The DNA here is from genome assembly GCF_964263255.1 of Lissotriton vulgaris. Lineage (NCBI taxonomy): Eukaryota > Metazoa > Chordata > Amphibia > Caudata > Salamandridae > Lissotriton > Lissotriton vulgaris. The sequence continues at coordinate 331,121,880 of NC_141688.1, forward strand.
TGGACCACGTCTGAGGTACTCCCTCTTACAGCTGCCACGGAGCAGCTTGCCTGTAGATACCAACCACAATGGCGGCCTGACTTAGTTAGTTACTTGATGATTCATGGTAGTGGAGACGTGGGCGAGCTAGTCCACCTCAATCTCAGTAAAGCTATGGACAAGTTACAAACATAGGGCCCGATTCACAGAACTAACTTAAGACAAAATCCTAAACGTACTCATTTTGGGATTCACAAAAGGCACTTACTCAAAAGTTCAAACTTTAGGACTCCTAAATGCCTCTGTGAATACCAAAAGTATTATATTTGGGCTTTTTCTCAGTTTAGGAGTAGTAAAGTTAGGATTCCTAACTTCTGTGAATAACAAAATGAGTAAGTGCCTTCTGTGAATACGAAAATGGTAGTAAGTTTAGGATTTTGTCTTAAGTTAGTTCTGTGAATCGGACCTCTTAAACTGAGTGGTGGTCATGCTGTCGACATCAGCGATATAAGAATGGTGCTGCTGCCAATGCTTGATTGCCTCTTCAGGGACATACCTGTGCTGCTGACGCAGGTCTTGTGCTCCCATTTGAAAGCCTCATGTTGTTATTAATCTGACGTGGGGAACAGGCCAATTTGGAAATTTTCATCACAGCTATGGAGCTGGGTGTTATATTCACTCCTAGCGGCTGCGCTCAGTTTACTATGTATTGGCTCCAACCTAAGTCATATCACAACTATGTTTAGATAGAACAGTGAGCAGAACCCTGCGTGTTGATGTCAAACCTTGAGGACAAGCTGAAGAACTCTGGACACATGGTTGAGAAAGGGCGCATCACGTCACTCCTGGTGCCAGCTTGCATCATTGTTTGGGGTGCAGGTCCTGTACTACCTCCTACCACCATTGGTGGTTTACTCTGCTCTGCAACGTAACAGGAGACAGGGCGAGGCTCACAATGGCTCGCCTCAGGAATTTTAGGGAACTCTTTCTTGGAGAAAACCTTTGTATTAATCACCCATTTGCGACTTTACTATACCATGGACTGCTCCATGTGGCCAAAAACACTTGGCCCTCCTTCCCTCAGACCCCAGGAGAGTTGAATATTCTGACTAACTTGCACCAAAGAACTGATACGAGGAAAATAGTTTTTCTTATTTACACAGAAACCAATATAGACAATCTCAGATCCGGCTAGAAGGCAGTAGGAACTAGACTTGGGGGTGGTCATGTCGTTTGTGTTGGAACTATTGTTGTGTACAAGTATGAAAAATTTACAGGGCGCCAATCTACTGACACAAATTAATATATTTTAAATTCACCCACCGGTTCTGTGTCGCCCAGCACATATCAGTAAATTTGCAAATGAGGGTGTTCGCCATTTGGGATGCTCACTACGCCAGTCCGTCAGCGAAAGAACTCATAGCTGTCAACGTAGAAGAAAAGTCTACAATGGAGATACTAGGCATAGCGAAGAGGTGCCAGTGGCAGTCAGGAAGCTCACAGCATTGTCGCTGCTGTTGTCCAAGCATCATGTGGCGTTGCAACGGATAGGTAAAGCTTCTTCAGTTCATAAAGGCTGGATACAACACTTCCTCTACTGTAATGAAATGGTTGAGAACTCTACGACAATGTCTCGAATGGACTGAAGTGGTCAAAACTCTGGTAATGATGCTCGACCTATTCAGCTGATGCCTAATCAAATGGTGCAGATCAAAAAAGTGGAGGAAGGAAGAAGCAGAGGTTTATGCGCGCAGGAGCCTACTTTTCTCCACACCGTGATGCAAATGAAATGCATATTTAAGTCATAGGTCTAAAGACGGTACCTATAACCATGTTCCATCTGGTGCAAAGTGTGCTCACTGACGCAGATGGGTGAGTGCCTCACTGACGCAGATGGGTGAGTGCTTACTCTCACTTATAACACAGTTTTCGGGAAGCCCTGAAGTAGAAGGCCTCCATATGTATTCCTTTGGTTTTGACGAAGGCCATAAACCCGTAGTGGCTGGTCTAGGCTGAAATATGTCGCCCCGTCCGCTAGGTGTCGTGGACCAGTGACTCATCCACTAAACACTGCTTTGTTTTTAGACTTATCGCAATCCAACTCTTTTCCCCCAATAAAGATTCCCAGAAAAGATAGGAGATCATTTTAATCCACTCAACACTGTCAACATCCAGACAGTCGCCCTCCTGGTGGAGGTTATGATGCCACTTGTAGAACGGGAGACTCAAGTGACAAGACCCGATGAGGACGCTATCCACCAAACCACACTAAGCGGAGATTACATACACCGGAGTCAGTAAGCATGTGGTTGAGGGCCTCCGAGACAAAAAGTTCGGAGACTCTTGCACTGAGACTTACATGGTTCATGCCTAATCAAGTGGCCTGTACTCAAGTTGACCGCTATATGCGCTGCTATACTTTTGTCAATTTCAATGTTATGTACATACAAATGAACACTATGAAGTACGATTTTTTCTGATAGATAATTCCAACCGCAAATTTCACCTTTAAAATATCTCAGAGGTGCCAGACTGGATCTGGAAGAGTTCACGGCAGTGCTCCTGTGCACTGCTGGGTGACGCAAGGCAGCTCAATCTTGACTTTGTTCCATCTCCCTATAAAAGCATCACCCCTGTGCACCGACATCACTATCTTTCTGCTTCTTCGAACAGGAAAGCAGAGGGCTGCTCCCTTTTTCTTCAGTTTGACACATTTTCGAAGCTGTACGTCACCGAACATTAAAAAAAGCTACATACCTATCATGAGTCCTGTGAGAAGTTAGCCTGGCATATGATGTCCCCTATTCTAGTGGGCACCTTGTACCAGTCTAATCGGCCCTTATTGATGGTGGTTGTAAAGTCAACCTCATAGACAAGCTATCCTAGTGGTAGCATGGACCAGCAGTCCTAGGCTAAGACTTCAGAGAGCATGTGAAGCCAGCTGTTTTACCAATTATAATCACTTGAATACCAAATGAAAGGACACCACACAAGGTATATATCAAATATATATTATTTATTCTCAACACAACCCCTCTGCACTCTTTATGAGGTCAGAGATCGAAGTACATTACAAGTTACTCAATTAGCATACGATAAATTGCACAATCTACAGTAATGCCATAGGGGCCTCACGAACCATATACTAAAATAGTGGTATAAGAACCACGTGAGAAATAGTAAGTAGGCCTAGGGCCTAGGGAATCGCTGGGGCTTCATTAAACAACCAAAGGTTAGGAAGTAGGAGACCCACGCGAGACGCGTGCAGTGTCTAAACACAGCCGCGGGTTACCATTGACTTATAATGGAGAACGTAAAAGTTACAAAGTTGCTGTTTAAGGGCACTTCCGGATGGACTACAGTAAAATCCCATTAGACTAGGACACTTTGAGAGTCGAGACCCACGGGACCACCGGAGTACTCGTGTTACCTCACCCAGGGAAGCCGGGTGCATAGGTGCCTTTTCGTGTCGGGTTTCGTCGATGCTTTCAATGGAGATCTGCAAAGAAGTGCTGCAGGCGACCTGAGGAAGAGTGTCCGGGTGGATCCAAGGGTGGATCGAAGAACCGAAGAACTTGGAAGCAGAGGGAACAGAGTCTGGGTCCCTAGTCAGTGACCAGGAAGGAACCATGAAGGAACCAGGCGATGTCGCGATGATCTCAGGTGAAGAGGTGAAGCTTGTCTCTGAAGCCACGAGGACCAGGAGGTATCGACGACGACCAGGAGCTGGATTCGAGCTGTCCCACGAAGGATCTAGTTGACTGTTATGCTATGTTATGTTATTCGGAATTTGTCAAGCGCACGGTCACCCAGGGGTTTCATGGCGCTAAAGTGAGACAGATGGTAACTGAAGAGACAGATGGTAACAATGCTCTAACCGTGCGCTTGTTTGAATAACCAGGTCTTCAGAGCTCCCCTAAACTCTGCCAGCTTAGTACAGTTCCGAATAGACAAGGGGAAGGAGTTCCAGGTTTTAGGGGCAAGGTAGGCGAAGCGGGAGCCACCAAGTCGTTTCTTTTTGAACATAGGCAACGTGAGGAGGGACAGGTGGGCAGAGCGAAGGTCACGGGTCGGTTCGTATTTACTTATAAGTTGATTGACGAACCTGGGACTTTTTCCGTGGAAAGCTTTGAAGATTATGCAGCCAACCTTAAAGGTGGTCCGTTGGGCTATAGGGAGCCAATGAAGGGAGGCTAACAGAGGTTTAGCCGACTTCCTGCGATTGCTCTTGAAAATTAATCTGGCCGCTTGATTTTGAACAATCTGCATGCGTTTAGCAAGGGCAAGGGGTAGGCCCAAGTAGATGGAGTTGGAAAAGTCTAGTCGCGAAAGGACCAAGGCGAGTACCACCTGGATGAGGGCAGAGTGAGTCAGCAGATGGGCAATTTTCTTGATCTTTCTTAACTGAAAGAAGCAGGAAGAGATCACTGTTCCGACCTGGGTTTTCAGTGAGAGGTCGGAGCAGAGAGTGACCCCAAGGCTCTTCACTGACTGAGAGGGAGATGGAGGGGTGCCCATCGAAGCCGGCCAGAAGTGGGGGCCCCAACTTAATGCACTGTTGCCGGGGAGTACAAGCTCGGTCTTTCCTGGATTGAGCTTGAGATTTATTTATTTATTTATTTATTTATTTACGTAATTTTTATAGCGCAACAAATACCCTGGGGTGTCTCGGCGCTGTGGAGCTACTGGGGTCAGTCATCCTCTCACTGGTTAAATAACCACGTTTTTAAGAGCCTGCGGAAGCTCATCAGGTTCGGGGCAGTTTTGATGGAATGTGGCAGAAGATTCCAGAGTTTTGGGGTGGCCACCAAGAAACGTCTATCTCCCCAGGTGGCCGTTCTTGTGCGTGGCACAGTGAGGAGGTTGGTATTGGCCGATCTTAATTGCTGTCTAGGAGTGTATGGCTGAAAGGCTTCCGTCAGGAACCTGGGTCCTATGCCGTGTACTGCCCTATATGCAATGCAGAGGGCCTTGAATTTAATGCGGCTCTCTACTCTCAGCCAGTGGAGTTGACGAATGCCAAGAGTGGTGAAGTTGCGGCGAGGAATGCTCAGGAGAATCCTGGCTGCCGCATTCTGGATGGATTGCAGCTTTGTTATAACACGCTTCTGGGTATGGAGAAAGAGAGCGTTTCCATAATCCATTTTGGAGAAGACTAAGGTAGAGACCAGAGTCTTCCCAGCTGAGGGAGGGAGATAAGGCAGCAGCTTCTTAATCTTTTTCAGAATAAAGAAAGAAGACGACACAACCTTGTTTGTATGAAGGTCAAATACCAACTTGCTGTCAAAAATGATTCCCAGGTTTCTGGCTTTTTCCACTGGGACAGGTGGATAGCCGAGCTTTTCCGGCCACCAGTTAGAAGACCATTCTGGAGAGAGTTTTCCAAAGGTCATAACCTCGGTCTTGTCCGAGTTGAGCCTAAGACAATTAGAGGCCATCCAGGTACTGACCTCAAGCATAGCTCTCTGGAAGTTGGCTGCCACAGCGCAGCCGTCCTTATGGATGCCCAGGACCAGCTGGGTATCATCTGCATAAGATGTTAGCCGTACTCCATGTGCCTTTATTACCCTCGCTAAGTCTGCTACATAAATGTTAAATAGCATGGGACTTAGCGAGGAACCTTGTGGGACTCCACAGGGGAGTACAGAGGTGGGTGAGTAGAAATCTCCCAGCCTTACAGTCTGGGTACAGTCTGCCAGGAAAGATGAAATGAGATCCTTGGCCAGATCGCTTATGCCCAGAGCTGTGACACGGTCGACTAGGATGACATGGTCGACCGTGTCAAAGGCCGCTGACAAATCCAAAAGGATGAGGACAGCCGCCCCCCCCTGATCCATGATCGCCCTGATCTCGTCAGAGGCCTTAATCAGGGCGGTCTCTGTCCCATGCCCTTTCCTAAAGCCAAACTGCGATTCATCGAGAAGTTGGTGGGTCTCAACGAACTCTGAAAGCTGTCTATTCATCATGGATTCGCATACTTTGGCGGCAAAGGGTAGACACGCAATGGGTCTATAGCTGGCGACGGCTGTAGGGTCTAGGGAGGGTTTTTTCAGAAGGGGTTTTATAACAGCCTTCTTCCATATACTAGGAAATTGGCCTGTCTGAAATGCAGTGTTGCAGATCTCCATAAGGGGGCGTGCGATCACCTCTGTGAGTTTTTGCATCACAGAAGGAGGGCAAGGGTCCAAAGGGGAACCCGATTTAGTGGATGAAATGAGAGTGATAACGTCATCAAGTGAGGCAGGTGAAAAACATAAGAAAGGGTCATAATTATGATGAGAAGGTACCTCTATCACACTACCGCCTCTGCGTTCAGTTTTAATATCCCCTTCAAATGAAGCATATATATCTGCCACCTTTGTGGTGAAGAAGGTGGATAGATCATTACAGAAGGTCTGTGAGGGCTCTACCCCCGGGCCAGAGGGGGGGGTGAACAGAGTCGTAACAACGGAGAACAGCTCTCTGGCAGAGTTGGCGGCGGTTTCAATTTGTGCCGAAAAAAAGACCGTTTTTCGGGCCACAATTGCCTTTTTGTAAGGAGATGGTTCTGATCCATCCAGCTCTGGATGTGCAGCATGGTAGTTTGGAATTCCTCAGTGGAGTCCGTGGAGTTGAGGGGGAATACCAGCTGCAAATGATCCGCATAGTTGTAGATGGTGACTTTTCTGTTTTTCAGAGAATGCAGTAGCGGTTTAAGATATAAGTTAAAAAGGAGGGTAGATAATGAGGAGCCTTGTGGGACACCGCAAGTGGTGGAGAGTTTGGGTGCTATAAAGTTTTCCAGCTTTACTGCTTGGGATCTGTCCGTCAGAAAGGACTTAATCCAGTCAAGAGCCGCGCCGCTGAGGCCGGCTTGTTCGACACGGTGTAATAAGATGGTGTGATCCACCGTGTCGAACGCGGCCGATAAGTCGAGGAGTACGAGGGCTTGGTGAATTCCATTATCGGCGTTGGTCCTTAGAGTATTCTGGACAGCGAGGATCACCGCCTCGGTGGAGTGTGCCTGGCAGAACCCGGCTTGGTTAGATTCCAGGTAGTCGGATGTTTCTATGAAGTTGGATATGCAGCTGGTTACATGGGCTTCAAGCAGCTTGGCGGGAGAGATCGGCACCCGGTTTCTTAATTAGAGGGACTAGGGTGGCATCTTTAAATGAGTTGGGGACTATTCCTCGTGATAGGGAAGTGTTCAAAAGGGGGAGTATGCCTTGAGGGAGTGTAGTGTAAACTTCCTTCAATATATGAGGAGGGCAGGGATCATTGGGGGAACCAGATTTTACATGGTTCATCAGTTCCAGCAATTTGGGTGGATCGATGGGAGGGATATCCTGGAGTATGTATGGGTTTCTGCTAATGTCCGAGTAGGCTGCCATGACATGGTTAGTTTGAATGCTATCTTTTATGATGTCGATCTTCTCCTTGAAGAAATCATTGAGCCGGTTGCACATCATTTGGGATGGTGGTTGAGAGGGAGAGGTTCTGGAATCGTTACACAAGTCGTTTACGACTCTGAAGATTTCCCTCGATTTGTTTTGAGCGTTAGAGATTTTTTCTGAGAAAAAGGCTGCTTTGGCAGATAAGATAGCGTTCTTGTAGTTTTTACGAGCTGTCGTATATGATGATCTATCTTTGTCGTGGTAGCCGTGCCTCCACTTCCTCTCTAGTTGGCGGAGTTCTAACTTTTATTTTTTAAGTCGGCAGAGAACCACCTGTGGGCGTCCATGCGATGGGCGCGGGAGAACCTGGTTAAGGGAGCATGTTCGTTACATGCAGAAAGAAGCCACTCAGTGTGTCCTTTATCCATCGAGTTAATATCAAGGGCCGGGGTAGGGATAGAGTTAGTCAGGGTGGATAGAAAATCTTGGAGGTTTAGAGATCTCCATTTCCTGGCTAACCCTCCCGAGGGTGCATGATTTTTAGGGTTGCCCTGAGCGGTGATGGAAAACTTCAATAGGTGGTGGTCAGACCAAATGCATGGTGAGGCCGTGGGACTGGAGGTAGGGATATTATGAGACCAAATGTGGTCTAAGATATGTCCTTTTTCATGGGTGGGGATCAAGACATGTTGACGGAAGTTCAGATTGGAGAGGAGCTCGAAAAGTTCTGTAGCATGAGGTCCTGCTTCCAAATTATTATACCAATAGTTAAGATCCCCTATTACCATGACCTTATCGTAATCAACGACTAAACCGGCCAATTGCTCAGACAGGGAGACTGGGAAGGAAGGCATGGATGTAGGTGGCCGGTAGATCAGTACTAGCACCATGGTTCCTATGTCAGTGTCAGATTTAATGACTAAGTTTTCAGTATCTGATAGGTCTAGAGGAGGTAGAGTGGTGAACGTATGGTCTTTATGGATGATGGCGGCGACGCCGCCTCCAGATTTTCCTGATTTTCTGTTTGCTGACAGGATGTAATAATCTGCTGGTAGGGCAGCGAGAATGTCTGGCAAGGAATCTGCAGTGAGCCATGTTTCGGAGATAAATAGTATGTCTGGTTTGTCCGATTTGAGTAGTAGAAAAATATCTAGTTGATGTTTAACCAGGGATCTGGTATTAAGATAAAGACAGCGGAGGGTCAGGACATTGGGGCTAGGGGGGAGCTTAGTGGGGTTAGCGCTTTGAGGTGAGGTAGAAGGTGGCTCTTGCGTGTAATGGTGAGGATAAATATTGTTGGCCTTTAGACGAGCATGTGTGATCGGATCAAGGGTAGGGAGAACAGAATTCTGTAGAGAATGCAGTTCAGGGGAGGTGTACCTGAAGAATTCTCCATTCTGAATTCTCCATTCTGCCTGGTCCCTGGGCCCGTCCAGGCGCGGACGGGCGCAGACGGGCTTGCCTTAGGCGCGCCTTTGGCGCGCAAACGGCGCGCCTGCTGCGCTCGTCCGCTGCGCGTCCTTGGGAGGCACATGGTTATAAGGAGACAGGTGGAAGAGAGGGGGGCGTGGCCTCGCTAGAGTGGGCGTGACTGCAGCGTCGGTATCCGGATTGGACCCAACAAGCCTTGGCAAACGCAACCCACACAGGAAGTGAAGATTGGCTTCGGTGCAGACCAGCAAGTTCTGTGGAGCTTCTCCTTTGCAGGAAAGCTGGAGCAACCAGAAAAGCAGTTTAGTTTTAAAAGAAAGTCTTCAGAGGGCTAACTAGCCAACGGGCTAGCAACCGGGAAGACGCGTCGAGCTGAAATGCAAAAGCAGGCCCCACACTGCACTCGTGGAGTGTGGAGGGCTGAGCTTCGGTGCAAATGGTGCTCGGGTCTGGGGCTTCTCGTACCCCAATGCACAACTTCCAGTTACCTCAGGAGTCAATGCAGCTAGCAAAATGCAGGATGTCCAGGGTGTCCGGTCCCACGTCTCTCGTGTCGGCCACGGGTCTCAGCTTTGCTGTGCAGGTGGATCGGAGTCAGAGAAGTCTGGAGGTCCAGTTCCTGTGTCGCTGAGTCTTCGTGTTCCGGCAGGAGCGTCGACAGAGGAGACCAGCAAGTTACTGGTGGTGCCTGTTTGCACAGGGTGGTCACTCCTTGACCACAAAGGAGATGTCTTCAGTCTGCTAGTCAGAATAGAACGTCGAAGGTCCAAGAGTTCTGTATCAAAGTTTCGTTCCAGGATAATCTAAAGTCCTGGGGACACAGCTCCTATACTCATACTAGGAAAAGGGGCTGGATTACCTGCTAGGTCCCTTCTATGGGTGGACCTGGGAAGGGAGTGATTACACCCCTTTCCCTTTGTCCAGTTTCACCCCAGAGCGGGGCTGGAGTGCCCCAGCAACTGGTTTGAACCGGGCTGTGCATGGAGCACCTTGTGTGCCCCAGGCAGTGTCTGGAAAAGCATCTTTCCATTGAGCCCACCCTGCCCCAATACACTCCAGGATGTCTGGGGAGGTGCTAGCACCTCCCTTGACAGGAAACCTATTGTCCAGGCCTCCCCTGCCGGAGTTTCGTCCAGCAGCAGGAGGTCAGACTCGTGTCTGTGGCAGCAGCATCCATTTTGTGATGCTGAGGCTCTGTTTTACTTTAACCGCGTTAACAGTAACTACATGTCTTCTCCCACTAGAAGGGTGGAATGCTACCCCCACCGGCAGGACTGGCGGGGGGGGGGGGGTAGTATTCCAAAGTGTTTGACAGCTTACACAACATGTTTTGATAAAGCCAAACCAAAGTTAGCAATAACCGCGAGGATTATAATGCACTTAAGAGTATATGGTATGGCTATATCATAGAACAGCTCCAGGAATGATAAGGCCTCTATTTAGGAGTGACTTATAGGTTACTATGTGTCTATATATAAGGTAAATATAGATATACTATATCTAAGTAAGGGGTGATTGCACCACCTTACCCAAGCTGAGTGATCAGCCTGTGGTGTCAGTTTGGATGGCCAGCCAGGGGTGGTATAATACATGCTGCAGCCCCTGGTAGGCCTTGGATACACCTATGCCCTGGGTACCTATGGTACACTATACAGGGGCTCACAAAGGTGACCCAATACCCAATCTGGTATGTACCTAAAGTACATGGTATCAATTTAGAGAGAGAACAGCTGGGCTGTGGGTCTGATTAGCAGGCCCACAGCCACACTAAAGTCGAAAAAACAGAGTATCACAGCAAAAAGTGGGGATGACCATAGGAAGCAGACCCTACTCTCCTACACAACCCTCCCCCACCCAAACGTAGGGACATTAAACTAACCTTGACCAGTTGAGTCTTCATGTTCTAAGTGGAAATATCTGGAGAGTCCATCTGCATTGGCATGGTCAGTCCCAGGTCTATGTTCCACTGTAAAGTCCTTCCCCTGTAGGGAAATGGACCCCCTAAGCAGTATGGGATTTTCACCCTTCATCTGATTCAGCCACAAGAGGGGCCTATGGTCGGACTGAATCTTGAAGTGAGTACCAAACAAGTATGTCCTCAGCTTCTTCAGGGCCCAAACCACAGCAAAGGCCTCCCTCTCAGTAGCTGACCAACGTTTCTCTATAGGGGTCAGCCTTCTGCTAATAAAAGCTATTGGCTGGTCTTGACCATCTTTATTCAGTTGTGAAAGAACAGCACCCACACCCAACTCAGAAGCATCTGTTTGGACAATGAATACCTTGGAGTAGTCTGGACTTTGCAGAATAGGTGCAGAGCACATGGCCTGCTTCAGGTCATCAAATGCCTTTTGACAGCTTACTGTCCACTGAACTTTCTTTGGCATTTTCTTTGAAGTTAAGTCATTGAGAGGAGTCACAATGGACCCATAACTTTTGAAAAACTTCCTGTAGTACCCAGTCAGGCCTAAGAAAGCTCTGACCTATGTCTGGGTGGTGGGAGGAGTCCAGTCTTTTATGGTCTGGATTTTGCTCTGCAGTGGTTGAACCTGACCTCCACCTACAAGGTGGCCCAGGTACACAACCTTACAACGTGCGGTAGAAAATCTGAGGGACTGAGGCTCCTCCCAGGAAGGTTCTAGAGGGAGGTCGGAGCTGACTGGCTGACTGTGAGCATTTGGTCCTTTTTACATAAGGACAAGGAAAGGCTACTAAGGGGAGGCCCTTAGACCCTTTTTCTCTATGTATGTCTATGGACATTACTTTTTTATTTACCGGAGGCTCCCGTCTCGACGACGGGGAATGATTCAGGCATGTGAATCTATGAAAGACACCAATACTGGATAACTGCTGTTACAGGTAAGTAACGCATTTCTTAGTAGCCTTGATAGTTAGGCCTGCCTTTTGCAGGGCCTCCAAAACATTCTTCAGGTGGATCAGGTGATCTTCCCAAGTGGAGTTAAAGACAGCAATATCATCTAGATAAGCTGCACAGTAGTCATCAGGCCTGAGAGGACTTGGTTCACCAACCTTTGGAATGTGGCTGGTGCATTTTTCAGACCAAAGGGCATTACCACAAATTGGTAATGACCTCCTGGGGTTGAAAATGCTGTTTTGGCCTTTGTATCATCAGCTAGCCTGATTTGCCAGTAGCCAGCTGTCAGGTCAAATGTACTCAAAAACTTAGCAGAAGCCAATCTGTCAATGAGCTCATCTGCTCTTGGTATTGGGTGGGCATCTGTCCTAGTGACAGCATTGAGGCCTCTGAAATCCATGCAAAACCTCATCTCTCTCTTACCATTTTGGGTGTGAGGTTTAGGCACTAGGACTACAGGACTGGCCCAAGGGCTCTCTGAGGGCCCAATGACTCCCAACTCCAACATCTTTTGGACCTCTGTCCTGATACATTCCCTGACATGATCAGGTTGCCTGTAGATTGTACTCTTGACAGGCAGATTGTCCCCAGTGTCCACTTCATGAGTGCACCAGGTAGTCTGACTTGGAGTCAGTGAAAACATATGTCTGCATGCCTGCAGAACTGGTCTGCAGTCCCTCTGCTGCTGATCAGTGAGGCTGCCTGCCAAGGCTACACCATCAACTGATCCATCGACAGGGTTCTGAGAGAGCAGGTCCGGGAGAGGGTCACCCTCTTCCTCCTGTCCTTCATCCCGATTAGCTTGGAGGACACATATCAGGTGATATCCTCCATCAAGTCAGGGTCTCCTTTTGATCTCTTCCCCCCAACGTTGCTAAAAGCTATAATAGAGGAGGCTAATTCCGAAATAAATTCCATTATCAACTCATCCCTTCTATCAGGTGAGATTCCACCGCAATAGAACGTTGCAGCAGTAAGACCTCTGCAGAAGAAGGCACTGCAGGATCCCACAACCCTATCTAACTTACGCCCTATTTCGCTCCTTCCAGCCCTATGTAAATTGACGGATTCCGGCGTAAACAAACAGCCCATGGCATTCCCAGAAGGGAATTATATTTTCCGTCCCAACCAAGCAGGCTTTAGGGCCCATCATTCTACGGAGTCTGCCTTGCTGTCCTCGACAGAGACCATTCGAGCTGCACTGGATCAGGGCAAGAAGGCTGTCCTGATCCTGCTGGATCTTTCTGCAGCATTTGCCACGGTGTCCCATGCTATCCTTTTACATCGCCTGGCAAATGCTGGCATAGCAGGCACCCTGTTAAAACGGTTCAGAAATTTCCTGACGCACAGGCACCAGGTCATTACGCTGGGGCAATTTTGCTCGGAGGAGAAGGCTCTGAATACAGGGGTACCGCAGGGCTCCACACTTTTTAATCTGTATATGGTCCCCCTGATCAAACTGATCTCTTCTTTTGACATCAGCACGATTGCGTATGCTGATGATACACAGCTGGTACTTGTCCTTGACAAGGACTCGACCTATGCTGAACAGACTCTGCAGGAATGCCTATCTGCGACATTGACTTGGATGACCAACAATTATCTAAAGTGTAATTCCGCTGAAACAAAAATTTTGCCATTTGGACCAAACAACTATTTCTCTCCTCAGTCATGGTGGCCAAAGGAGGCAGAGGCCCCGCCAAACACTATAAATGCAGCACGAAATTTGGGGATCAAATTTGACAATACCCTATCTTTCAAGCAGCAAGCCAGAGAAGTGGCCGGTGCATGTTTCAACATCATTAAGGGCCTTAGAAAATTCTTTGATCTGCTCCCTCTGAGTGCCAGACGAACGGTTGCAGTTGCATTGATAACATCTAGACTGGACTACTGTAATAGCCTGCATGCAGGATCCAATAAATCGGTCCTGCACAGACTTCAGATGGTCCGGCATGCCAGACTGGTACTCAGATGGCCGAGAAAATCCTCGGCCTCTGCTGCATTGGATGCCTTGCATTGGCTCCCGATTCATAAGCGCATCCTGTTTAAGGTCCTAACTATTACTTATAGGACCTTTCATCATCAGGGTCCGATATATCCGCGCAAACACTTCACGCGATACCATCCATCTCGGGAACTCAGGTCATCCACAGCCAACCTGCTCATTGTCCCCAAATTCAAGATGTCGACAAAGGGAGGTAAATCCCTAGCAGTGATTGGCGCAAAAGCCTGGAACAAGCTACCCCACCAGCTTCGTGAGGCCACTACTGAGAAAAGCTTCATAAAATTGCTGAAACGTGGATTTATACACTGTCAGACACAGAATGCAAAGCACTGATATGAATTTCATCGACATCTAAGGACAGTCCAGCTGTACTCATCTGCTGGCAGGCGGGTAGTCAAAGCGCCAAGATGCTCCCTGGAGTGGTAGTGCACTATATAAATTTGTTCTCACTTCACTTCACTTCATCAGTAGCCATGAGCAAGCCCATTTCAGCCCTGTCAACATATGGTTTCAGCCTGTTGACATGAAGCACCCTGTTGGGCCTCCTGGGAGTTCCAAGAACAACCAAATAGGTTACTTCTCCCTTCTGTTCAACAATAGTGTGGGGTCCACTCCACTTGTCTTGGGGAGCTGCTGGGGCCAGTGGCTCTAACACCCACACCTTCTGCCCTGGCTGGTAAACAGTCAGCACAGCCTTTTGGCCATGCCAAGCTTTCTGTAATTCCTGTCTAGCCTCAAGGTTTTTGGATGCCTTTTTCATATACTCAGCCATCCTGGAGCGGAGACCAGGTACATAATCCACAATGTCTTGCTTTGGGGCTTTGAGAGGTAACTCCCATCCTTCCTTCACCAGACAAAGGGGTCCTCTTACAGGGTGCCCAAACAAAAGTTCAAAAGGGCTGTAGCCAACCCCCTTTTGTGGTACCTCTCTGTAAGCAAACAGAAGGCAGGGTAAAAGGATGTCCCATCTTCGCCTGAGCTTTTAAGGGAGACCCTTAAAATGCCCTTTAAGATCTTGTTGAATCTCTTAACTAGACCATTGCACTGTGGATGGCAGGCTGTGATGAACTTGTAGTTCACTTCACACTCTTTCCACATAGCAATCAGATATCCAGACATAAAGTTTGCACCTCTGTCTGAGACAACCTCCTTCGGAAAACCCACTCTTGAGAAAACTCCCAGGAGGGCTCTTGCCACAACAGGTGCTGTTGTGGTCCTTAGGGGAATAGCTTCTGGGTATCTGGTGGCATGATCCACTATCACCAGACTAAACCTGCGCCCAGAGGCTGTTTGGGGATCCATTGGTCCAACAATGTCAATCCCTACACGTTCAAAGGGAACCCCCACCACAGGTAGTGGTATTAGGGGGTCTTTGTGGTGCCACCTGATTTGCCACTGGCTTGGCAGGTGACACAGGAGCGACAAAACTCCTTGGTATCGTCTGACATCTGAGGCAAGTGAAAGTGAGGGACAAGCCTGTCCCAAGTCTTGTTCTGGCCAAGATGTCCTGCTAAGGGAATATCATGGGCTAAGGTGAGACGGAAGCCCCTGAATGCCAAAGGTATGACCAACCTCCTGGAAGCACCAGGCTTGGGGTCTCTAGCCTCTGAATACAGGAGCCCATCATCCCAATACACTCTATGGGTACCTGTAGCATTCCCAGCAGCCTCAGCAGCAGCTTGCTGTCTGAGGGGTTCAAGAGAGGGACAATCTAACTGCGCCTGCCTCAGATCTGCCCTTGAAGGTCCCCCTGTCCCAAGAAACTCAACCTGATCAGGCTCAAGCTCTTCTAGGACAGTTTCCTCCTGGGTCTCACAATCAGCTTCCTTGGAAGGCAAATCCTCATTCTGAGGCAGGGGGGACGGCACTGCCTTAACCCTACTGCTTCTCCTCCTGGTAGACAACTGGTCCATAATTTCAGGATCCAGGATCCAGTATTGCAATTTTTGACCTGTGACCTGGTCACAGCAAGGACATGTGCTGATATGCCTAACATCTCTGCATGAGTCCTATACTCCACTTCAGACCAGACTGAAGTTTCTAGGTCATTGCCAAGCAAACATTCTACAGGGAGGTCTGAACTAACAACAACCCTTTTGAGGCCAGTTACCCCTCCCCAGGAGAAATTCACAATTGCCATACTATGGGTGGTAGTGACATTGCTTGCATTGGTCACTAGGTAATTGTCACCTAGTATGATCTGTCCAGGGTCCACAAAGCTGGGTATCACCATTACGACACTAGCACATGTGTCCCTGTAGGCCTGAGCCACTTTGTTATTAATTAAAGGAGTCTGTCTGTACTTGCCCAAGTTACTGGGACTAACAGGAGAGGACATAGCCATGTCCACATCACAGACAAGAACAGCTTGAGTTGGTATTCTGACTAGGCCAGAATCCACCTCAGTTCCCAGGGTCAACCCTTCTGTTGAGAACCACCACTATTAGCTGTACTAGGGAGAACAGTTGCCTTAGGGGCAATGGTGGCTGGAGCTGCCTCCTTTTTGGTGCAATCACTGGACCAGTGAGTATTAACCTTACAAAAGATGCACCATGGTTTCTTTGGACCTTCTTTCTTTTTGGATTTCTTGGAACTCCCTTATTAGAAGCGTTTTGGGGACCTGGCGAAGACTTCTGGTCTTTTGCTTCTCCCCACCCTTTTCGTCTTCCTTCTTCTGATCACCACCTTGGTTCTGTACCTTCTGCTTCACCCTGGTTCTGACCCATTTGTCTGCCTTCTTACCCAATTCTTGAGGAGAGGTCAAATCAGAGTCAATCAGGTGTTGATGCAATAACTTGTTCTGACAATTATTAAGAATCTGTTCTCTCATAATAATGTTATACAATCCTGTATAGTCACTTACTTTACTGCCCAGTAACCAGCCTTCCAGAGCCTTAGTGGCACAATCTACAAAGTCAGTCCAGTCCTGAGTCTGTGTCTTTTGGGTGTCTCTGAACAGCAACCTATACTGCTCAGTGGTTAAGCCAAACCCATCTATCAGAGCACTCTTCAGGACATAGTAGTTGTCAGCATCCTGTTCATTAACTGCCAGGAGCTTGTCTCTTTCTTTATCTGAAAAGGAGAGCCATAAGATTGCTGCCCACTGACTCTGGGGTACCTGCTGTACTATGCAGGTCCTCTCCAAAGCAGTTATCCATTTGTGGATGTCATCCCCACTCTTGTAGGGAGGGACAATCTTATTTAGGTTTTTATGGTCATGAGACCTTTCCCATTCTCTAGGTACTGTGCTGCCACCAGTGGGCTCTAGCCCACACAATTTCCTCTCTCTCTCTCAAGAGCCAGGGTCTCTTTTGCAAAGGCAACATCTTGCCTCTTCATTCTAAGCTTAGATTCCTTTATCCTAGCCTTATGCTCTCTTCTCTGAGGAAAAGTCATTCTCCCTAGAGCTGAGGCATAGGACCCTACTGAGTCATCAGAGAGGTCAGAGCCACTGGAGAGTTACATTCTTCTCCTGTGCTCAGGGTTAGGCCTACTTGGGGGTCTGGTTTGGATTCTTCCATTCTCAGTCCCATGCAGGTCTAGGATAACCTGGTTCAGTATCCTGACTTCTACCTGGTTATCATCCACATCATCATCAGTGCCCCCTTGATTTTCATCAATGGGGTGTTCTGTTGAGGGATGGCCCCCCTCTATACTACCTAGGTGATCTGGGTTGAATGCCCTTTCTGCATCATACTCCACTAAAATATCTTCCAGGTGGTTAAATGTTGGACTCTGTCCTTATCTCAGTCTTCTCAGCTCATGAAAAGTGAATGTGTCATATTTAGAAGGGATCTTGGGAGGGTCCACTTCTTGCAGAGGCACACTAGGCCCTGCTTCCAAGGACATTTTCTAGTGAGGTGTGGTGTGTGCACCTACCTACACTAAATGTTACCTACTAGAACCTCTTTAGGAGCTGTAGTCAGGGTGTGCTAAGCCCTTGTCACCTACAACTGCTAAGTTCAGTAGAACTTAAAGTATTATAAGAACTTGATTTATATGTACCTACAGGTACCTTAATGCGATCTTTCAAATGATATCTTAAGATTATATGGTAAAACAATGCAAGCTCTTATCCCATCCGCTCCACATCAATGTGAGAAGTTAGCCTGGCATATGATGCCCACTATTCTAGTGGGCACCTTGCACCTGTCTAATCGACCCTTATTGATGGTGGTTGTAAAGTCAACCTTATAGATCAGCTATCCTAGTGGTAGCATGGACCCGCAATCTTAGGCTAAAACTTCAGAGAGCATATGAAGCCAGCTGTTTTACCATTTATAATCCCTTGAATATCAAATGAAAGGACACCACACAAGGTATATATAAAATATATATGTATTTATTCTAAACTCAACCCCTCTGCACTCTTTATGAGGTCAGAGGTAAAAGCACAATACAAGTTACTTAAGTAGCATACGATAAGTTGCACAATATACAGTAATGCCCTAGGGGCCTCACAAACCATATACTAAAATAGTAGTATAAGAACCACAACAGAAATAGTGAGTAGGCCCAGGGCCTAGGGAATCGCTGGGGCTTCACTAGACAACCAAAGGTTAGGAAGTAGGAGGCCCACGGGAGACGCGTGCAGTATCTAAACACAGTCGCGAGTTACGATTGACTTATAATGGAGAACGTAAAAGTTACAAAGTTACTGTTTAAGGGCACTTCCGGATGGACTACGACAAAACCCCTTTAGACTAGGACACTTTGAAAGTCAAGACCCACGGGAGCACCGGAGTACTCGTGTTACCTCACCCAGGGAAGCCGGGTGCATATGTGCTGTTTGGTGTCGGGTTTCGTCGATGCTTTCAATGGAGATCTGCAAAGAAGTGCTGCAGGCGACCAGAGGAAAAGTGTCCGGGTGGATCCAAGGGTGGATCGAGGAACTGAAGAACCTGAAAGCAGAGGGGATAGAGTCTGGGTCACTAGACAGTGACCAGGAAGGTACCAGGAAGGAACCAGGCGATGTCGCGATGATCTTAGGTGAAGAGGTGAAGCTTGTCTCTGCAGTCACGAGGACCAGGAGGTGTCGATGATGACCAGGAGCTGGATTCGAGCTGTCCCACGAAGGATCTAGTTGACTGCGGCGTCGGTATCCGGACTGGATCCAACAAGCCTTGGCAAACGCAACCCATGCAGGAAGTGAAGATTGGCTTCAGTGCAGACCAGCAAGGTCTGTGGAGCTTCTCCTTTGCAGGGAAGCTGGAGCAACCAGGAAAGCAGTTTAGTTTCAAAAGAAACTCTTCAGAGGGCTAACTAGCCAACAGACTAGCAACCGGGAAGACGCGTCCAGCTGAAATGCAAGAGCAGGCTCCAAGCGGCACTCGTGGAGTGTGGAGGGCTGAGCTTCACGGCAAATGGTGCTCGGGTGGGGCTTCTCGTACCCCAATGCACAATTTTGAGTTACCTCAGGAGTCGATGCAGTTAGCAAAATGCAGGAAGTCCAGGGTGTCCGGTCCCACGTCTCTCGTGTCCGCCACACGTCTCAGCTTTGCTATGGATGTGGATCGGAGTCAGAGAAGTCTGGAAGTCCAGTTCCTGTGTCACTGAGTCTTCCGGTTCCGGCAGGAGCGTCCACAGAGCAGAACGGCAAGTTACTGGTGGTGCCTGTTTGCACAGGGTGGTCACTCCTTGACCACAAGGGAGATGTCTTCAGTCTTCTAGTCAGAAGAATAGAACGTCGAAGGTCCATGAGTTCTGTATCAAAGTTTCGCCCCAGGATAATCTAAAGTCCTGGGGACCCAGCTCTTATACTCATACTAGGAAAAGGGGCTGGATTACCTGCTAGGTCCCTTCTATGGGTGGACCTGGGAAGGGGGTCGTTACACCCCTTTCCCTTTGTCCAGTTTCGTGCCAGAGCGGGGCTGGAGTGCCCCAGCAACTGGTTTGAACCGGGCTATACATGGAGCACCTTGTGTGCGGCAGACAGTGTCTCAAAAAGCATTGCTGAATGCAGCCCACCCTGCCCCAATACACTACAGGCTGTCGGGGGAGGTGCTAGCACCTCCCTTGACAGGAAACCTATTGTACAGGCCGCCCTTGCCAGAGCTTTGTCCAGCAGCAGGAGGTCAGACTCGTGTCTGTGGCAGCAGCATCCATTTTGTGATTCTGAGGCTCTGTTTTTCTTTAACCGGGATTAACAGTAACTACATGTCTTCTCCCTCTAGAAGGGTGAAATGCTACCCCGCCGCCAGGACTGGCGGGGTGGGGGTCGTATTCCAAAGTGTTTGACACCTTACACAACATGTTTCGATAATGCCAAAACAAAGTTAGCAATAACCGCGAGTATTATAATGCACTTAAGAGTATATGGTATGGCTATATCATAGAACAGCTATAAGGAGATGGTTCCGAAAGCTGCAGAGGGGCTCACCTCATGCTAGGGCACCCTTTCACACAAAACCAAGCTCTCTGCCTTCAGGATTGTCAAGGCCTGCCATAGGAGTGACTTATAGGTTACTATGTGTCTATATATAAGGTAGATATAGGGATACTATATCTAAGTAAGGGGTGATTACACCACCTTACCCAGGCTGTTTGAACCGACCTGTGGCGTCAGTTTGGAAGGCAAACCAGGGGTGGCACAATACATGTTGCAGCCCCTGGTATGCCTTGGATGCACCTATGCCCTGGATACCTATTATACACTATACAGGGGCTCACAAAGGTGGCCCAATACCCAATCTGTATGTACCTTAAGTACATGGTATCAACTTAGAGAGAGAACAGCTGCGCTGTGGGTCTGATTAGCATGCCCACAGCCACACTAACGTCGAAAAACCAGAGAATCACAGCAAAAAGTGGGGGTGACTATATGAAGCAGACCCTACTATCCTACAAGTCCTACTCATGCTTAAAGTCGAGGATGTGGACCTGTGCCCGGTTTCAAGGCAGTTCCTGTGACAGATCTTCTTCGTGATCAAGTCATCTAGTAAGTTTACGTTTAAGAGGAATTAGAAGAAGACAAAGCAGGACTCCGCTGCATCTGACCATTTAAAGAGCAGCCATGAAGGCATCAAGGTGCCACTCCATCTCACTCCGGATGTCCGATCGAGGAGCTAATCCCACACTTGATCCCAGTGAGCCCAAAGTTCCCAAGCCATCTGTGACGGGGCGAGTGGCCCAGGAGAGGAAGAGAACACTGACTGGTGGTCCGCCACCCCTCTATTACCCACTTCCTTTACTACCCAACAGCCGCCTGACCCCTCCTGGAATGAGGAGCCGGAATCGAACTGGCCGAGCAAAACAATGAGAGAGGGTCCCTTTAACTACGAGACCAGAGACGATCTGGCCCCTCCCACCTACAGCCGAGGCGGGACGTCAAAAGAGGGACCAGCCCCGGAAGCAGCGGACGGCGTTTCCCAGGCGGAGAAAGAAGATCGGAGTGCTGATTGCGGAGAGGAGACGGGAGAAGTAGAATGGCGAGGATTGACGGAGAGCGGAGAAGGAGTAGCGGACCTGAAGCCAGGAGGCCATCGTTTCCACGTTTCTCCCCGCCACGCTCCCACAGGAGGGGCGTGGCTCCAACAGGTACGGGGCCGAGTGGCGGGCTGGGTGGGACGGAGGGTCCAGCCTCCCGAGTGATTTGTACAGCCCCGTGTACAGCCCTAGTCCCAACCCTTATCCCTACACGAGCACTTCCCTCACTGAGTGTGTAAACTTCACTGTTCACCGGTTTCCCTCACCCCCGGCCCTACCGACCTGTATGGTCTTATGCTTTGATTTGACACGGTCTCTCTCCCTCTTTCCACACGCCCCGGAGCCGGAAAGGAGAAGCGAAGTACCCTCGCAGAGAGACCTTCCCGAAGCAAGCTAGATTCTTCCCTGAAGCCGCCCTTTGACCCAGCAGCGTTTGCCAGAGAACGGATCACAAGTAGGCAACAACGCTGTTATATTAAAATAAAGCCTTCGTTGAAAACCTTGATTAAGAATTCAGCCTCTCACTTGACTACCTCCCCCTTGGTTACCCCGGTGAAGTTAGACCCGAGCCTTCCTTCCCCACATAACCTGGGACACCATCAGTGATTCCGCGCCTTAAAGGATGGCAGGCTGCGTATTTCTGGCAACCTCTCGGTTCCCTCTGGTGTGCCTTCTGGCAACCTCTCGGTTCCCTCTGGTGTGCCTTTTAGGCCCCAAGGATCCCGAAGGGCCGGTGGTTGGCGCTGGAGGGAGATTTTCTGCCTACTACAGTGTCTGACCCTGAGCTGAATCCACCTGAACCTGGCCGAGGTACACTCAGACTCCATTCCAGTGGCACTGGTTCCGGTACACCCTGATTCAGACAATACGCTCCCACTGCCACTGACCCTCCTCAGAGGCTCAGATTCGGACAGTGGAGATAACGGGGATGATTCATCCCTGCATTACGATAATAAATTTGCAGGGGGTGAGTGGGCGTGAAACTTCCTCTGACACAGGGCGGATTCACCCATTGGACCACCTACAGAGGAGAGTGTTTCCTTCGCTGAATTACTCAGATGTGCTGCTGAGGTCCTGGACTTACAACGTTTCAACAGAAGGTATCCTGCTGAAATTAAGACAAACATCCTTGTATAAGTTCTGCCACCCGGGCAAGCTTCCTCTGAGCCTTTGCTCCAATTCAATGAAGTCCTAAATGACACTTTTATGGGCACTAGGTCTAAGCTTGCCTCTTGCCCACCAGTGAACAGGAAGTTGGGAAGATTCCATAGAATGGTGTGGCCAAGCAGTATGGCCGACAGGAAGTAGGCTCCGTCTGCTCCCGGCAGGCCGCCATAAAATCCTGTAGAACACATCCTTTCAGGGCTCCTGGGCAGTAAAAAACGGTGTCCGCGAGCCCAGTCTGTTGATGGGCACATCCTGACCCAATTTGGGACTGCTACCGAACCGGGAGGCAGAGGTGACGGCCCGGGCTGTACTGAGGCGGGGCCATAACAAATCGAGGCCAGTGTCTGCGGCCTACCTCCGCGAGACGGAGGCGGCCTGAGGTCAGAGGGCCCACTTCCATCGAGACCCTCCGAGGAGTGGAGAACATCAACGAAGGTGCAGGCCCACTGCCACCTGGGGCCCCTGCTTAAAGAGTGCCGCCTGATGCCGGCTTGCTGGAGCTCTGGAAACTGTAAATAAGGTCGGCGCCGGCCTGCAAGGAGCCGGGGAATTCGGAGTGCGTGTTCGGAGCCCCGCGGACCTGACTTAGAGGGGTATCCCGGCTTGGGAGGCGCCCACTGCCATCGGGGGGCCTACCATCTGTTTGGGCGACCAGCGGACTGTAAGAGGCCTGGTGACGGGCCTGGATGCCGCGGCGGGTGTGCCCGATGTATTGGCGGTGGGAGCGCCCGCTGGCCCTCCTGCGCTGCAGCGACGGAGCAGTGATTGAATGCCAGGCAAGAAATAGAGGTATCCACAAGCCCTTAATTGTCGGGGGCCAATCCTGACCCACGTTGGGGTTGAGTACAGACCGGGAGGCAGAGAAGGCGGCCCGGGCTCGCCTGCTCTGCCAGATTCCTAAATTTACATCTGTCTCTTGTTCCTTGTGCGATCTCCACTGGCTGAAATTGGAGAATCGCATTAAATTTAAGACCTTAACTTATATGTATAGGATTAAAATAGGTAAGGCCCCTCAATATTTGAGATCCATTGCTCAAGTGTATGTCTCTCCTTGCCCTCTTCGCTCAGCCAATCAGACAAAATTTGTGGTCCCAAGGTATAGATTATCCAGGGTAGGCGGTCGATCCTTTTCTTATTTGGGGCCTACTTTGTTGAATTCTCTCCCTCTGCCTTTAAGGAATGAGCCTAGCTTTGTGCACTTTCGTAGAATGTTGAAAACCTGGCTTTTTAATCAATAGGTTTCCATCTTTCATTTGTTCTCAGACCTTTTTCAGGTGCTGCCGGGAAACCCTTGGGTAGCTGAGCACCTTATAAAACTAAACTAAATAACAACATTGACAACCTCGCCAACCTCGGTCTCAGACAGCCCGTCAAAACACCCACCCACTCCGCTGGCCACACCCTCGACCCCATCTTCTCCATAAGCCCCCACGTCACCTTCAGCCACACCACCATACTCCACTGGACTGAATATTTCTGCATCCACTTCACCTTCCGAAAACCCACCACACACCACTGCTCCCAACAGATGCCTCGCCACTGCTGGAGCAAAGTCACCGAAGATCAGCTAACCACCACCCTCACCCAGAGCCCACCCCTGAGCCGCAACCTCAGACGGTGGTTCGACAACTGCACCAACACCCTCGCCCGATCAAGAAACCCTCCAACAGTCACACCAGCAAGAAAGCCAGCTGGTTCAAGCGGACGTCGAAGCCTCCAAGCAAACCTGCTGAAAACTAGGGAAGAAATGGCCGAATCAACATGGGGTGCCGAATCAACATGGGCAAAACTGACATATGACGCAAAAAACAACAACAGCGCCAAGTTTTGGTAGACTGTCAGAAGCTTAGAGAACCCATCAGCTCCAGGAATTAACTCACATATAACAGAGGACAATTGGGCAAAGCAACTACAGAGGCACTTTAATACGGAAGTCGGTGAAAGCGCGCAAGACTCATCGGTGTGCCAAAGCGACCAACAGCAATCCAGATTCGAAGGAACAGAACTTCCCAGCTTCTTTTCAACCAAACAGCTTGCGGATAGAATCCTGAAAAGTCGGAAAGATGGAGCTCCTGGGCCCAACGGCCTACCACCAATTATATATAAGCAGGATCCGAACTACTGGGCTGAAGCAGTATTACCCCTCTACAACAACATCTTGGAACTCGTGAGAATTCCCAACTCCTGGAAAGGGTCAATCATCTCACCAATCTACAAAAAGGGCAGCATGACTGAGCCAAAAAACTATAGCCTCATTGCATTGATATATATATAAGCCAAATTCTACGCAGGGCTCTTACTAAATTAACTTACGGTCTGGGCACAGGAAAAAGCCCTAATTCCCATCAACCAAACCGGCTTTCAGGAAAGCCTGGGGACCACATCAAACATTCTTTCTCTCGCTCTCTTGATAGACGCCACCAAAAACATCAACAAGCCACTATTTGTCTGCTTTATTGATTATAAGGCCGCTTTCGATAGCGTCGACAGGGGGATACTTTGGGCTAAATTTGCAAGGTGGGGAATACCTACAAACCTCCTGAACCAGCTAATTTTGCTTCACTCTGAAACACGGGTACAAATGAAAGTGGGAGCAGGAGACAGCTTGTCTAGGAGAATACCAACCACCAAAGGGCTGAAGCAGGGCTGCGTACTGGCCCCAGCCCTGTTCAACCTTTTGGTGTCAGACCTCACCATCGAGTTGGACAATTGCAATCATCATGCCCCGAATCTGGGGGGTCTAACCCTATCGAACCTCCTGTACGCAGATTTTAGATTTGGGGATCTCTGGCTGGCACAGGTAAGTATTTGTGACAAGCAGGGACCCTCTACTCCAGTCAGGACAAGGGGATTACCCTCTAAAATAACCCCTGCTCACCCTCTAGGTTGCGTGGCGCGAGCAGACAAGACTTATCTCAGAGCGTTATAGGTTAAGCATTTGCGAACACATACAGTAACTCAGTGAGAACAACACAAATGGACACCACACCAGGGTTTGTATAAAAATAAATATCTTTTATATAAAGGCTTAGTACAAGACCATATATCTTTGGCAATAATCCACAGTACTTGATTAGCAGAAAGAGTTCTTTTAAAAATGTGTAATTTCTTGTTCTGTGCGCTTCGCGCACTCTGGTCGACTCTCACGAGGTTGAAAACTGTCTAAGGTGTTTAACTGACACTGCGGACACTCCGGTCCGAGGCGTACCCCACTGGGGAGCGAGTCGTTTGCACAGTACCTTAAAGTTCGTGGAGTCCGGCTCGTACGATGCGGGCAAAAGAAAAGGCGGACTAGGAGCGTTGTTCGTCCCTTCCTCGATGCGAGCCCTGGCTCGATTCGGCGTCCTCTGCGAGGCGTAGAGCAGGGGCCACGGGGGGCAAGGCGGACTGTCCTGGTCGGGATGAGTTTGCTTCTTGATGAAGCGTGCGAGCCGCACGTTCAGAGCGGGGATGCCTTTCGGATTCAAGCAGCGCGGTACAAGGCGGCCGGTATGCTGCGAGCGTACGGGCCGTACTTCCAAGAGCGGGGCTGCCTGTTAGTTCCAAACAGCGTGGCGCGGGGTTGATGGTACGCTGCAAGCGTGCGAGCCGTACTCCGCCCTGCGGTGTGCTGCGTTCCTCAGATGCCACCGGCTGGGACACGGCGAGCAGTGCGGCACAAAGGGGGGAGGGTGAAGCAGTGTGCAGTGCGGCCCGGGGTGCTTACGGTGCGAGCTACGGCTCGGAACAGGAGCAGAGTCACACGGTTCGGGGCAGCACGGGCTTCACAGCGGTCAGGGCTTCGAGGCGGATTTTAGATCGCAGGTCCAGCAGTGCGGGGAAGATGGCAATTTCCAGCTGCTCTTTGGGAAGGCGTTGGCAGTCCAATAGTCCTGGGACTCTGTTTAGGGGACACACAAGCCCTTGGAGACATTTTAGAAGCACAAGTTGAACAAAGTCTTTTCCAGTCTTTTCCTCTTCTCTCGCAGCAAGGCAACACTCCAGGCCAATCCCCCAGGTCAGGGACAGTACTCCTCCTTGCAGCTTTCCCAGTTCCTTCTCGTCGGGCAGAGGTTCTTCTTGCTTCAGCAGGATCTGATTTCTTGGGAGCAGGGCCCCAATATTTATACCACAAATCTTTTGTTCTTTGAGGCCTGCGGGCCTTTGCCTAGTTCAGTCCAGTTCTTGAGCACTTTGTGGACATGCTTCTGACTTCTTCTTTCAGGGTGCAGGGCAGAGACATCAGACGCTCCACAGGAGGTGGAGCCAGCATTGTGGTGGCAGAGCACAGCCCTATTCAGAGTCTAGGTGCACTCCTCCCACTCATCTAGTGTAATCTTCCTATTCACCACCTGGCTGCCCCAGCCTGTCTCCTGGAATTCCCCAGCCCTGTAACTCACAGAAACCAGTCAGGAGATACACATCAGAGCAGAGGCGGGCTGAAATGGTTAGGCAAGCAAATACCAACTTTCTAAAAGTGGTGTTTGCAAACACAGAACATTAAAATAAACTTTACTAAAAGATGTATTTTATTATTCTGAGTTCAGGCATACTAAACTCGAATTTCTACCATGTTCCCTGAGTCTGTTAGGATCATAGGATGTAGCAATTCAAACGGCCCATTCAGGTAGCCTTGCAATAGTGAAAAACGAAAATGGCTGTAATTCACTATTAGGACATGCCACACACATCTGGGCTCGTCCTACCTTATCCTTACAATGCACCCTGCCCTTGGTCCTACCATAGGGGTGACTGATATGAAGTGGAGGGAAGGATTAGGGAGTGACAAGTGGGTGCACTTGCCCAGTCAGCATGAAAGTACCAGACTGCACGCAGGTTCTGCAATGGCAGACCTCAGATGGCAGCGGCTGGGACACGGCGAGCAGTGCGGCTCGAAGGGGGGAGGGTGAAGCAGTGTGCGGTGCGGCCCGGGGAGCTTACGGTGCGAGCTACGGCTCGGAATAGGAGCGGAGTCACACGGTTCGGGGCGGCACGGGCACGGGCTTCACAGCGGTCAGGGCTTCGAGGCGGATTTTAGATCGCGGGTCCAGCAGTGCGGGGAAGATGGCAATTTCCAGCAGCTCTTTGGGAAGGCGTTGGCAGTCCAATAGTCCTGGGACTCCGTTCAGGGGGCAAGCTCACACACAAGAAAATGGCTGTAATTCACTATTAGGACATGCCACACACATCAGGGCTTGTCCTACCTTACACTTACAATGCACCCTGCCCAAGGGCCTACCATAGGGGTGACTGATATGAAGTCAAGGGAAGGTTTAGGGACTGGCAAGTGTGTGCACTTGACCAGTCAGCATGACAGTACCAGACTGCACGCAGGTTCTGCAAAGGCAGACCTTAGACATTTTTTACCAGGCTGCTTCTGTGGGTGGCGCAACCAGCGCTGCAGGCTCACTAGCAGCATTTGGACTTACAAGCCCTGGCACTCCTGGTGCACTTTACTGGGGTCTAACAGTAAACCAAATAAGCCATTGGACTTACAAGCCCTGGCACTCCTGGTGCACTTTACTGGGGTCTAACAGTAAACCAAATAAGCCAATCATGGAAACCAATCAACATATACACTTTATACAGGGAGCACTTGCACTGTGGCACTGATTGGCAGTGGCACAGTGCTCAGAGCAGCTAACACCAGCAAAACACATGAGGCAACAGCAACAAAAATGGAAGGGAGACCCACGCCAATGGTGCCAGGTCTAACAGCAGATGACCTGCTACTTATCATCTGTACTCCAGTTGGCCTGCAGCATTTGATAAATACCACAAGTAACTTCGCCGACAAGAACGGGCTAAGTATAAATCTTGAAAAATCTAAAGTTATGGTACTAAACCAACGGACCAACAAATGCCATCCCCGATGGACAACGTGGGACCGGCTGCTGGAGACAGCAGAGGAGTACAAATATTTGGGAGTAATATTTGATAGAAACGGCTCGTTCACCAAACAGAAAGAACCATCAAAGGTAGAGGGATCGCACTGGCAGTTGCATTAAAAAACATCAAGCAAAAAATAACTGGCCCTTGTCTTCTTCCACTATTAGAAGTGCTTCGATTGAGACTTTTACCTTCGATCACTTATGGTAGTGAACCAATGAGAGGAAGAGACGAGGTTACCCTGAACAATGTGGTCGCCAAGTGTCACGGGGTCACGGAGCCACCTTTATTGTTCCCCGTGACTGACTCTCCGTCTCCCCTACAGGACTGGTCCGGGCCCTTTAAGGGAAGCCTGGACTTCCCTGACTGTGAATTCAACCCCCTGACGTCAGAGGCCTATCCCCATTGGCCGTTGCAGAAGAAAAGGCGGACCCGGAAGACGCGGAGCTGTTGGTGTACCGAGGCGACATCGAGCCAAAGAGAAGAAACCGACCTGGGGAGAAAGGGATCGACGACGAGGACTCGGAGGAAAGATCCAGATAAGCAGGGACGAGAAGAGCCGACAACGGAACATTGGAGCGAGAGGGAGACCCGGACGTCACGCCGAGGGAGAAGCCAGGAGGCCACCGTCCCCACGCATTGAAGACTCGTGGCTCAGCCAGGTATGGGGGCGCTTTAAAGAACTCCTACGCTTTACCAAGGGGGGAACCAGGTAACGAAGGGAGCGGGAGGGACCGCCGTTCCAGGGCACCCGTTTTACTTTTGAGCACTTTCCACTCCACATTTCGGGCTAGTGTTCTCTTACGTTCGCTGATGGTGACGGTTGATTGGGTCGACTCCTCCTCACGAATGTTACCCTCACTCCCTACCCCCTTTACCAGCCTGTAAACTTGAGCAGTGAACTAACTGCCACGTTTCCTTTCTTTCCTATAACCGGGCGAGACGGTGTGATTGGGAGAAACCGAGCAGACTGAGAAGAACACCGAAGACAAAGCAGGAAGCAAACCAAATATCCTGAGTCACTATGAACTGTCTATGTAAAGCAATCCCATTAAATAGTGTTGTTCTATACATCACTATTGGCTCCTTCTCCACTTGTACACCCGTAAGGCACCCGTAAGGTTACACCAAGGCGTTAAGAATAATATTCAATCTCCCGCAGTTCACTTTGCCAGCTCAAATAAGGCTAGAGTTTGGGCTTCAAAAGCAGCAAATCTCACGGAAGGGTGCCTACGCCAAGTGCTGGTTCAAAATAAAGAGAGCCGAGCCGGGCACATTGAACTCATACCTCTGGAAGGAAATCACAAAGAAAAACCACAGCCCAGCCATGAGTTACCTTCAATCAGCAATCAGGCTGCTAGCTCTAGAGGACCTATGGGTATCTAGCTTATCCCAAAAATGTTTCAAGGCCCTGGTAAACAAATCAGAAGACAAAGCTGGCCTCAATAGGAGAGCCCACGGCTGGTTCGTAATTCAGAGTTACTTGTCGGCAAAGCCTCAACCATACCTAGGAACAGGTTTTTCGAGAATCATAAAAGAAAGGTTCTTGCTTCTGAGGCTGGGAATTCTACCCGCAAAGCGTCACCTCCCACCGTGGAAACGCACAGACACTTCAAACCGTTGTAGACTATGTGGAGACCTCAACGAGGACGTATTACATCTACTATGCATCTGCCATGGCTTGGGAGCGGAACGAAGAGAGCTATTAAAGCCTCACCTGATCACAAGCCAGGTACGATCATGCAGGGAGGTCTGTTTTGAGGGCAGCAACATCCGGCTGGCCTGTTACCTTGTCCGGTTTATGAGTGCAGCAAATGCAAAGTTAAGCCTGGAAGTACTCCAACAAACTGGTCTTCAGCTCAGAGCTATTGGT
This sequence comes from Lissotriton vulgaris, assembly GCF_964263255.1. NCBI lineage: Eukaryota > Metazoa > Chordata > Amphibia > Caudata > Salamandridae > Lissotriton > Lissotriton vulgaris. The sequence goes on from NC_141688.1 coordinate 331,151,873, forward strand.
CTTTGAGAGAAGTACAACAACATTGACCATTAGGATTTCTTCTGGCAACTCTGTTTATTACCATGGTTCCTACGCTCTCTTGCATCCACTTCGGGCCGGCAGCCAGCACAGCGACATCAATTTTTATACACATATTTTCTACGGGGCGCAACGACCCAGGAGTGCAAGCGACATAATGAACTATATTCTGCTACCATTAATAACAAGCTCTCTTTCGCCCGGCAACACTCCAAAACACCTTCAAGATCTAAGTGTTTAATATTAACTTTAAAGGAACCGGGACCAAACACGTGCACCCACCAATTAGCACTCCAACAAATGTTGTATTCTGCGCCATCCGACCCCCCTTATTAGTGTCTCGCACACTAGCTTTTACTCCCTTGTAATTTTATGGAACTACTGTACATTAGCAATTTTACCATTATTAACAAAGTCGTTTTGCTTTTTCTAACACATGTTTTATCTGTTTGCAAAGGTTTTAATTAATCCTGCAATAAAGCGATTATTATTATTATTATTATTATTATTAGGGAAGAAATGGCACCACGAACAGACACAAGACAGCTACACAGCCCACAAAAACACCATCCGCAGACACCATCACCTCATCAGATCCGCCAAAAGGGCCTCTGTCAAGGACCGACTCGACAAGAACGCGCACAACAGCAAAGAGCTCTTCAACATCGTGAAATAACTCTCCAACCCCAGCTCCAACACCAACGACATTCCACCTTCGCACGACCTGTGCTACTCCCTGACCTCCTTCTGCCATCACAAGATCGCAGACATCCATGACAGCTTCAACAACATGACCGCCCCGGCAACCACTGACACCTGAGACCCGTGGCCACCACCCACATCGATCCCCTGCTCAACTGGACCAACATAAACGGCGACGACGCCTTCAAAATCATGAACACCATCCACTCCAGCTCTCCGTCAGACCCATGCCCACACCACATCTTCAACAAAGCCAGCGCCACCATCGCACCCCATCTCCGCAAGACCATGAACATCTCCTTTGAGACTGCGACCTTCCCAGAGAGCTGGAAGCACGCCAAAATCAACGCCCTTCTGAAGAAACCCAATGCAGGCCCGAAGGACCTCAAGAACTTCCGGCCCATCTCGCTGCTCCCGTTCACGGCGAAGGTAATCGAGAAGACCATCAATAGACAGCTGACCCGCTATCTCGAAGAGAACAACATCCTGGACCCGTCCCAGTCCGGGTTCCACAGCAACCACAGTACCAAAACTGCCCTAATCACCGCCACCTACGACATCAGGGCCCTGCTGGACAATGGTAAAACTGCGGCCCTCATCCTCCTGGACCTATCAGCCGCCTTTGACACTGTCTGCCACCCTACGCACATGCCTTCACAACGCAGGGATCCGAGACAAGGCTCTGGAATGGACCACCTCCTTCCTCTCCGCAGGAACCCAGAGCGTCCGCCTCGCCCCTCTCCGATCCAAAGCCTCCGAGTTCACCTGCTGAGTACCCCAAGGATCATCCCTCAGCCCGACATTGTTCAACATCTACATGGCACCGCTCGACCACGTCGCCAGACTGCACAACCTCAACATCATCTCCTACGCCGACGACACCCAGCTGATCCTCTCTCTCACCAAGGACCCCATCACCACCAACACCAACCTCCATGAAGGATTGAAAACCGTAGCCGAGTGGATGAAGAACAGCCATCTGAAACTGAACTCGGAGAAGGCAGAGGTCCTCATCCTCGGCTCCACCCCCTCAGCCTGGGACGACTCCTGGTGGCCCAGCGACTTCAACTGACCACGCACGCAACCTGGGGTTTATCCTCGACTCCACTCTCTCCATGACCAAGCAAGTCAACACCATCTTGTCATCCTGCTTCAACTCCCTATGCATGCTCCTCAAGATCTACAGGTGGATCCCCACCAAAACAAGAAGAACAGTCACCCAGGCCCTCATCAGCAGCAGACTGGACTACGGCAACATCCTCTGCGCAGGAACAACAGCCAAACTCCAGAAAAGACTTCAACGCATACAGAACGGCTCCGCTCACCTCGTCCTCGACAACCCCCGCCGCAGCCACATCACTGCCACCTGAGAGACCTGCACTGGCTCCCCGTCAAAAAGAGGATCACCGTCAAGCTCCTCACCCACGCACACAAAGCTCTCCACAACAACGGACCAACATACCTCAACAGACGACTCACCTTCTACATCCCGAACCGACAGCTCCGCTCCGCCGACCTCGCCCTCGCCACCGTCCCCCGCATCCGAAGAGCAACCACTGTTGGCAGATCGTTCTCCCACCTCGCCGCCAAGACTTGGAACACCCTCCCCATTCTCCTACGGCAGACCTAGGACCTACTAACCTTCAGGAGGCTTCTCAAGACCTGGCTATTCGAGCAGTAGCAGCACCCCTTCCCCCCCAGCGCCCTGAGAACCTCACGGGTGAGTTGCGTGCTTTACAAATGTTATGATTGATTGATTGATTGATTTAAGAGCAGAAACACTTTGGAAATGGGGCCTACATGCATAGGGGTGCTATAGAGCACTGTAAGAAGGATAAAAAAGTTTGAGAGGGTACTCTAAAAAAGGCATGGGCAAATAAGTGTAACTAGGATATTTTACTAGAGGCTCCGCCTTAGTAATACGAAACACCCTGCGTCAATGATTATAATACCTTCCTCTGATTTATTCCAATTATATTCAGGGAGAAAAATGCAAGTACTCACGAGGCTGGGCTTACATTCACACCACCCTCCCAAAAAACGTAACAGTGGGGAGCCATTGGCAATGGCCAATGGGTCAAGGGAGCCGCGGGTTAAAAAAGTTTGGAAACCACTGGTATAGAGCCTTGTCAAAGCCATAGCTAGTCGGCTCGTCGAACTGAGTACGACCCTCCAAGTAAATAGAACACGTATATGCTTTGATGTCAATACAAAAAACTGAACAATAGTTAATATGAAAAAAGCTAACAGAAACCCCTATCTCCCATTATTTTTACCTGACTCTAAATATCCGCCCCACCCTTCTTCTCCGCCTGTGGATCTCCGAGTAAATGCAATGCCAACAGTTATATGTAAAAGCACGTTCGCCCGCGCAGCGAAACCTGAATGAGATAGAGAGGTATGGCATCACGTCGGTCCCAGCGTAAATGGTTCTGGAATAGCGGCCCATATGGAATGGTGCATATCCCTAGGTCTAGGATGAAAGTGCATACCAATTTTAGCATAACAGAAGTCGCAAACCGACTTTGGCCAAGCATATAATGAAGAGTAGAAACTAAAAGATGAAAACAAAGATATTAGTGGCAGTCAGCCGGACATGCCACAGACGTTCGTGGCCTTTAACGATAACATCAAGAAATCTTCTGTCTGATGAAGGTGTGGCGCATGGGTACTCGCAAGCATTTCCCCTTGGGCCTAAATGTTTGGTCTTTGGTGTGACTGAGGGCCACACTGATGTGGTGTGGGGCGGACGGGGGGGGGGTATAGTGGGTGTAGGGGAAGCACAGCATGTACATCTAGTGGCTGAACCAAATTACACAATGTGAATCCAGAAAACCTGGGATGAATCCCTGCTTCCCCACTTGACCAAATCGTGTGATCTTGGGCAATTGTTTTATTTCAATTTGAATCCTTTTTCTGCATTTTCACATATAGGAGGACCTCGAAATACATGACTTTAGGATGCGCGGTGTATAAAACATTGTTGTCAGGTGTCAGGGCGTGAACGTTTCTAAATTTGTTTGAAAACTTTCACTTTAAAGAAAAACAAACTTCTGAATGCACTGTTATAATCTGATTTAATAAGGTGAAACGGTTCAACAGGTTAATGAAATACACTTTTTTAATTTTGAAAAGACTACTATTTTTATACGTTTGTTGTCTTGAAAAATTAAGGTGTTCCTAAAGTTAAGGGCCTCGGTGTAGGAAGGTGGATATCTGACTATGGTTACCCCCAAACTTTTTGCCTGGTGTTTAGCTGGTTTTTGACTTAGTTGGCCTGGGATCCTGCTATTCAGGGCCCCAGGCTGATTGCTCTCTCCTTAAAATGGACTCCATGCACCTTAGGTGCATACACAATTGGAACTGGTTCACCTTATTGGCCCCTGTAACAGTGTACCCTAGGTACCCAGGGCATAGGTGCATCCAAGGCCTACCAGGGGCTGCAGCATATATTGTGCCACCCCTGGCCTGGCCTCCATATTTGACACAACTGGCTGATCACTCAGCTGGGGTAAGTTGGTGTAATCACCTCTTACTTAGATATAGTATCCCTATATCTAACCTTAAACTGGACACATATGTTCCTATCAGCCACTCCTATGGAAGGCCTCTTCAATCCTGGAGGCAGAGTGCTTGGAAATATGTGAGATGGTGCTCTAGCATGAGCTGAGCCTGTCTGCAGCTGTCGGGAACCACTCCCTAAGCTGTTCCGGGATATTGCCATACCATATACTCTTAAGTGCATTATAATCCTCGCGGTTATATGCTATCTTTGGTTTGGCTTTATGAAAACATGTCGAGTAAGGTGTCATACGAATTGGAATACTATCCCCTCGACAGTTCTGTCAACGGGGATAGCATTCCACCCTTCTAGAGGGACACGACATGTGTGTAGCCTTAACCCCGGTTAAAGTTAACCAGAGCCTCAGCATCACAAAATGGATGCTGCCACCACAGACACGAGTCTGACCTCCTGCTGCCAGGAGTCCTTCCAGCGAGGGAGGCTTGGACAAAGGGTTTCCTGCCTTGCGAGGTGCGAGCACCACCCCAGACAGGGTTTTGTGTATTGGGTAGGACAGGGCTGAATAGATTGAGATATGCCCGGGGCACACAAGGTGTCCCCGTGCATAAGCCAGTCCAAACCGGTCCTGGGACTTTCCAGACCCAGGCCTGGCGAGGAGCTGGACAAAGGAAAGGGGGTGTAACCACCCCCCTTCCTGGTTCCTCCCAGAGGAGGGACCTAGTAGGTGATCCACCCCTCAGATTGGGAATAAGAGTGGGAGCAGTGCCATTGCACAGCAGATCATCCTGAATCAACTTTAAACAAAGAAGAAGACTGGACTTCGACATTCTGCTGCTCAGAAGACTGAAGAGAATCTCCCTTGTGGCCTAGGAGTGGCCACCCTGTGAACACAGGCACCAACCAGCAACTCGACATCTGCTTTGCTGCCGCCTCCCGCCGGAGCCCGAGCCCAGAGCCTGACAAGACCCAGACTCCCAGACTTCTCAGAGCCCGATCCACAGTCCCTGCAAAGAAGGGAACCGTGGAGGCACCGAGAGACGTGGGACCGGACATCTTGGAAGACACCCGAAAAGCTGACAGCGCAGCAACCGAGGCACCCTCGACGTTGTGCTTTGGGGACTGAGAACCCCCACCACCGAGCAGCCCTTGCACCGAAGGTCAGCCCCCCAGCATCTCCACGATCTGCGTGGGGCCCTTTTGCATTGTGCCACTCGACGCGCCATCCCGGCCACTAGCCACGTGGTCAGCGGCCATCTTGGCGACGAAACCAATGAACTACACTGCGGGTCTGGTTGCTCCAGACTTGCCCTAGCTCCTGCAGAAAGGAGCCCCCGCTCTGACCTTGCTGGTCCGAGTGGTAAGCATTTTTCGATTCCTGCGTGGCTTGCATTAGCCAAGGCCTGTTTGCTCCGATCAAGTTGCAGACACCGCCAACAGCGAGAAGCCTGCGTGGGACAGCTCGTGATCGACTCCTGGATGTCCTCGGCCCCCGGTGTCCACGTGGCTGCAGAGAGAAGCTACACCTCAACGCCTGTTTGCACCCGACATCGCCTGGTTCCAATCTGGTTCCACGGTAGTCACTGGCTAGTGACTTTGAACATTGTCCCCTCTGCTTTCAGGTCGTCACATCTTCAGATCCACCCTTGGATCCACCGGAACTCTTCACATTGAGCCGCCTGCAGCATCTTCAGCTCCAAGCACCATCGACCAGCGTGACGAAACCCGACACTACTTCGACCCTGTGCACCCGCTTCCTGTGGGTGAGGTAACTCAGCTCCACCGGTGTTCCTACACTGGTACACATCTCAAGGGCCTGTGTCTTAAGTTTCAGCGTTCTAGGTCACTCGGAAGGTTCCGAACTAACTAACTTTGTGCTTTTTACGCACCATAGACTTTACAATGGTGAGTGCGTGCACTTTAAACACTGCACCCGAGTCCCGCGGGCCTTTCCCGACTTAGTCACTGCTAAGTCGGGAAAAGCTCCAGCGATTCCCAAGGCCCTAGGCCTGTTTCCGTTCTGATTGGTATCTCTTATACCACTTTCTTAGTATATGGTTTAGGTGGCCCCTAGGGCTCATCCATATTGTGCAAATTTTGTGTATTTTAAACTGTCTTGTGATTTAACGCTTGTGCTTCTGTGCTCATAAAGAGTCCAGGGGATTTTGTAGTTAATAAATCTAAATATATATTTTCAATATATATCTGTGTATTGTATTGTATTGTAAGAATATTTGTTAAGCGCGGTTGCTGCCCGTGGGCGTCCAAGCGCTGAGATGAACCAGAGAGGTGACGGACGGGGGAGCTAGGGTACACAGGATTTGGCAAACAGCAGTGTCTTTAAGTTTTTACGGAATGAAAGAAGATCAGAGTTGGACCGAAGTGCGAGGGGAAGATCATTCCAGAGCCTGGCGGTGTTCAAAGAGAACAGCCTGCCCCCGGTCCCGGTTCGCTTGACTCTGGGAACGACGGCGAGGAAGGCCTCCGACGATCGCAAGTTCCTGTTAGGGTGGTAGGGGGTGACAAGGTCAATGTTAATAGCTGGGCCTGTATTCCAAAAGGTGCGGTGCGCCAGGCACAGTGCTTTAAAGGCCACTCTCTGCCTCACTGGCAGCCAGTGGAGACTTTTTAGAGCAGGTCTGGTAGATTGGGTGCGCGGGATTTTCAGCAAGGAGCGCGCCGCACAGTTTTGAACTATCTGCAGTTTTCGGAGGGTCAGCTCGGGTGCTCCCACGTATAAAGCATTGTTCGAGTCCAGGCGGGACTGGATAAGACCCTGAACCGCAACCTTTTTGGCCTCTAGAGGAAGTAACGGGAGAACCTTCTTCAGGATTCTAAGTAGGCCAAAGCAGGTAGCGGACAGTTTAGTGGCCTGGGTGGAAAAAGAGAGTTTGTTGTCCAGCCACACTCCCAGGCTCTTCACGCTTTCCTTGGGAGTGGGTGGGGGGCCCAGTGCATTGGGCCACAAGGAGGTGAAAGGTACCGGGGAGGTTGGGCCTAGGAGCATGAGCTCCGTCTTTTCTCCGTTTAATTTTAGGGAGGAGTTGGTCATCCATCCCTTGACGTCCTCTAGGCACTTCAGCAGATCGACTGGGGAGTGCCTACTGTTCTCCGCAGCCAATGAGACCACAAGCTGGGTGTCGTCGGCGTATGACACGATTTTAATGCCATACGGTTCGACAACACCCGCCAGCGGCCTCATGTATACGTTGAACAGTACAGGGCTCAGGGAGGAGCCCTGTGGTACTCCGCAGCTTAGAGGTTTACTAGAGGACACTGTCTCACCGTCGAAGATCTGAAATGACCTCCCAGACAGAAAGGAGTCAAACCACCTTAGTGCGTCACCTGCAACTCCGATGTTATGGAGACGGTCAAGCAAGGTGGAATAGCTGACCGTATCGAAGGCGGCACTTAGATCAAGGAGGATCACTGCCACTGATCCTCCGTGGTCCAGTATCCTTCTGGTTTCTTCGGTGACTGCTAATAAGGCGGTTTCAGTACCGTGCTTCGGTCTGAAGCCTGTCTGGGACGTGTGAAGCAGAGAGTGGTCCTCCAGGAACTGAACCAGTTGTGCGTTTATGTGCTTCTCTAACACCTTGCTCGCCCAAGGGAGAAGTGAGATGGGACGATAGTTGGAATGGTCATCTGGGTCTAGGCTGGGCTTCTTCAACAGCGCCCGTACCATGGCCTGCTTCCAAGCTGTGGGGACAGAGCAGGCGGATATGGACGTGTTTAGGAGATCCAAGATTACAGGCAGGGTGGCTTTGCTTGCCTGCATCAGGACTTCTGGAGGAGCGGGATCACAGGGGGAACCCGACTTGACTGAACGAGCCACTTTACTTAGAGTGTCCAGGTCAAGAGGAGAAAAATGTTCAAGGGAAGGCTGATCCGAGTGAAGAGGTGATCTGGGGGGAAGTGGACTACTCGCGTCCGGGGTTGTGGCTACAGTTGGGAAGGAGGAGTAGATTTTTAGAACCTTGTTATAAAAGAAATCCGCAAGCTCGTTACATTGGTCCTGGGTTTTCTTCGGAGGGGGCGCTGCATTGGCACTGGAGCATTGCTTTATAATTTGAAAGATTTCTTTGGGTTTTGATTTCGCTCCTAATATTTTCTCCGAGTAATATGTTGTCTGGGCCGTTCTGATCCCTTCTTTATAGGTTTTGACCGCCTCTTTGTAGGAAGCCTTTTTATCTGGGAGGAAATCTAAACGCCAGGCTCTCTCTCGTTGTCTGCAAGTACGTTTTAACTGTCTTAGAGAATCAGAGAACCAGGGGGCAGATTTCTGTAGTCTCTTCGACGAGGATTTGCGGAGCGGGAGGGTCGAATCTAACGAGTGGGTGATCCAGCTTCCGTAGTTAGCATTCGCCACATTGGGGTCTGGGAAGGGTGAAGAGCGAGTGGCGTCCAGTTTATGCAGCCAAGACTCCAGAGGGAGTTTTGACCAATTTCTCCTGCTGATGACTTGGGGAGGTATTTGGAGGGTCTTCCGTGTGACCCAGGTGAAAGGAACCAGATAGTGGTCTGACCATGGAAGGGGAATGGGTTGATCGACAGTTAGATCCAGGCAGTTACTAAATATAGGGTCAAGTAGGTTGCCTTTTTCATGGGTCGGAGATGCGACCAATTGGAGCAGTTGCAGGGCTTCCAGATCCTCTAGTAATTCCTGAGCAATATGGTCTGAAGGGGAATTGAAATGGAGATTCAGGTCCCCTAGGATAGTGTGGTTAGGGGAGGACAGGGTTCTTTCCGCTATAATTTCTGGGAGGGACCTGTGGAACACTTTTGCAGGCTCAGGGGGGCGATAGATCAGGGTACCTGAGAAGGAGCTATTTGCGTTAAACTCTATGCGGAATGCTACACTCTCGCACTCAGGGATAGTATCAGCTGTCGTATGACATCGGTACTGGTTCTTCAATATAATCATGTGTGGTGTCCTTTCATTTGGTATTCAAGGGGGTTGTGTATGGTAATACAGCTGGCTTCACATGCCTTTCAGAGTTTAGCCTAAGACTGCTTTGTCCACGTTACCACTAGGATAACTGGTCTACAAGGTTGAATTACAACCAATCATCATAAGGGTTGCTTGGCATGGTACAAAGTGATCACTAGAATTAGTGAGCATTATATACCAGGCCAACTTCTCACACTCGGTACTTCCTTTCCATAGATGCAATTAACCTTTAAATAAGAGCTTGCTGTTTATTTATTTTATTTTTATGTTAATGCCGAGTCGAGTAAACAGCAGCCCAGTGCTGCTGTTGCCCAGGGGGCCTCATGTAAAGGTCAAGAGGGCCGCTTTCGGCCCCTGGGCTGTACTTTGAGTATCACTGGTGTAGAGTCACAAACCACTTGGCTCGGCTATACAAAGTATAGTCCTCCATGAGTAAGAAATTGAGTGAAGAAGGGAATGACCAAAGTGTATGTATAAGGCCTGAACAATAATAACCAACACGGTTAGGTTAGAATAGATAAAGCAGTATGGAAAAAAGGTTGGGTATGGCATAACTAGAGTGCAACAGACTGTACAGATAATCCTCCATAGTTTCCTAATTGTGAAGAATGACAGAGTGATTCTTGTCTAAAACTTGACATGTGTAATCCTAGAACAGTCTTATGTACAGATACAGTACAGTAATGTTCGAAATGTAGAACTACAAAGAGATATAAACACAATATAGATACATCTGTTGTAAAAGAACATAACATACATCACACAATATAATGGCGTCTGTCGTAAAAGAACATGCTGTAGAGTGAACTGGTTGGAGTATAGCAATACATAGAGTGTAATACAAAATGTCAAATTCAAGTACATGAATCATACAGTAATCTTGAAAGAAGATGTAAACTGTGTGAAAACAATCACAGAAATCTCCTAGACTGGTATCGAAACACTCAAAGCCCTCCGGATCAGTCTGTAAGGAATACATGGATTTCCCTGTCCGTGTTTTGACCCATGTCCACTGCCCTCAGTTTGATTATCCATGTAGTTTCCAACCTTCTCAGGACAAGTGTTGTTTTTTTTTTTTGTTTCCAAGGTTTTTGTATATTTTATTAGGAGGTTATAAAAAATATTTGTAATAGCTGACCTAAAGTATTTACATAGGGTTCGATTCATAAAGTTCAATTGGAAAAAATAAAACCTGTTGGTAGGTTCTTCAAGTAGGACAAGTGTTCTGTCTCCTCCTCGAGGGTTACACATAGCCATAGCTATGCCATGGCATTTTATATGGATTAGTTCACTGGCCGCTTGGACAGAGTTAAAGTGCACTGCGAGGGGATCATTGGGGTTGTTGTAAATCGCTCCAATACGTTCGCGAATGCGTTCCTTAAGTGGTCTTATAGGACTGCCTACATAAATTAAACCACAGTGACATACAATACAGTTTAGTGTTGCAGTTGATTACTGCTTCTATGATGTGTGTATGTTGTGTTGTATCGAAGGTTGGTGGTTTTGTTAGCAGCACATTGACATACGTTACACTGCGTACATTTGAAAAAGCCCTTAGGTGTGTCTGGTAGCCATGTATTACTTTGATGTTGTGGCCTAGGTGGGCTGTAGCGGGGGCTCAGTATACTTCTCAGGGCAGTGCCCCAACTATACGTGATTCTGGGTTTTAGATTGATGTACTTGGATAGCGCCCGGTCCAGATTAAGAAGATGCCATTGCCGGTGGAGAATTCTGCACACATCCTGACCATGGGTGTCGTAGCTCGTGATCAGGGCTAGTTTGTGTTCGCCCTATTTCTTCTTCACTTTGTCCACTAAATGGGGCTGGAGCTGTTTGTTCAAATGTTGTACCTGGCCTAGTCTAACACGTTTTCTGTGTATCCCCTTGTCCTAAAACAGCCTCCAACAGATTTAGTTCTTATTAAAAAACAATAGGTGCACTTCCCCCTGCTCCTGAGACCCTCACGGATGAGTAACGCGATTTATAAAAGCCTGATTGATTGACTGATTGATTGATTGATAGGTAGTGTCCCTCCCTGCGGTGCATGTGCTGCCAGCCTAAATCCCCGTTGGCCATACCTGTCATGAAGGTCCAGGCTAGGCTCTGGAAGCCATGAGGCCTGGTGAGGTGCGGCTCAGGGCTTAGGTGCTTTACTATTTTGTGTGGTGCAAAAAGGGTTATCATGCCTCCGCCTGACACTCTGAAGAGCCTTAGAAGAGACAGTGCCAGAGTGACTATGGTCAAGAATAGGTTCCCTCCCTTGGAGAGTCAACAGTGCAACTAATCAGACAGGCTAAGTCTGGTCTTCTGAGGGACAGAGGCTGTTCCATTGATCCCTGAAGATGTCCTGAGAGACACAGGCTGTGACATTCCCCCCAGAGATGCCTTCTGTGGAACAGACCTAGTGTCAGTCCATGTTGAGCCTCATTCTGAAGGGCACACACTGCTGCATGTACTTGTAACTCTCGCTCTCAGAATCGTGGGACTAACCTGTGAGTATTCTCTTTCCAGAGAACTTCCCGGCGCTCCCTCAGAAGAGACCTAGAGATCCAGCGGACACCCCAGGACTGATGCCTGCAGCCGCCACGCTCATTCAGCCACTGAATACAGCTTCAGCTGCCACCCACAGCAGTGAGCACCTCGCCGCAGCCTTGTGGGCGCCTAGTACACTGGCGGTGCTTCCCAGAATGAAGTAAGGATTGTCGTCTGCACTAGAGTGCACATGTTAGAGGCAAAATGTGAAACACAACACAGGAGGACTGATGGAAACAGATTAGCAAGACACTGTGATGAGAGGAGTGTCAGCAAAAGTGTGCACAGGTTAGAGGCGGAATGGGAAACACAACACAGTAGGACTGATGGACACAGACAAGCAAGACACTGTGATGAGATGAGTGTCAGCACAAGTGTGCACAGGTTAGAGGCGGAATATGAAACACAACACAGGTGGACTGATGGACACAGTGATGAGTTGAGTGTCAGCACAAGTGTGCACAAGTTAGAGACAGAATGTGAAACACAACACAGGAGGACTGATGGACACAGACAAGCAAGACACTGTGATGAGATGAGTGTCAGCACAAGTGTGCACATTTTAGAGGCGGAATGTGAAACACAACACAGGAGGACTGATGGAAACAGACGAGCAAGACACTGTGATGGGATGAGTGTCAGCACAAGTGTGCAAAAGACACTGTGATTATATTAGTCTGTCAGCACAAGTGTGCACAGGTTAGAGGCGGAATGTGAAACACAACACAGGAGGACTGATGGAAACAGACGAGCAAGACACTGTGATGAGATGAGTGCCCGCACAAGTGTGCACAGGTTAGAGGCAGAATGTGAAACACAACGCAGGAGGACTGATGGAAACAGACGAGCAAGACACTGTGATGAGATGAGTGCCCGCACAAGTGTGCACAGGTTAGAGGCAGAATGTGAAACACAACACAGGACGACTGATGAAACAGACGAGCAAGACACTGTGATGAGATGAGTGCCCGCACAAGTGTGCACAGGTTAGAGGCAGAATGTGAAACACAACACAGGAGGACTGATGGAAACAGACGAGCAAGACACTGTAATGAGATGAGTGCCCGCACAAGTGTGCACAGGTTAGAGGCAGAATGTGAAACACAACACAGGACGACTGATGAAACAGACGAGCAAGACACTGTGATGAGATGAGTGTCAGCACAAGTGTGCACAGCTTAGAAGCAGAATGTGAAACACAGGAGGACTGATGGAAACAGATGAGCAAGACACTGTGATGATGTTAGTTTGTCAGCACAAGTGTGCACAGGTTAGAGGCAGAATGTGAAACACAACACAGGAGGACTGATGAAACAGACAAGCAATACACTGTGATGAGAGGAGTCTTGCAGCACAAGTGTGCACAGGTTAGAGGCAGAATGTGAAGCACAACACAGGAGGACTGATGGAAACAGACGAGCAAGACACTGTGATGAGATGAGTGTCAGCAAAAGTGTGCACAGGTTAGAGGCAGAATGTGAAACACAACACAGGAGGACTGATGAAACAGACGAGCAAGACACTGTGATGAGATGAGTGTCAGCACAAGTGTGCACAGGTTAGAGGCAGAATATGAAACACAACACAGGTGGACTGATGGCCACAGTGATGAGATGAGTGTCAGCACAAGTGTGCACAGCTTAGAGGCGGAATGTGAAACACAACACAGGAGGACTGATGGAAACAGACGAGCAAGACACTGTGATGAGATGAGTGTCAGCACAAGTGTGCAAAAGACACTGTGATTATATTAGTCTGTCAGCACAAGTATGCACAGGTTAGAGGCGGAATGTGAAACACAACACAGGAGGACTGATGAAACAGACGAGCAAGACACTGTGATGAGATGAGTGCCCGCACAAGTATGCACAGGTTAGAGGCGGAATGTGAAACACAACACAGGATGACTGATGAAACAGACGAGCAAGACACTGTGATGAGATGAGTGTCTGCACAAGTGTGCACAGGTTAGAGGCAGAATGTGAAACACAACACAGGAGGACTGATGGAAACAGACGAGCAAGACACTGTGATGAGATGAGTGTCAGCACAAGTGTGCACAAGTTAGAGACAGAATGTGAAACACAACACAGGAGGACTGATGGACACAGACAAGCAAGACACTGTGATGAGATGAGTGTCAGCACAAGTGTGCACATTTTAGAGGCGGAATGTGAAACACAACACAGGAGGACTGATGGAAACAGACGAGCAAGACACTGTGATGAGATGAGTGTCAGCACAAGTGTGCAAAAGACACTGTGATTATATTAGTCTGTCAGCACAAGTGTGCACAGGTTAGAGGCGGAATGTGAAACACAACACAGGAGGACTGATGGAAACAGACGAGCAAGACACTGTGATGAGATGAGTGCCCGCACAAGTGTGCACAGGTTAGAGGCAGAATGTGAAACACAACACAGGAGGACTGATGGAAACAGACGAGCAAGACACTGTGATGAGATGAGTGCCCGCACAAGTGTGCACAGGTTAGAGGCAGAATGTGAAACACAACACAGGATGACTGATGAAACAGACGAGCAAGACACTGTGATGAGATGAGTGCCCGCACAAGTGTGCACAGGTTAGAGGCAGAATGTGAAACACAACACAGGAGGACTGATGGAAACAGACGAGCAAGACACTGTGATGAGATGAGTGTCAGCACAAGTGTGCACAGCTTAGAAGCAGAATGTGAAACACAGGAGGACTGATGGAAACAGATGAGCAAGACACTGTGATGATGTTAGTTTGTCAGCACAAGTGTGCACAGGTTAGAGGCAGAATGTGAAACACAACACAGGAGGACTGATGAAACAGACAAGCAATACACTGTGATGAGAGGAGTCTTGCAGCACAAGTGTGCACAGGTTAGAGGCAGAATGTGAAGCACAACACAGGAGGACTGATGGAAACAGACGAGCAAGACACTGTGATGAGATGAGTGTCAGCAAAAGTGTGCACAGGTTAGAGGCAGAATGTGAAACACAACACAGGAGGACTGATGAAACAGACAAGCAAGACACTGTGATGAGATGAGTGTCAGCACAAGTGTGCACAGCTTAGAGGCAGAATGTGAAACACAACACAGGAGGACTGATGGAAACCGACGAGCAAGACACTGTGATGAGATGAGTGTCAGCACAAGTGTGCAAAAGACACTGTGATTATATTAGTCTGTCAGCACAAGTATGCACAGGTTAGAGGCGGAATGTGAAACACAACACAGGAGGACTGATGAAACAGACGAGCAAGACACTGTGATGAGATGAGTGCCCGCACAAGTATGCACAGGTTAGAGGCGGAATGTGAAACACAACACAGGATGACTGATGAAACAGACGAGCAAGACACTGTGATGAGATGAGTGTCCGCACAAGTGTGCACAGGTTAGAGGCAGAATGTGGAACACAACACAGGAGGACTGATGGAAACAGACGAGCAAGACACTGTGATGAGATGAGTGTCAGCACAAGTGTGCACAGCTTAGAAGCAGAATGTGAAACACAGGAGGACTGATGGAAACAGATGAGCAAGACACTGTGATGATGTTAGTTTGTCAGCACAAGTGTGCACAGGTTAGAGGCAGAATGTGAAACACAACACAGGAGGACTGATGAAACAGACAAGCAATACACTGTGATGAGAGGAGTCTTGCAGCACAAGTGTGCACAGGTTAGAGGCAGAATGTGAAGCACAACACAGGAGGACTGATGGAAACAGACGAGAAAGACACTGTGATGAGATGAGTGTCAGCAAAAGTGTGCACAGGTTAGAGGCAGAATGTGAAACACAACACAGGATGACTGATGAAACAGACAAGCAAGGCACTGTGATGAGATGAGTGCCCGCACAAGTGTGCACAGGTTAGAGGCAGAATGTGAAACACAACACAGGAGGACTGATGGAAACAGACGAGCAAGACACTGTGATGAGATGAGTGTCAGCACAAGTGTGCACAGCTTAGAAGCAGAATGTGAAACACAGGAGGACTGATGGAAACAGATGAGCAAGACACTGTGATGATGTTAGTTTGTCAGCACAAGTGTGCACAGGTTAGAGGCAGAATGTGAAACACAACACAGGAGGACTGATGAAACAGACAAGCAATACACTGTGATGAGAGGAGTCTTGCAGCACAAGTGTGCACAGGTTAGAGGCAGAATGTGAAGCACAACACAGGAGGACTGATGGAAACAGACGAGCAAGACACTGTGATGAGATGAGTGTCAGCAAAAGTGTGCACAGGTTAGAGGCAGAATGTGAAACACAACACAGGAGGACTGATGAAACAGACAAGCAAGACACTGTGATGAGATGAGTGTCAGCACAAGTGTGCACAGCTTAGAGGCGGAATGTGAAACACAACACAGGAGGACTGATGGAAACCGACGAGCAAGACACTGTGATGAGATGAGTGTCAGCACAAGTGTGCAAAAGACACTGTGATTATATTAGTCTGTCAGCACAAGTATGCACAGGTTAGAGGCGGAATGTGAAACACAACACAGGAGGACTGATGAAACAGACGAGCAAGACACTGTGATGAGATGAGTGCCCGCACAAGTATGCACAGGTTAGAGGCGGAATGTGAAACACAACACAGGATGACTGATGAAACAGACGAGCAAGACACTGTGATGAGATGAGTGTCTGCACAAGTGTGCACAGGTTAGAGGCAGAATGTGAAACACAACACAGGAGGACTGATGGAAACAGACGAGCAAGACACTGTGATGAGATGAGTGTCAGCACAAGTGTGCAAAAGACACTGTGATTATATTAGTCTGTCAGCACAAGTATGCACAGGTTAGAGGCGGAATGTGAAACACAACACAGGAGGACTGATGAAACAGACGAGCAAGACACTGTGATGAGATGAGTGCCCGCACAAGTATGCACAGGTTAGAGGCGGAATGTGAAACACAACACAGGATGACTGATGAAACAGACGAGCAAGACACTGTGATGAGATGAGTGTCTGCACAAGTGTGCACAGGTTAGAGGCAGAATGTGAAACACAACACAGGAGGACTGATGGAAACAGACGAGCAAGACACTGTGATGAGATGAGTGTCAGCACAAGTGTGCACAAGTTAGAGACAGAATGTGAAACACAACACAGGAGGACTGATGGACACAGACAAGCAAGACACTGTGATGAGATGAGTGTCAGCACAAGTGTGCACATTTTAGAGGCGGAATGTGAAACACAACACAGGAGGACTGATGGAAACAGACGAGCAAGACACTGTGATGAGATGAGTGTCAGCACAAGTGTGCAAAAGACACTGTGATTATATTAGTCTGTCAGCACAAGTGTGCACAGGTTAGAGGCGGAATGTGAAACACAACACAGGAGGACTGATGGAAACAGACGAGCAAGACACTGTGATGAGATGAGTGCCCGCACAAGTGTGCACAGGTTAGAGGCAGAATGTGAAACACAACACAGGAGGACTGATGGAAACAGACGAGCAAGACACTGTGATGAGATGAGTGCCCGCACAAGTGTGCACAGGTTAGAGGCAGAATGTGAAACACAACACAGGATGACTGATGAAACAGACGAGCAAGACACTGTGATGAGATGAGTGCCCGCACAAGTGTGCACAGGTTAGAGGCAGAATGTGAAACACAACACAGGAGGACTGATGGAAACAGACGAGCAAGACACTGTGATGAGATGAGTGTCAGCACAAGTGTGCACAGCTTAGAAGCAGAATGTGAAACACAGGAGGACTGATGGAAACAGATGAGCAAGACACTGTGATGATGTTAGTTTGTCAGCACAAGTGTGCACAGGTTAGAGGCAGAATGTGAAACACAACACAGGAGGACTGATGAAACAGACAAGCAATACACTGTGATGAGAGGAGTCTTGCAGCACAAGTGTGCACAGGTTAGAGGCAGAATGTGAAGCACAACACAGGAGGACTGATGGAAACAGACGAGCAAGACACTGTGATGAGATGAGTGTCAGCAAAAGTGTGCACAGGTTAGAGGCAGAATGTGAAACACAACACAGGAGGACTGATGAAACAGACAAGCAAGACACTGTGATGAGATGAGTGTCAGCACAAGTGTGCACAGCTTAGAGGCAGAATGTGAAACACAACACAGGAGGACTGATGGAAACCGACGAGCAAGACACTGTGATGAGATGAGTGTCAGCACAAGTGTGCAAAAGACACTGTGATTATATTAGTCTGTCAGCACAAGTATGCACAGGTTAGAGGCGGAATGTGAAACACAACACAGGAGGACTGATGAAACAGACGAGCAAGACACTGTGATGAGATGAGTGCCCGCACAAGTATGCACAGGTTAGAGGCGGAATGTGAAACACAACACAGGATGACTGATGAAACAGACGAGCAAGACACTGTGATGAGATGAGTGTCCGCACAAGTGTGCACAGGTTAGAGGCAGAATGTGGAACACAACACAGGAGGACTGATGGAAACAGACGAGCAAGACACTGTGATGAGATGAGTGTCAGCACAAGTGTGCACAGCTTAGAAGCAGAATGTGAAACACAGGAGGACTGATGGAAACAGATGAGCAAGACACTGTGATGATGTTAGTTTGTCAGCACAAGTGTGCACAGGTTAGAGGCAGAATGTGAAACACAACACAGGAGGACTGATGAAACAGACAAGCAATACACTGTGATGAGAGGAGTCTTGCAGCACAAGTGTGCACAGGTTAGAGGCAGAATGTGAAGCACAACACAGGAGGACTGATGGAAACAGACGAGAAAGACACTGTGATGAGATGAGTGTCAGCAAAAGTGTGCACAGGTTAGAGGCAGAATGTGAAACACAACACAGGATGACTGATGAAACAGACAAGCAAGGCACTGTGATGAGATGAGTGCCCGCACAAGTGTGCACAGGTTAGAGGCAGAATGTGAAACACAACACAGGAGGACTGATGGAAACAGACGAGCAAGACACTGTGATGAGATGAGTGTCAGCACAAGTGTGCACAGCTTAGAAGCAGAATGTGAAACACAGGAGGACTGATGGAAACAGATGAGCAAGACACTGTGATGATGTTAGTTTGTCAGCACAAGTGTGCACAGGTTAGAGGCAGAATGTGAAACACAACACAGGAGGACTGATGAAACAGACAAGCAATACACTGTGATGAGAGGAGTCTTGCAGCACAAGTGTGCACAGGTTAGAGGCAGAATGTGAAGCACAACACAGGAGGACTGATGGAAACAGACGAGCAAGACACTGTGATGAGATGAGTGTCAGCAAAAGTGTGCACAGGTTAGAGGCAGAATGTGAAACACAACACAGGAGGACTGATGAAACAGACAAGCAAGACACTGTGATGAGATGAGTGTCAGCACAAGTGTGCACAGCTTAGAGGCGGAATGTGAAACACAACACAGGAGGACTGATGGAAACCGACGAGCAAGACACTGTGATGAGATGAGTGTCAGCACAAGTGTGCAAAAGACACTGTGATTATATTAGTCTGTCAGCACAAGTATGCACAGGTTAGAGGCGGAATGTGAAACACAACACAGGAGGACTGATGAAACAGACGAGCAAGACACTGTGATGAGATGAGTGCCCGCACAAGTATGCACAGGTTAGAGGCGGAATGTGAAACACAACACAGGATGACTGATGAAACAGACGAGCAAGACACTGTGATGAGATGAGTGTCCGCACAAGTGTGCACAGGTTAGAGGCAGAATGTGGAACACAACACAGGAGGACTGATGGAAACAGACGAGCAAGACACTGTGATGAGATGAGTGTCAGCACAAGTGTGCACAGCTTAGAAGCAGAATGTGAAACACAGGAGGACTGATGGAAACAGATGAGCAAGACACTGTGATGATGTTAGTTTGTCAGCACAAGTGTGCACAGGTTAGAGGCAGAATGTGAAACACAACACAGGAGGACTGATGAAACAGACAAGCAATACACTGTGATGAGAGGAGTCTTGCAGCACAAGTGTGCACAGGTTAGAGGCAGAATGTGAAGCACAACACAGGAGGACTGATGGAAACAGACGAGAAAGACACTGTGATGAGATGAGTGTCAGCAAAAGTGTGCACAGGTTAGAGGCAGAATGTGAAACACAACACAGGATGACTGATGAAACAGACAAGCAAGGCACTGTGATGAGATGAGTGTCAGCACAAGTGTGCACATTTTAGAGGCGGAATGTGAAACACAACACAGGAGGACTGATGGAAACAGACGAGCAAGACACTGTGATGAGATGAGTGTCAGCACAAGTGTGCAAAAGACACTGTGATTATATTAGTCTGTCAGCACAAGTATGCACAGGTTAGAGGCGGAATGTGAAACACAACACAGGAGGACTGATGAAACAGACGAGCAAGACACTGTGATGAGATGAGTGCCCGCACAAGTATGCACAGGTTAGAGGCGGAATGTGAAACACAACACAGGATGACTGATGAAACAGACGAGCAAGACACTGTGATGAGATGAGTGTCCGCACAAGTGTGCACAGGTTAGAGGCAGAATGTGAAACACAACACAGGAGGACTGATGGAAACAGACGAGCAAGACACTGTGATGAGATGAGTGTCAGCACAAGTGTGCACAGCTTAGAAGCAGAATGTGAAACACACGAGGACTGATGGAAACAGATGAGCAAGACACTGTGATGATGTTAGTTTGTCAGCACAAGTGTGCACAGGTTAGAGGCAGAATGTGAAACACAACACAGGAGGACTGATGGAAACAGACAAGCAAGACACTGTGATGAGATGAGTGTCAGCACAAGTGTGCACATGTTAGAGGCGGAATGTGAAACACAACACAGGAGGACTGATGGAAACAGACGAGCAAGACACTGTGATGAGAGGAGTCTGTCAGCACAAGTGTGGACAGGTTAGAGGCAGAATGTGATGCATCTGTTTGAACAATGAATTCTTTGGAGTAATCTGGACTTTGTAGAATTGGTGCTGTGCACATGGCCTGCTTCAGGTCATCAAATGCCTTTTGACAGCTAACTGTCCACTGAACTTTCTTGGGCATTTTCTTAGAGGTTAAGTCATTCACTATGGATCCATAGCCTTTAGCAAATCTTCTATAGTACCCAGTAAGGCCCAAGAAAGATCGGACCTGAGTCTGGGTGTTGGAACAACCCAGTCCATGATGTTCTGGATTTAGGTCGGCAATAGTTGAACCTGGCCTCCACCTACAAGGTGGCCCATGTACACAGACTGACTCTGCCCTATCTGGCACTTGGTGGCCTTGATTGTTAGGCCTGCTTTCTGCAGGGCCTTCAACACATTTCTCAGGTGGACCAGGTGATCCTCCCAGGTGGAGCTAAAGACAGCAATATCATCTAGAAATGGTGCACCTTTGTCTTCCAGGCCTGTAAGGGCTTTGTTCACCAACCTTTGAAAAGTGGCAGGTGCATTCTTTAAACCATAGGGAATCACCGCAAACTGGTAGTGCCCACTAGGAGTAGAAAATGCTGTTTTTGGCTTTGCGTCATCAGCTAATCTGATCTGCCAGTAGCCAGCTGTCAAGTCAAATGTGCTCAGAAACTTGGCTGAGGCCAAAGTATCATAAGCTTATCTGCCCTTGGAATTGGATAAGCATCTGTCCTAGTGACTGCATTGAGGCCCCTGTAGTCAACACAAAACCTCATTTCTCTCTTGCCACCATGGGTGTGAGGTTTGGGGACTAAGACTACTGGACTAGCCCAAGGACTATCTGCGGGTTCAATAACTTCCAATTCTAACATATTCTGGACTTCAGTCCTGATACAGGCCCTGGCATGGTCAGGTTGCCTGTACATCTTATTTTTAACAGGCAGACTGTCCCCAGTGTCCACTTTATGAGTGCACCAGCTAGTCTGACTTGGAGTCAGTGAGAACATATGTCTGAACTGACTGAGCACCTGTCTACTAGCAGTTTGCTGCTGCCAAGGCTACACCAACTACTGAACCATCATCAGGGTTCTGAAAAAGCAGGTCTGGGACAGGGTCACTCTCTTCCTCCTGTCCCTCATCGGTAGCCAAGAGCAAGCCCATGTCTGCCCTGTCAACATAACGTTTGAGCCTTTTGACATGAAGCACCCTGTCGGGGCTCCTGGGAGTTCCTAGGTCCACCAGGTAGTGACCTCTCCTTTTTGCTCAATTATAGTATGAGGGCCACTCCACTTGTCCTGGAGAGCTGCTGGGGCCAGTGGCTCCAACACCCACACTTTCTGCCCTGGCTGGTAAACAGTCAGCACAGCCTTTTGGCCATGCCAGGCTTTCTGTAATTCCTGGCTAGCCTCAAGGTTTTTAGTTGCATTCTTCATGTACTCAGCCATCCTGGAGCAGAGACCACTGGATTTTTTTTAGATGCCCTATTCTGCATAAATTTCTTACCAAGGTAGGAATTGCCACGTTGTCCCGTAATCACCATAACCGGTTTACATAAAAAATCCGGCTAACCTCGCATACTAAATTTGATGTGTCTTCTCCAGCCCTCAAAGACAATACAGTTACAATGTGAGCCGTTCCCCCTCCCGAGTTTTGTACCGCGAGTTGGGCAACATATCAACAAGAATTACACTCGGTTAACCACAGGTATGAGCCATCATTCTCTATGGATTTAAGTGACATGTACTAGCCTAGATTCCCTTATATTCCTCAATGGTCCAGTGTGCTAAGCACCCTTTGTATATGTCTTTCCAGATATAACCATTTCTTTGCGAATTACCGACACCAAGGCATACTCCTTGCCACGTGCAGGTAAAAGTCCACTTCTATGTGCGGAGTCACTGTTTATTTTTATTTATCACAACACTATGATATACAACTCTGACACCCATTCTGTATATTGTTACAGACTCACTGTTCCCAGTCCCCGTCCTGAAGAGAACCCTCAATACTCGGGTTCGAAACGCGTCGACACCTCCACCCTGTGGTTACTCAAAAGGGTGCATCTAGGAAAAGAAATTGTCCATCACTTGGGATCCTAGCTGTGCAACCCAACATAAACATTGAACCACAGATTTGTCAGGCAGGCAGGCGTCCCATTCCATCTGTCCCCGCCTGTCCCTTGGTTTCACATTTCCACGGACTGGTTGTTCTCTTGCTTCTTGCACGAATTTTTCACTGTTGATAAATGCAATTAATTTGTGAATACTGAATTTCTTCATTGTTTTTGGTGTGTCATTTCTCTTTGTTTTCATTTGTTTTGCTTCATTCATATTGTAAATATTGTATATTTGTACTTTTGTATATGTGTAGATATTGTACCCATGAAATCACTGTCGTGACAGTCCTTGGTTTGCCCTTGTGTTTTTGAAATTTTGAAAAACCAGATAAAAAGAAAATAAATTTGCTTTGGTACTTATGACTGTGGCTACGTAGTACATATTGACTGCGTTGCTTTTACTCACGATATGAATTTTCCCTATCCAGCCACTTTGTTCTGTTTACCCTTTTCTTGGAAGGCACCTGGTCCATTCTTCCAGGATCCAGGGCCTGTTCAGTGGATGACATATTTGCCTGTGACCTAGTCATAGCAAACACATCTGCAGGGATGCCCAGCATTTCTGCATGAATCCTGAGCTCCACTTCAGCCCAAGCAGATGTTTCTAATTCATTACCAAGCAAGCATTCAATAGGGAGGTCTGCACTGACCACAACCTTCTTAGTGCCAGTTACCCCTTCCCAGGTGAAATTAACAACTGCCAAGGAATGGTCTGTCCTGACATTGCTAGCATTGGTCACTTGGTACATCTCACCAAGTATGATTTGCTCAGGAGCCACAAGATCTTTTGTCACCACTGTGACACTTGCTCCTGTGTCCCCGAATGCCAAAGCCTCTTTTCCATTTATCAAGGGCTGCTGTCTGTATTTGCCCAGATTACTGGGACTCACAAAGGAGGACATATCCATGCCTCCATCACAGATCAGTAAATCCTGAGTTGGGACTCTGACTAGGCCAGAGTCCATCTCAGACCCCAGGGTTAACCCTACTACACCCTTATTCTGAGTACCACCACTTAGAGCTGAACTAGGGGGAACAGTTGCCTTAGGGGCAATGGTGGCTGGAGTTGAGTCTTTGGACTTGGTAAAATCACTAGTCCAACGGGTTTTCTGCTTACAGATTTTACACCATGGTTTCTTTCAGCCTTTTCCTTTGTTAGATTGAGAATCCCCACCAGATGTAGATTTTTGGGGCCCTTGAGAAGACTTCTGGACTTTACCCTTGTCCCCACCCTTATAAGAGTTATTAGACTCCTGCTTCTTAGAGTCACCTTGGTTCTGAACTTTCTGCCTCACCCTGGTTCTTACCCATTTGTCTGCCTTATTTGCCAATTCTTGGGGAGAGGTCAGATCAGAGTCCACCAGGTACTGATGCAACAACTGATTTTGACAATTATTAAGGATCTGCTCCCTCATAATTAAGTTCTACAATCCTTTAAAATCACACACCTTACTGCCAAGTAACAAGCCCTCCAGAGCCTTAGTAGCACATCTACAAAGTCAACCCAGTCTTGAGTCTGTGCCTTTTGGGTATCTCTGAACTTAATCCTGTATTGTTCAGTGGCTAGGCCAAACCCATCAATAAGAGCACTCTTCAAGACTTTGTAATTAGCAGCATCCTCTTCTCTCACAGTGAGGAGCTTGTCTCTGCCTTTGTATGCAAAGGAGAACCACAAGATTGCTACCCACTGCTCCTGAGGGACCCTCTGTACTTTACAGGCCCTCTCAAGTGCAGTTATCCATTTGTGGATATCATCCCCACTCTGGTAGGGAGGGACAATCTTGTTCAGGTTCCTATGGTCATGAGTATGTTCTCTACCTCTAGGGACACTGTAGCTGCCACCATGGGGCTCTAGCCCCTCTCTTCTTGAAGCTCTCTGAAGCTCCAGGGGTTCCCTGTCTAAGACCAGCTGCTCTCTCTTGATCCTAAACTTAGCTTCTTCAAACTTGAGCAGTCTGCACTTTCTATTAAAGGAGGACTCTCTCCTGTAGGAGGCTGAGGACTCGAGAGACAGATGTACGTAAATGATTAGACTCCTGAGAAGGAGATCTAGACCTTCTAGGTACACTGTGAACTCCTCCTGGAGGGGTGAAGAGAGGGCCACTGGGGTTCTCTTCTTCATCCACAGGGAGAATTTGATTGTCTAGGTTAGAATCATTCTGATCCTCCTGGTCAGAATCAAGGTCTAGGTCTTGGATGGTTTCACCTCCTTGCCTTTCCTCTTCTGCTGCCCCACCCATCCTGCCTGTCTCATCAGACCCTGGGGTCTTTCTGAGGTCATCTACAAGCAACAACTGTATGAGATGTTGTGTGGTTGGGCTTTTCCCTGTATTCACTTTCCTAGAGGAACACATAGACCTCAATTCTTGGTATGATACATGGTCATACTTAGATGGCAGAGGCCCACTGGCTCCTGCCCTTGAAGACATAACTAGTGTGGTGTGGTGTGTGCACCTACCTACTCTAGTGGGACTACTAAACTCTCTTGAGTTGTAGAAAGGGTGTGCTAAGCCCTTGACACACAACTCTAAGTTCAGTAGAACTTACTGTATTCTATTCTTGATTTATATGTACCTATGTACCTATAGTGGTTTTCGGTTAGTCACTCAATGAGATTATTTGGTAGAGCAATAGCAAGCTTGAATCCAACTGCTGCACACCAATGTGAGAAGTTGACCTGGCATATGCTGGCTACTAGTTCTAGTGGGCACCTTGCACCAGTCCAAACAACCCTTATTGATGATAGGTTTAAGACAACCTTTATTGAAAGCTATCCTAGTGGTAGCAGTGGAGAGCAGCCTTCAGGCTAAGTCTAGAGTGGTCCCTTGCTCACTTTGCCACTTGATTCAAGCTAGCCTGCCTGATGACAGCTGAAATGCCAGAAACAGGTCCCAGGATGCTTGTTTCAGGTCCAGGGAAGACATGGCTTGGCAGTTCGGGCTGGACTGTTCCCATGAGGCACAGGGTCAAACTGATTTGCATATGGCCATGTCTGAACTGGGGTGGTGGAGTGAGCTAAAGAATGATGATGGATTAAACCCAGATCAGTTGACTGGGGATGAGTGTTTGATTTGCTCAAGCGCTCCGTCCATCATCCCCTTTGGTATAGCTTTGTTCGCCCTAAGTTGGCAGGGTATGCCCAGACGTGGTTCCCTTGCTCACTTTGCCACGGATTCTAGCTAGCCAGGCTGATGACGGCTGAAATGCCAGAAACCGGTCCCAGGATGCTTGTTTCAGGTCCAGGGAGGACATGGCTTGGCAGTTCGGGCTGGACTGTTCCCATGAGGCACAGGGTCAGACTGATTTGCATATGGCCATGCCTGAACTGGGATGGTGGAGTGAGCTAAAGAATGATGATGGATTAAACTCAGATCAGTTGACTGGGGGTGAGTGTTTGATTTGCTCAAGTACTACGTCCATCATCCCCTTTGGTATCGCTTTGTTCACCCTAAGTTGGCAGGGTATGCCCAGACGTGGGTCCCTTGCTCACTTTGTCACTGGATGCAAGCTAGCCTGGCTGATGACGGCTGAAATGCCAGAAACCGGTCCCAGGATGCTTGTTTCCGGTCCAAGGAAGACATGGCTTGGCAGTTCGGGCTGGACTGTTCCCATGAGGCACTGGGTCAGACTGATTTGCATTTGGGCATGTCTGAACTGGGGTGGTGGAGTGAGCTAAAGAATGATGATGGATTAAACCGAGATCAGTTGACTAGGGGTAAGTATTTGATTTGCTCAAGCGCTCCGCCCACCATCCCCTTTGGTATCGCTTAATTCTAGAGTGTAAAGCAGAATGGTTTACCAGATTATAACCTCTTGAATGGCCAAATGAAAGGGAAACCACACAAGGTATATATAAAATATATGTATTTATTACTAAACACTGTCTACTAATCTCTTTATGAGATTAGAGAACAAGATACACAATATCAACACAATAGAACTTCAGTAAATAGCACAATAGACAATGGGCCCCAGGGGGAGACCAAACCATATATTAAGAAACTGGTATAAGAACCATGACTTGACTGGACACAGTGCCTAGAGCCTGTAGAATCGCCGGGACCACAAGGAACCACTCAAGGTAGGGACACAGGGGACCCACTAGGGACGTGTGCAGTGTGAGAACACAGCCGCGAGCTCCGTTAGCTTTTATCGGGATAGTCGCGGTTGGAATTTTAAAGTTTAAGGACACTTAGGAGCGCTCTTTGAGCAAACCCCTTTAGACTTAGGGGGTTCTAGGGCCAACACCCACGGGAGCACCAGAGTACTCAAGTTACCTCACTCAGGGAAGCCGGGTGCATAGGTGTCAAATGGTGTTGGGTCGCGTCATTGTTTTCAATGGCCAACTGCTGCAAAGTGCTGCTGCCAGGAAGAAGGAAAGTGTCTAGAGGGATCCAAGCCTGGATCGAAGATGAGAAGAACATGAAAGCAGAGGGGGCGGAGTCTGGGTCACTTGCCAGTGACCAGGGGTACAATAGACCAATGCCCACCGATTTCAGGTGCAAAGAGGTGAATTTTGAATCTGCAGCCACTGGGACCAGGAGATGTCCACAACAACCAGGATCCCATTCGAGCTGCCCCACAAAGGATGTCAAGTGCTATGTTGTCGGTGCTTGGATTGAACACAAGAAGCCTTGGCAACAGCAACCCACGTAGGAAGAGAAAAGATGCTTCGGTTCGGAACAGCAAGGTCCGGGGGACTCCCCAAGCAATGGAGAGTCAGGGCACATCTGGAGCAACCAGGGAAGCCCAATCAAAGTTACAGTTGTCTTCACAGGGACACACTAGTCGACGGACCAGGGATCGCGAAGGGACCTCAAGAGAAAACACGAAGGGCCAGCTCACGGAACACTCATGGAGTATAGTCTGGCAATCTTCGGTGGAATTACTGCTCGGGGTCAGGGCTACAAGTAACCCAAAGCTCAGCCTCAGAGGTTGCCTCAAATGATGTTTTTGCAAATGGTCGCGGTGTCCAGGGGTTCAGGTTGCATGGTTTCCACGTGGGAAACAGGCCTCAGACTTGCTGAGTGCATAGATCGACCTCAGAGACCACGGAAACCCACCTCCTGAGTTGCAAAATTCTTCGGAGTTCTAAGGAGCTTCGGAGATGCGTCTTTGGTGCCTGACAAGCAGGGGAGTAACTCCTTTACTCCATGGGAGATTCTTCAGTTATCTACTGCCTTGTAGATCATGGAAGTTCCAGGATTATGTATCAGAGTTTCGTCCAGGTAAATCTAAAGTCCTGTAGTCAAGGGTTCCTACTTTATACCCAAGGAAGGGGTGGGACAAACTCTGGGGACCCACCTATGAGAGGGTCAGGAAAGAGGCGTGGCTACACCCATTTACTTTGTCCAGTTTCGCGACAGAGCAGGGGCTGGTAGCCCCTGCAACCAGTTTGAGCTGGACTAAGCACAGGGACACCAAATGTGCCCCCAGTGGAGACATCAAAGCTCTCTTGGAGGCCACCCACCTAGCCCCAATACACTAAAGCCTGTCTGGGAGGTGGTTACACCTCCCTGTGACAGGAAACCTATTGTCCAGGCATCCCCTGCAGGAATTTCGTCCAGCAGCAGGAGGCCAGACTTTTGTCTGTGGCTGCAGCATCCATTTTGTGATGCCAGGGTTCTGTTAAGCTGGTACCCGGTGTACCAGTGTGTACATGTCTCTCCCTTTAGAAGGGTGGAATCCTACCCCAGGACTGGCAGGGAGGTATGATTCCAAGGTGTTTGACACCAAACACGACATGTTTCCTTGCTGCCATTACAAAGTTAGCATTTACCGCAAGGTTATAATCCACTTAAGAGTATATGGTCTGGCTGCATCACAGAACAACCCCGGATGATAGATTCCGAAGGCTGCAGAGGGGCCCTGCTCTTGCATGGGCCCCCTCACACACAAAACCCAGCACCATGCCTTCAGGATTGATAAGGCCTGCCATAGGGGTGACTGTGGTTTATATGTGCAGTGATATAAGGTAGATATAGGGGACCTATATCTAAGTAAGGGGTGCATGCACCACCGTACACAGGCTGCTGTAGCAGACCTGTGGTGTCATTTTGAGTGGTCTCCTAGGGGTGGCGTAATACATGCTGCAGCCCCTGAGAGGCCTCTGGGGTACCTATGCCATAGGTATATAGAATACCATAAGTCCCAGGGACTTATAAGGGCACCCCACAATCCAATCTGGAGTGTACCTAAAGTGCATGCAATCAGTTTAGAGAGGAAGCAGCTAGGCTGGGGTCCTGGATAGCAGGGCCACAGCCAGACTAAAGTCGAAAAACCGTAAAACATCAGCTAAAAGTGGGGGTAACTATAAGAAGCAGATCCTACTCTCCTAGAGTCATCAGAGAAGTTACACCAGCATCTGGTGGACTGTAAGCTGTCTAGCCCAAGAGAAATGGGCAAAAATGCTGATGAGTGGGTTCATGCATGGTCCCTAAGAAGGCCCTGGGTAGTGACCAGGAGAAAGGTGGTCAGGTCCCCCTTCAGCCGAATGAGGAGGTAAGGGTAACAAGAAAAATATGTCAAAAGAGCCCCCAAAAGATGCCAAAGGGGGACGGCCCGAGCCATATCCCACTTAAAGTGGAAGGGGTATCAGAGAAAGACGTTTGAGCCCTTGAAGACTGGGGTGTGTTTTGATTATAATTTGCCAGGACACACCAGAGGGAATGCAAGCTGCATAAAAAAGACACAAACCGGTGACCAGTCCAAGGGTTGGGCAGTGTAGCGATGGGCTGGGAAATTGCCACCAGAGATTCCTATGGGTACATAGAGGCCACCTTAGTAGCCCCTGGGTTGGGAGAACATTGAACCTTTGGCTCTAGGGCCTCTAAGTATGAAGAAATACCAACAGTGGCCAAATATCAATGGAGCAGAGGTGAAGCCTTGGAGGGATACAGGTGCCAGTGGGACCATGGCTATGGGTAAACTCGTTTCCGCAAACCAGATCCTACTAGAAGAGGTGCACAGGATTGTCAACCCTGGCAATGCCTCAAAGTCACATCCTATGGCTTTGGTTCACCTTTAGTGGGGAGGAATTACTGGCCCAACGAAGGTAGCTGTGTCCCCTGCTGACTGGGGAATGACCTGAAAACCTCTCATTGGCCAAACGTAGAGAGGAGGACCCTGCAGAAGACACAGCTTCCGGAGACATGACAGAGCTGGCACCCATGAGACTAGTGACCCCTCAGCAGTGAAGGATGTTTCCCCTTAACCTGGTCCATGATATCCCCTTAGATGGGCACCTGGGGCAGACCATGACCTGGGCCGGTCAATTACTTTTACTGGCCCAAGATGTCTGAGAAGGTCAAGGAGTTTTGCTGCACCAGCCAAGCACTACCTGTTGTGGGGACCCCCTCAGAGAGACTGTGGGTTGGCAATTTCTGATGGATACATCTACCTGTGAATTCCTCACCTTATGAATATCCCCTGCACCAGCATTCTGCAGAATGTTTTCCTAGCTCTCTACACCGACGAGGACGTCACAATGCCACGGCTCCGCTCGTGACTCCGCATGACGTCACTGGAGCCATAAGAGAGCCTGGTCGGCGTGATGACGTCAGTTCCTTTTTAGGTCTTGCTGAACCAACGCGCATGATTTGTTCAGCGAGAGTATAGAAAGGGCTCCCAAAAATGCTCCCAAAGTGCGGATCGGACACAGTTCTTGTGCGTCGGGCATGCGCACACCATCTGTCCGCCTACAACCTGGAGCAATTTTGCGGCCGCTTTGATGTTCTCAGTGAGCCGCTCGGCCACTGAGAACATCAAAGCGGCCGCAAAAGTGCTCACCATTTGACACCCCCTCCCCAGCTCTTGTTCACTTTTCCTCTCACACAGTCCGACGACTTCTGCAGACCAACTTTTCCTTTATTCTTCTGCTCTAATATTGGTTAGTTACTTCTGGTGTATCGCAGTGCTGTGAAACAATATGGACGTGTGATAGGCACCATTTGTTCTGGGGAAAAAAATCACTATCGTTTTACAAGTTGAGGAGAATTATATTTCCTGTTTTTCCTGTGCACCTAAGCCTC
Source organism: Lissotriton vulgaris (assembly GCF_964263255.1). Lineage (NCBI taxonomy): Eukaryota > Metazoa > Chordata > Amphibia > Caudata > Salamandridae > Lissotriton > Lissotriton vulgaris. The sequence goes on from NC_141688.1 coordinate 331,182,626, forward strand.
CTAAAATAAGCTGTCTAGAAGCTAAATTACAACTATAGACGGCAAAGATAATCCTGCTGGGCACACTGTGTGATCTTGGGCATCTCAATTTGTTTGCCTGTCTTAGTTCTAATATCAGCAAACCTTAACGAGCATTTAGAAATGGCCTACACAAACAACTGAATATTTTCGTTACTGCATGGTACCCACCACATCCACATCCACCACCACCACATCCACCACCAAGTCCACCACCTCCACATCCACCACCACTATGTCCACCACCACCATGTCCACCACCACTATGTCCACCACCACCTTGTACAGCACCACCACCACCACACCCACTTCCACCACCACCACGTCCACCACCACCACACTTACCACCACATCCACCACCACTACCACCACCACCACATCATCCACCACCACATCATCCACCACAACCACATCATTCACCGCCAAATCATCCACCACATCCACCACCACCACCACGTCCACCACCACCCCGTCCACTACCACCACATCCACCACCACCATGTTCACCACCACCACACCCACCTCCACCACTACCACGTCCACCATCCACCACCACCACCATCATGTCCACTACCACCACCACCACATTCACCACCACATCTACCACAACCACCACATCCACCACCACATCCACCACTACGTTCACCACCACCACCACATCCACCACCACTACGTCCACCACCACCATCTCCACCACCACTATGTCCACCACAATGTCCAGCACTACCATGTCCACCATCACCACCACCACACCCACCTCCACCACCACCATGTCCACCACCACCTCACCCGCCACCACCACCACATCCACCACCATTACCACCACCACCTGGTCCACCACGTCCACCACCACATCCACCACCACCACGTCCACCACCACCATGTCCACCACTACAATGTCCACCACTACCACGTCCACCACCACCACGTCCACCACCACCACGTCCACTACCACCACTATGCCCACCACCACCACGTCCACCACCACCATGACCACCACCACCTTGTCCACCACCACCACATCCACCACCATCACCACATCCACCACGTCCACCACCATCACATCCACCACCACCATGTCCATGTCCACAACCACCACGTCCACAACCACCACTTCCACCACCACCATGTCCACCACACGACATCCACCACCACTACGTCCACCACCACCATATCCACCACCACTACGTCCACCACCACCATATCCACCACCACCATGTCCACCACCACCACCACACCCACCTCCACGTCCACCACCACCACTACCACCACCACCACGTCGACCTCCACCATGTCCACCACCACCATGTTCACCACCACCACATCCACCACCACTACCTCCACCACCACTACATCCACCACCATGTCCACCACCACCACGTCCACCACCACCACATCCACCACCACCACCACCACACCCACTACCACCATGTCCACCATGTCCACCACCACCAGGTCCACCACGTCCACCACATCCACCACCACCACCATGTCCACCACCACCATGTCCACCACATCAACCACCACCACGTCCACCACCACCACGTTCACCACCACCCCTTCCACTACCATGTCCACCACCACCACCGCCACATCCACCACAACCACCACCATGACCACCACCACCATGTACACCACCACATCCACCACCACCACGTCCACCACCACCACGTCCACAACCACCACGTCCACAACCACCACCTCTATCACAACCACATCCACCACTACCACATCCACCACATCCACCACCACTTCGTCCACCACCACTACGTCCACCACCACTACGTCCACCACCACCATGTCCACCACCATCACGTCCACCACCACCACCACCACACCAACCTCCACCACCACATCCACCACCACTACCACCACCACCACATCCACCACCACCACGTCCACCACCTCCACATTCACCACCACCACGTCTACCACCACCACGTCCACCACCACCACGGCCAACACCACATCCACCACATCCACCCCCACTACTACGTCCACCACCACAACGTCCCCAACACCATGCCCACCCCCACCACATCCACCACCACCACCACACCCACCTCCACCACCACCATGTCCACCACCACACCCACCTCCACCACCACCATGTCCACCACCATGTCCACAACTACCACCACGGCCACCACTATGTCCACCATGAGGCCAATACCACGTCCACCACCACCACGTCTACCTCCAACACCACCATATCAATACCACCACCACATCCACCACCACGTCCACCACCAAGTCCACCACCATATCCACCACTACATCCACCACCACCACGTCCACCACCACCACGTCCACCACCACCATGTCCACCTTCAGGTCCACCACTACCACATCCACCACAACCACATGCACCACCACCATGTCCTCCACCAGCACTTTCACCACCACTACATCTACCACCACCATGTCCACCACCACCACCACGTCCACCACCACGTCCACGTTCACCACCACCTTGTCCACCAGCACCATGTCCACCTTCATGTCCACCACCACCACGTCCACCACGTCCACCACCACATCCACCACTACCACGTCAACTTCTACCACGTCCACCACCACCACGTCCACCACATCCACCACGTCCACCACCCCCACGTCCACCACCGCGTCCACCACCACCACCACCATGTCCACCACCAACACCACCACATCCACCACCACACCCACCACGTCCACTACCACCACATCCACCAACACAACATCCACCACCACTACGTCCACCACCACCATGTCCACCACCACCACCATGTCCACCACCACATCCACCACCACACCCACCACCACCTCCACCACCACATCAACAACCACCACCTCCACCACCACATCCGCCACCACTACGTCCACCACCACCATGTCTATCTATCTATCTATCTATCTATCTATCTATCTATCTATCTATCTATCTATCTATTGCCCTCACTCTATCTATCCCCCTTACTCTATCTATCACACTCACCCTATCTGTCAATCTATCTATCTATCTATCTATCTATCTATCTATCTATCTATCTATCTATCTATCTATCTATCTATCTATCTATCTATCTATCTATCGCTAGCAGACTCCTGCAGGATTACCACCACACCCACCTCCACCACCACCAAGTCCACCACCACTACCACCATGTCCACCACCACTACCACCACCACCACATCCACCACCACATCCACCGCCACCACATCCACCACCACCACAACCACGTCCATGTCCACGACCACCACCACCACATCCACCACCACTACGTCCACCACCACCATGACCACCACCACTACGTCCACCACCACCATATCCACCACCACCACGTCCACCACCACCACACCCACCTCCACCACCACCACGTCGACCACCACCACCACATCCACCACCACTACCACCACCACCACTTCCACCACCACCACGATGCCCACCACATTCACCACCATGTCCACCACCATGTCCACCACAACCACGTCCACCACCACTGCCCCAACCACTACATCCACCACCACTAAGTCCACCACCACCATGTCCATCATGTCCACCACCACATCCACCACCACCACGTCCACCACCACTACGTCCACCACCATTATGTCAACCACTACCACACCCACCACCACCACACCCACCACCACAACATCCACCACCACAACCACATCCACCACCACCACGTCCACAATACCACCTCCACCACCACCACATCCACCATATACACCACCACTACATCCACCACCACTACATCCAAAACCTCGCATACTAAATTTGATGTGTCTTCTCCAGCCCTCAAAGACAATACAGTTACAATGTGAGCCGTTCCCCCTCCCGAGTTTTGTACCGCGAGTTGGGCAACATATCAACAAGAATTACACTCGGTTAACCACAGGTATGAGCCATCATTCTCTATGGATTTAAGTGACATGTACTAGCCTAGATTCCCTTATATTCCTCAATGGTCCAGTGTGCTAAGCACCCTTTGTATATGTCTTTCCAGATATAACCATTTCTTTGCGAATTACCGACACCAAGGCATACTCCTTGCCACGTGCAGGTAAAAGTCCACTTCTATGTGCGGAGTCACTGTTTATTTTTATTTATCACAACACTATGATATACAACTCTGACACCCATTCTGTATATTGTTACAGACTCACTGTTCCCAGTCCCCGTCCTGAAGAGAACCCTCAATACTCGGGTTCGAAACGCGTCAACACCTCCACCCTGTGGTTACTCAAAAGGGTGCATCTAGGAAAAGAAATTGTCCATCACTTGGGATCCTAGCTGTGCAACCCAACATAAACATTGAACCACAGATTTGTCAGGCAGGCAGGCGTCCCATTCCATCTGTCCCCGCCTGTCCCTTGGTTTCACATTTCCACGGACTGGTTGTTCTCTTGCTTCTTGCACGAATTTTTCACTGTTGATAAATGCAATTAATTTGTGAATACTGAATTTCTTCATTGTTTTTGGTGTGTCATTTCTCTTTGTTTTCATTTGTTTTGCTTCATTCATATTGTAAATATTGTATATTTGTACTTTTGTATATGTGTAGATATTGTACCCATGAAATCACTGTCGTGACAGTCCTTGGTTTGCCCTTGTGTTTTTGAAATTTTGAAAAACCAGATAAAAAGAAAATAAATTTGCTTTGGTACTTATGACTGTGGCTACGTAGTACATATTGACTGCGTTGCTTTTACTCACGATATGAATTTTCCCTATCCAGCCACTTTGTTCTGTTTACCCTTTTCTTGGAAGGCACCTGGTCCATTCTTCCAGGATCCAGGGCCTGTTCAGTGGATGACATATTTGCCTGTGACCTAGTCATAGCAAACACATCTGCAGGGATGCCCAGCATTTCTGCATGAATCCTAAGCTCCACTTCAGCCCAAGCAGATGTTTCTAATTCATTACCAAGCAAGCATTCAATAGGGAGGTCTGCACTGACCACAACCTTCTTAGTGCCAGTTACCCCTTCCCAGGTGAAATTAACAACTGCCAAGGAATGGTCTGTCCTGACATTGCTAGCATTGGTCACTTGGTACATCTCACCAAGTATGATTTGCTCAGGAGCCACAAGATCTTTTGTCACCACTGTGACACTTGCTCCTGTGTCCCCGAATGCCAAAGCCTCTTTTCCATTTATCAAGGGCTGCTGTCTGTATTTGCCCAGATTACTGGGACTCACAAAGGAGGACATATCCATGCCTCCATCACAGATCAGTAAATCCTGAGTTGGGACTCTGACTAGGCCAGAGTCCATCTCAGACCCCAGGGTTAACCCTACTACACCCTTATTCTGAGTACCACCACTTAGAGCTGAACTAGGGGGAACAGTTGCCTTAGGGGCAATGGTGGCTGGAGTTGAGTCTTTGGACTTGGTAAAATCACTAGTCCAACGGGTTTTCTGCTTACAGATTTTACACCATGGTTTCTTTTAGCCTTTTCCTTTGTTAGATTGAGAATCCCCACCAGATGTAGATTTTTGGGGCCCTTGAGAAGACTTCTGGACTTTACCCTTGTCCCCACCCTTATAAGAGTTATTAGACTCCTGCTTCTTAGAGTCACCTTGGTTCTGAACTTTCTGCCTCACCCTGGTTCTTACCCATTTGTCTGCCTTATTTGCCAATTCTTGGGGAGAGGTCAGATCAGAGTCCACCAGGTACTGATGCAACAACTGATTTTGACAATTATTAAGGATCTGCTCCCTCATAATTAAGTTCTACAATCCTTTAAAATCACACACCTTACTGCCAAGTAACAAGCCCTCCAGAGCCTTAGTAGCACATCTACAAAGTCAACCCAGTCTTGAGTCTGTGCCTTTTGGGTATCTCTGAACTTAATCCTGTATTGTTCAGTGGCTAGGCCAAACCCATCAATAAGAGCACTCTTCAAGACTTTGTAATTAGCAGCATCCTCTTCTCTCACAGTGAGGAGCTTGTCTCTGCCTTTGTATGCAAAGGAGAACCACAAGATTGCTACCCACTGCTCCTGAGGGACCCTCTGTACTTTACAGGCCCTCTCAAGTGCAGTTATCCATTTGTGGATATCATCCCCACTCTGGTAGGGAGGGACAATCTTGTTCAGGTTCCTATGGTCATGAGTATGTTCTCTACCTCTAGGGACACTGTAGCTGCCACCATGGGGCTCTAGCCCCTCTCTTCTTGAAGCTCTCTGAAGCTCCAGGGGTTCCCTGTCTAAGACCAGCTGCTCTCTCTTGATCCTAAACTTAGCTTCTTCAAACTTGAGCAGTCTGCACTTTCTATTAAAGGAGGACTCTCTCCTGTAGGAGGCTGAGGACTCGAGAGACAGATGTACCAAAATGATTAGACTCCTGAGAAGGAGATCTAGACCTTCTAGGTACACTGTGAACTCCTCCTGGAGGGGTGAAGAGAGGGCCACTGGGGTTCTCTTCTTCATCCACAGGGAGAATTTGATTGTCCAGGTTAGAATCATTCTGATCCTCCTGGTCAGAATCAAGGTCTAGGTCTTGGATGGTTTCACCTCCTTGCCTTTCCTCTTCTGCTGCCCCACCCATCCTGCCTGTCTCATCAGACCCTGGGGTCTTTCTGAGGTCATCTACAAGCAACAACTGTATGAGATGTTGTGTGGTTGGGCTTTTCCCTGTATTCACTTTCCTAGAGGAACACATAGACCTCAATTCTTGGTATGATACATGGTCATACTTAGATGGCAGAGGCCCACTGGCTCCTGCCCTTGAAGACATAACTAGTGTGGTGTGGTGTGTGCACCTACCTACTCTAGTGGGACTACTAAACTCTCTTGAGTTGTAGAAAGGGTGTGCTAAGCCCTTGACACACAACTCTAAGTTCAGTAGAACTTACTGTATTCTATTCTTGATTTATATGTACCTATGTACCTATAGTGGTTTTCGGTTAGTCACTCAATGAGATTATTTGGTAGAGCAATAGCAAGCTTGAATCCAACTGCTGCACACCAATGTGAGAAGTTGACCTGGCATATGCTGGCTACTAGTTCTAGTGGGCACCTTGCACCAGTCCAAACAACCCTTATTGATGATAGGTTTAAGACAACCTTTATTGAAAGCTATCCTAGTGGTAGCAGTGGAGAGCAGCCTTCAGGCTAAGTCTAGAGTGGTCCCTTGCTCACTTTGCCACTTGATTCAAGCTAGCCTGCCTGATGACAGCTGAAATGCCAGAAACAGGTCCCAGGATGCTTGTTTCAGGTCCAGGGAAGACATGGCTTGGCAGTTCGGGCTGGACTGTTCCCATGAGGCACAGGGTCAAACTGATTTGCATATGGCCATGTCTGAACTGGGGTGGTGGAGTGAGCTAAAGAATGATGATGGATTAAACCCAGATCAGTTGACTGGGGATGAGTGTTTGATTTGCTCAAGCGCTCCGTCCATCATCCCCTTTGGTATAGCTTTGTTCGCCCTAAGTTGGCAGGGTATGCCCAGACGTGGTTCCCTTGCTCACTTTGCCACGGATTCTAGCTAGCCAGGCTGATGACGGCTGAAATGCCAGAAACCGGTCCCAGGATGCTTGTTTCAGGTCCAGGGAGGACATGGCTTGGCAGTTCGGGCTGGACTGTTCCCATGAGGCACAGGGTCAGACTGATTTGCATATGGCCATGCCTGAACTGGGATGGTGGAGTGAGCTAAAGAATGATGATGGATTAAACTCAGATCAGTTGACTGGGGGTGAGTGTTTGATTTGCTCAAGTACTACGTCCATCATCCCCTTTGGTATCGCTTTGTTCGCCCTAAGTTGGCAGGGTATGCCCAGACGTGGGTCCCTTGCTCACTTTGTCACTGGATGCAAGCTAGCCTGGCTGATGACGGCTGAAATGCCAGAAACCGGTCCCAGGATGCTTGTTTCCGGTCCAAGGAAGACATGGCTTGGCAGTTCGGGCTGGACTGTTCCCATGAGGCACTGGGTCAGACTGATTTGCATGTGGGCATGTCTGAACTGGGGTGGTGGAGTGAGCTAAAGAATGATGATGGATTAAACCGAGATCAGTTGACTAGGGGTAAGTATTTGATTTGCTCAAGCGCTCCGCCCACCATCCCCTTTGGTATCGCTTAATTCTAGAGTGTAAAGCAGCATGGTTTACCAGATTATAACCTCTTGAATGGCCAAATGAAAGGGAAACCACACAAGGTATATATAAAATATATGTATTTATTACTAAACACTGTCTACTAATCTCTTTATGAGATTAGAGAACAAGATACACAATATCAACACAATAGAACTTCAGTAAATAGCACAATAGACAATGGGCCCCAGGGGGAGACCAAACCATATATTAAGAAACTGGTATAAGAACCATGACTTGACTGGGCACAGTGCCTAGAGCCTGTAGAATCGCCGGGACCACAAGGAACCACTCAAGGTAGGGACACAGGGGACCCACTAGGGACGTGTGCAGTGTGAGAACACAGCCGCGAGCTCCGTTAGCTTTTATCGGGATAGTCGCGGTTGGAATTTTAAAGTTTAAGGACACTTAGGAGCGCTCTTTGAGCAAACCCCTTTAGACTTAGGGGGTTCTAGGGCCAACACCCACGGGAGCACCAGAGTACTCAAGTTACCTCACTCAGGGAAGCCGGGTGCATAGGTGTCAAATGGTGTTGGGTCGCGTCATTGTTTTCAATGGCCAACTGCTGCAAAGTGCTGCTGCCAGGAAGAAGGAAAGTGTCTAGAGGGATCCAAGCCTGGATCGAAGATGAGAAGAACATGAAAGCAGAGGGGGCGGAGTCTGGGTCACTTGCCAGTGACCAGGGGTACAATAGACCAATGCCCACCGATTTCAGGTGCAAAGAGGTGAATTTTGAATCTGCAGCCACTGGGACCAGGAGATGTCCACAACAACCAGGATCCCATTCGAGCTGCCCCACAAAGGATGTCGAGTGCTATGTTGTCGGTGCTTGGATTGAACACAAGAAGCCTTGGCAACAGCAACCCACGTAGGAAGAGAAAAGATGCTTCGGTTCGGAACAGCAAGGTCCGGGGGACTCCCCAAGCAATGGAGAGTCAGGGCACATCTGGAGCAACCAGGGAAGCCCAATCAAAGTTACAGTTGTCTTCACAGGGACCCACTAGTCGACGGACCAGGGATCGCGAAGGGACCTCAAGAGAAAACACGAAGGGCCAGCTCACGGAACACTCATGGAGTATAGTCTGGCAATCTTCGGTGGAATTACTGCTCGGGGTCAGGGCTACAAGTAACCCAAAGCTCAGCCTCAGAGGTTGCCTCAAATGATGTTTTTGCAAATGGTCGCGGTGTCCAGGGGTTCAGGTTGCATGGTTTCCACGTGGGAAACAGGCCTCAGACTTGCTGAGTGCATAGATCGACCTCAGAGACCACGGAAACCCACCTCCTGAGTTGCAAAATTCTTCGGAGTTCTAAGGAGCTTCGGAGATGCGTCTTTGGTGCCTGCCAAGCAGGGGAGTAACTCCTTTACTCCATGGGAGATTCTTCAGTTATCTACTGCCTTGTAGATCATGGAAGTTCCAGGATTATGTATCAGAGTTTCGTCCAGGTAAATCTAAAGTCCTGTAGTCAAGGGTTCCTACTTTATACCCAAGGAAGGGGTGGGACAAACTCTGGGGACCCACCTATGAGAGGGTCAGGAAAGAGGCGTGGCTACACCCATTTACTTTGTCCAGTTTCGCGACAGAGCAGGGGCTGGTAGCCCCTGCAACCAGTTTGAGCTGGACTAAGCACAGGGACACCAAATGTGCCCCCAGTGGAGACATCAAAGCTCTCTTGGAGGCCACCCACCTAGCCCCAATACACTAAAGCCTGTCTGGGAGGTGGTTACACCTCCCTGTGACAGGAAACCTATTGTCCAGGCATCCCCTGCAGGAATTTCGTCCAGCAGCAGGAGGCCAGACTTTTGTCTGTGGCTGCAGCATCCATTTTGTGATGCCAGGGTTCTGTTAAGCTGGTACCCGGTGTACCAGTGTGTACATGTCTCTCCCTTTAGAAGGGTGGAATCCTACCCCAGGACTGGCAGGGAGGTATGATTCCAAGGTGTTTGACACCAAACACGACATGTTTCCTTGCTGCCATTACAAAGTTAGCATTTACCGCAAGGTTATAATCCACTTAAGAGTATATGGTCTGGCTGCATCACAGAACAACCCCGGATGATAGATTCCGAAGGCTGCAGAGGGGCCCTGCTCTTGCATGGGCCCCCTCACACACAAAACCCAGCACCATGCCTTCAGGATTGATAAGGCCTGCCATAGGGGTGACTGTGGTTTATATGTGCAGTGATATAAGGTAGATATAGGGGACCTATATCTAAGTAAGGGGTGCATGCACCACCGTACACAGGCTGCTGTAGCAGACCTGTGGTGTCATTTTGAGTGGTCTCCTAGGGGTGGCGTAATACATGCTGCAGCCCCTGAGAGGCCTCTGGGGTACCTATGCCATAGGTATATAGAATACCATAAGTCCCAGGGACTTATAAGGGCACCCCACAATCCAATCTGGAGTGTACCTAAAGTGCATGCAATCAGTTTAGAGAGGAAGCAGCTAGGCTGGGGTCCTGGATAGCAGGGCCACAGCCAGACTAAAGTCGAAAAACCGTAAAACATCAGCAAAAAGTGGGGGTAACTATAAGAAGCAGATCCTACTCTCCTAGAGTCATCAGAGAAGTTACACCAGCATCTGGTGGACTGTAAGCTGTCTAGCCCAAGAGAAATGGGCAAAAATGCTGATGAGTGGGTTCATGCATGGTCCCTAAGAAGGCCCTGGGTAGTGACCAGGAGAAAGGTGGTCAGGTCCCCCTTCAGCCGAATGAGGAGGTAAGGGTAACAAGAAAAATATGTCAAAAGAGCCCCCAAAAGATGCCAAAGGGGGACGGCCCGAGCCATATCCCACTTAAAGTGGAAGGGGTATCAGAGAAAGACGTTTGAGCCCTTGAAGACTGGGGTGTGTTTTGATTATAATTTGCCAGGACACACCAGAGGGAATGCAAGCTGCATAAAAAAGATACAAACCGGTGACCAGTCCAAGGGTTGGGCAGTGTAGCGATGGGCTGGGAAATTGCCACCAGAGATTCCTATGGGTACATAGAGGCCACCTTAGTAGCCCCTGGGTTGGGAGAACATTGAACCTTTGGCTCTAGGGCCTCTAAGTATGAAGAAATACCAACAGTGGCCAAATATCAATGGAGCAGAGGTGAAGCCTTGGAGGGATACAGGTGCCAGTGGGACCATGGCTATGGGTAAACTCGTTTCCGCAAACCAGATCCTACTAGAAGAGGTGCACAGGATTGTCAACCCTGGCAATGCCTCAAAGTCACATCCTATGGCTTTGGTTCACCTTTAGTGGGGAGGAATTACTGGCCCAGCGAAGGTAGCTGTGTCCCCTGCTGACTGGGGAATGACCTGAAAACCTCTCATTGGCCAAACGTAGAGAGGAGGACCCTGCAGAAGACACAGCTTCCGGAGACATGACAGAGCTGGCACCCATGAGACTAGTGACCCCTCAGCAGTGAAGGATGTTTCCCCTTAACCTGGTCCATGATATCCCCTTAGATGGGCACCTGGGGCAGACCATGACCTGGGCCGGTCAATTACTTTTACTGGCCCAAGATGTCTGAGAAGGTCAAGGAGTTTTGCTGCACCAGCCAAGCACTACCTGTTGTGGGGACCCCCTCAGAGAGACTGTGGGTTGGCAATTTCTGATGGATACATCTACCTGTGAATTCCTCACCTTATGAATATCCCCTGCACCAGCATTCTGCAGAATGTTTTCCTAGCTCTCTACACCGACGAGGACGTCACAATGCCACGGCTCCGCTCGTGACTCCGCATGACGTCACTGGAGCCATAAGAGAGCCTGGTCGGCGTGATGACGTCAGTTCCTTTTTAGGTCTTGCTGAACCAACGCGCATGATTTGTTCAGCGAGAGTATAGAAAGGGCTCCCAAAAATGCTCCCAAAGTGCGGATCGGACACAGTTCTTGTGCGCCGGGCATGCGCACACCATCTGTCCGCCTACAACCTGGAGCAATTTCGCGGCCGCTTTGATGTTCTCAGTGAGCCGCTCGGCCACTGAGAACATCAAAGCGGCCGCAAAAGTGCTCACCATTTGACACCCCCTCCCCAGCTCTTGTTCACTTTTCCTCTCACACAGTCCGACGACTTCTGCAGACCAACTTTTCCTTTATTCTTCTGCTCTAATATTGGTTAGTTACTTCTGGTGTATCGCAGTGCTGTGAAACAATATGGACGTGTGATAGGCACCATTTGTTCTGGGAAAAAAAATCACTATCGTTTTACAAGTTGAGGAGAATTATATTTCCTGTTTTTCCTGTGCACCTAAGCCTCCTAAAATAAGCTGTCTAGAAGCTAAATTACAACTATAGACGGCAAAGATAATCCTGCTGGGCACACTGTGTGATCTTGGGCATCTCAATTTGTTTGCCTGTCTTAGTTCTAATATCAGCAAACCTTAACGAGCATTTAGAAATGGCCTACACAAACAACTGAATATTTTCGTTACTGCATGGTACCCACCACATCCACATCCACCACCACCACATCCACCACCAAGTCCACCACCTCCACATCCACCACCACTATGTCCACCACCACCATGTCCACCACCACTATGTCCACCACCACCTTGTACAGCACCACCACCACCACACCCACTTCCACCACCACCACGTCCACCACCACCACACTTACCACCACATCCACCACCACTACCACCACCTCCACATCATCCACCACCACATCATCCACCACAACCACATCATTCACCGCCAAATCATCCACCACATCCACCACCACCACCACGTCCACCACCACCCCGTCCACTACCACCACATCCACCACCACCATGTTCACCACCACCACACCCACCTCCACCACTACCACGTCCACCATCCACCACCACCACCATCATGTCCACTACCACCACCACCACATTCACCACCACATCTACCACAACCCCCACATCCACCACCACATCCACCACTACGTTCACCACCACCACCACATCCACCACCACTACGTCCACCACCACCATCTCCACCACCACTATGTCCACCACAATGTCCAGCACCACCATGTCCACCATCACCACCACCACACCCACCTCCACCACCACCATGTCCACCACCACCTCACCCGCCACCACCACCACATCCACCACCATTACCACCACCACCTGGTCCACCACGTCCACCACCACATCCACCACCACCACGTCCACCACCACCATGTCCACCACTACAATGTCCACTACTACCACGTCCACCACCACCACGTCCACCACCACCACGTCCACTACCACCACTATGCCCACCACCACCACGTCCACCACCACCATGACCACCACCACCTTGTCCACCACCACCACATCCACCACCATCACCACATCCACCACGTCCACCACCATCACATCCACCACCACCATGTCCATGTCCACAACCACCACGTCCACAACCACCACTTCCACCACCACCATGTCCACCACACGACATCCACCACCACTACGTCCACCACCACCATATCCACCACCACTACGTCCACCACCACCATATCCACCACCACCATGTCCACCACCACCACCACACCCACCTCCACGTCCACCACCACCACTACCACCACCACCACGTCGACCTCCACCATGTCCACCACCACCATGTTCACCACCACCACATCCACCACCACTACCTCCACCACCACTACATCCACCACCATGTCCACCACCACCACGTCCACCACCACCACATCCACCACCACCACCACCACACCCACTACCACCATGTCCACCATGTCCACCACCACCAGGTCCACCACGTCCACCACATCCACCACCACCACCATGTCCACCACCACCATGTCCACCACATCAACCACCACCACGTCCACCACCACCACGTTCACCACCACCCCTTCCACCACCATGTCCACCACCACCACTGCCACATCCACCACAACCACCACCATGACCACCACCACCATGTACACCACCACATCCACCACCACCACGTCCACCACCACCACGTCCACAACCACCACGTCCACAACCACCACCTCTATCACAACCACATCCACCACTACCACATCCACCACATCCACCACCACTTCGTCCACCACCACTACGTCCACCACCACTACGTCCACCACCACCATGTCCACCACCATCACGTCCACCACCACCACCACCACACCAACCTCCACCACCACATCCACCACCACTACCACCACCACCACATCCACCACCACCACGTCCACCACCTCCACATTCACCACCACCACGTCTACCACCACCACGTCCACCACCACCACGGCCAACACCACATCCACCACATCCACCCCCACTACTACATCCACCACCACAACGTCCCCAACACCATGCCCACCACCACCACATCCACCACCACCACCACACCCACCTCCACCACCACCATGTCCACCACCACACCCACCTCCACCACCACCATGTCCACCACCATGTCCACAACTACCACCACGGCCACCACTATGTCCACCATGAGGCCAATACCACGTCCACCACCACCACGTCTACCTCCAACACCACCACATCAATACCACCACCACATCCACCACCACGTCCACCACCAAGTCCACCACCATATCCACCACTACATCCACCACCACCACATCCACCACCACCACGTCCACCACCACCATGTCCACCTTCAGGTCCACCACTACCACATCCACCACAACCACATGCACCACCACCATGTCCTCCACCAGCACTTTCACCACCACTACATCTACCACCACCATGTCCACCACCACCACCACGTCCACCACCACGTCCACGTTCACCACCACCTTGTCCACCAGCACCATGTCCACCTTCATGTCCACCACCACCACGTCCACCACGTCCACCACCACATCCACCACTACCACGTCAACTTCTACCACGTCCACCACCACCACGTCCACCACATCCACCACGTCCACCACCCCCACGTCCACCACCGCGTCCACCACCACCACCACCATGTCCACCACCAACACCACCACATCCACCACCACACCCACCACGTCCACTACTACCACATCCACCAACACAACATCCACCACCACTACGTCCACCACCACCATGTCCACCACCACCACCATGTCCACCACCACATCCACCACCACACCCACCACCACCTCCACCACCACATCAACAACCACCACCTCCACCACCACATCCGCCACCACTACGTCCACCACCACCATGTCTATCTATCTATCTATCTATCTATCTATCTATCTATCTATCTATCTATTGCCCTCACTCTATCTATCCCCCTTACTCTATCTATCACACTCACCCTATCTGTCAATCTATCTATCTATCTATCTATCTATCTATCTATCTATCTATCTATCTATCTATCTATCTATCTATCTATCTATCTATCTATCTATCTATCTATCTATCTATCTATCTATCTATCTATCGCTAGCAGACTCCTGCAGGATTACCACCACACCCACCTCCACCACCACCAAGTCCACCACCACTACCACCATGTCCACCACCACTACCACCACCACCACATCCACCACCACATCCACCGCCACCACATCCACCACCACCACAACCACGTCCATGTCCACGACCACCACCACCACATCCACCACCACTACGTCCACCTCCACCATGACCACCACCACTACGTCCACCACCACCATATCCACCACCACCACGTCCACCACCACCACACCCACCTCCACCACCACCACGTCGACCACCACCACCACATCCACCACCACTACCACCACCACCACTTCCACCACCACCACGATGCCCACCACATTCACCACCATGTCCACCACCATGTCCACCACAACCACGTCCACCACCACTGCCCCAACCACTACATCCACCACCACTAAGTCCACCACCACCATGTCCATCATGTCCACCACCACATCCACCACCACCACGTCCACCACCACTACGTCCACCACCATTATGTCAACCACTACCACACCCACCACCACCACACCCACCACCACAACATCCACCACCACAACCACATCCACCACCACCACGTCCACAATACCACCTCCACCACCACCACATCCACCATATACACCACCACTACATCCACCACCACTACATCCAAAACCATTTTGTCCACCACTATGTCCAACACCACCACGTCCACCACCACGCCCACCTCCACCACCACCAACACATCCACCACCATCACATCCACCATGTCTGGTACAGTCGCCAGGAACCACAGGAGCGAAGAGGAATCCCTCAACTTCCAAAAAGCAGCCCTCAAAGGAGAATGTGTAACACTCTCTCCGAGACACTGCTCTCTAAAAGTATGGGGGAATAAAACCAAGGAGTGTCCACCACTCTCCCCATATGATGAAGATTAAGGTCGTGTAGAATGACAGCCAAGGAACGTAGAGGCTAGAAGAAAAAACATAATGATAATGATAATTACGCACTTATATAGCGCATGACTACCCGGAGGCATCTCGGCGCTTGTACGAATACCGCTGAGGAACACTTCCTGGCCTTTCCCTGTGAGGAGCCCACTCTTAGGCACCCTCAAGGTAGAGTCAGGCATCCTCGGCGTTGTTGGGGCCGTTGTAGAGATTAAGCAAGCTATTGCCCAGAGGTGCAGAGTGGGGCTCATGATCAGAATAGGCACAGAGGCGAGAATTATCAGGTCCGAGGAAATTGAGCCCAAGACCCGCCGAGACGGGAATTGAACCCTGGTCCCGGCCAGACTACTGCATCAGGGTCTGCCGCTCTAACGCTGCCGCTCTAACCATTGAGCCACACTTCTCTACAATAACCACCCTTACTTTTTCTAGGTCCCTCCTAGAACATATGAAACATTGAGCTGTGTTTATAATTGTCCAGCACTCACCAGCGTTCTTGTGGAAGACTCCTTGAAAGGAAGGACCATCAAGTATCGCAATCCTTCCGAGTATGTGGCTGGCACGAGGATAGTCTTAGAGAACTTCAGGAATATAGGTCTTAGACTGAGATATCCTGAACACTCATGCATTCATCATTCATACAATAGACTCTGTGGGGGACTGGCAGAACGGAGAAAAGGACAGGGTCTGAGGTGTTCCGACCGGCCAGCTAAGCCTAACGTGGCGGATCAGATACACACTCACCAAGGGGTGTCGTCCAGCTTCACAGGCAAGTCTGGAGCAGAACAGCGACTTCCTCGTTCTAAGGAAGGGAATCCGAGGTGCACCGCCAGGCCCTAACAACCACAGCAGGGCGAAGCAGAGACACACTCGGTGAGGTGTGCCGTCCGGCTCCGTAGGAATGACGGAACGGAACAGCAACTCCCTCACGGGTTAACACTAAGGGACTCGAAACAAAAGGAGGGGCTGGGAAAATGCAGCACAGGGAGAAAGCTGCTAACAAACGAAATACCGCTACTCCTCCGCAGAAGGCCAACTCCAAGGGGAACTGAGTCGGGTACCGCGGCAGCCATAAACAATACAGGAAGACGCCAACCAAGCAGCGTCAATACTGGAACACTCGATGGGAGAGAGGGGGCGTGGTCACGGAACTGGTCAGTAAGCCAAGCGTCAAACGACGCGCGAGGCGTTCCTTTAGAGAGCTAAGGGAGTGTGTGTAAAGTGCACCTCTCGAGTTCGTGACCCGACCCTAAACACAGCTCAAGGTCTCCTTCTCCTCCCTCGAACCCTAACACACCACCACCACATCCACCACCACCATGTCCACCACCACTACATCTACCACCACCACACCCACCCCACCACCAATACCACCACCACATCCACCACTTCCACCACCACCACATACACCACCACCACCACTACGTCCACCACCACTTCGTCCACCACCACTACGTCCACCACCACCACCATGTCCACCACCAACACGTCCACCACCATCACCACCACCACACCAACCTCCACCACCACCACCACATCCACCACCACTACCACCACCACCACATCCACCACCACCACCATGTCCACCACCATGTCCTCCACCACCACCACCACCACCACATCCACCACCACCAAGTCCACCACCTCCACATCCACCACCACCATGTCCACCACCACCGCATCCACAACCACCACGGCCACCACCACATCCATCACATCCACCACTACTACTACGTCCACCACTACTACGTCCACCAACACTATGCCCACCACCACCACATCCACCACCACCACCACACCCTCCTCCACCACCACATCCACCACCACGTCTACCACCACCACCATGTCCACCACCAACACCACCACATCCACCAACACACCCACCACCTCAACCACCACGTCCACTACCACCACGTCCACCAACACCACATCCACCACCACTACGTCCACCACCACCATGTCCACCACCACAATGTCCACCACCACATCCACCACCACACTTACCACCACCTCCACCACTGCGTCAACAACCACTACGTCCACCACCACCATGTCTATCTATCTATCTATTGCCCTCACTCTATCGTCCTTACTCTATCTATCTATCTATCGCCCTCACTCTATCTATCACCCTCACCCTATCTGTCTATCTATCTATCTATCTATCTATCTATCTATCTATCTATCTATCTATCTATCTATCTATCTATCTATCTATTTATCTATCTATCTATCTATCTATCTATCTATTGCCCTCACTCTATCTATCGCCCTCACTCTATCTATCTGTTGCCCTCACTCTATCTATCTGTCACCCTCAAACTATCTATCGCACTCACTCTATCTATCTTTCGTCCTCACTCTATCTATCTATCTATCTATCTATCTATCTATCTATCTATCTATCTATCTATCTATCTATCTATCTATCTATCTATCTATCTATCTATCTATCTATCTATCTATCTATCTATCTATCTATCTATCTATCTATCTATCTATCTATCTATCTATCTATCTATCTATCTATCAATCTATCTATCTATCTATCTATCTATCTATCTATCTATCTATCTATCTATCTATCTATCTATCTATCTATCTATCGCTAGCAGACTCCTGCAGGATTACCACCACACCCACCTCCACCACCACGTCTACCACCACTACCACCATGTCCATCACCACTTCCACCACCACCACATCCACCACCACCACGTCTATGTCCATGACCACCACCACCACAACGTCCACCACCACCATGACCACCACCACTACGTCCACCACCACCATGTCCACCACCACCACGTCCACCACCACCACACCCACCTCCACCACCACCACGTCGAGCACCACCACAACCACAACCACCACCACGTCCACACCACTACCACCACCACCATGTCCACCACAACCACTTCCACCACCACTGCCCCAACCACTACATCCACCACCACTAAGTCCACCACCACCATGTCCACCACGTCCACCACCACATCAACCACCATCACATCCAACACCACTACGTCCACCACCACCATGTCCACCACCACCACACCCACCACCACCACACCCACCACCACCACACCCACCACCACCTCCACATCCACCACCACCACGTCCACCAACATCACGTCCACAATACCACCTCCACCACCACCACATCCACCATATACACCACCACTACATCCACCACCACTACATCCACCACCACCATGTCCACCACTATGTCCACCACCACCATGTCTACCACCACACCCACCTCCACCACCACCACATCCACCACCACCAACACATCCACCACCACCACATCCACCACCACCACATCCACCACCACCATGTCCCCCACCACTACGTCCGCCACCACCACGTCCACCACCACCACACCCACCTCTTCCACCACCACCACACCCACCACCACCACCAATACCACCACCACTTCCACCACCACCACGTACACCACCACCACTACGTCCACCACCACTACCACCACCACCACATCCACCACCACCACGACCACCACGTCCACCACCACCACGTCTACCACATCCACCACCACGTCCACCACCACCATGTCCACCACCACTACGTCCGCCACCACCACGTCCACCACCACCACACCCACCTCTTCCACCACCACCACACCCACCACCACCACCAATACCACCACCACTTCCACCACCACCACGTACACCACCACCACTACGTCCACCACCACTACCACCACCACCACATCCACCACCACCACGACCACCACGTCCACCACCACCACGTCTACCACATCCACCACCACGTCCACCACCACCATGTCCACCACATCCACCACATCCACCATCACCATGTCCACCACCACCACCACGTCTACCTCCACCACCACCACATCCACTACCACCACCACGTACACCGCCAAGTCCATCACCAAGTCCACCACTAAGTCCACCACCATGTCCACCACCTCCACGTCCACCACCACCACCACATCCACCACCTCCACCACATCCACATCCACCACTACCATGTCCACCACCACCACGTTCACCACCACCACGTCCACTACCAACACGTCCACCACCACTGCGTCCCCCACATCCACCACCACCACCATGTCCACCACCACATCCACCACCACACCCACCACCACCTCCACCACCACGTCCACAACCACCACCTCCACCACCACATCCACCACCACTACGTTCACCACCACCATGTCCACCACTTCCTCCACCACCACCATGTCCACCACCACCACACCCATCTCCACCACCACCACGTCCACCACCACCACCACCACGTCCACCACCACCACGGCCACCACCACGGCCACCACGAGGCCACCTCACTCTATCTATCGCCCTCACTCTATCTATCTGTCGCCCTCACTCGATCTATCTGTCGCCCTCACTCTATCTATCTGTCGCCCTCACTCGATCTATCTGTCGCCCTCACTCTATCTATCTGTCGCCCTCACTCTATCTATCTATCTATCTATCTATCTATCTATCTATCTATCTATCTATCTATCTATCTATCTATCTATCTATCTATCTATCTATCTATCTATCTATCTATCTATCTATCTATCTATCGCCCTCACTCTATCTATCGCCCTCATTCTATCTATCTGTCTATTTATAGCACTCACTCTATCTGTCTATCTATCGCCCTCACTCTATCTATCGCCATCACTCTAGCTATCTATATATCGCCCTCACTCTATTTATCGCCCGCACTCTATCTATCGCCCTCACTCTATCTATCTATCGAGCTCCCTCTATCTATCTATCGCCCTCCCACTATCTATCTATCGCACTCACTCTATCTATCTATCGCATCACCACAGCATCACTCAGCACCAACACAGCATCACTCAGGGACACCACAACATCACTATGCTCTACCACAGCATCACTCGTCGCCACCACATCACTCAGCGCCACCACAGCATCAATCTGTGCAACCATTCAACAATAACTGGTTCAAATATGTTCTCTCAATGTTTCAAGCTTTATTACAAATGTCCCAAAAAGATTTTCGTCACAATAAAATACACTGAACATAATCTTTGTGAGAAGTTGGCCTGATATATGATGTTCACTAGTTCTAGTGACCACCTTGCATCAGTCCAAACAACCCTTATGATGATTGGTTGTAAGTCAACCTTATAGACCAGCTATCCTAGGGGTAGCATGGACAAAGCAGTCTTAGGCTAAACTCTGTAAAGGCATGTGAAGCAAGCTGTTTTGCCATATACACTCTCCTTGAATACCAAATGAAAGGACACCACACAGATATATATTGAAAATATATATATATATTTATTTACTACAAATATCCCCTATACTCTTTATGAGCACAGAAGCAAATGCGTTAAAACAAAACAGTGTTTAAATATACAAAAGTTGCACAATATGGATAGGCCCTGGTGGCCGCTCAAACCATATACTAAAATAGTGGTATAGGAACCACGTATCTGAAAGGAAGAAGGCCTAGGGCCTTGAGAATCGCTGGGACTACAAGAAGCTAACAAAAGTTAGTGACCAGGAGCCCCACGGAATGCGTGTGCAGTGCTGGAAGTTACACGCGGGCGCCTATTGATTTCAAGGGGTGCGTAAAAGTCACAAAGTTAAAGAAAAGGGAACCTTCCGGGTGACCTAGAACCTAGCAACTTTGAACTTAGACACTAGAGGTGTATTTCTACACAGGGGTACCGGAGTGCCAGTGTTACCTCACCCACAGGAAGCGGCTGCATATGTCTTAAAGTGTGTCGGGTTTCCTCGTGCTGTTCTATGGAGCCTGGAGATGAAGATGCTGCAGGCGGGTTGTCGAAGAGAGTTCCGGTGGATCCAAGGGTGGATATGAAGAAGTGAAGACCTGAAAGCAGAGGGGACAATGTTCAAAGTCACTAGCCAGTGACTGGCGAGGAACCAGGAAGGAACCAGGCGTTGTCGGGTGCAAACAGGTGAAGAAGTGCAGCTTGTCTCTGCAGCCACGTGGACACGAAGAGGTCGAGGATGTCCAGGAGTCGATCACGAGCTGTCCCACGCAGGCTCTAGCTGATGGCGCTGTAGGCGACTTGATTGAAGCAAACAGGCCTTGGCTAATGCAAGCCAAGCAGGAGTTGAAGAAAGCTTGTTACTCGGATCAGTAAGGTCAGAGGGGCTGCTCCTTTTTCCAGGAGCGAGGGCCAGTCTGGAGCAACCAGACCAGTGGTGTTGATTGTCAATTTCGTCGCCAAGATGGCCACTAGCCAACGGACCAGTGACTGGGATGACGCGTCGAGTGGCAAAATGCACAAGGGCCCCATGCAGATCGTGGAGATGCTGGAGGGCTGCTTTTTGGTGCAGATGCTGCTCGGTGGTGGGTCTTTTCAAACCCCAAAGATCAGCGTTGAGGATGCCTCAGGTGCTGCGCAGTCAGCTTCTCGTGGATCTTCCAAGATGGCCGGTCCCACGTCTCTCGGTGCCTCCACGGGTCTCTTCTTTTCAGGGACTGTGGATCGGGCTCTAAGACGTCTGGGAATCCAGGTCTTGTCGGGCTTTGGGCTCCGGCTCCGGCGGGAGGCGGCGGCAAAGCAGACGTCGAGTTGCTGGATGGTGCCTGTATTCACAGGGTGGTCACTCCTTGGCCACAAGGTAGATGCTCTTCAGTCTTCTGTGCCCTCTGGGTGGGACCAGAAAGGGGGGTGGTTACACCCCCTTTCCTTTGTCCAGTTTCACGCCAGGACTGTGGCTGGAAAGCCCCAGCTCCGGTTGGAACTGGCATATGCACCGGGACACCTTGTGTGCCCCAGGCATGTCTCAATCTATTCAGCCCTGTCCTACCCACTACACAAAATCCTGTCTGGGGTGGTCCTAGCACCTCCCCTGACAGGAAACCCTTTGTCCAAGCCTCCCTCGCTGGAAGGACTCCCAGCAGCGGGAGGTCAGACTTGTGTCGGTGGTGGCAGCATCCATTTTGTGATGCTGAGGCTCATGTTTAACTTTACCCGGGTTTCAGGTTAGGTACATGTCGTCTCCCTCTAGAAGGGTGGAATGCTTCCTGCGTCACCAGAATTAGCGAGGGGGTAGTATTCCAAATCGTATGACACCTTACTCGACATGTTTTGATAAAGCCAAACCAAAGATAGCATTTAACCACGAGGTTCATAATGCACTTAAGAGTATATGGTTTGGCAATATCATGAAACAGCTAAAGGATGTTGTTCCGAAAGCTGCAGATAGGCTCAGCTCATGTCAGAGTACCATCTCACATGAAACCAAGCACTCTGCCTCCAGGATTGTCGAGGCCTGCCATAGGAGTGACTTATAGGTTACCATGTGTCCATATATGTTAGATATAGATATACTATATCTAAGTAAGAGGTGGTTACACCAACTTACCCCAGCTGAGTGATCAGCCAGTTGTGTCAAATAGCTAGGCCAGGCCAGGGGTGGCACAATACATGCTGCAGCCCCTGGTAGGCCTTGGATACACCTATGCCCTGGGTACCTAAGGTACACTGTTACAGGGGCCTATAAGGTGAACCAGTTCCAATTGGTAATGCACCTAGAGTGCATTGGCAATAATTTAGAGAGAGAACAGCAGGCTGTGGGTCTGATTAGCAGGCCCACAACCACATTAAGTCAGAAACCAGTGAAGCAAAAAGCAAAAATTTGGGGTGACCATAGGATAGCTGACCCTACTCTCCTACAATCTTCACATTGGCGCGTAGGGACCTGCCTACTCGCCAATTGGACACCATGATGTCAGCTCTAAGCTTCAAACAACTTGTGGAGGTTCCCACACACATCAAAGGTCATGTTCTTGACCTCGTGTGGACCACAGACCCAAATGCGGCCCTTAAAGACGTTGCCCCATGCATATGGTCTGACCATCATTTAGTATCCTGCGAGGTACGCATTAACGGCCACATAAATAACTTACCGCCAGAAGCTAGGAGAACCCGTAAATGGGCAGAGGTTGATTTGATAACCCTGACCAAGGTGCTCTCACCAATGGATCAGTCTTTGGGCCCGGGACGTAGTCTGGACCGGGAATACGCGGAGTCTGACTCAGGCTATTGATCAGATAGCACCTATAAGAACACAGCTAATAAAAGGACCTGGTAAAGGGGCGCCATGGTTTACGCCATCATTGAGGGACCATAAAAGGAAGCTTAGAGGGTTGGAAAGAGGATGGAGAACAACTAAACAGGACACAGCTAGGAACCTCTACCGAAACTCTCTTCACCTATATAAAAAGTCTATTGCTCTAGCTAAAGCAGAATA
This sequence comes from Lissotriton vulgaris, assembly GCF_964263255.1. Taxonomy (NCBI): domain Eukaryota; kingdom Metazoa; phylum Chordata; class Amphibia; order Caudata; family Salamandridae; genus Lissotriton; species Lissotriton vulgaris. Next base: position 331,207,305 of record NC_141688.1, read on the forward strand.
TTATGAGTCCCGCCTAAGTAAGGCAGCTAATGTCCAGAAAGAGACTTTTAAGATTTTGTCGGAGCTGAGCAAAAAACCTGAAAGCTCCCAGTCTCCCATAAATTGCAACATCTTCCAGGGATACTTCTTGGAGAAAGTGCAAACCATTATCCAGGAAATAAAGAGTGGCATGGCAAATGGGATGGCTATACCCACAGCCCCTCATAAACCGGTTGACTGTACTATCGCACTGTTTCCAGAGATTGATATATTGAGTCTGGAGCAGTTGATGGGTAGAATCAAATCCGGCTCCCCAGCAGACCTGTGTCCACCCAGTGTCTTTCGGGTAGCTCGCCCCTTACTGGAGGAATGTATCATCTCCCTCCTCAACAGATCCTTGGAAACAGGGTATCTACCAGCTGAACTTAAGGAAGCACGTGTAAGACCTCTACTGAAGAAATCAGGCGCAGACCCCGCAGTGCTAAAGAACTACAGGCCTATCTCTCAGTTGCCATTCCTCTCAAAAATACTGGAACAGCATGTATTAAAATCCTTGTCCATGTACCTGGAGTCTCACCATCTACTTCATGAACGACAGGCAGGGTTCCGAGCTCATCACAGCACCGAGCTGGTGATGCTCTCGGTGCTGGATGAATTGAGAGGCATGGCTGACTGTAAGAAACCGAGCACCCTGATTTTGATAGATCTTTCAGCGGCGTTCGATACCGTCAGCCATGCCCTGCTTCTGGATAGATTGAGTGACTTCGGGATCAAAGGCCTTGCTTTCAGATGGTTGCAATCCTTCCTCTTGGGAAGGACCCAAAGGATACAACTTGGGGACTAAACATCCGAGGTGGGGACTTTAGAATGTGGGGTGCCTCAGGGCTCGACCCTGTCCCCACTTCTATTCAATCTCTACCTGCAACCTCTGATTGCTTCCTTGGCAAGCATGGGCTGTAGAGTATTTAACTATGCGGACGACACGCAGCTGTTGCTGAGTGTCGATAACACAAGCGCCGCACAACTCCAAGCCCAGAATATCTTGAGGTACACTGTACAATGGATGACGGAAAATCTTTTGAAAATCAACCCAGATAAGACTGAGGTATTGGTGATTCCATCTACCACCTCACCATGGCCTGCGGAGTTAGGCCCGGCTCCAAAACCTATCTTTTGAAAATCAATCCAGATAACACCGATGTATTGGTGATTCCATCTACCACCTCACCATGGTGTGACCTCTACTGGCCTGCGGAGTTAGGCCGGGCTCCAAAACCTAGCTTGAATGTAAAGAGCCTGGGGATCAAACTGGACTGCGATCTATCAATGGCCAGTCAGATCTCTTCTGTGGTGGGAAGCTGCACTAATATCATCCGACAGCTACGGAAGCTAGCTCCCGTCCTTTCTCAATCCATGATGCGCTCAATCGTAGCAGCCGCTGTTATCTCAAGGATAGATTACGGTAATGCCCTCTATCTCGGCCTGCCGAAAACCCTGACCAATAGGCTACAGGTCGTCATGAACGACGCTGCACGACTCATTTTCAGGCTCCCAAGACGAACTAAAGCATCCCCCTGTTACAGAGCCTGCACTGGCTCCCTATCAAAGAGCGAGTGGAATTTAAGAATCTGTGCACAGCTCACAAGGCAATCTACGGTCTGGCACCCGCCTACATTAAGGATCGCTTGGTGGTGTACAGTCCAATGAGAACTCTTAGATCCTCAGATTCTCAGTTATTGGTCTGTCCCCGGTACAAACTTGTAACCAAGGGAGGGAGAGCCTTTTCTGTGTTAGTTCCTCAGCTATGGAACACGCTACCTGAGACGCTGCGCAGGGAAGGGAACCTCCTACGATTTAGAAAGGTGCTAAAAACACTGCTGTTCAGAAGAATCATGAGTGCTATATAGGCCAGTGGATGCCTCTTATTCTGTGATTGCCAAGTTATTGTTCTTACCACCGATTTCCGAGCGCCTAGAGACCTGCAGGTGATTGGGAGCGATACAAATCAAAAATAACAATAACAACAATAACAAAAGTTATTTACAAAATTTCTAGCTATTGCCATTATAAATTACAATTGCTTTTATTTAAGTATTAATTATTTTAAAAAAATAAAAGCCAATGTTTAAAAAAAAAAAAAAACCTTTATTTACAAGTACAAAATTACATGTGCGAGCCTACAACCACAAGGGCCGGCCGTCGCTAAAGCAAACAGTAGCATAATATTGTACAGGTACACGGCACTTCAGTCGACAACCCGGGGGTCCGGCGGCGAGTTGGCATATAGTCCTTGAGAGTATATGTTGAGACACAGGATGAATTGAGGTTTTACATTTTAAGTATATATAAAATGAACGGGAAAAAAAAACATAAAAACAGCGAGGCAAAACAGGAACTTTATGTGAAGTGTCCCTCCCAGAAGGGGGAGAGCCGCATCAGCGAAAATACACGAATGTCAGTGGATGAAACAATAGAAAAAAGGGGGAAGGGGGGAACAGAGAGTAAGCAATCATAGCAGCAGCGAAACTCTACAAGGTAGAAGGAACATCAGGCTATGGGGACTGCGGTATTTCCGGGATATTTACAAGAGGAGGAGTACAGATCTCCCCATGATACAGGTTCCACTGGTTCCATATTCTCCCCCACTTCTTGGGCCTGCCACGTGCAACATACACAGTTTCTTCCCTAAACATGCACCAGTCCATGTTTTCTTTCCAAGCTGAGACCCTAGGTGCTCTCTGGGACCCCCACAGTTGCGCAATGTCCCTCTTAGCCACCATATTCCCAAGAGTGACCCATTGTGTCTGTGCCACGTTATAGTCATTAGGTTCCCACACATTCAGCAAACAACGTCGGACCTCAGGCAACAACGAGACTCCCGTAACTTCCTCCATGACAACATGCACACGGTTCCAGAATGACACCACCTCAGGGCACTCCCATAAAATATGGAGGAAGGTTCCCATCATACCACACCCACGCTTACACAGCCCATCCACAGAATAACCCATACCCAACAGCCAGGGTCCTGTTATGTAGATACGTTGTAAGATCTTTAATTGCACCAGTCGGAGACGGGCTGGAATCGCGACCTCCTTAGGAGAGGATATCGCAGCCAGCCAATCTTCATCATCCAGCTCCAGCCCATCGCCGGTCCAGGTCTCCCGCAGCTGTAAAAGGAGATCTGTTCGATCATTAATACGTTTTTTATACATTAGAGAAATGGTGCTGTCCGGGACATGTCCATCAAGCACTCTATCTTCAAGGGGAGAAGATTCCGGGATTAAGGTTCCGGCCGGGAAGACCGAACCAAGCGCGTGCCGGGCCTGCATGTAACGGAAATACTCCCTATCGTTTAGCGCGTATTCCACTTTCAATTCCTCAAATGTCTTTATCCTATCTTTGACCCAAAGATCCCCAACCTTACTGATGCCAATGAGGTCCCACTTCTCGAAACCCTTAATAGTCCATAAACTGCCTAATTTCTCAGTGACGTAGAGCGGAGTCGCTCGAGTCAATTTATCCGACCATCCCATAGCTACATTCGCGCTATACCACACCCGCACTGCAACCCCGGTGGGCCCTGTTAATGTCCTACCGGTCGATTTGGAGTATAGCGCCCGGTTGTAGTTCCCTCCCGGGAGCAGCCATTTATCCATTTCGAATGCTGGGTTCGACGCAGGGCCGTACATGGCATGATTGATTGCACTCAGTTGGGAAGCCCAATAATAGCGTTTGATGTCCGGTAACACGATGCCCCCATCGTACCAGGGCAGTGTTAACTTTGCTACGGCGATGCCGGGACGCCCGCCCCATAACAGCTGCCTCTGAAGGCATTCTATGTCGCGGAAATAGCTGGCGGACACGAGATCGAGTGTATTTTGAAGGGCGTATAGAAATCTGGGCAGGGACATCATCTTGAATAGGGCTGCCCTTCCGACCGGAGACAACGGCAATCCACACCAGGCCGCTACATCGGATTTCAGCCGAAGATGCGGAGGGAGCAAGTTACGCTGAAACCGAACCGCAGGGTCAAGCGATACATAGATCCCCAAGTACTTAAAGACGGTTATCTGTATCGGGCAGATACGCGGCAAGGGTGGTACCTCACCGGTAAGCGAGTAAACACTAGATTTAGCCCAATTAATCACTAGGCCGGAATTCTTCCCGAATGAGCAAAGGACATCAAACAGCACCCCCAATGACTTCCGAGGGGAAGTAAGGTACAAAAGGATATCGTCCGCATATAAAGATATGCGGTCTTCAAAGTCGGGGGTCCATCTAATGCCCTTAAGCGATGGTTCCCACCGCAGCCACGCAGCTAGGGGTTCCAAGGCAAGCGCAAAGAGCAACGGAGATAAGGGGCATCCCGGCCGCGTGCCCCTCCCGAGAGTAAAGGATTCCGAAACCCTGCCATTAACCACCACCTGGGCCAGCAGATCCTCATAAAGGAGTTTGACCCAACCGCGAAACCCTGGACCCAAACCAAAGTTTGCGAGGGCCGCCCATAAGTACGGCCATTCCACGATATCGGAGGCCATCGTGGCATCCAAGGAGACCAAAATGGCCGGCTCACGCAACGACTCCGCTCTCGCGAGGACGCCATGAAGACGACGCAAGTTCAGCGCGGTGTTACGATGAGGAATGAATCCGGACTGATCCGGGTGTATCAGATCCCCAATCACCTTAATCAGCCGATTTGCTAACAGTTTTGCCAGGATCTTAGGTTCGGCATTCAAGAGTGATATTGGTCTGTAAGACGCACATAGGTCCCGGGGTTTCCCTTCTTTATGGATCACGACAATGGACGCCAGTCTCTGGTCTCGGGGAAGTGACCCAACTTCACGCGACTCCAGAAACATCTCGCGGAGATATGGCGCCATTTTGTCAGGACACAGCTTGTACAGTTCAATGGGGATACCGTTAGGGCCTGTAGCTTTTCCCGAGCGGATGGAGTGAATAGCGAGCGCTATTTCATCGTTGGAAAATTCCGCCTCCATAAGCTCTCTGTCAGAATCAGACAAGCAAGGCAATGCGATATCTCTGAGCAATAAATGCGAGTCCTCCTCAGGCCTATCTGAGACTGGCGCAAACACCGTTTGAAAATGATGTGCAAAACCCTCCACTATCTCCACCGGATCAACCACACGCACACCATCCGCTCTTTCAACAACAGGCACGACACGATTCAGTCTTTCCTTTTTATCCAACCATGCAATCAGCTTCCCCGCTTTATCACCCACATCATACAGTCGTCCCTGTTGCTCACGACTCATGGCCTTGGCAGCGTCGGTCACCAGGGCTCTATAGTCAAACTGTTTGAGGTTCAAGGCATGCAACTTATCCTGCGTGGCCCCAGACTCCAGCTCTGCCTCCAGGGCAGTGATTTCAGACTCCAAACGCATAACCTCCTCATTCTTACGTTTCTTCGCACTGGTGATCAACGACAGTGTCTGACCCCGAATCACAGTCTTAAAGGCCTCCCACAGCGAAATGGAGGAGGATACAGACCCCACATTTTCAGCGAAATAGTGATCGATTGACCTGACCACACCCGCCTGGGTTTCAGGGTTCCGGAGATGCCAGGGATTGATCGGAGCAACCCGACCCCCGGCTCCCAGCTGAATATCAATAAGAAGCCATAGTGGGGAGTGGTCCGAAATACCTCTGGCCAAGTGCCTAACCTCTTTTACCGACACGGCCTGCGCCGCCGGCATGAGGACGTAATCAAGCCTCGCGAGGCTCCCATGTGCACCAGAATGAAAGGTGTATTGAGCCTGTCCGGGGTGCATCAGTCTCCAACAATCAACAAGACCCAGTGTCTCCAGGAAGTTACCAAGCCAAGATTGCGATCTTGTAAGATCCCTGGGGGGGTTACGATCCTCTCTACCACAGACGACGGAATTGAAGTCTCCACCTACAACCAAAATCCCTTCGGGAAACCCCAACACCACTTTCCCCAATTCAGCAAATGCTGTGGTTTGTAAACCTGGTGGAACATATACGGAGAGTTATGTTATGTTATGCTAGTATGAATTTGTAGAGCGCACTTTCACCCCAGGGTTTCTTGGCGCTGTGTACCGCTGAGGAACCCGTCCTGGCTTTCCCTGTGAGATGGTCCCTATTGGGCATCCCCAAGGTGAAGCCAGGCATCCCCGGCAGCGAGGGGGCCGTTGTGGAGATTAAGCAAGCTATTGCCCAGAGTTGCAGCGTGGGACCCTTGGTTAGAGAGGCACTGAGCCGAGATTTATCAAGCCCGCTGACATTGGTTCCGTACCTTGCCGCGTCGGGAATTGAACCCTGGTCCCGGGCCGACCTCTGCTTCTGGGTCTGCCGCCTCTAACCGGTGAGCCACACTTCGTCTTCCCCTCCCATCTACCAATAATAGCGGCATACCGTCCCCTATCATCCAGGATTTTTTGTCAATTTCCAAGGGGAGGGAGTTCCTAACAAGGACACTAGTACCTCTCGATCCGGAGGTGAACCCCGAGTGTGCGATTAGTCGATAGCCTCGCCTATTCATTGCGTGGCATGTGTTCCCCACCAAGTGCGTTTCCTGTAACAACACTACATCAGGGGAAAGGCGTTTCAAGAACTGCAGTACTATCCCCCGTTTTATCCTGTCTCCCAAGCCAATGACATTCCAACTTAGTACCCTCAACCCCTACCCCCCATCCCAGGAATGATGTTGGAATCTCCCAAACAGCGAGAAGGACACAAAAAACAAAATGTACAAAGATACGTAGCCTCTAAAACAATACAAAAGAAAATAAAGTACCCCCTGCCACCCCCAAGAAATCCCCGAAACACATCCCCCCACCCTGCACCCCTGCGTTAGTCCAGAAAACCACCCCAACTTGCAGTGTGCCTGTCGCCCTACCCCAAAACTAATCTACAAAAAGAGAGAAGAACACCGCGGAAGGAGGAAGAGTCCCAATTACCCTGCCGCCTCTGGGTATATAATCTTTATATTCACATTAACCCAAGACTGCAACGAACCACTGCTGCAAAGTCCATGGACTGTACGCGCCGATCCACACTCACTCCTCTTGTTCCATCGGCCCACCTTCCGCACCTCCAGATTGTTCCGTGCGGTCTCGATGCGTCGATAAAGTATCCAGCCAGTCACTAACTACATCAGGCCGATCAAAAAAGAGCACACGTTCATTATGTTCAACACGTAGTCGGGCAGGGAAGAGTATGGCGTATTTCAAGCCCATGTCTCCAAGTCTCCGTTTCACCCCAGTAAATCCCATCCTCTGTTTCTGTACAGATTGGGTGAAGTCTGGGTAAAAACTGATAGACGCATTCTCGAATTTCGTCGGGCCATTAGCCCTCGATGCCTGCAGGATAGCGTCTCTGTCCCTGAAATTAAAAATTCTGGCAATTATGGGCCGTGGTGGGGCGCCTGGTTTGTGTCTCCCGCCCGGAACTCTGTGGGCACGCTCCACCGCGTAGAAATTGCTGAGGCCCTTAGGGGAGAGATGATTTAATATCAGATCTTCCACAAGGAGATCCGTCATCAATTCAGCGGACTTCTCCCGGTCACCGATGATGCGTACTTGGTTACGCCTCGCACGGCTTTCGAAGTCATCTAGCCGGCGGGCGAACTGGTCATTTGAAGTTCTTAAATTATGGACCTCGGTCTGGAGATCGGACATGTCGGTTGTAAGACTGGCGGTCTTGATATCCAATGACTTGACCCATTCATTGGTCTTCGCCAAGTCAGTCCTAATCAAATTGACATCAATAGCCACTGTGTCAAGTTTTGAGGCCAATGTCTCGTATTGCTGGCCCATGGATGTTTTCACGCTTGCAATGGCGCCCATTATGTCTCGCAGTGTCAACTCTTCCGTCTCTGGGGAGCCACCTCCAAGTCAAGTCAAGTCAAGTCAAAAGATTTGTATAGCGCGCTACATACCCAGAGGGTCTCAAGGCGCTTGAAGAAGGGTAGGGAGTTACTTGTCGAATATCCACGTTTTGAGTTGCTTTCTGAATGCTAGGTGGTTCTGAGTAAGGCGAAGGTGAGTGGGAAGTGAGTTCCAAGTTTTAGCTGCTAGGTAGGAGAAGGATCTACCTCCCATGGTGGTTTTGTTGATGCGAGGTACAGTGGCAAGGGCTTGGTTGGAGGATCGTAGCTGGCGGCAGAGGGTGTAGAAGGATAGTCGTGTGTTGAGGCATTCGGGTCCGATTTCGTAGAGTGCTTTGTGTGCGTGGGTTAGGAGCCGGAAAGTGATCCTCTTATTGACGGGGAGCCAGTGGAGGTTTTTCAGGTGATCAGAGATGTGTTCTTTACGCGGGATGTCTAATATGAGCCTGGCTGAGGCGTTCTGGATGCGTTGTAGTTTTTTCTCGAGTTTTGCGGTGGTGCCGGCGTAGAGGGTGTTTCCGTAGTCCAGATGGCTCGTGACCAGAGCGTGGGTGACTGTTTTTCTAGTTTCGGTAGGGATCCAGCTAAATGTTTTTTTGAGCATGCGAAGAATGTTGAAGCAAGATGAAGAAACGGCGTTGACTTGTCTGTTCATCGAGAGTGAGGAATCCAGGATGACGCCCAGGTTCCGTGCGTGGTCCGTCGGGATGGGTGCTTTTCCAAGGGCCTCTGGCCACCAAGAGTCGTCCCAGGCGGAGGGGGAGGTACCTAAGATGAGGACTTCTGTTTTGTCTGAGTTCAGTTTCAGACGGCTGTGCTTCATCCATTCGGCTACTTCTTTCATTCCTTCGTGTAGGTTGGTTTTGGCCGTGTTAGGGTCTCTGGTGAGTGATAGGATCAGTTGAGTGTCGTCGGCGTAGGAGATGATGTTGAGGTTATGTTGGCGTGCGATGGCCGCGAGGGGGCTCATGTAAACGTTGAAGAGGGTGGGACTGAGTGAGGACCCTTGAGGTACGCCGCAGATGACTTCAGTAGCCTCTGACTTGAATGGTGGAAGGCGGACTCTCTGGGTTCTTCCGGAGAGGAACGAGGTGATCCATTCCAGTGCTTTTCCTTGGATTCCGATGTTTTTGGGGCGCTGTAGAAGGGTGCTATGGCAGACTTTGTCGAAGGCTGCGGAGAGGTCGAGGAGGATGAGGGCGACTGTGTCTCCATTGTCCAGTAGAGTTCGAATGTCGTCTGTTGCTGCGATGAGGGCGGTTTCGGTGCTGTGCTTGGCTCGGAAGCCGGACTGTGAGGAGTCGAGGGATTTGTTGGTTTCGAGGAATGCGGCGAGCTGGTTGTTGACAGCTTTCTCGATGACTTTGGCCGGGAATGGAAGGAGTGAGATAGGGCGATAGTTTTTGAGTTCGGTGGGGTCAGCTGTGGGTTTCTTCAGGAGGGCGCTGAGTTCGGCATGTTTCCAGCTTTCCGGGAAGGTTGCGGAGTTGAGGGAGCAGTTGATGACGTCTCGGAGGTGCGGTGCAATAATGGAGTCTGCTTTGTTAAAGATATGGTGAGGGCAAGGGTCAGTGGGGGATCCTGAGTGGATAGAGTTCATCAGACGGATGGTGTCCTCAGTGGAGATTGGCTTCCAGTCATTGAGGATGATCAGGGGGGTGGGGGTCCTGCAGGGGATTGGGTGGGTTGGTCTCCGGGTTGGTTGTTGAAGCTGTTGTGGATGTCTGCAATTTTGTTGTGGAAGAATGAGGCTAGGGAGTCGCAGAGGGCTTGAGAGGGGGTGATGTCGTTGGAGTTGGCTGAGGGGTTGGTAAATTCCTTGACGATGTTGAATAATTCCTTGCTGTTGTGGGCGTTGTTATCTAGACGGTCCTTGAAGGCTGCTTTCTTGGCATTTCGGATTAGTTGGTGGTGTATGCGGGTGGCGTTTTTGAAGGCGTCCTTGGTGCTGGTGGTTGGGTCTTTTTTCCAGGCCTTCTCGAGGGAGCGACAGAGTTTCTTCGATTTCTTAAGGTCATCGTTGAACCAGGAGGCCTTTTTGCTGCCTAGTTTGATTTGTCGTTTTTTCAGTGGTGCTAGGATGTCGGCGCTGTTGGATAACCATTGGGAGAGGTTGGTGGCTGCTTGGTCTGGGTTTGAGGAGTGGGCGGGGGGCTTTTGAAGAAGCGATGAGGAGATCTGGTCGATGGTGATTTTGTTCCAGTTTCTTTGCAGAGTGGGTTGGGGGTGGTTGTTGGATGTGGGCTTGTTGTAGGTGAAGTGAACGCAGCTGTGGTCAGTCCAAAGGAGAGCTGTGGTGTGGCTGAAGGAAACATGCTTGCTGGAGGTGAAGATAGGGTCGAGTGTGTGACCTGCGATGTGGGTGGGGGTAGTGACAAGTTGTTTAAGTCCGAGGTTTGCGAGGTTGTCCAAAAGGGTGGTGGTGTTGCGGTCGTTGTTCTTTTCAAGGTGAAAGTTGAGGTCTCCCAAAAGGATGTAGTCCTCGGAGGGGAGCGAGTGTGGAGTGATGAAGTCCGTGATGTCTTCACTAAATTGTGCGCGGGGTCCTGGTGGCCTGTAAAGGAGGGTGCCTCTGAGTGTGGTCTTGGGGTCGATGTGGATCTGGAAGTGAAGGTGTTCAGAGTTGGCGAGATTGACGTCTGAGCTGGTTGAGATGCGGATGGATTTCTTATGGACGATAGCGATGCCTCCTCCTGTGTGGCCGGTACGGTTCTTGCGAATGATCTTATAGCCTTCCGGGATGGCAATGGTGATGTCTGGGGCTGAAGAGGCATTCATCCATGTTTCTGTTAGGAAGGCGACGTCCGGAGAGATGGTGTCGAGTAGATTCCAGAGGTCAATGGCGTGTCTGTGGACCGAGCGGGTGTTGAGCAGGATGCATTGTAGGTGGTTGGGATCGGATATCTGTTGTGAGTTCGTAGATGAGGAGTTGTTCTTGGTGCCGTCGAACTTGCAGGAGTAGCAGGAAAAGGGTCCATGGGTGTGTCCAGGAGCAGCTTGGACGCAGTTGAGGGAGCGGCCGGGGTTGAGGGCTAGGAGGGTGGTGGCATCGTAAGTAATGCGGGAGGGGTGGACTTTACGAGGACCAGGGGCTCTGGCGCTGGGCGCGGACCAGGCGCGGACGGGCGTAGACGGGCTTACCTTTGGCGCACCTTCGGCGCGAATTGGGCGCGGTCGCTGCGCGTGAACGCTGCGCGTTAGGTCATTGGTCATAAATGGATGGTGAAGGGGGCGGAGCGTGGGAGGGGCAGCAGCTGGGAGGCGGTAGCGGGGAGGAGGGGCGGCCCAGGGAGCACCAACACAGACAAGATGGAGGGTGAAAGTGAAACTGAGGCAGGGGCAGCAAATGGGATCAGAGCGCCTACAGCAATGCGGAGCGGAGCGAGCAGCGCTAAATGCCAATACAGGTCAGTTACAGTGTCTTCAAAAAGAGCCACGATGTGATGCAAAACACTGCGCCACCACAGACAACACACAGCGCTACACAGAGCGAGTTAGGATGAATGCCCACACAGCGCTATCACACTGATACACAGCGCTATACAGAGAGAGCTAGCCTTAAATGCACACACAGCGCTAACACAGTAATTCACAGCGCTAGCAACGATACCCAAATGCGGTCAGTAGCAGTCTTAAAGCGTGGGCCCAGGGAGTGGGAGACCGTTCTGGAGCAAGTCCGGGCGTCTCCAAGGTCGTCCTGGATTTTACCACTACCACTGGGGGAACCTTTAGGGTGAGTGTATCGATCCATGATGTTGGATTGAGTGGCGCCCCCTCGGGACGTGGTCTTGGTCGTCCGTCTCTCGCTGTCAGGCTTGTTCGCCATGTTGAGCGGTGCGCCCCAAAGGGGCTTTTGGAACCTGGTGTGAATGGCTCCTTACGAAAAAAGCTGAGAAAAGACAAAAGACCAGGCGCATCATACAAGCGTTCAATCCAATTAGACCATGGGCGAACAAGAGCAGAGGGCAGCCAGGTTTCAATAGACAAGAGCTGAAAACGAAACCGAAAGTACAACAGGGGCACCAGTCGTATTTCACTAGCCGTTGTTGTTCAACTGTCTCCTGGGTATTCCGGGGACTGGAGTCCAGGGCTACCCCTCGATGTAGGCCTTTAATTATCGGAGCGGAGTAAGTCCGGTTCTCGGCATCCAAATCGATTTTTGAAAAAAGCTATTAGATCAGCAGGGTCATGTCCGCAATAACCCGTCGTCTGTATCAGGATCTGTGGCAGGATATATGTGGGAGGCGGCGAGGGTCTCGGGAGCCCTTTGCTCACGCGACCATCTTGGATGCGCGCTAAGCTCCTCCTTCCAAAAGCCATTGTTATTTGTAATATGAATACATCTAAGTCACGTAAACACAACACATATTGCATTACAAATGCTATAGGTGTCACATTTGCGAAAGTTAAAACTATTGGCATTGTAAATGACAAAGCTATTAATTTCGCTATTTTCAAACCCAACACATAAATAAAAAAAGTGTAATTTACAATACCAATAGCTCAAACTTTTCTAATGCGAGACCTATTGCATTGCAAATGCTTGTTTTCCGCACCGTCGACGCGTAATGGTTTTCTGGCTCTCTCCATACTGTTGAGATACTTTGATGTTGATTCTATCTTTAGACTGTTGCTGTTAGGATGTCATCTTCGAGGAAGTCTAGATTCAAGCCCTGCAGAGAGTGTGGGGGTCACATATCCACCACTGACCTCCATGAAGACTGCATATGGTGTTTGTCGTCTGATCATAACGTGGAGGACTGTTCCAGTTGCAGGAAGATGAACCCTAAGGCTCTTAAAGAACGGGAAGCTAAGCTCTCTATGACTAAGGCGAAGAAGGAAGGAAGAGGCTGAAAAAGAGCTAAGTCGAAGTTGTCGGTTTCGCATTCGTCAAAGTCGAGGAAACACAAAAAGAAGAGAAGACATGGATCTCAGCGTCGTACGTCGAAGGGTAAGGGTTCGAGGTAGCCTTTGCCGGTCTCTCGATGTCGTCAAAAAGAACTTGTGTCTCCTTCGCCTTCTCCTTCTCCTCAAGTGACTCAGTAGAGATCTCCGTCTCCAAAAAGCACACTGGCACAGTCTCCGGCACCGAGGTGTTCGCAGGATTCGGAAGAGTTACCACTCCAGATTGTTTCTTCTCCTGCTTCTCCTGTGCACTAGGTCGATCCTGTGGCTCCGGTGGATTCAGCTGTTCCGAATCCGGATGCTCCTCGTTTGGATTCTGGGTCGAATCCATTTCCGCAATTTCCAACTCCGGGATCAGATCCTATGCATTTTTTAATGCTATGTACGGAGACTTTGCTACAGCAGCCTTCCCCTCTGGAGCACCCTCGGGTCCCATGAGTCCACTGGCCTTTAACTTGGGTGTGACTCAGCACTATGCCCAGGCACCCTTTATGCCATTCATGCCGACAGCGCCTTCATGGTAGTTTCTGGCTCTGAGGGTTTCGACGCCGTTCATGGAGTCCCAGGCGCAGTCTGGTGGACCTTCCTCTCGGCCATGTGCGGCGCTGATTCCTCATTCGGATCCTCCTTCGACACCGGCTCCAGAGATGTCGGTGCCATGTGTGGCGCCGCTGATTTTGATTCCTAGATTTAGATCAAGGAGAGAGGCGCAGAGACTGCTGGAGGAAGAGCAGTATCAAAGACAGGAGGTTGAAGAGGGTGAAATAGAAGAATCAGTAGATGATTTTGAAGGTATATAGGATGCAAGTGGGCTGGACACTTCTCCTGAGTAGGAGCTTTCTTCCACAAGGGCTTCTCCACCTCAAAAGGTAGCTCCATACTATACTGTTATAAGAAAGGCAGCGGATCTTTTGGACTTACAGTTACCAACTGCTGAGTTCAGGCCAAATTTGCTCACTGCGGTTTTACATCCGCCTTCTTCAATAGTTGAGCCCTTGTTACCTTTCAAAGAAGCCTTGACTGAGCCTATTCTTGAGGTATGGCGGAAACCACTATCTTCTCCTGCTGTGTCTAAATCGGTGGCAAGAAGGTATAGGTCTGTTCCAGGGGATTCTCCCTTTCCGTCTTCTCATCCTCCTCCAGAAAGTTTGGTGGTACAGGCGTCCTGATCTAAACAGTCTTCGGTGCTCTTCCCCAGGCTCCTGCTGACATAGACTCAAAAAAACTGGAGCAGTCGGCTGAGAAAGTCTTCAAGCATGGTTCTTAAATCTACCAATGCTACCTGTTGGTTGGGCCGTTATATACACGCATTGATGGCCAGGGTTATGGGTTCCTCCATTGCTACCAGGAGGCAAGCTTGGCTTAGATCCTCTGGTTTTTCCCCTGATATTCAAGCTACACTGGTTGATTTGCCTTTTGATGGGTCAAAGCTTTTCAGGGAGAAGGTGGATTCTGCCCTTCAAAGGTTTAAAGACAGTGGAGCTACGGCGAAGTCTTTGGGTCTGCAAACCCAGATAAGGGGGTTTGGATATAAAAAATATCGTGGATTCGGAAGGTCTTCCTTTCGTAGCTTACGATAACCTCAGCAGCAGCAGCAAAATCCCCTCTATGAGTCCTATAGAGGACGAGCCATGGGTCGCCAACGTGGATCTAACCGCAATCTCTCCTCCTCTTCGACCTCCCCTTCTCCCCCTGGTAACGCAGGAAAGCAGCCCTAGATCCCCCATCCTGGATCATGTAGGCCCTGTAGAGGGTCGGTTGTCTCATTTTCTTCAGGGTTGGGAATCGTTCATGTCAGACCTTTGGGTTTTAAACCTTGAAGAGAATGGGTATGCCCTTCCTTTCGGGAATTCCCTCCACATTACCCTCCTCGCCAAAGTTTTTGTTCAGAGGACCATTTACTTCTTCTTCAGAAGGAAGTACTTTTGCTTTTGCAGAAAGGTGCGATAGAGGTGGTTCCGGAGCAGGAAATGGGTCAGGGATGCTACTCCCGGTATTTCCTGATCCCCAAGAAGGATGGCAGTCGAGAAGCTCTGTGACTCTGGTCCTGGGCAGAGAACCATCAGTTTTGTGTGTTTGCAAATCATCTAGCCGGTGAGATAAATGTTCGTGCGGACAGTCTCAGTCGGCATTACTTGACCGATCTTGAGTGGAGGCTTCTTCACATCTTTCAGATGTGGGGGATTCCTCGGTTGGACCTGTTTGCCACTAAAGAGAACACGCACTGCCCGTTGTTCTGCAGTCTTCAGTATCCGGTGCAGGGAGCGTTGGGGGACGCCTTTCATTTGAATTGGAGCTCACATCTCCTTTACGCCTTTCTTCCCATACCCTTGATTCCTCTGGTTCTGAGGAAGATTCGCCAAGACCGGGCCCAAGTTATATTGATCACCCCGGATTGGCCAAGAAGGGTGTGGTACACAGATCTACTTCACCTCTCATAGCACCCTCCGCTCCGTCTCCCTCAAAGGGCAGACCTCCTCTCACAGTCGCAGGGGCAGGTTTTACACCCCCACCTCTAGAGCCTGCACCTTCATGCCTGGAGATTGAACGGGGCAACCTGAGTTCCTTCTCTCCCCCTCCGGATGTTGTGTGTGTTATCTTATCGTCCAGGTGACTCTTCACTAAGTCAATTTACTCTTACAGTTGGTCTAGGTTTGTTAAATGGTGTGGAGATAGATCCATTGATTCTTTAAGGCCCACTTCATGAATGTTCTTCAGTTTTCACTTTTCTTGGCTCAGCAGGGATGTGCTGTGGCCACTGTTAAGGGATATTTGTTGGCTTTATCAGTGTTTATTTGTTTGCCAGATCAGCCTTCTTTATTTAAATCTCCCATTGTTTTGAGATTTATTAAGGGCCTTACTAATAGGTTTCCGCCTTCCCCCTTTGTTATGCCTCAATGGGATTTGAATCTTGTTGTAACTTTCTTTATGGGTTGCCCGTTTGAACCCTTACATAGTTATCCTTTGAGGCTTTTGTCTTTTTCAAATCGTTCTTTGTTGTGGCTACTCCCTCAGCAAAGAGGGTGAGTGAGCTTCAGGCTCTCAGTTCAAACCCCCTCTCCATCCCCCGTTTTTAACCATTCATGCTAAAAGGATGGTCCTCAGGACTCCCTTCCCTTCCATCTAGGGCAGTCCATTACTCTTCCTATGTTATATCCTCCCCCTCACCCTTCCAAGGAGGAGGAGAGACTTCACTGCCTGGATCCTTAAAGAGCGGTGAGCTTTTATTTGGAAAGTGGAAAGGACCAAAGACTTGCGAGTGGACGATCAGCTCTTTGTGGGCTACGTTGGACGCATGAAGGGCAAGGTGGTACACAAGTGCACTCCATCCAGGTGGATCATCTTGTGCATCAAGATCTGCTACGCCCTGGCTGGTAAGGAACTGCCTTATGGTATTAGAGCTCATTCTAACAGAGCCAAGTCATCCACCTCTGCTTTGGTCAGAGGTGTACCTGTAGTGGACATTTGTAAAGCAGCGACTTGGGCCTCCCTCCACACTTTCGCAAAGCATTATTTCTTGGACTCCGAAATGAGGAGGGAGGGCCACTTTGCGCGCTTAGTCCTACGTGACTTTTTGGTATAGAAGGGTGGACACCCTCCGAGAGTGGGACTGCTGCGGGATTCTATTCATAAGATGAGGAATCCACAGGCAGATGTATCCATCAGAAGAACAAGTTACTTACCTTCGGTAACGCTTTTTCTGCTGGATACAGTATCTGCCTGTGGATTCCTCACTGGCCCACCCGCCTCCCCATTGTCCACCCTTATATACCTTAAAGGTGTTTTTTTTAACATGATTGTTTAATATGTGATGTATTATTGTGCATTGTGTGGTGTGTAGGAAATGCTGTTGCCCTTTGGCTTTCTTTTTGAATCTACACTATGTGTGGTTGTTGAATATTGTGTACTGTGTTTACTTTGAATATGCTGTCGGTTCACCCTTCGCCTCTGTGGCATGGAAAAATGGGTGGAACTGACGTCATCACGCCGACGTGGCTCTCTAATGGCTCCGGGGACGTCATGCAGAGTTGCAAGCGGAGCTGTGGCATTGTGTCGTCCTCGTCGGCGTAGAGAGTGGTAGGAAAGAAAATCCGCAGAATGCTGGCACAGGGGATATTCATAAGATGAGGAATCCACAGGCAGATACTGTATCCACCAGAAAAAGCGTTACCAAAGTTAAGTAACTTGTTTGTTGGTCCCATAGGCCACCCATCACTCTAAGAATAGGTTTATCTTGGTGTTAGTGAACCATGCCACCAGATGCCCTGAAGCTAATCCCCTGAGGAGAGTCACTGCTCCTGCAGTAGCTAAAGCCCTCCTTGGAGTTTTCATGAGGGTTGGGATCCTTAAGGTGGTGAAATCAGATAGGCAGACATGAAATGTGTGCCTCTATCTGAAAGCCATGTGGTATGAGTGTGGTATGACTTATAAGTTCACCCCCCACTGTCTGCAAGAAAATTGTCTAGTAGAAATATTCACCAAGACCCTGAAAGGCATGATCCTGGGGTTGCCTGAGAAACTCAGGAGGAGATGGGATATTCTCCCATGCCTACTATTGGCTACAGAGATGTCCCCAAAAAGGAGTTGGCTTTAGTCCCTTTGAGCTACCCTTTGGATACCCTCTAAGAGGTCTGCTTAGCTTGGTTAAAGAGGGATGGGAGGGACCCTTCAAGGAACCTAAGCAGGACATAGTGGAGTATGTGCTTGACCTACACTCCAGGATGGCTGAGTACATGAAGAGGCAAACAAGAATGTGGAGGCCAGTCAGGAGCTTATGAAGCACTCGTATGACCAGAAGCTCTCTATGGTTCAGTACTGACCAGGGTATTTGGTGTGGTTTTGGGAGCCTGTGGCACCATGGGCACTGCAGGACAGGTGGACTGGTCCATACCCTATCATAGAGAAAAATGTGGAAGCCACCTACTTGGTCGACTTGGGTACCCCCCGCCCCGGAGCCCTCACAGGTCTATCCAAGTGAACAGGCTGAAGTGACACCATGACAAGGAAGACCACGCCATGTTGATGGTGACAGATGGTAGAGAGGAAGAAGAGAGTGAACCTCTCCCTGGCCTCTTATTGTCTAACACCCAGCATGGAAGTGTGGAGGTAGTAGTACTCTCCTCCACCCTAGCAGAACAGCAACAAAGAGACTGTCGTCAGTAATGAGGCCGATTGCTGGACTTTTCTCTTTGACTCCAGTTCTGACAACATGTGTGCCCTTGATGTGGACAGTGGTGGCAGTGTGCCTGGCAAAAGCAAGATATGCAGGTTGTCTGACCAGGTAAAAGGACAGCATTGAAGCTGAGGTTAACATCCTGGAGTTGCGGGTGACTGAGCCCTCCAGTAGTTCATGGGCCATTCCAGTGGTGCTGGTACCCAGGCCCAATCCAAAAGGCGGGATGTCTGAGATTAGGTTCTGGGTGCCTCCTTGCAGTCACTAAGACTGACGCCTACCTTATTCCCAGAGCTGATAAGCTCATTGATAATTTGGGGGCAGCCAAATATCTGAGTCCCTTTGGCTTGACAACAGGTTATTGGCAGATAGCCCTCACACCAGGAGCCAAGGAGAGGTCTTCTTTGTCTACACCTGAAAGCCACTTTGAGTTCAAAGTGAAGCCCTTTGGGTTTAAGAATGCACCTGCCACCTTCCAGAGGTTGGTGAACAGAGTGCTTCCAGGCATGGATAATTTTAGTGCAGCTTATCTTAATGATAAAGCTGTATTCAGCTCCACCTGGGAGGATCAACTGAACGAAGTGCTTAGGGCCTGCAGCAGGCAGGGCAAACTGTCAAGGTAAGTATGTGCCAGATAGGGCAAGGCTCTGTTCCGTAATTAGGCCACCAAGTACAACTTCTCCAACCCAAGATCAAGACAATTCTGGTCTGGGAAGCTCCTAAGACCCAGACCCAAGTTAGAGACTTTCTTGGTCTGACTGGATGCTACAGTAGATTTGGAAAAGGTTATGGTACCATAGTGGCACCACTAACTGAACTGTCCTCCAAGAAACAGCCCAGGAAAGTTATCCGGACTGACCAGTGCCAGAAAGATTTTAATACCCTGTAGTAAGCACTGTGCTCAGCACCTGCCCTGAAGGCACCTGACTTCAGTAAGGGATTCATTGTTCAGACAGAATCCCTCTGAACACGGGATTGGGGCAGTGTTGTCACAAGTGAATGAGTTGGGCCCGGATCAGTCAGTTGCCTTCATTAGCAGGCGGCTCCACAGAGAACAGCATTGGAGTGCCATAGAGAGGGGATCCTTTGCTGTGGTTTGGTCCTTGAAGAAGCTGAGACTCTATCTGGGTCTCACTGCAAAGTTCCAGTGACCACATACCTCTTAGATGGTTGAAGCAGATGAAAGGAAAGAACCCCAAGCTTTTTAGGTGGTCCACTTCCCTACAGGGTATGGACCTTGCGGACTTGGGACTGACCATGCCAGTGCAGATCCCACTTTCCAGGCTCTTCCATTTAGTTAATGAGAACCACCAGGACAAGGGTTAGTTGTTCATCACCTTTCATCTGGCAGGGGGGCGATGTAATGCTCCTTTTCCCCCCAAGTTTTTGGACTGGTGCTGCTAGTTTTTCAACTCGGAGAGTGCACTGGGGCCTTCTAACTAGACCTCAGTGCCAGTGCTCTTACCCTCACCCTTAAACTGATCTGTCTAATTGGCGTTTACCCAAATTGGCTGAGTTAGCTTACCTCTAAGTCCCTAGTAAATGGAACCCAGGGCATGTATTTTAGAGGGTTACCCCAGGGATTGCACCTCTGGTTGTGCCGCCCTGGCTGCAACAAGAGTAAAATGAGTCTGCCAGCCCACCCTCGGCAGGCTGTAAGAGCAGTTCTGATGGATACATCTGCCTGTGGATGCCTCACCTTTTGAATTCCCGATGCGCAGCATTCCATAGCTCTCCCACATGTACGAGGACGTCACAATGGAATGGCTCCTCACACGACTCCGCGTAATTTCATCACAGCCATTAGAAGACCTCGTTGCCGTGCTTATGTCAGTTCCCTTTTTCCGCGCCGTCGAGCCGTAACTGTTTTTTCCAGGGCTCTCCATTCCTGGAGTTTCATTCTTACAGGACTCTTCCTGAAATTGTAGCAGTGACAGGGTTATCCAGAGGAAGTCTGGTTTTAAGCTTTGCAGGGAATGTGGGGGTCATATGCCTATCACCGACCCCAATGAGGATTGTCTTTGGTGCCTCCGTAGGACCACGACGACGACGAGTGTTCGTCATGCAGGCGCAGGTTTTTTTTGTTGTGTACTAGAAAAGTAAAAACATCTTGAATCTTCTCCTCTTCCATTGGTACTTATCAGTATTGGCACATACATTCTCTCACTTTGAAGTCAGAGAAAGATAAATAAACACTAAGCTGCCTCGGAGACAGAGCCTAACCTTTGACCTCTGTTTGTGTCTGCACGGTAAATGTGACAAGATAAGAACAAGATTTAAAATCCTCTTTACAGAAAACGATTTTATGGAAGTATAAAGTAAACAAGGTTTGGCAATGGGTGGGACAAACTCAACCTGGACAGCCTAAAGCTAATAAAGCTAGCAAATAGAAAGCAAGGTCAGCTTGCTGAATGTCCCCAAGATGTCTTTAGCAAACCAGACAGCTGTGCAGGAATTTGTAAGGAGCCATTGGTAAACTTTAATAGAAGAAATGTGTATTTTATTGAAAAGAATTAGAGGATCAACCAAGCTGTGTTTCGTAGATGTGTCAGAACCGCCTCCTCCTGGCATGTGTTGGAAAGTGCTGTGGTAACCTACACATGGGCAAGACCATTCACTTGTTTATGACTTCAGGGAAGATTCCCACAATTTAGACCTCGGATTACAAGTAAGTAACTTTTAATTTTTCTCTGATTAGTATAGAAAACAATCTCCAGCAGATTGTCTGTGTCAGTAGAGGTTGGCATTGGGGATTCTACAACCCCACTAGACTATGTGTAAACAACTGTCCTCCTCTTGGTTAAACTCAGCCCTGCTGCCAAAACTCACCTTCTCGTCCACAGTGATTGAGTGTCGAGAAATGATGATTGTGTAGGCTATTGGGTGCGACCAGTGAAGGTCTGTGATGATGTTACCCAGTGCCACTACAGACACCAAGCCGCACCTACTGACGGGGCAGAACTGAGGGCAGGAGCATCGCTCTGAACCACAATTGGGTTGGATAATTTGTTTCATATTTCGTTTCATACATGCTACAGAATGACCGACCGAGAGACAAAGGGGTAAAGTAGTCTGTGGCCATGTGCAGAGCAGAATAGGTGTTTCCAAAGCTCTTATGAACATCATCAACCATCCCAGTCAGAGGTCGATGAAGGGGGTTCCAGAGAGAGATGAGGGACAGACGTGCCCTCCCCTCTCTCTTAGACTCCCTTCATCATCATGTCAATTGAACAAACATCCTGACTTTTTACCATATAGCCGGCTGACATTTATATTAAAACTCACATTCTTGTATCTTTGCAGATCCAACCCCTTGAATGCGGAAGATCCATTCCTGGGCGCGCCAGTGGACAGCAGCAGATCGCTTGTGCCACAGTCGTCACTCAGTAGAGAGAGCGCAGACCAGAGAGAGAGAACGAAAAACCTTGGGACATGGAAGTCAGATATCTCCGATGCAAGAAAGAGGGTCTCTGGTCAGGCTTACCAGCTGCCTCGCTCCACTGGTAGGCAGCTCAGTGACTCAGAAGACAAGACCAAGAGTACAGCGAAGGACACCAACCCCATCTCTAAGGTTCCACAAAACTACAGCAGCGTTGCGAGTGCCAACATCATCAAGAGTGCACTGATGGAGGCCAACGGCAAGGCAAGTGCCAACATCATCAAGAGTGCACTGAGGGACGCGAGCAGCATCGCGAGTGCCAACATCATCAAGAGTACCCTTAAAGATTCTGGCAGCATCACAAGTCCAATGGACTACAGTAGCAAAAAGCTTGCACCAAACGACTCATGCAGCATTAACAACACTCCAAAGAACGCCAACAGCACCAAGTGTGCACCAAAGGCCGCTACAGGCTTCAGTGCCCAGAAATCAGACCAAGCAGCTACTGGTAGGGACCTCTCTGAGAAGCAGCGGGCACAGACAGGGATCAGACCCTCTCTGCTGGAGACCCTCAAGCATCAGCTGTCAACCCTAGGAGAGGACAGTGGTTCAGAGGAGCAAGAAGACCATCCCTGACATGAGCACAGACTTCTTCTCGCTTTATTCAGTCATGTGACTGCCATCGATATGGCCCGGCACATGGAGCTCTAGCAGCACATGCACAGAACATGCGATCCCAGATACCCTCAGGTACATGCACGCTCACCCATCAGCACGTGGAATCCCAGACACTCAGTACTAGCGCTGAGTAAGGTCTTTTCCTGGTTTAGCCAAAACCAGCTCCAGTGCAATTCTGCTAAATCAGAAGTGATTCTTTTTGGAGCTCTGGACCCAGAAGTCTGGAGGCAGTAGTGGCCGTCTGATATGTCCCCCCCTCAGACCTCCGTGAGAGTAGCTAAAAATTATGGGGTAAAACTGGACAACTCACTGGACGTGAAGACCCAAGTTCAATCAGTGGTTGGCACCTGCTATGGAACCCTGAAAATGCTCCGAAATGTTTTACCTCTTTTGTCTCTCTCCCATAGAAGGACGGTGGTCCAGGCCCTTATCACCTCAAGGCTGGACTACGCAAATGTCCTCTACTTGGGTCTCCCAGAATGCCTTCTGAGTAAACTCCAGGTTGTGCAGAACGCGGCCACTAGAGCCATTCTCATGTTGGGCCCTAGAGCCCACATTTCCCCCCATCTCAAGAACTTACATTGGCTCCCTATTCACAGCAGAATTCCGTTCAAAGCCCTGACATTGGCTTTTAAAGCCTTGCATGGCGCTGAGACAAACTACATTAGGAGAAGAGTGAGCTTTTACACACCTGGTGGAGCTTTAAGATCATCTCATCAACATCTGATGAGTGTGCCTAAATTCGATCGCTCCCGTAGAGGAGGTCGCTCTTTTCAAGTTCAGGTTGCACACCTATGGAATAAACTCCCAACAGCAATCAGGCAATTGTCCGACATTTGGCTTTTCAGGAAACAACTTAAAACATGGCTGTTTCAGCAGTAATCTCCTCCCTTTCGTCTGTGAGTTCGCTTTCTTCTTCATACTATTCGCTTTGTTTCCGCTAGCGCTGGGACACTCTATTGAGTAGCTGTGCGCTCTACAAATACGCGATAACATAACATAACACTCACAGACCCACTATCCCACATGCGATCACAGCAACTCCTTACTCCTGTTTGACTTTCACAGGACTTATCTCATTAGGTGAAGTCTGGAGCGTTGTTCAGCCCCTGGAAGGACCCTTCTCTGCTGTGCTCTGGGGGCCCTTCAGTTTGAAATCTAGAGCCTGTTCGTATGCTGTGTGAATGAGCGTGACCCAAGCAGTAAATACTTTCATCTGTAAACGCTAAATAGAGATATTTACACACTGTTTGTGTTGATAAACTCCAGCCACCGTCTTAGGGTGGGCAGTGTGCGGGTTTGAGGTACATGGAGGCGGGTGCGCCTCACTACAACCTTGCAGAGGTAGCAATGCTGCCTGGCCCAGATACGGAGACAGTTCCTTCTAAAAAATGACAAGGTGCAATGTTGAGGCGTAACAACACCCACAACCCACATCACACAAAGACGCAGCACAGACAGTATCTCTGGTGTAGTAGGACGCCACCTTTAACCCAAAATGCTATTATGGTAGTAAGTCTGGATCACCAGTCAAGGGAACCCAAAAAGGTGTTCATGGTTGATGATAAGTCTCCAAAAAGTCTCTCTTGAAAGTGATACTGTTAGCAAGGGAAGCCTCTTGCAGAATTAGGAACAATTCCCCCATGGGAACATACTTGAGCTGCTCAGTAAATTACATTCCTAGCTTGAAAGCTAATGGTGAGTGGCTGGGTATTTTGGTTTTAAGATACCTGGAAACATATGCATTATGGATCAGTAGCAGAACCCTGAGCTCGAGCGTACTGCAAACTCCTGCATGGTTGGGCCAGACACAATTTAAAAGAAGCCTTTGTATGGTTGCGTCTTTCTCCCACAGCCTACCGTGGCTTCTGTCACAAGCTAGGTCATAAAGTGGTCTCAAGATCCAAGGTTCATTGGCAGAATATATTAGAAGCCCGGAGATTGTCTTTCTTGTTAGGTGAATAAGAAAGCAAGGCACAGAGTGTAGGCCAACTGGAAATGGAACAAGGCCTTCTGTAATATTTTTCTCGCCGTAGAGCGGACGGCAAGTTTAGCTGCAGTTCAGCTGGAACAACTTGTCCCCTCCCCTACTCATGTCAAAGGACATCTTTTAGACCCCGTTTTCAGCAACTGCGCATATCTCGAAGTGGGCACCATCACCCGCCTTCCCTGGACAGATCATTTTCTGATTCCTATCACCTGGACCACTCACAACCTTCCCCCTAGCATTCCCACCACACGAAGAATGAGAAACTGGCACAGACTGAGTCTGGACCAGTGGACTAGCAGTCTTACATCCTCTAGACCCTCACTTACCCGTGGTCCCTTCTCCGACAACAAGAAATATGATATAAAGGATTTTGTAGCAAGCTCTGTTACTAAAATAGTATCCTGGCACGGAAGGTGAGGTCAGATTCCGAGGAAAAAATGGAAATTAGCAGAATTAGAGGGTGATGTTGAACAGATGGGGTTTCAGCCCTTTCTTAAAGGCCGTAATGTTAGGAGCAACTCTAAGATGGAAAGAGAGAGCATTCCAGGCCCTAGAGGCCGTGACCGAGATGGACTGGCCACCTAATCGGGAGAGCCTAAATCTGGGGACCGTCATTTGGCACTGATTGGCCGAACGGAGACATCTGTTAGGGATGTACAGGGCAAACCTTTTTCTCAGATAGACAGGATCGGTCAGATGGACCGCGCAGAAGGCCAGAACAAGAGTTTTAAACAAAATCCGGTGGGCAACCGGAAGCCAGTGGAGGGTCTTGAGACAAGAGCGAACACTAGAACTGATGGGGAGATTGAACAGAAGCCTGGCGGACGCATTTTGGATGACCTGGAGACGTTGGATCAGGAAGGCTGGGAGACCACAAAACAGACCGTTGGCATAGTCAAGCCTAGAAAGAATTAGGGCGCGCAGCACCGTCTCCTTGGCCTCTCTCGGAAGGAGGGGAAAAAACCTGCGGAGGGCCTTGAGAGTGGCAAAGCAAACCCCCGTAAGTTTTTTAATATGGTCTTCGAACTTAAGGTCATTCCCGAACCAGACTCCAAGGTTTTTTGCTGGGCCACCGATGGATTTTAGGCAGGGCAGGTCGCGAGGCCATAAAAGGTCACTAAAATTGTCAGGGAAGGAGCCGTAGAAGATCACCTCAGACTTGTCCTCATTGCACTTGAGCTGAGCAAGCGCTAACCAACGGAAGACGGATGACAGGCAGAGTTGGGCCGCCGATGTATCCAAATTGTCCTTTGGCCAGGTGAACAAAAGTTGGGTATCGTCGGCGTACGCCATGATTTTGGCCCCCAGTTGTTCCGCCAGATAAATCAGAGGGGTCAGGTAAATATTAAAAAGCAGGGGGCTAAGAGTAGACCCCTGGGGGACTCCAGTAGAAAGTTTCTTGGGGAGGGAGGCAAAAGGAGGCATCCAGACCTGTTGAGTCCTATTGTCCAGGAAGGACGTCAGCCAGTCTAGTGCGGGGCCAGTGATACCGACGGCCGCCAGTCTAGTGAGGAGTAATGAATGGGGCACCGTGTCGAAGGCGGCAGAGAGATCCAATAAAATCAGAGCTGCTCTGCCACCTCCGTCCAGGCACTCTCGAATAGCCTCTGACACTTCGACAAGCGCCGTTTCGGTACTGTAGGCGGCCCGAAATCCTGATTGAGCAGGATGTAGTGCTTGGGAAGTTTCAATAAAATTGTCCAGTTGTTTAAAAGCGATCTTCTCGCAGACCTTTGCTAAGGCAGGCAGTAAAGAGATAGGGCGGTAGTTAGAGAGTACAGCTGGATCAAGCCCAGTCTTTTTTAAAAGCGGTAGCAATTTGGCTTGCTTCCAGCAGAGCAGGACAGTAGCAGAGGAAAAAGAGAGATTGACAATCTGGGTAATCTCATTGCTTACTGTTTCAGCTATCTCACCCAGGACCCTGGCAGGGCAAGGATCGGAGGGAGACCCTGATTTCAAGGCTGCAAGGACTGTAGTAATGTCGGACACAGTCGGGGGAGAGAAGAAAGCGAACTGCTCTGTTGACTTCGGCATAGCAGTGGAGGCGGGTCTGGGGGGAGACTGAAAACCAGCACAGACAGTCTGAAGGTCTTCTTGGATTTTAGCAATTTTGTCTGTAAAAAAAACAAGAGAGCTCTTCCCACCACTGCTCGGAGAGGGGCAGTATAGGCTGTGCGGCACATGGTGAAAGGAAGCTTTTTACAATGGAAAATATTTCCTTACTATTATTGTTAGCTTTTTCGATTTGCCCTGCATAATAGCTGCTTTTAGCAGATTTGATGGTAGCATAGTAGTTTTTTTGCGCTGCACGCAGGTCACTTTTAGCCTTAGGTTGGTAGGTTTGTCTCCACACCCGTTCCAGTTTCTTGCAACCCAGTTTTAATTCCCGAAGGGTGTGGTTGAACCAAGGTTTGGAAGGGGTAGACCGCATCCTGCGGATGCATCCTTTATTGATGGATGCGGCAGATCCGAGTTCTACCCAGGTGTTAAAGGAGCTGACCGCTGCTTCAATCTCCGAAGGTAGTGTCGGACGGGTTTGAGACAGGGAATCAGCCAGAGTGACTAAGTTGATCCTCTGTGAGTGGGCAAGTGAGGGGCCGTTCTCTTTTTCAGCATTCGCAGACCAGGAAAACCTGATCAACTTATGATCAGACCATGTCACACTTTAAGGGCAGGTCATAATCAATGTCAAAGTTAGAACAGACTAAATCTAGTAAATGGCCTCCATCATGGTTTGGGAGGGCAACCAGTTGTTTGAGATGGGCCATAGAGAGGGCTTCTCCAAGGAGGATGGCCTCGGTGGCATCTGAGACGTCAATATGTATGTTAAAATCTCCGAGAAGGAGATACCTGGAATATCTCAGAGCACGCGGAGTGATGACCTCCTCTAGGGCCCCCACAAAGTTCCCAGCATACCAGCATACTTACTTTACTTTACATTTACTTACCCCGGAGGTCGATAGACCAGTGAGCCTCCGAGAGTGAAGTGAGAATTGAGCGCTAACGAAAAGTGGAGCGCCTCAGCGTCCTCCAGCACGCCCCGGGGCTCACAGGCAAAGACCCACTGATCCCTATAGATCACAGCAAAACCGCCCCCTCTGCCAAGCAGGCGGTCTGCCCTCGAGATTTTAAAGCCTCGGGGAATGGCTAACTCCACCACCGGGCACACAAGGCGTTTAACCAGGTCTCTGTGATGAATAAAAGATCAAGCTGCTTCTCCGCCAAAAGTTCGAATATATCGGCAGCATGCTTGACCATAGACCTGGCGTTGATTAAACCGCTCTGATCAGCAGGGGGTCGGTATTGGGTGAAACCTGGCAGCTTAGAGGGGGGTGGAAGCAGAAGTTACAGGCAGAGCACTCACGGGATACACTGTAGGCCACCTCCCATGGGTTATCTCTCCCACAGGGCATGATATTGCAGGCAATGAGGTCATCGCGGGAGTACCTTAAGGTGGAGGGATGAAGTTTTTTGTGAGGACTGGCAGGGGGACTGGCACTGAGCACGTCCGGAGCACGGACGGGCACAGACGGGCCCTCCTTTGGCGCTCCTTGGGCGCGCATACGGCGCGCCCGCATACGGCGCGCCCGCTGCGCGTCCTAAAGTGCATCGCTATTTATGCCCCGAGCCCCTCCCTTAGCTGGACCGCTAACTCGGGTCCCGCAGGGGACCAGGCCTCACTCAAGATGGCGCCCGACCTGGCCCTCCACAACAATCGGCACCAAGAAGCCGCTGTGGAACGGGGCACAGTGAGACCGGGTGCAGTACTCAGGGGGATTTTTAAAAATACAGTTTTAAAATAGGCACACAATACAATTCTTATATCAATTGTTTGTTATTTTTATAAAGATCGTAGCGCAATACCACGGGGTACAAGATGTAGCAGAGGAGAGTCCCTCGCAATCTGCTCGCCTAAAAACGATGTAGCAAGGTGCTGCCACCACCTTGAGCTATCGCACAGGCCCTCGGACACGAGATCTATTTATGCCCCAAGCCCCTCCCTTAGCTGATACTGTACTCCCTTTTTGTAACACCAGTCAAAAAAGACACCGGAAAACAGCGCCTTGGTACTCGGAAAAACTAAGAGATAACAAGCGCTTCTGCAAGAGGCTGGAAAGGAAGTGGCGGCTGGGCTATGATGCCACGGACAAAGCTACCTATAGGGAGGCTATCAGAGCCTACAAATCTGAAATAAAATCAGCACAATCGGACTGCTACAAGGAGAAAATTATGCTGGCCTGGTCCAAACCTAAAGAGATATATCACATAGTAAAAACTCTTACCACCCCCCCAGCCGTTAATCATAATTCACTCCCCAGGTGCAACGACCTGGCAGACTACTTTTTTCATAAGGTGAATAAAATCTATTCATCCTTTCCAGATACGGACTCAGACCCCCCTTCCTTAGGACCACAGCCCGCCACAGATGCTGAGGGCTCCCATCAAAACACCCTGGAACATTTTCCCCAGCTGGACTTAGAAACACTGGAGGCTCTGACGCACTAAATAAAGTCTGGCTCCCCATGCGACCCCGCCCCCCCAAACACGTTGGTTTCAGCTTCTCAAGTCATCCTGCCCACGCTTCTGGAATTACTGAATTCCTCCATAGCGACTGGGATAGTACCTTCCACCTGGAAACACGCTATGGTACGAGCACTCCTGAAGAAACCCTCCCTCGACCCCGCCAACCTCAACAGCTACCGCCCGATCTCTCTGCTCCCCTGGGTAAGCAAAATCCTCGAGAAACATATTAACACCTATCTCACTAGTTTTCTCGAGAGTAACCATCTGCTGGATGTTACTCAGACGGGCTTCCGCCCCAAACATGGGACGGAGACTGCTTTAATGGCAGTCACAGAGGAGGCCAGGCGGATCTTGGATCAGGGGGGATCAGTGGCAGTGATCCTCCTTGACCTGAGCGTGGCATTTGACACGGTGAATCACAAAATCCTTCTAAACCGTCTCCATAATGTAGGAATATCAGGAGGAGCCTTGTCCTGGTTCAAGTCCTTTCTCAGCGACAGAACCTTCCAAGTTTTTTAAGGAACCTCTGTCTCTACAAGCTGGCCGCTGGGCTGTGGGGTTCCGCAGGGCTCATCTTTGAGTATTAAGATCATCTTTTACGCGGACGATACTCAGCTAGTGGTCTCTCTTGCGCAAAAGAACTGCCATCAGTCACAAGCCAATTTGACAACTTGTCTAGAACAGATCAAGAAATGGATGATGCAGTCGTGCCTCAAACTTAACGGTGACAAGACCGAGCTGATGCTTATGGGTACATCAGCTCCCTCCACTTTGGAGCTGTTATGGCCCGCTAGTTTGGGCACGCCCCCTACACCCAGAGACAATATAAAAAGTCTCTGGGTGTGGCTGGACAAAACCCTGACTTTTAACATCCAAACAACTAAATTGTCTGCGACTTGCTTTGGTCTCATCAGGATGGTGAAAAAAATCCTTCCACTCCTTCCGTTTGAGGCCAAGCAGGTAGTTATGCAGGGTCTCATCCAGTCTCGTCTGGATTTCAGTAACGCCCTGTATCTAGGGGCGCCCGATTACTGCCTGCAAAAACTCCAGCGGATCCAGAACTGCGCAGCACGCGCATTGCTTGGTCTGCCGCGTAGTACATCGGTGAACCCTGCATTGGCTCCCGGTCAGGGAGAGAATTGAATTTAAATCTATGTGCATCTCCCATCAAGCATATTGGAAATCCGGCCCAGTAATTAATCACACGCTGATCACTCCCCACCGACCCAAAAAACAGCTCCGTTCTCTCCACGCCTTTTTGGCGGCAGTCCCTCGGATTCGGAGATCCAGAGCTGGAGGCCGGTCATTTTCTTACAATGCAGCCAAGTTATGGAACTCACTTCCCCTTCATCTAAGATCCAACCCTAATTTGACAACCTTTCGCAAACAGCTTAAAACTTTTCTTTTTAATAAATCAGTTTAACTTCCTTTTTGTCCTTCTCTGGAGGGTATTGACTCAGTCTGTTAGCGCCTGGACGCCTCAGGGCAGCAGCCGCGCTTAATAAAATCCTTTTTCATTTAATTTCATTTAATTTCACAATGAGGAACAGTCTCCCAGTGACAGGAGTTAGACCTCCAGGGGTACACCACTGCCCTTAGATGGGGATCCCCGTTCTTGAACAGCTGTACAGATGGGGAACAGGGTCACGGAGGTAGGAGCTAGACCCACAGGAGTACACCACTGATCTTAGAAGGTGATCCCCTCACTTGACTAGCTGTACAGATGGGGAACAGTCTCCTGGAGGCAGGAGCTGGACCTCCAGGGGTGCACTGCTGCTCTTAGAAGATGGTCCCCTCTCTTGAATAGCTGTACAGATGGGGAACAGTCTCACAGAGGTGGGTCGGGGGGTGAGACCTGTAGGATTAACCTACAAACATAAATCAATGGAGGACTAAAGAGACCGCATCTCACTCAAAGTTCCAACAGATTGTGGCCCAGTGCACTTCTTTTACGGTACCCAACATTGTTTGGAACCACTGCAGAAATAGATTGAAATTACAAGGGGAAAGGTGCAACCTGAAAAATTGTAGTTCCTAAAGATCACGTATCTGTCAAAATATATGTTTTATTCCTTGTTTACTTTGTATCAATAAAAATATTTTTTTGTACAAAGAATATCCAGCCAACGTTCTAACAGGATTATGAACTTCATCAGGGCTCATGTACATTTCATTACTTTAAACTCTGAACGTAGAGAATTCTTTCCTCTTTTGTCATATCCTTCCCAAGTATGTTTGATAAGTGTCTAATACAAAAGATATCCTCATAGTCACGAATAAATAAATAGTTACCTGAAATTTCTTTTGTAATTCATTGTTATTTTCGTTTTCTAACTTACATTTGGTTAAAAAGGAGGACACTTGACTCCTTGTGCTGTGCATGCTTTCCTTGCAAACAAATGATAGACGGAATGCTTAATAAATCATACTTTCACCCCCAGTCAAGAGATCTGGGTTAAATCCATTGTTCTTTTGCTCACCATGCCACCCCAGTTTAGACCCAGCCATATGCAAAACAGTCTTGACCCTGTGCCTCGTGGGAACAGTCCAGACCAAACTGCCAAGCCGGGTCCTCCCTGGACCGGAAACAAGCATCCTGGGACCGGTTTCTGGGTATTACCCTTCATCAGCCAGGATAGCTTGAATCCAGTGGCACAGTGAGCAAGAGACCCACGTCTGGGCATACCCATCCCACTTAGGGTGAAAAGTGGTATGCAAACAAATGATGGATAGAATGCTGAATAAATCATACATTCACCCCCAGTCAAGAGATCTGGGTTAAATCCATCATTCTTTTGCCCACCATGCCACCTCAGTTTAGACCCAGCCATATGCAAATCAGTCTTGACCCTGTGCCTCAGGGGAACAGTCCAGACCGAACTGCCAAGCCAGGTCCTCGCTGGACAGTAAACAAGCATCCTGGGACCGGTTTCTGGGTATTACCCTTCATCAGCCAGGCTAGCTTGAATTCTAGTCCGTAAAGATCACGTATATGTTTCAAACAATATGTTTTACCCCTTCTTTACTTTGTATCAATAAAACATTTTTTGGGACAAAGAATATCCAGCCAACGTGTTTCGTTCTAAGAGGATTATGAACTTCATCAGGGCCCATGTACATTTCATTATTTTAAACTCCGAACGCAGAGAATTCTTCCCTCTTTCGTCAAATCCTTCCCAAGTATGTTTGATGAGTGTCTAATACAAAAGATATCCTGATACTAACAGATAAATAAATAATTACCTGAGATTTCTTTTGTAATTCATTGTTATGTTCGTTTTCTAACTTACATTTGGTTAAAAAGGAGGACACTTGACTCCCTGTGCTGTACATGCTTTCCACGGCAGGCGTTAACCATCTGCTTGATGCGCAAGCATTACGCAGTATCTGACGGGCACAAAGTTCATGTGTTGTGTTTGAGACATTTCCAGTCACTGAGGTCTTGGTTTTTTTTGTGACAGGATTTATCTGAGGCCTCTGGGAAATGTCTCCATCCTAGGTCTGGTCTTTGTGACTGATGGGATCAGCCACATTTAGATAAGATGTTTCTGGTATAGGAGTGGGTATCCTTATAGTCACACTAGCTCAAGACTCGGTAGCCACAGCCGCCCGATTGGAAGAGCGAGCAACATGGATGGCCAAAAATTGCTCAAGCTAAATGGCAATAAGTGTCAGGATCGCGCGGCGACCAAAGACTACTAAGATCTCCGCCGATCTAGAACGCATATGTGTGGGGACAGGTCAGGCAAGCTAAAGCCCGGCCTTCCCCGATCAGCTGCGCTTCGCGTTCTAGTTGTTGATTCCTGACGTCTTACCTGAAGCTCTTCCGGGTCGTCGCGCTCCTCGTGTCGGACTCATCATTTGCCTGCCGTTTCTCGTGGCCGGTCGTCTTTCCCTGGCATCCCGTGCATATTGTTCCGATCCTCGGTTGCATGCATTAATAATTTCAAGATAAAAGAAGACAGACTGCATCAGCATTGAATTAAGTGGTAACAGCGCAAGGCGCTGGGGGCGTGGATTAGGAGCCAATGCGGACGGTCGCGTGAGCTGAGAGCTCCACGCCGGCCCCGACATTTCTCCTGATTGGGAGCCTGTATCACCCCTAAAAAGTACCTGGAGCTGTGCCTCGCTGCTCCGGAGGTGACCGCTGCAGCTTCTGGCAGAAATATTGGCGCTGCTGGGAACCGGAGGACAAGAAGGAGCGAGAGCGCGGCCGATCAAAATGGCACCGGGTGCGGACTCAAAGAACTGATCTGAAGTGGTGCGTGAAACAGAGCTGGCATGACTGTAGAGTGGGGAAACGGGCTGCGGAGCGCCGGGGGACCAGCGGAGCAAAGTCTGGAGCGGGCCCGGGAATTCGACTGAAGCGGCGATCCTGGGACGGCGGTAGCTAAGGAAGCGGACCAATCCCCTTCCTCCCCTCCCCCCACCCCCGGCGGCATGCAGCGATATCGGAGCGTCTGCGGCTAAGTCGGAGGGGCATCGCAGTGCTCCAGTACGCATAACATGGAGGGGGACCTAGTGAATTTTGGTAGGGACCTCGCCTGACTGGAGCTGGGGATTGAGGAGACGGCAAGTTGGTTGCCATGAAGATAAAGCCGCCATCTTGAGAAACACACGGTGTGGCACGACTGGGGACTGAGCGGCTCTTGGCACATTTGCCAGCTGATGACGGACGTAAGGGTGGTGGCTGTGAGGCACTCGTGAGTCGGACTGTGGAGGACTGGGCCTGATGCTTGCGGGATTAGAGGAGGCCCCTGGACACTAAAGTAAGAGGCTGTGGGGCTAACTGGGAACAATATCATAGTTGTACCCAAGTGGGGGCAGCAGAGTGACGGGAGCAGAGGCCGCGGGGCAATGGTGTGTTCATCTAGACCTAACATCTGGGCTAACCTTCGGCGGTAGAGGAGTGCAGAAGGATCCCACCCCTCGCCCTGGTGGTCCGGTGGTAGCAGCTTACTCCTAATGGTGCAAGTGTGACAGACACCCAGTGTGGCAATTAGAGCAGAACACGGAGGCCGCAACCTGTAGGATAAGGTCAGCGAACAGGGGTTGGGACCCCGGAGGACAACGTGCAACCGGACAGCACAGTGTGCACAGATAAGGCACTTAACCGGGATCGTTAAAATCGAGGTGGGGCTCGCTGCAACCATCAGACCAGGACCCAGCATATAGAAGAGTGGAATCGGGAGAGCAACCGCCTGGTGAGTCAGGGGAATAGATAGGCGCGTCACTGGGAAGAACCACAGCTAGCGAAGAGGTGCCAGGGGAGTGTCCTACAAGACCTGTGAACTGAGTGGTGGCCAACCCATACCGGGGGTAGAGAAGAGGACGCCCCGTAATAGTGAACACCACGCAGAGTCTCCGGCGAAGGCGGAGGACGAGGATGGAAACGGCGGAACACCGGTGGGATCACAAGACCTGTGAAGAGGACGACCATGGGAATGTCACAGGGCAAGCAGGGGGGAGCTCCCCCAGAGCATGAAGATGAAGCAGTGGATCATTGGTAGCAAGAGGCGTTGGAGTCACAAACGGAGGGGATGATGCAGCAACAAGTGGAGGTGATACTTAAGGCCATCACAGACACCAGAGACGCACTCCAACAGGATATAGCATAGGTATCAGTGGGACTGGGCCTCCTACGCCAGACCATGCAAAACTTGGCGGACCGTGGCAAAAGCTACTTCGGGAGTTTTGGACCCAGCACAAAAGGCACTTGAGACACAGATGGGGGAAGGGCATCGTCGCTTACAAACTCTAGAGAAGAGGGCTGAGGATCCTGAAGGGCAAAACAGGAGGAATAACATGCGGGTGGTAGGGCTGCCTGAGGGAGTGGAAGTACCCAGTATGGTAGACTATTTGGAGGCCTGGTTGAGGACGGAAGTTGCCCCAGAAGGCTTGTCCCCTTTTTATTCCTTGGAGAGAGCACATAGGGTGCTGGCAAGTCCGTTGACCCCCGGGCGGCCACCCAGACCAGTGGTAGCACGCTTGCTCCACACAAAGACAGAGACCTTCTTTTGAATAGGGCACGCACTATGGGCCCCTTCAATGTAAACAATAGTAGTGTAACACTGTTTCCTGACTACATATTCGAAGTGCAGTGCCAGCGGGCCTCCTTCTTGGAAGTCAAGAAAGCACTGCATGCAGAAGGAATACAGTACTCACTGGTGTTTCTGGCACGGTTGAGAGTGGCCATGGACGGTAAAACCTTTTTTTACAGTATGCCTGAGGAAGCATGGGACTGGCTGGAATCCTACAGAGCGGGACAGGGAGAGGCTGGTTGCGGCCAGGAGGCTGCCGGGAGGGCGCTGCACCCTCCCCGGCACTCTGGAAGATGTCAGCTCGGCTCCCAGAAGCCAACGATATCTCAGACGGAAAAGGAAAAATCGGCGGCGCTACAGGCAGTAACGGAGATATCTCAAGAATGGGGACTGAAATCGAGGGGGGCGACAGACTGAGAAGGGATCGGCAAACACGGCTTCTGAGGATTCGGATTCGGAGAGCATCACAATGCCTCATGTCAAACCAGGAACTGCTGATGAGATTGCAGATGCAAAGTACAGTAAAACTTTTCCAAGGACTGGAGGGTGCTTTTGTTTAATGACAATCCTTTTCAATACTGTGGGTGACAGTGATATGGTGTCAGTGGTGCGAGTGGGGGTGGGGCTCACTTAAACTGGGGTGCTACAGCAGAAGCTGTGGCCTTAGTAAGAGTGGGGTACGGTGGGAGATAGTTGAGATATTCTGATTCAGATTAACCAGGCCCTTAGACACCTCCCCTACTATTGTATTTAGAGGTTCCCTGGTAGCTACTGAGGAAGCAATTTGGTTGAGAGTTTGGATGGGTGCTGGATTGTTAGGACCTGCTCCGGGGGGGGGGGGTTGTTGGGGACTTTTGCGAGTGTTGTTTGGGGACGTAGGGCACACCGGTGTGTCCTTGGAGAAGGTACAGAGGTTCCAAGGAGTAGTGGACCAATAGGGGACAATGCTTGACTTCAAATGTATAACATGGAATCTGAGGGGGATGCACACAATGGGGAAGCGCCACAGGGTACATGCTTATTTGGTGCGGAGGGTGGTGCATATAACCTTCCTACAGGAAACCCATATTAATCGAGCGGAGGGCAGTGTGCCACAGAGAAGTTGGCGGGGGCAGGTATATTATACAACGTATTCAGCTTTTCCTTGGGTAACACTAATATGGATTAGAGCAGGGGTCCCCTTCCAGATGACCTGCCAATTAGCTGACCCAGAAGGGAGGTTTGTGGTGGTGGGGGGCGACTGAACGGTTTGGATGTAACGTGTGGCATATACGCCCCTAATGTTGATCAGATGGCTTTTTCAATCATCTGTGGGGTAAACTGGCACCTTACCTGACTGGCCCTGTGATATTGGGAGAGAACTTCAACTCAATGACTGATATTAATATGGATAGGTCGCACTCGCCGCTGCCGGAGGCCCCTGTACACAAAATATCTAAAGCTAGAAGGGACTGGCAGGATGGGTGGGAGCTCATAGACACGTGGCAAATGCAACACTTTGAGGACCGTGACTATTCTTTCTTCTCTGCATTACACAAACTGCATGTGCGCTTGGATGCCATATTGTGCACACCGGACGTACACGCAAAAGTACTTCATAGTGAATACTTGGCGAGAACAATATCAAATCATAATCCATTATTGCTAACGATTAGCTGGGTTAAGTAGAGACCTGCGATACCGATGTGGCACTTACGACCAGAGGTGCTGGAGGATGCTGTCTTCTGTCGTGGTTGTCAGCAGCACAAGATATTAATCGCCACTAACCTCATCTGCAGCAGCCAGCAGGAGCGATGCCGTGAAGAGAATCTTCCCAATTACCCCGAACACTTCCCCTACCGCACTGTATATATATTCTAGAGTGCGGAGAAAAGAAGTACCCAAGGAAAAAGGGAAGGGGACAAAATAATAAACGTCTGTATACTGCAGAGATCTGGTCTAGGCTGGTTTTCCTGTCTTGTCTGGATAGATTCTGTATGTAAAGAAAAAGGTATAAAGACAGTGAGAGACACCACATGCATTCCTTTAGCATTACACTAATAGCGATACATAACATTCACATTGGTAGTTATGTACCTTAGTTCCATTAGAGTCCACTAGAATACCAGGAATCCTTGCATCAGGATGGACATAAAATACCAGTTAGAACAGCCTTCCTTGAAGAAGCCAAATAGCGTCTTGTACTTCTAATATCAGGAGGGCTATTTAATGTATACCATAGCAAGTCTCCTTGTTTAGCACAAACCTTGTGCTCCTCATAAATTGGGATATTTAGACCAGTTCAGAATTTATACAGTAGCATTTCTGCCCGAGAAATAGGAATAACGTATTTATGAGCAACGGAAGTTCTTTGCATTCCTAATACAATAAACGTGCAAACGGAGTTCACTAGAAAACATGAATAAAGCACTCCGTTATTATTCAAGGAATATAACTTATCTGGAGCCCCAGGAGTAGGTTGCCGCAGAGCGCAGATAATAGCTATGCTGAAAATAGACACGTTATTTGTACAAAGTAGAACAGTCAAGGTCCCCGAGAGGAGAGCGCCTCCAGGCGCCGTCTTCCACTCCTTAGGGGAGAAGGGTCAAATACCTGCAAGTCGCGCTGGTCTACCGCTGCGTCTGAGCGGGTCCTCAGTGTTCGGGTAGTCAGCGTCTTTGCCAGCTCACGGAAACAAGATAAAATGACGCGCCGGCCATTTTACTCGCGTCAGCTAGTTTTCGGTGAATCGGGGAGATCGATTCCAGGCAGGCTCTCGGGAACGGGGCGGAATAGAGACCCAGCGTCTCTCAACCAAAATACCGACGAAATCCAGCGGGGAAGCACCTTCTGCTACACGGTCGAGGTTGATTGTCAAGCGCCCTC
The DNA here is from genome assembly GCF_964263255.1 of Lissotriton vulgaris. NCBI lineage: Eukaryota > Metazoa > Chordata > Amphibia > Caudata > Salamandridae > Lissotriton > Lissotriton vulgaris. The sequence goes on from NC_141688.1 coordinate 331,244,709, forward strand.
CTCAGGAAGAGGCGGGCTTATATTGAATCCGTCTTGTTTGTGTCACATGATGGCTCTTTCCCCACCATGGCCTTCTGGGATATGCAGTGTACCTGGAAGAAAGGTGAACTGCAGGTGTCACAGGCACAACAGGGAAAGGTGTTATGTTTTGTTCATTCACACTAACTCCCTTACATGTCTGGAGGCTGGTAATCGCGGCATCCGTACAGAAATAGAAATGGGAATTGCGCAATACTTTGCTGAAAATGAGGGGACGGCGTTCAACTTAGCGTTGGAGTGGGACGCTTTTAAGGCAGGGATGAGAGGAATGTGCATTACCAAAATGGCGGGAGTACAAAAGACATTGCTGCGTGACGTAGAATCGGCAGAACACCGACTGAGAGGGGCGGAAAGGGCGTGGTCTGAGAACCCAGGGGCGCAGGAAGAACTGTCAAGAGGCCAGGGAGGGGGTGGCGACCCAGATAGAGAGGTTGCATTGCCATGATCACATAGCTTACCTGGCAAGAGCGCATGCGGAACGGGACAAGTCGAGCACACTACTTGCCTGGCTCGCCAACCCGGCGCCTCGGGCACACCTATATTGGCATTGAACTCATCGTTAGGAACTCCGGTTTATACCCAGCGAGCGATCAAAGGATTGTTTTTAGAGTATTATGACAACTTGTATAGGAGTAGGTTGAGGAACACTGACAACGCCCTAGAGGAATTTTTGGCTGCTATAACGTTACCACAGTTGGAGGAGGAGCAAGCGGATTTATTGGAGATAGTGGAGAAGTGTGGCTCAATGGTTAGAGCGGCAGACCCTGATGCAGAGGTCTAGCCTGGGACCAGGGTTCAATTCCCCGCCTCGGCTGGTCTTGGGCTCAAAATTCCAGGGACCTGATAATTCTCGCCTCGGTGCCTATTCCAATCATGGAGTCCCACTCTGCAACTCTGGGCAATAGCTTGCTTAATCTCCACAACGGCCCCCACAACGCTAAGGATGCCTGGCCTCCACCTTGGGGGTGCCCAGGAGTGGACGCCTCACAGGGAAAGCCAGGATGGGTTCCACAGCTGTATTCGTACAAGCGCCTTGAGACCCTTGCGGGTGAGTAGTGCGCTATACAAGTATCAATTTACAAGTATCAATTTTACATTTACATTTATTGGGGCAAGAAATCACGTTGGGGGAAATACGAGGTGCCATTAAACACATGGCACGCAATCAAACGCTGCGCACCGATGGCCTACCTATCGAGTTTTACTCAAGCTATATTGATTTATTAGCTCCAAAATTGTTGACGGTTTATAAAGAAGCACAGGCAACGGGAAGGCTTCCAACCTCCACGAGAGAGGCTATCAAATCAAATCAAATCAAAAAATCTTTATTTAGATCTAAACATATATCTTTAAAAGAAGTTACAAAGTTCACAATGTACAGCGACTGTTAAAAACAAGAAGAAAACATGTAACAGTTAATAGGCAGCAGTGCAAGAAGAGGTTATCCGCTCTTGGGCCTCCTTAATCCAGAACAGTTTAAAAGAAAAATAAATACGCAGGGCAAAAATGATGAAAAAAAGAGTAGATTAAGACGTATTGTGCAAGATACTTTTCCCATCAACCCTTTTATAAAATACCCATTGCCCATGATGCCATACATGTGCAGGACCGCCAACAGTCCTAATTCAATGATAGGATTTCGTTTTGTCCCCCCTCAAAGTTAAAAGCTATTGTGAGAACATCAAGGTTAAACAAAATATAGGGGGGGGGAGCATTAGCAGGACCCAGTTTGGTTAAGGTTGTGGTATGCCAGCTGAATGAATTTTGTGAGTTTTATGTTTAAAATTGTGTTTTCGGGGTTCAAAGCCACTATAATCGCTTGCCTACAGGATCGGACGTCCAGGTTGTTCCAATCAACTTTAAGTTTGGACCTGCGTTCGGAGTTAAAGGCTGGGCAGAGGCAGACCACGTGCATCAGAGTTTCAGCTACTTTGCCACATCCTCTGCAAGTTACGTCCTCTGCTGTGCGTCGCCATGCGGGTAGATCTTGCAGAAATCGCCAATTACCCATTCTGATAGCGGTAAAACTACGTTTAAGATACAACGTGTATGTGCAGGCCAAGTAAGAGGCAGGGACTAACCAGCTGTATGAGTTTAAAAGGGCCCAAGCGTGGCTGCGTTTTGAAAAGAGTGCTTTGTCCATGATAAGAGATTTCATTTTCACACATTTTTTAAAACCCATTTTAAAAGCTGTCTGACCGGGGTTGAGCGCCCAGAATTCACTCGCTGAGATTTGCTGAATTGCGTCCTTGAAGAGGCGACCAAACGATCCACCTGAGTTATTCTGGGAGATTTCTAACCAGACTAAGGATTCCAGTGTGCCTGAGTCCGCCTGCCTCAGTTTGTGGCAGAGGTTCAGGTATACCCCAATGTCTGAGGCATCGTAGTTTAGTAGCCCCAGCTCTAGTCTTATCTGAGCAGCAGATGCAGACCTTGGTAACTGGAGGACCTTTTTATAGATTTTGGTTGTGTGCCTATTCAAAGCGGTGTTCAATTTACCCCTGAATGTTTCCATGCCGTATGATAAAGTGGGGCCAATTTTAGCTCTCATTACTTCTAAAAAAGGCATTAGAGTTGGACCTGAGAGTTTTTTAGAGAGCTTGCCTAGTGACACCGCTAAGGTCGTGGCTTTGGCTGAGATCTCTCGACGCTGTTTTCAGAGGTTGCGTCTAGAGTCCAGGTGGACACCTAGATATTTGTACGATTGGCCAGTGACGAGGGGTACGTTGTTAAATGACCACCCACCGCCGGTGTAACGTTTTTTACCAAAGGGGACAACTTGCGTTTTCTTTAAATTTACTTCTAGCTGGTTCAATTTCGTATAGCTGAGCAGTTTGTCCAGAAGCCTTTGTAGCCCGACCCTTGTAAGGCTAAAGAGAACCAAGTCGTCAGCATACAATAGGTTGATTAGTGATTGGCCTCCCACCTTTGGAGGATGGCTATTTGTTTCGTCCAAGGTCATCGGGAGGTCTGCTATAAACAGGTTGAAGAGGAGGGGGGCCAGCACACATCCCTGCTTCACGCCCCTAGTTGTCATAATTTTCCGTGAGAGATGTGTGCCGGACCCCAACTTCACCCACACCCAGGTACAGGAGTGTAGTTGGGATAATGGCCTCTAACAAAGACTCTGGAATCCCCCACTTCCTTAGTTTTACCCATAATGCAGCCCTGGGGGCGCTATCAAATGCTGCTTTGAAGTCGACAAAGCAGCAGAACACTTACCTGGATGTTAAAAAAGCATTGTCGACAATGGTTGATACTGCTAGCAGATTAGTCCTAGTCCCTGAATTGGCAGTGAACCCTGTTTGATTCATTGGCATCAGGTTCTGGTCTTTTACCCATAGTCTCAAGTGTTCCAAGAGTAGGCCTGCGTAGTGCTTTGCCTCATTGTCCAAAAGAGCGATGAGTCTGTAATTGTAGGGTGAGGCGCGTGGTCCTGATTTGTAAATTGGGTGGATAATAGCACCCCGCCATGAATCCGGGATTGTGGCTGTTCGCAGAGCGTAGTTGAAGAGGTTTGTTAGCGTACTTGACCAGAAGGCAATGTCCGATTTAAACAGGCTCTGTGGCAGTCCATCAGGGCCTGGTGCCCCATCGGCTCTTGCTTTTGTTATTGCTTTGGCAACCCCATCTTTTTTTTTTTTTTTAAACCTTTATTTCGATAAAAGCAATACAGTTGCAGGCCTACAACCACAGGGGCCGGCCATTGCTAAAACGAAACAGAAACACAAAATTGCATCGTTACACAGCTCTTCAGCCGACAGCCCGGGGGCCCGGCAGCGATCCCTCATATTATCCTGGAAAGTCCTGTGGTGGTAAACAGGATAAATTAAAGGTTTCACATTTTACGTTATATATAAATAAACAATGAAAAATAACTGAAAAAACTAGCGAGGCAAAAAGAAACTATACTATGAGTGCCTGTCTCGAGGGGGGGGAAAGCCGGAGAATGATATATGCAATATATATAGATGAAATCCTGGGAAGGGGGGGCCCGGAGCGAGTGAACACAGCATCAGCAGAAATATACACCAAACAAGGAATGTGCGGTCACGGGGACAGAGGCAATTTCTGGGAAGTCCACAAGAGGAGGAGTACAGATCTCTCCGCGGTACAGGTTCCATTGGTTCCATATTCTCCCCCACTTCTTGGGTCTACCACGAGCAACATATGCAGTTTTTTCCCTAAACATGCACCAATCCATGTTTTCTTTCCAAGTTGAAATCAGAGGTGCTCTTTGGGATCCCCGTAGCTGAGCTATTTTCCTTTTAGCTAACATATTACCAAGGGTAGCCCATTGCGTCTGTGCCACATTATAATCGTTTGGCCCCCATACATTCAGTAAGCAGCGTCTGGCCTCCGGCAACAACGGAACTCCCATAACTTCTTCCATGACAGCATGCACACGATTCCAAAACACCACCACATCCGGGCACTCCCATATAATATGAAGGAAGGTAGCAATCGACCCACACCCGCGCTTGCACAACCCATCCCAGAATAACCAATACGCAGCAACCGCGGACCTGTGATATAGATACGATGTAGGATTTTTAATTGCACCAGCCGGAGACGGGCCGGAATCGCGACCTCTTTAGGAAAAGATATTGCAGCCTTCCAATCTTCATCGTCCAACTCCAGTCCATCTCCGGTCCAAGCACCCCGAAGCTGCAAAAGCAAATCCGATCGATCGTTAATAAGTTTTTTATATATTAGGGAAATAGTGCTATCCGGGACGTGTCCGTCAAGCACTCTATCCTCGAGAGGAGAAGACTCCGGGATACCGGTCCCGGCCGGGAAAACCGAACCAAGCGCATGACGGATCTGCAGATAACGGAAATGCTCCTTATCACTAAGCGCATATTCCGATTTGAGCTCGTCGAAAGTCTTGACCCTATTCTTGACCCAGAGATCCCCGACCCTACTAATGCCAATGAGGTCCCACTTCTCGAAGCCTTTCGTAGTCCAAAGACTGCCCAAACTCTCCGCAGCGTAGAGCGGGGTCGCTCTAGTCAATCTGTCCGACCACCCCATAGCTGCGTTTGCGCTACACCACACCCGCACCACGACCCCGGTGGGCCCAGTCAGTTTCTTTCCAGTCGATCTGGAGTATAGCGCCCTATTATAGTTCCCTCCCGGTAGCTGCCATTTGTCCATTTCAAATGCAGGATTCGGAACGGGCCGTACATTGCATGATTAATTGCACTTAATTGGGATGCCCAGTAGTAACGTTTAATGTCCGGCAGCGCAATGCCCCCATCGTACCAAGGCAAAGTCAACTTCGCTAGGGCAATGCGAGGACGCCCACCCCATATCAACTTCCTCTGTAGGCTCTCAATCTCGCGAAAGTAACTAGCGGGTACAAGATCAAGCGTATTTTGAACGGCATACAGGAATCGGGGTAGGGGCATCATCTTGAAAAGAGCTGCCCTTCCGACCGGGTACAGCAGCAGGCCGCACCAAGCCGTCACGTCGGATTTAAGCCGGAGAAGCGGGGAAGCAGGTTCCGTTCGTTCCGAGCCGCGGGGTCTAGTGATATGAAGATCCCCAGATATTTAAATCCGGCATGTGAGATCGGTATCGGGCAGACACGTGGCAAGGGGGGTACTTCCCCGGTGAGTGAATAAATACTGGATTTAGCCCAATTGATCACTAGACCAGAGTTTTTCCCGAACAAACTAAGTACATCAAACAGTACCCCCAGTGACTTCCGAGGGGAAGTGAGATATAGCAGAATGTCATATGCGGTCTTCAAAGTCAGGAGACCACCTAATGCCTTTAGGCGACAGTTCCCACCGCAGCCAAGCTGCAAGGGGTTCTAAGGCAAGCGCGAAGAGCAATGGAGATAGAGTACACCCCTGTCGCGTACCCCTCCCAAGAACAAAGGATTCCGAGACTCTGCCGTTAACCACCACCTGAGCCAACGGTTCCCCATATAGGAGTTTAACCCAACCGATGAACCCGGGACCAAAACCGAATTTCACGAGGGCCGCCCACAAATATGGCCATTCCACAATATCGAAGGCCATCATGGCATCCAAGGAGACCAAGATGGCCGGCTCGCACAACGACTCCGCTCTCGCCAAGACGCCATGAAGACGACGCAGGTTGAGAGCGGTGTTGCGGTGGGGAATAAACCCGGACTGATCCGGTGTATCAAGTCGCCGACCACCTTTATCAGCCGATTTGCCAGAAGTTTTGCCAAGATCTTAGGTTCGGCGTTCAAGAGTGATATCGGTCTATATGATGCACATAGGTCCCGGGGTTTCCCTTCTTTATGAATAACAATAATGGACGCTAGTCTCTGATCTCGGGGAAGGGATCCGACTTTTTGCGATTCTAGAAACATCTGACGAAGGTGTGGTGCCATTTTGTCGGGACACAACTTATACAGTTCGATGGGAATGCCATTCGGACCCGTTGCTTTCCCCGAGCGGATGGAGCGGATGGCGAGCGCTATTTCATCGTTAGAAAATTCCGCCTCCATAAGCTCTTTGTCCGAATCAGACAAGCTAGGCAATTCTGTCTGAGACCGGTGCATACACCTTTTGGAAATGGTGTGTGAAACCCTCCACTATCTCAACAGGATCCACAACCCGCACTTCATCCGCTCTCTCAATAACAGGCACAACACGATTCAGTCTTTCCCTTTTTTCCAACCAGGCAATCAGTTTCCCGGCTATGTCTCCAACATCATACAGACGCCCCTGTTGCTCACGAATCATAGCTTTGGCCGCATCAGTCACCAGAGCTCTATTATCAAACTGTTTGAGGGCCAATGCATGTAACCTATCCTGTCCTGTGTAACTCCAGATTGCAGCTCTTCTTCCAAGTCAGTGATTTCAGTCTCCAGTCGTACAACCTCCTCGTTTTTACTTTTCTTTGCGCTAGCAATCAATGACAGAGTTTGGCCACGGATTACCGTCTTGAAAGCTTCCCATAGTGAAATGGAGGAAGACACCGACCCTACATTTTCAGTGAAATAATAGTCCATAGACTTAACCACACCAGCCCTGGTTTTGGGATTACGAAGGTGCCAGGGATTAATCGGAGCCACTCGACCCTCCGCTCCCAGCTGTATATCAATAGAGAGCCAAAGTGGGGAGTGGTCCGAGATACCCCTGGCTAGGTGTCTAACTTCTCTCACCGAGACGGCCTGCACCACCGGTACAAGGATATAATCAAGCCTAGAAAGGCTCCCATGTGCGCCCGAGTGAAAGGTGTATTGTGCCTGTCCGGGGTGCAGCAGCCTCAAACAATCCGCCAGACCCAGTGTTTCCAGGAAGTTACCCAGCCAGAATTGCGATCTCGCAAGATCCCTGGGGGGGCTGCGGTCCTCCCTACCACAGACAACAGAATTAAAGTCACCACCCACAACCAAAATACCTTCAGGGAGCCCCAACACCACTTTTCCCAAATCAGCAAACGTCGTAGTTTGTGAACCTGGCGGGACATACACAGAGAGTATGGAGATCGTCTTCCCCTCCCACCTGCCAATGATAGCAGCATATTGTCCCCTATCGTCAAGTATAGTATTGTCTATTTCCAGGGGGAGGGAGTTCCTGACAAGAACGCCAGCCCCCTTCGACCCAGTAGTGAATCCGGAGTGCGCTACCAGACGATAGCCTCGCCTATTCATTGCATGACATGTGTTCCCTATCAGATGTGTTTCCTGTAACAACACTACATCAGGGGAAAGACGTTTCAAATACTGCAATACTATCCCCCGCTTTATCCTGTCCCCCAGACATTCACAATCCAACTTAGCACCCTCAGCCCCCTTCCCCCCATCCCAGAAATGAAGACAGATTCCCTCCCATAACGAAACGGACACCAGAATCAAAATATGCAGTAATACGTAGCCTCGAAACAAACAAATGTAAAACAGAGTTCCCCCACCACCCTCAAAAAATTCCCCCAAACACCCCCCCCACCCTGCACCCCTGTGTTAGACCAAAAAGCCACCCCAACTTGCAGTGTGCCTGTCGCCCCAATCTGAAACTAATCTACAAAAAGAGAAAAGGCCCCCTGAAGGAGGAAGAGTCCCGGTTCCTCACCTCCTCTGGGTATTTACAAATATATATACAAACTCAAAAAGTCATCGAACCACTGCTACAAAGTAAATACAGTACTCATGCCGGTCGGCACTCACTCCTCCTGCTCCGATGGGCCGCCGTCAGCGCCTCCCGATTGCTCTGGGCTGTCTCGATGCGTTGGCAGAGTATCAAGCCAGTCACTAACGACCTCGGGCCAGTCAAAGAAGAGCGTACGTTCCTTATATTCAATGCGTAGTCAGGCAGGGAAGAGCATAGCGTATTTCAAACCCATGTCTATAAGTCTCCGTTTCACTCCCATGAATCCCATCCGTTGCTTTTGTACAGACTGCGTGAAATCCGGGTAGAAACCAATGGTCACATTCTCAAATTTCGTGGGGCCGTTGGCCCGCGACGCCTGCAGGATAGCGTCCCTGTCCCTGAAGTTAAAGATCCTGGCTATGATGGGCCATGGAGGGGCGCCCAGTTTATGTTTCTCACCTGGAACTCTGTGAGCGCGCTCCACTGCAAAAAAGTTACTGAGGCCCTTGGGGCCAGATGGTTCAGTATTAGGTCCTCTACAAGGAGATCCGTCGTTAATTTGGTGGACTTCTCCGGAACCCCGATGATACGCACATTGTTGCGCCTTGCTCGACTTTCGAAGTCATCCAGCCGACAAGCAAACAAATCATTAGAGGACCGCAGATTACGAACTTCTGTTTGAAGATCGGACACGTCGGTCGTAAGACTGGCAGTCTTAATATCCAAGGACTTGACCCGCTCATTGGTCTTCGCCAGATCAGTCCTGATCAAGTTGACATCAATAGCCACCGTGTCAATCTTTGAAGCCAATGTTTCGTATTGCTGGCCCATGGATGTCTTCATGCTTGCAATGGCGCCCATAACGTCTTGCAGGGTCAATTCTTCCGTCGCTGAGGAGCCATCCCCGGTCTCATCCGGAGCTTTACCAACACCACTGGGGGATCCTTTAGGACGAGTGTAGCGGTCCATAATGTTGGATTGGATTTATTTATTTATTTTTAATATTTGTAAAGCGCTGCATATACCCGTAGGCGTCTTGGCGCTAAAAACCAATATTAATTCAGCAAATGTGAGGGGGTGAGCCAGTTAATTAAACAGATGTGAGGGAAGAAACGAAAAGATTAATGAGAGAACAGCCAGGTTTTCAAGAGTTTACGGAACTGAAGCAATGTGACACTTTGTCTGATGTTAAGGGGCAGGGTGTTCCAGAGTCTGGGGGCCGCCACCAGAAAGCGTCGGTCACCCCAGGTAACTGTTTTGGTACGAGGGACGACCAGTTGGCTAAGAGTGGCTGATCGTAAAGCTCTTGTGGGTTTGTAAGATTGTAATTGGTCTCTTAGAAAATGTGGTCCTTGATTGTTGATTGATTTAAATACAATGCAGAGGGATTTGAACTGAATTCTTTTTTGCACAGTAAGTCAGTGAAGATCTTTTATGTTTTTGGAAATGGATTCAAACTTTGTTTTACCGGTAAGAAGGCGAGCTGCCGCATTTTGTATTGTTTGGAGTTTTGCAATTACTCTGGTTTGGGCATTGAGGAATAGCCAATTGCAATAGTCCAAAGATGAAAGGACAAGGGCAGAAACCAGTGTCTTGATGGCAGAGTCAGGGAGAAAAGGGCGTATTTTCCGGATCATTTTTAATTTCAGATGTGCTGTAGATGCTGTTTTGTTGGCGTGGTTCATGAAATTTAGTCCATCATCAAAGATGACACCGAGGTTCCTAACCTTCGAGGTGGGAGTAGGAGGAGTACCGAAGGTCTCTGGCCACCAGCAGGTGGGCCAAGCTGGGGAGAGTGGACCAAAAATGAGTACCTCGATTTTTTCCGAGTTTAGCTTTAGGCAGTTTGTAGCCATCCAATCTCCTATATCTAGGAGCCCTTTCTTAAATTTTTCCTCTACTTGCTCTCCATCCCCTTTAATCGCCAACACTAGTTGGGTGTCGTCGGCGTAAGAGGTTAGGCTCATCCCATGTGCTTTGATGGTCTTAGCAAGGTCCGACACATAAATGTTAAAAAGTGTCGGACTCAGGGATGAGCCTTGAGGAACTCCGCAAGGAGCAGAGAGTTGGGCTGATTGAAAGGGTCCCAGAATGACATCCTGCGTTCTTTTGGCTAGGAAGGACGCTATTAGGTTTTTGGCAGTGTGGCAGATGCCAAGTCCCTGGACACGGTCGACCAAGGTGTTGTGGTCGACCGTGTCGAAAGCCGCTGATAAATCTAGCAGAACCAGTATGGCGGTGCCACCCTGGTCCTGATTACCCTGATGTCATCAAGGCTGTCTCTGTCCCATGATGTATTCTGAACCCAAACTGGGTATTGTCGAGGAGCTGGTGTTTTTCAATAAACTCGGAAATCTGGGTGTTCATGATTTTTTCAATCATCTTCGCCATGAAGGGTAGACTAGCTATTGGTCGATAGTTTTTTAACTCACTTTTGTCCAGTGAGGGTTTTTTTAACAGAGGTTTTAGTAAAGTGTTTTTGAGGGGGTCCGGATAATTGCCTGACAGCAATATTAAATTGCAAACCTGCGTGAGTGCCGGTATGATGGCATCCATTACCGGTCTGAGTACAGATAGAGGGCAGGGGTCCAGGGGTGATCCTGATTTAATCGTAGATAGGGTATTTTTTATTTGTTCCGGGGTGACAGGTTGGAAGGAAGGGAACGTGTTAGCTAGAGGGAGAGTGGTAGATGAGATTGTGCCCGGAGTTGATTTGGAAGAGAACGCCTGGTAGATATCATCTACTTTGGTGTAGAAAAAAGAGGCAAGAGAGTCACACAAAAGTTGTGACAGGGGGGGAGTAAGGTCTGGGGAATTGCCTGATAATGCTTTGGTAATTAAGAATAGTTGTTTGCTTGAGTTCTTGGCTTTCTCAATTTGATCACTGTAATATTCTTTTTTTGCTTCCGCAATCATGGTTTTGTAAAGTGCTAAGGATTCCTTATAGACAGATTTACTGCTAATATCGTAGTCTTTTCTCCAAGTTCTTTCCTTACTACGATTTATCTGTTTTTGTCTCCTTAGTTTGTCATTGTACCAAGGGGCGGTGGGTTTGGCTCTATTACTCGAATGTTGTTTGGAAGGGGCTGATTGGTGTGTTGCCTGGCCTATCCAGTCGTATAATTGCTGGAGCGCTAGATTGGGGTCTGAAGCAAACACTGGGTGGGTTTGTTCTAGTATGAGCTTCAAATCCTCTTGATTTATATTTTTCCAATCTTTAAAAGATTGTTTGAGTGTAGGTTGAGGATTGCTATTGCAGTGATTATTGGTAGCTATGTTAGCAAAAATTGCAAAGTGGTCGGTCCAAGGCATAGGCAAAATATTGGTAATTTGCAATCCTTCTAGGTTAGAAAAAATGGGGTCTAAAATGTGGCCTGCTTGATGGGTGGAGGATGTGACGAGTTGTTTTAGCCCTAGGGTACCTAGATCAGAGATGAGGGCGGCGGAGTCGGTAAGGTGACCTAAATCTAAATGAAAGTTCAGGTCGCCTAGAACCGTAAAGCTACTTTCTGTAGCTACAGATTCCATCATGGTGTTTATGTTGGACAGGAAGGTCGTCTTTGATCCTGGAGGACGATATATTAGTATTCCCTTGAAATTGAACAAGGGGGAAATGTTGATAGCAAATTGCAAGGCCTCACAGGAAGTGGATGGAATAGGTGTTGTTCTGATAGGATATGAATCTCTGGCAATTATGGCCAGCCCACCGCCTCTTTGTTTAGGCCTGTCTTGACAGTAGGCTTTAAATCCCTCTGGAACAGCGATGACCAAGTCTGGCTGTGAAGTGTCATCCGTCCATGTTTCGGTGATGAACAGTATATCTAGTTTAAAATCAGTTATGAGATCAAAGATTTCCTGCCTATGCTTGCCGAGCGAACGAGCATTTATAAGGGCTATGGAGGTGGCAGCACCTACTTCGTGTTTAGTTGAAGTGCCATTAATTTGGGGAAGTATTAGTGGGATGGTGTCCTGACAGTGAGGGCAAATGATGGCAGTATCCTTGTGGATCTCTGAGGGTTTAGTTTTTAAACATTTGGCCATGGTGAATGGTCAAAGCGCATGTAGGTTGTGGCTGGTGTATGTTATAGATTCTCCTGGTGACTTTTGGGCAGGGGTTATGGCCCTGGGCCCGGTCCCGGCGCGGACGGGCGCAGACGGGCTTGCCTCTGGCGCGCCTCTGGCGCGCCGCCGGCGCGCCCGCTGCGCCCGCCACGGGATAGCACCCCCACGGTGCGTGACCTTGGTGGTCCGCTTCTCGCTGTCTGGCTTGCTCGCCATGTTGAGCGGCGCGCCCCGGAGGGGCCTTTGGGACCTGGTTTGAATGGCTCCTCACAAATCAGACTTGTGAAGTCTAGAGACGAGGGGCAGAGGGCAAGCGTTCAACCGAAACCGAAAGTACTTCAGGGGCACCAGTCGACTTCCACCGGCCGTTGTTGTTCAATTGCCTCCTGGGTATCTCGGGGACTCAAGTCCCGGGCTGCCCATCGGTGTAGGCCGCCAAATTTCGAAGTGGAGTAAGTCCGGTTCCCGGCAGCCAAATCGATTTCTGAAAAGAGCTTCTATGTCAGCAGGGTAATATCCATAAGAACCCGTCGTCTATATCAGGATCTGTGACAGGATAGATGCGGGAGGCGGCGAGGGTCTCGGGAGCCCTGTGCTCACGCGACCATCTTGGACGCGCGCTAGGCTTCTCCTGGCAACCCCTTCTTGTCTCGCCTCGGGGTCCTCGTAGGTGGGGTGAGTGGACTCGGTTGGTATGCTCCGCTTAATACAAGGGCCTGTATCAGTATCGTTTGGGCTACTGCTACCAGTGAGCCCTGGATGTTCAGGAGACTTAAAGTGGTCCGTTAAAAATGAAACCCAGTCTGATTCCTGGATGTTTGCGGATCCCAACATGGATGTACTACCATTTGACCGATTGATTAGGGCCCAACATTTTCTGGAGTTTCTGCTCGCTCTTACTCTCCCACACCAATGTACACCAGAATTGGTTGTCGTGTGATCGTTTATCTTTTCTTATAGCCAAATTAAACGATTTGTGGGCCGTTTGATAGAGCATTAAACAATCACTGTTCCCCAGGGATTTTGCCAGTGCCCGCAGGACTGGTTTCTGTGCTTCTTGAGTGACTTAGTCAGAGGTGAACTTGAAAACTGACGAGCGTGGGTTGCCCTTTGGGGCTGTGGTTTTGCGATGAAGAGGTTGGTCAAGTGGGAGCAGAGCATCGACCATGTTGCGGTTGGAGAAGCCTCTTGCTTGATTCCATCACTTATAATGCCCATGCTTACGTGCAGGATGCCAGGCTGATGACTTCGCTCCACTTGAGGCGCGTTAGATTTTCCATGTATATGCCCCGGCAGGTTGGGGGAGCAGATTTGTGATTAACTGGCCTTATATTGAAGGAGATGACCTGGGGCCTATGGTCACTTTCAGTTCGTGGACTAATGTGGAAGTTGGCTAAACATTGAAGCAGAGTGGCGTTGCAGATGGAGTAGTCCAAATAGGATTGTTTGCTGCCATTTGTCCAGGTCCAGTTTGGTGGGGTGTCATCTGCCGACCTACCGTTAATAACAAGAAATCCTGTGCTGTAGAATCTCATCGCACAGAGTTCGCCCAGCCCGCATTGGGCTTGGTTGTGCGGGATAGTGTGAGTGCTGAACTCAGTGATAGGAAATAAGAAAGGCCCATCTAGGTCTGCTGGGTCCCCTTGGAATAGATTGGTGTTAAAATCCCCCGTAACGATAGAATCTGAGTTAGGATGTTCCGAGACTAACTCGTTCATGATTTCCGTTAGACGTGCCAGATGGGCTTTTTTTGTACGTGTACTAGGATTAATGTTTAGAATAAAAAGTGGGCGTTTTTACGAGAGAGGCTATCATTATCCCGCTTCCGAAACCTGGAAGGGACCCCTTAGACAGGTCTTTTTTTTTTGCCCGTTATCTATGCTGACGACTACAAAATATTACGCAGAATTTTGGCGACTCGGCTCCTCCCCCATATGGTACAATTGGTTCACTGTGACCAGGCAGGTTTTATCCCGACCCGAAATACAGCCACTGATATACAACGCCTCCTCCGCATACTGGATAGAGATCAGGGGAATACCCCCCACTGCCGCGGTACTCTCGGTGGACATAGAGAAGGCGTTCAACAGCTTGGAGTGGCCCTACCTGTTCCGAGTTATGCGTGCATTTGGCCTTGGGGAGGCATTTGTGGGATGGACGGGGTTACTTTACAGCGCAGCGATAGCGCGGGTGCAGACGGGGATGGTGATCTCCTCTCCCTGCTCAATAGGTCGGGGAGGGCGACAGGGGTGCCCACTGTCCCCGCTGTTATTTGCGTTGGCCATTGAGCCGTTGGCCCCACATGCTAGACTGGGGCGGCACTATTAAGGACTAGCCTTGCACGGTGACCTGCAGCATATATCCTTGTGTGACGATGATCTACTTGATTTCCTGGCCAATACAGTGGAGGCGCTGGAAGGGGCGATGAACCTGCTCCAGGTGTTTGGTGGGCTATGAGGGCTGGGGTGAACCGGGGGAAGACTTGTCTTTTCCCGGTGACTCCATCAATGGCAGGCCCCGTTCAGGTGGCGGGAATTTGGTGGGAATCAAATTACTTACCCTATCTCGAGACTAATATATATCATACACCTGCTGATTTGCTGGAAGGAAATGTGGGCATGGCCTTAGAAGGACTGAGAGGAATCCTGGCTGTTTGGAGTGCTTTACCACTCTGTAGCCGGCAGGGTGGCCCGTCTGAAGATGGTGGCGCTTCTGCTATACTACTTTAGGACGCTGACGCTTTGGATACCAGGGGCAATCTTTAGGCAGCTTCGATCCATGGTTAGCGGTTTCTCGTGGGGGAACAGCAGAAGGCATGTAGCCTTGACTACAATGATGAGACCGAGAGCGGGTGAGGGCCTGGCGGTGCCAGATTTCAAACTCAATTATTTGGCAGCTCAGCTGCAATGGCTCACCCAGGCGGTGGCTCGAGAGTTTAGGGGCCCAGATGGTCCAGAGGGACGGTGGCTTCCACGCCACGTGATGTCATTTATAATATTACAGCAACACTTGCCCCTTGGCTCACTCACTGCTGAGGAACGGACGTTGAGACAATATTGGAACCGGAGCCAGCATAGACCCGGGATTAGTCGCCTGTAAGCCCCGGAGATTCCTTTGGGCATGTGTACTGCTCTCCCGCATGGGGGGAACTGGTCAGCACTGGCAGACTGGGAGATGATGGGCGTCCAGGTAATGGGAGATTTATATGAAGATGGGGTATTACTACCTTTACAAACGCTGCGGGACAGGTATGACCTTCCGCGAGGGAACAATTTGCTGCATGCAACCCTGATTTCGGCGATACATCGTCATTGGAAGGAAGGGTTGTCGGAACCGCGATCCTCTATGGCTTGCCAATATGTAGTAAGCTGTTACTTGTATATACAGGCTTTAGTAGACCAATGAAGTGCAAGGATTCAGTGTCAGAGTTTCGTCCAGGTGTAATCTAAAGTCCTGTTGCCAGGGCTCCCTTACTTATACTAAGAAAAGGGGTTGGACGTACTCCAGGGACTCACCTATGGTAGGGTCTGGAAAGAGGGGTGGTTACACCCATTTCCTTTGTCCAGTTTCGCGTCAGAGCAGGGGCTGGTAGCCCCTGCAACCGGTTTGAACTGGGCTATGCACAGGGACACCAAATGTGCCCCCAGTGCAGACTTCAAAGCACTCTCAGAGTGCCCTCACCCAGCCCCAATTCACTAAAACCTATCTGGGAGGTTGTTACACCTCCCTGTGACAGGAAACCTATTGTCCAGGCCTCCCCTGCCGGAGTTTCGGTCAGCAGCAGGAGGCCAGACTCGTTTCTGTGGCTGCAGCATCCATTTTGTGATGCCAGGGCTCTTTTAAACTAGTACCTGTTAGACCAGTTTGTACATGTCTCTCCCTCTAGAAGGGTGAAATTCCACCCCCGCCGCCAGGACTGGTGGGCGGGGGTAGGATTCCAGGGTATTTGACACCAAACACGACATGTTTCCATGCAGCCATTCCAAAGTTAGCATTTACCGCGAGGTTTTAATGCACTTAAGAGTATATGGTCTGGCTGCATCACAGAACAGCCTCCGAGAATAGGCTCTTAAAGCTGCAGAGGGGCCAAGCTCAAGCATGGACACCCTCTCACACAAAACCAAGCACTATGCCTTCAGGATTGATAAGGCCTGCCATAGGAGTGACTGATAGGTCTATATGTGTCAGTGATTAAAGGTAGATTATAGGTAACCTATATATTAGTAAGGGATGAATGCACCACCTTACCCAGGCTGCAGTAGCAGTCCTGTGTTGTAATTGTGGAAGGCTTCCCAGGGGTGGCATAATACATGCTTCAGCCCCTGGTAGGCCTCTGGGGTACCTATGCCCTGGGTACCTGGTGTACCATATACTAGGGACTCACAAGGGTACCCCAGTAACCAAACTGGCGTGTACCTAAAGTACATGCAATCAATTTAGAGAGGAAGCAGCTAGGCTGAGGTCCTGGATAGCAGGGCCCAGCCAGACTAAAGTCGAAAAACAGTGAAACACCAGCAAAAAGTGGGGGCAACCATAGTAGGCAGATCCTACTCTCCTACAATTGGAAACTGGGCCGCCGCCTCCATAAGATGGTATATGACAGCCGCCTTCTGGTGCCACAATGAGGACAATAAAGAGCTCGGTGTGGGAGTGACAAGCTGCAAATTTAGCGGGTTTGCTTAGGGAGGACTCACCAAGAGCAAAACATTGTTTTCCCTGTGGTACTTATAATCTCTACACCATTCCTTTCAGAAACGGACGCTTTCCATCAATAGACCTTTTTTCACTCTGCCTCCAGAGTTTGCGTGCAGCTGGAACCAACAAGGACATTATCCCATTCTAGACTCTTTGGGAGAGAATCTTTAGGTGTTTTCCTGGTTTCATTGTATGTCCTGGACTCATCCAAAATGTAGAAGACTCTTGAATTCCAAGATGATAATGATTTGCCTGATTCCGCCCGTGCCGGGTCTTGAGCTCAGAGCTCTCGCTGCTCAGGCAGAACCATCTAAATCTGATTGCCCAGATGAGGGGGTTGATTGGGCATACCCCCCCTCTTATGCTTAAACCCGAGAGCCTTGCTTCTAAAAGTTTAACCACCGTACTTCAGAATATCTGTCTATAATACTCCTCTCTCATGCCCTGCTAGACAATTCCACCTGAAGCAGCACAAAGGCAGGAGGCTTGGGATATTCCATGAGACCTTACAGAGAAACTGAAGTCCTCTCAATGCTTCCTTCGGTGACATCTTACTGTTCATTACGTGAGTGCCTTGAAATAAGGCCTCACTGATTCCTGCAAACAGCATCTATCAGCCAGTGGGCTTCCTGGAGCGCTCCAGTTCAGACATGCTCTCCAAAGAATGTGTCTATTTGGCAGTACTTGGTGGCACTTTACTCCTCATGTAGCAATCAAGCACTTAGCACCTGATTTGAGTCTCGGCGGACGGGTTACTCCGTCACAACTATGATGGATCTACCGTCCGCTAAAATATAAGTCCGATTATAGCCTATGGGATTTATATGTTATGCTAATGGTTTTTGTACCGCGCACAGCTGCCCCAGCAAAGGGGCGTCCTGGTGCCAGGAAGGTATACACAACATCACAAAACGCAAACAGAATCAGGGATTTTTATTAAAAAGAAAAGTTTTGATGGCACGTCTGAACTGGTATAGATCTTGCAGAGCTCGAATTTCATTGGGAATAGAGTTCCATAATTTTGCGGCTACTACTCGGAAGGAGCGACCTCCAATCCTGCTCAGCAAAAAGCGTGGAACAACAGACAAATTCTGGCCCATCGATCTCAAGGATCGAGAGGGAACATATGGGGTCAGTAAGTTCATCAGAATAGGTGGGGCCGTGCCTTTCAAAATTTTAAAAGCCAGGCAAAGCACCTTAAACTCGATCCGCCGAGCAACAGGCAGCCAATGGAGCGCTTGCAATGCTCTGGACACTGAGCAACGTCTGGGCAACCCCAATACCGCTCTTGCGGCGGCATTCTGCACTCGTTGCAGCCGCATAAGTTCTGCCTTGTTCGTACCTGCTAGCAGAGCGCTGGCATAATCTATCCTGGATAGTACAGAGGCTTGAACCACAAGCTGTCTAGTGGGGGCATCAAAAAATTTAAGCACTGGTCTGACACCCCTGATGATGCCAAAACAGGAGGCAGCCACCCTCTTAGTTTGGCAGGTGAAACTAAGCGTAGGGTCCAGCCAGACCCCGAGATTTTTTATCTCCATAGCAGGAGAAGGGATCATTCCTAACTCGGGAGGCCACCAGTTGTCATTCCACCATCCAGGTTGCTTACCGACCACCATAACCTCTGTCTTTTTTGTGTTCAATTGGAGACAGTTCTGGGTCATCCAATTGGCCACCGCACGTAACCCCTCACAAAAGTTGAGGGCTTCCACAGTTGAGTCCCCACTTAATGTGACCGCCAGCTGCGTGTCATCCGCATAGGACACCATTGTCAGGCCCCAGCGTTTGACTACCGCAGCCAGCGGTCTCACATATAGATTAAATAGAGTGGGGCTCAAAGATGATCCCTGTGGGACCCCCAAAGTGAGCGGGTGAGAGGTGGATTTACCGGGTGGTATCGCAACCTGAAAAGATCTGTTGGAAAGGAAGGAGCGGAACCATATTGTGACAAATGGGATAGCCGTCACCGTTGTGACGGAGTAGCCGTCCGCTGAGACCTAAATCAGCCCCTTAAGTCGGATTTATATCTGTTTTTGACAGAAGATTCCATGTCGGTCAGGCTCTTACCATGAAGGACCCTTACCTAGTCTTCCACAAGGATCAAGTTGTTCTTTTCATTTTCATTCGAAATTTCATTCATATCAGGACATCATTCTTCCTGATTTCAAGCAACCACCCTATGCTTCTGCTGCTGAGAAAGCTGTACACAGTTGTGGTCTTTGTTGAGCAATTTTGTTCTACTTAGAAATACGTAAATACAGGGTCCTCCAGGGGTTTGGATTATCTGTGCATGACTTGGGGTAGGAACAGTGGAAGACCACAGTAGAGGTGTGTAGTAATGTCTATCCTGTTTAATAACACCTTGGCTGTTAATGGTTTTCCCCTCCTGTGCTGAGTGGCTTTGAAAGCCCATTGTTCATGACGAGCTGAGCTCGTCATGAGCGTTGAAGGAGTTAAAGAATGTTTTAGATGTCATTTCCAGCACTTTGCGTGTTGCCCAGTGCTGAAGATTGGATATGCTTGACTGTCGTCTTGGGCTGCTGAGCCTGGTGGAGTCTCTTCTGGCTCCACGAGCATGTAGTTACAAATAAACTCTTCAAATCCTGATCCAGTTTCCGTCTCAATTACTATAAAGTGCTCTAGTCATTCTTACAAGTTTGTTAGTCTCTCACATCTTGGAAGATCATGGCACTAGAGGACTAGATGGGGCATATTTACAAGCCCGGCGTGCTGCCGCAGTGCCAATTTTTTTACGCTTCAGCAGCGCAGAGTGCAGGCACATATCCACAAGGCGGCGCAAAGACACCCTGTGTGGCTTTTCATGGCCGTGTAGATAAGGTCTAAGGCCATGCAGCGCAATCCGCTGCCTTGTCTGACTCTGCGTCAAGGAGGCGTGCCATGGGTGGAGATGTGGGCGTTCCCACGCAACACCCATGGATATTGACACTGCCCCAGATTCACAACATAGTGTGAATCTGGGGCATTGCCAAAAACATACACCTCCTCAGAGCAGACATAGCGAGAAGAAATGTTTACATTTCTCCCCGTTTTTCCTCTTTCCACACGTGCTGCATTGTGCAGCGCACATAGAACAAGGAAAACACGGCTCATGATTGTCTTTGTGCAGGAAGGTGCTTCTTCCTGCACAAAAACAACCCTGCCGACAATGCAGGCACCCTGGCACCCTGGCACCATGTCACCCTGGCACCCTGGCACCATGGCAGCTTGGCACCCTGGCACCTTGGCACCCTGGCACCCTGGCACCTTGGCACCCTGGCACCCTGTCACCCTGGCACCTTGGCACCCTGGCACCCTGGCACCTTGGCACCCTGGCACCTTGGCACCCTGGCACCCTGTCACCCTGTCACCCTGGCACCTTGGCACCCTGGCACCCTGGCACCCTGGTGCAAGGGTGCCTGTGTTGGCTCATGGCTGCAGTTTTTGTGCAGCGGAGAGAGCAAGGACAGGTATCTTGTAAATATGGTGCATTTCTATCGTTTCGAATTTGCTCAAGCAGCACCGTAAAAGGACAGTTCCTGCACCACGGGTGGGCTTCAAAAAGCCCATTCCCTTCTCAGACAATTCCATGGAGGAGATATGGGCTGCTTTGCAAGCTGTTTCCATGCTTCATCCATTAAAGTGTCTTGATTTTCCTCATGCGCAAACAACTGCGGTATCGTCGTCACGCCAGTCGGACAAGGGTTCACGCCAGGCCGGCAAGGGTTCACGCCAGGCCGACAAGGGTTCACGCCAGTCCGACAAGGGTTCACGCCAGGCCGACAAGGGTTCACGCCAGGCCGACAAGGGTTCACGCCAGTCCGACAAGGGTTCACGCCAGGCCGACAAGGGTTCACGCCAGGCCGACAAGGGTTCACGCCAGTCCGACAAGGGTTCACGCCAGGCCGACAAGGGTTCACGCCAGTCCGACAAGGGTTCACGCCAGGCCGACAAGGGTTCACGCCAGGCCGACAAGGGTTCACGCCAGGCTGACAAGGGTTCACGCCAGGCCGACAAGGGTTCACGCCAGTCCGACAAGGGTTCACGCTAGGCCGACAAGGGTTCACGCCAGTCCGACAAGGGTTCACGCCAGGCCGACAAGGGTTCACGCCAGTCCGACAAGGGTTCACGCCAGGCCGACAAGGGTTCACGCCAGGCCGACAAGGGTTCACGCCAGGCCGACAAGGGTTCACGCCAGGCCGACAAGGGTTCATTCAGCCAACATGGATCACGGGAATCCTCAAGTCAGAAATCCTTCCACTCTTCTGTTGTCATTCTAATATGAAAATCAACATTACAGTTTCCCTTATATTGTCCTTTCTTGTCTTTTGTTGATTGCTCATTTTGGAGCACCACATTTTCAAGCTAAACAAAGTGCTCTAGAAGTATCTGTGATTTGCGAGAAAGCCTGCGCCGCCCTGGTCCATCTCCTGTCTTAGTAAGGTACAAGGTCTGCTCTCTGTCCGCAGGTGTCGTGTCCGCAGAGACTTTAGTTTCACAGCACATTTGTAGGTTTCTGGCTACAACATCTTTGATTGTACTTAGGATGTGAACTGAAGTCATTTCAATAAACATTAATATGTCTCAATCCTGAGGGATCCTTAAATGGTTATTGTGGACTAAGCCCTGTCTTTGTATAAACACAAATGCTGCATTGTATTGTTTTTGTGTTGTGTACCTTTCACTCTTTATTCTCTGTTTCTCATGTCACTATGCTCAGATTTGTACTGTAGCATCACCGTCTCTCAAAGTAAAATGCATTCAATATCGCACACTTATGCTCTTGTAATCAGATTAAGTGGCATCATTTTATTGATTAGTGAAAGAACATGTAACATAAGTATTGGTGAGCTGCAGTTCTAAGATAATCCTATGAAAACTGTGCTTTTCACAGATTTGTATCTGATCCGCTTTGTATTGGTCAATAGAAGCCTCGGGTCGCGGGACCAGAACTCCGTCAATGACCTTCTGCACACAGAAGTACAAGGCCAGGGGGTCTGGTCTCTCAGTCAGACTCACTCTCTGCTCAGAATGAGCAGATTAAAAAGGATACTGATCGAAGACCCTTGTTCTGAAACAACCAAGAAATCAAAATAGTGTTTCTGACCAGCTCTGGTGCACGGTCAAAGTGACAAGTAGAAGAGGATGGTTTATTGTTACTAGTCCAGCAAGCTATCAATTGATCACTTATAAAATACTTACTGAATCTGCGAATCTTCCCAAAGAAGAGTCTCCTCTGGAAAACAAACATCGTGTGTGGAATATTCAGATGAAAAGCTATGACCAGGAGCTGTGGAAGTGAATTCTTTCAACAACAAAAAATCCATTATACTTTGCTTGCAGAATGGGCCTTTATCAGTAACTTGGTGTATAAACTTTCTTTAGAATCCCATTCCTTTGAATATTTCGTCATGAAAAGCGTTCTCTAATTAATACTCTACATTGATTAAAGTCTTTCTTGTCAAAAGAATTCTCCACTCTCTTCTCATTCAGGAGAGTAGACCCTGTTATTCTTTGGAGACTCTACTCCCCCTCTTCCTCCTCCCTTTTCATCCTCTCTTTTAGGGATGTCACAGTATCGTATCAAGAAGCACCATTTCTTTAAGGGCTGGAGCATTTATTATGCCACCCAAAGGACCCACACAAAAATTGCATGCATACTGCCGTTGCAGAATTCGTGAAATGTTGCAAGCCATACCAAAAACAGGCCTGTGCCCACTCCCTGTGCAATGCCAAAGTATACTGCATGCACTATATGTAAGTCACCCCTACAGCAGGTCCTAAAGCCCTAAAGCAAGGTGCATTATATGACACATGCGAGGGCACACCTGTATGAGCAGATATGCCCCTGTGATGCCCAGTTCCATTGCTACTCATTGCAAGTGATCAGGAGGCTATGTTGAGAACATGTGCTGGGCACTGGTCATTACGAGTTAGCCAGCTACATAATAGCTTCACGGAACATAATGATGTTTGGTATAGAACAACTTGTCTCAATAAGTCTGTGCTGGTGGCAGCCTCTGATTTATTAAGACATGCACTCAGAGGGCACCTTAGAGGTGCCCCCTGAACCCTACTAGTCCTCTATTAATATGTTTCTTATATAGCGCCAGAATCGACCCCCGAAGGGGTATCTCCGCGCTTGCCTTGGGAACCCGTCCTGGCTTTTCCCTGTGAGATAGCCCCTACAGGGCATCCCCAAGGTGAAAGCCGGGCATCCCGCCGCGGGGGGCCGTTGTGGAGATTAAGCAAGCTTAATGCCCAGAGTTGCAGAGTGTGAACCCATGATTAGGTCAGGCACCGAAGCGAGAATTATCGAGTCCATGGACATTTGAGCTCAAGACCCTGCCGCGTCCGGAATTGAACCCTGGTCCCGGGTCTGACCTCTGCTTCAGGGTCTGCCTGCTCTAACCAGTGAGCCACACTTCTCTAGTGTGTTGGCTGACTGTATCATTCACCCTGCCACCACAGGCGAGTTTCTGACCCCTGCAGGGGAGAGCCTGTGCTCTCAGAGGTCAGAAACAATGCCTGCTCTGGGGGAAGGTGGTCATACCTCCTGCAGCTGGATGGCTAGCTGATTAGCATCTCATACTCAGAGACTTTAAAGCCTCTACCACCTTTGAAATAGAACAACAGCTCCACCCCCTGCCCCCCCCCCCCCTGGCTGGAAAAACTCCACCCCCTTCCCTGGGGAACGTATGGCCCGGAGCAGGCAGGATATTCAGGACACGTGTTTCACTCACAAGCTAGTCACAGCCCTGAGGTGGGCTACCTGAAGTGGACAGACAAAGAATTGTTTCACCATCTTGGTTTTTTGTGTAATAGTGACATCTGGGTTAGGATTATGTCCACTGCTCACAGGAATTGGTCATATAGGGGGTGTAGTCAACCTAGTGGTAAGTAGGCCATTGCCTGCTGCCTCACACTCCCCTAAATGCCCCTACATTGAGTATTTAGGGTTCTCCGACACCTGATCCACAGATTCAACTACCTGGGAACAGAAGAAGGACAAGGAAGAGGCTACACCATGAGAACCTGTCCTGAAATTGGCCCCAACTCGCACCTTGACAATCGCAAAGACCTGACGCGCCCTGCAGCTGCGCATCCTCCACAACACCTGGAGGACTGTCCAGCACGTCGCCAACCATCTCGTGTTAGACCTGGCATCATTGGCGTGGGTCTCCCTTCCCCTCTACTCTTCCTATCTTTTATGTTGGCCGGATTTAGACGCTCTGGGCCATGCCATGGGCAAAATACATGACACATTGGGGCATATTTACAAGCCCCTATCGCCACCACAACTTCACTTCCAGTGATGTTGTGATGGTGATAGGGGCTGCGCCTTATTTACAAAGCAGCGTTAAGCCACTTAACGTGGCTTAACGCTGCCTTGTAAATAAGGCCCCCTTTCACGCTTTACAAAGTTTATAGGGGAGACCAATGGGTGTTGCTGTTGGCATTCCACCGCAACGCCCATTTATTTTGACACAGCCCCTATGTACAAGAACAGCGTACATAGGAGGCAGCACCAAAATTAAGACCAGGTAAAACCTGATCTTCAGTTGGCGAAACAAGGAGAAATGCATTATTTCTCCTCATGTTTGCTGTTTCCATGTGTGCTGACTTGTGCAGCCCACATCGAAACGACATTTAAAGGGGGACCTTCCTACACATAAACATTCTTTCCCTCAACACAGGGACCCTTGCACTATGGTGCAAGAGACCTCTGCGACAAACTCAGCACCTTCTTCCACCTCAAAATCAAGAACATTTACAACAACTTCGACGAAGACAACCAACACACTGAACCCTCACCAGCCACCCCTGACACCCTGAAGCCAACGATTGCAAACTGGACAGCCCTCACCACCGAAGACGCACTGAAGACAATGAAGTCAATCCACTACGGGGCCCCCATGGACCCCTGCCCCACCACATCTTCAACAGAGCCGCCGACACCACCGCTCCCTAACCAACGCCTCATTCCCCGACAAATGGAAACACGTCAAGATCAACCCTCTCCTGAAGAAGCCCTTGGCGGACCCCACCGGCCTCAAGAACTACAGACCCATCTCCCTGCTCCCGTTCCCAGCGAAATTCTATGAGAAAGCCAACAACAGCCAACTCGCCACCTTCATCGATGAGCACAACATCCTCGACTCCTCCCAATCTGGCTTCAGAAAACTCCACAGCACAGAAACCGCCCTCCTTGCCTCAACAGACTACATCCACTCCCTACTGGACAGAGGAGAAACAGTAGCCCTCATCCTCCTCGACCTCTCAGCTGCGTTCCGACACAGTCTCTCACCGTACCTTAATACGCAGACTCCACGACGCAGGGATCTGGGACAAGGCCCTCGACTGGATCCACTCCTTCCTCTCTGGCAGAACGCAGCCTACACCTACCACCTGCGGACTCCCCTAGGCGTCCTCCTTCAGCCCTACGCTCTTCAACGTCTACATGGCTCCACTCGCCCCCATTGTCAGAACCTATGGACTCAACATTGGGTTGTACGCAGACGACACCCAACTCATCCTCTCCTTATCCACCGAACCCAACACCGCCAGACACAACTTCCAAGAAGGCATGGAGGCCGTTGCCAAATGGATGAAAAAGAGCTGCCTACAACTCAACACTGAAAAAACAGACGTACTCAGCTTGGGCCCAAAACCCGACGCTTGGAACGACACCTGGTCGCCTCCCACCCTAGGAAGCCCACCCAACCCCACAAACCACGGACGCAACCTTGGAATGATCCTGGACTCCAAGCCCAAAATGGACCGCCCGATCAACTCCTTCTCGTCCTCCTGCTTCCACACCCTCCGCCTCTTAGGGAAGACCTTCAAATGGATCCCCCTCGAGCACAGAAAGACCGTCACTCACGCCCTGGTCACCAGAAGACTTGACTACGGCAACGCACTCTACGCCGGAATACACAAAAACCTCACCTGCAAGCTACAGAACATCCAGAACGCCGCTGCAAGAGTGGTCCTCAACCTGCCAAGTCACTGCCGCATCTCCCAGCACCTGCGCACACTCCACTGGCTCCCCGTCGAAGCTAGATTCACCTTCAAGATGCTAACCCACGCTCACAAGGCCATCCACGACACCGGACCGGCATACCTGAACAGCTGACTCAAATTCCACGCACCCCAAAGGACCCTACGATCAGCCCAGCTCTCGTACGCCCTGGTGCCCCGCACCAGAAAGACCAGATCGAGAGGCTGCTCCTTCTCCTTCCTCATGGCCAGAGCCTGGAACGCCCTTTCGCTGCAACTCAGACAGACAACATCACTTCCGATCTAAGCGAGAACCCTCAAAACATGGCTCTTCGACAGACCCCCACTTGATGGACTGGAGCCTGCTTAAGCCCCCCCCCCCCCCAGCGCCTTGAGATCCTTACGGGTGAGTAGTCGCGCTTAACAAACACCCGATTGAGTGATTGATTGCAAATATGTTACACCATGTCAATAATACTGCTTGAAAACAGTGCAGGCACCTGACGGCCATCATTCAGCCCCTTTTGAATTGTATCAAGGGTGGATCCATCTGAATTCGTGTGTATTCAGAACTAATAGAACTAAGAAGCCAGAGATCAGTGTTGTCCCCACGTCCAGCAGACAGGGGCCCCTTGGAGCTCAGTGTTGGCCCCACGTCCAGCAGACAGGGGCCCCTTGGAACTCAGTGTTGGCCCCACGTCCAGCAGACAGGGACCCCTTGGAGCTCAGTGTTGGCCCCACGTCCCACAGACAGGGCTCTTTGGAGCTCAGTGTTGGCCCCACGTCCAGCAGACAGGGGCCCATAGGAGCTCAGTGTTGGCCCCACGTCCGGCAGACAGGGGGCTCTTGGAGCTCAGTTTTGGCCCCACGTCACGCAGACAGGGGCCCTTTGGAGCTCAGTGTTGGTCCCACGTTGCGCAGACAGGGGCCCCTTGGAGCTCAGTGTTGGCCCCACGTCCAGGGTCCCCTTGGAGATCAATGTAGGCCCCATGTCCCACCAGCAGGGGCCCCTTAGAGCTCAGTGTTGGCCCCACGTCCTGCAGGCAGGGGCTCCTTGGAGCTCAGTGTTGGCCCCACGTCCAGGGGCCCCCTGGAGCTCAGTGTTGGCCCCACATCCAGGGGCCCCTTGGAGATCAGTGTAGGCCCCACTTCCCACAGGCAGGGGACCCTAGGAGCTCAGTGTTGGTCTCACGTCCAGGGGCCCTTGGAGCTCAGTGTTGGCCCCACGTCCAGGGTCCCTTGGAGCTCATGTTGGCCCCACATCCAGGGGCCCCTTGGAGATCAGTGTAGGCCCCACTTCCCACAGATAGGGGACCCTAGGAGCTCAGTGTTGGTCTCACGTCCCGCAGGCAGGGGCCCCTTGTGGCCCCACATCAAGGGGCCACTCGGAGCTCAGTGTTGGCCCCACGTCCAGGGGCACCTTGGAACTCAGTGTTGGCCCCACGTCCAGGGGCCCCTTGGAGATCAGTGTTGCCATAAATGCCAAACCACCCGACTCTGGCGGGAGACTCCCGAAGTGTGGAGGCAAATATGGCTTATTTTGCCTTTTTCCGTCTGAAGCTGCCTCTCCTTCAATAGACACCACCGGAGGAAACATACATAGCCCCGATTATTTCTGAGAAACTCTGCATTTACCATTAGCGAGCACTGCAAGCCCGATACAAGATGGCGTCACTTACACTGTTTAAAATAAGCGCCCGATCCAAGATGGCGTCACTTACACTGTTAATCTCCATTGGGGCTCTTTGGAAGACTCGGCTGCCAACAAGCTTGCCACCTTTCTCTCAGCTAACAATCTCTTCCAACATTGCTCGGAAACCACTCATTCCAAGGGCTCAATTTTGGATCTTGTTATATCCAAAGCAGACCTGCGACCTGCTGACTACTGCTCCCCCTATCCATGTAGACTGGTCTGACCACTTCCTTATTCCCTTTTGTTTTCATCTCTCGCACGTTATAACGCTTGGTCAACCAAAAAGAGCTACTACCTGGTTCTGCAACACTAAAAACACTTTTTGTGACTCTACTATGCGGTCACTTCCTAGACTTCACCCCAACATGGATGTCAACATTCTCACCTCTCAGTGCCTCTCAGTCCTAGCAGTCGAAATTGACAAGGTAGCTCCACTCCAAAGCAAAAGGAAAAGACCCACCCCCTCAGCACCTTGGTCCGATAAAGCTCTCTACGATGAAAGGAAAAACATTAGAAGCCTGGAGAAACATTGGAGAAAATCTCCTTCCACCTCCAATCACTCTCTGTTATGTTCAGCTAGATCCAAATAGCACAACCAGATCTTCCACGAAAAAGCTTCACATTTCAGATCCCTCCTCGACTCAGCCAAAAACAGACTCAAAAAACGTTTTAACTTCATCAAAAACCCTAACTGTTCTCCCCTAACTACTAATTTATTTTTATTTATTTATTTACTGACTTATACCGCGCTAGGAACTCGACTCCCAGAGGAGTATCTCCGCGCCTTTGGTAACATCAATGAGCAGAGACCCTATCGAATGTATAACAGATTCCCTATCAGGATTAATGATTGAACAGGAAAGTTTTTAATTTTTTCCTAAAAGGAAAATGTTCCTTACAGGTTCTGATGTAATGAGGGAGATTATTCCAGAGCTTTGGACCAGCAACTGACAATGCCCTACCCCCTTGTCGGGATTTCCAGAACCTAGGGACACACAGCAGTTCTTGGTCCCCCGATCTCAAAGACCTTGAAGGGGCATAAGGAATGAACCTCCTGGTTAGGTAGTCAGGGCCTTTACCAGTAAGGCATTTGTGAATGGTGCAGCATATTTTAAACGACACCCTCTGTTTCACAGTGAGCCAATGAAGTTTACTTAGTAATGGGATTGAGGGAGTGCGGGCTGGGGCATTACAGACAAGTCGTGCAGCAGTATTCTGCACGACCTGTAATCTGGCAATAACCCCCTCATTGGCGGCTAGCAGCAGACCATTACAGTAATCCAGTCTGCTCATCACGAGCGACTGAATTAGTGTTTTCCTGGTGGAATCAGGTAAGAGGGGAAATACCCGTCGTAGAAGGCCAATGACATGGAAACAGGAGCTTACTACTTGATTAGCGTGATGTTTAAGGGCAAGCTCCTGATCCAACTTAACTCCTAGATCTTTCACTACCACTTTGGGAATAGGGACTGGGCCGAGATCTTGAGGCCACCAGTCAGGAGTCCATAGCCGTTTGGCTTCCCCAAAAAGCATCACCTCAGTCTTAGAAACGTTGCACTGAAGGAAATTAGCTGCCATCCAATGTGCCACCTCTTTCATTCCCTGTGCAAAGGAGTTACGCACCTCAGGAGTCATGATTTTGAACGGGAAGAGGAGTTGGGTATCGTCTGCATACGATACAGGAATAAACCCATGCGATCTCATGATGTTCGCTAGGGGTGCCACATAGATGTTAAAAAGCGTTGGGCTCAGACACGAGCCCTGTGGCACCCCCTTTGAGATCTCAACCTCCTCTGACTGGTAAGGACCCAGTATGACTCTCTGAGTGCGATTGGTGAAAAAGCTCCTTAGCCAGGCCAGCGCCTTGCCACCCAGACCGATGTCAGTGAGTCTGGAGGTCATGATGTCACGTGACACTGTGTCAAACGCCGCTGACAAATCTAAAAGCACCAGGACAACGGAAAAACCCCTATCCTGGAGCATACGAAGATCGTCAGCGACGGACAGCAAGGCGGTCTCAGTGCTGTGCCGGGGTCTAAACCCCGACTGGGATGGATCAAGCCCCCCTACACTTTCGATGTGTTTGGATAGGTGTCGGTTGACAGATTTCTCAGTGAGCTTCCCTAAGAAAGGGAGAAGGGAGATGGGTCTCAGGTTTGTTAGGTCTGACCACGGAATAGAGTTGTTCTTTCGTAGAGGTCTGACCAAAGCACGCTTCCAATAATCTCCTCGACGTTTTCCAATCTGGCTTCATCCAAAATTGCAGCACTGAAACAGCCCTGCTGCAAGTGATTGATGATGCGCTGCATATACTCGACTCTGGGGAATCGTGTCTTCTGATTCTTCTAGACCTCTCTGCAGCCTTTGACACTGTTAATCATAGCACCCTCCTCAACACTCTTCAACAGAGAATGGGAGTGGATGGCACAGTGCTGAAATGGTTTGCTTCTTTCCTCTGTGACAGATCCCAAATGATTAAGATAACGAACAGTCTTTCATCTCCATTGGCGGTAGGTCAGGGCGTCCCTCAAGGTTCTATCCTGGCACCCACCTTGTTTAATCTCTACCTGGAACCATTGGGGAACCTCCTAAGCAAATCTGGGATCCATTACTATCTTCATGTGGATGACACTTAAATCTACCTCGAGGTATCTTCCGCACACGATCTCTCACTACTCAACTCTACTCTCAACTCCGTTCAGAACTTGTTGTTAGCTCACCAACTCATTCTAAATCCTGCCAAAATCAAATTCCTCCTCCTTTCTAACTCTCTCTCATCTCCTTCCATTCAATCGTGGATGGATCAGCTGAACTTTCTCAACAACAAACCCATCATTGTCGACAGCGCGAAATCCCTAGGTGTCATACTTGACAAAAGACTCAACCTAATCTCCCACATCAACTATATTGCCAAAAACGCACAATACCAGTTGCGCCTTCTGTGGGGTATCCGTCGTTTTTTCCAGGAGAAAGACTTAAAAACCTTGGTACAATCACCGGTTCTCTCAAGACTGGATTATTGCAATTCTCTTCTGACTGGCCTACCTAAATCTCACCTCTCCCCTCTCAAATCCGTCCTCCATTCAGCAGCTCGCTTCATTAAAGGGTCTAAACGAAGTGACCACATCACTCCTTTCCTTTCATCTCTTCCATGGCTTCCGATCGAGGCAAGATCTATCTACAAAACTGCCTGCATCACGCATAAAGCCTTGCACACGTTCTCCCCTCGTTACCTGGCGAACAAACTGAAATTGTCAGGAGGCTCGCGACCCTCGCGCAATGAGGAAAAGCTTCTGCTTGAGCCCCCCATCTTCAAAAGGGAAAGATCAATGGCACAATCCTTCTCAAGCAATGCGGTAAGAATCTGGAACTTGCTTCCCCCATTTCTCTGTGCCACCTCCTCTACCCGGATCTTCATAGTTGACCTCAAATTGCTCCTCTTTCAAAGACACTTTCAGAACTAATACTGTCATGCACAGGCCCCTCTTGGAAGTTCACTCGTAAATTTGTATTTGTTATATTTTTGTTATATTTTTTTATTTATCTATTTTTTTTTCCTGTACATTCCTCTCTCCTGCGTGCTTTGTTGGATTTTGTGTTTATGTAATCTTTATTTTTAGTTAGAAATGTAGTTTTATGGTTCCAGTGTTCTCTTATGACGTAACTGGTTCTATTGTACAGCCCTCTGACACCTTCGGGTAAAGTCCGCGCTTTATAAAATTGCACTAAATAAATCAAATAAGTAAAAATTTAAACGAGCGCCCAATCCAAGATGGCGTCACTTACAGTGTTTAAATGGGCACCGATCCAAGATGGCGTTTCGGCGATAGATACAATGAGATCCCAATCCAAGAAGGCTCCGCACACCCCGCTATGAAAGAGAAGACGTCTGCGACACAGCCTGTTCCAAAATGGACCCCACTGTGGTGAGCTCAGTATGTCCGTCTTCTATGTCCACAGAGGGTCGGCGCATAAGTCCTTGTTATCGTCGACGTCACTCTGTGGAGGGAAAACTCAAAGCGTGCTTGGCGCGAGGCGGGGGCTCCCGGCATGCAGCGCGGCGGCAAGATGGCGGCCTCGGCGGTGCTGGAGCGGAGCTTCACAGAGCTGAGCGGGGCCGAGCGCGAGACCCGACGGAAGCACCGCGAGATCACCGTGCGCGCGGGTGAGCGGTGGGCGGGGCCCTGGGGGAGGGGGGCAGGTGCAGCGCAGGAGGGGGGAGGCCACCTGAGGGTATCACATGTGTCACTGCCCCCCCCCCTGTCACTGCTGACTCCCCCTCCTGTCACTGCTGACTCCCCCTCCTGTCACTGCTGACCCCCCTCCTGTCACTGCTGACCCCCCTCCTGTCACTGCTGACCCCCCTCCTGTCACTCCCTCCTGTCACTGCTGACCCCCCTCCTGTTACTGCTGACCCCCCTCCTGTCACTGCTGACTCCCCCTCGACCCCCCTCCTGTCACTGCTGACCCCCCTCCTGTCACTGACCCCCCTCCTGTCACTGCTGACCCCCCTCCTGTCACGGCTGACCCCCCTCCTGTCACGGCTGACTCCCCCTCCTGTCACTGCTGACTCCCCCCTCCTGTCACTGCTGACTCCCCCCTCCTGTCACTACTGACTCCCCCCTCCTGTCACTGCTGACCCCCCTCCGGTCACTGCTGACCCCCCTCCTGTCACGGCTGACTCCCCCTCCTGTCACTGCTGACTCCCCCCTCCTGTCACTGCTGACTCCCCCCTCCTGTCACTGCTGACTCCCCCCTCCTGTCACTGCTGACTCCATCCTCCTGTCACTGCTGACCCCCCTCTTGTCACTGCTGACCCCTCTCTTGTCACTGCTGACCCCTCTCTTGTCACTGCTGACCCCCTCTTGTCACTGCTGACCCCCTCTTGTCACTGCTGACCCCCCCTCTTGTCACTGCAGACTCCCCCCTCCTGTCACTGCTGTCCCCCTCCTGTCACTGCTGATCCCCCTCCTGTCACTGCTGATCCCCCTCCTGTCACTGCTGATCCCCCTCCTGTCACTGCTGACTCCCCCTCCTGTCACTGCTGACTCCCCCCTCCTGTCACTGCTGACTCCCCCCTCCTGTCACTGCTGACTCCCCCCTCCTGTCACTGCTGACTCCCCCCTCCTGTCACTGCTGACTCCCCCCTCCTGTCACTGCTGACTCCCCCCTCCTGTCACTGCTGACTCCCCCCTCCTGTCACTGCTGACTCCCCCCTCCTGTCACTGCTGACTCGTCACTGCTGACTCCCCCCTCCTGTCACTGCTGACTCCCCCCTCCTGTCACTGCTGACTCCCCCCTCCTGTCACTGCTGACTCCCCCCTCCTGTCACTGCTGACTCGTCACTGCTGACTCCCCCCTCCTGTCACTGCTGACTCCCCCCTCCTGTCACTGCTGACTCCCCCCTCCTGTCACTGCTGACTCCCCCCTCCTGTCACTGCTGACTCCCCCCTCCTGTCACTGCTGACTCCCCCCTCCTGTCACTGCTGACTCCCCCCTCCTGTCACTGCTGACTCCCCCTCCTGTCACTGCTGACTCCCCCCTCCTGTCACTGCTGACTCCCCCCTCCTGTCACTGCTGACTCCCCCCTCCTGTCACTGCTGACTCCCCCCTCCTGTCACTGCTGACTCGTCACTGCTGACTCCCCCCTCCTGTCACTGCTGACTCCCCCCTCCTGTCACTGCTGACTCCCCCCTCCTGTCACTGCTGACTCCCCCCTCCTGTCACTGCTGACTCCCCCCTCCTGTCACTGCTGACTCGTCACTGCTGACTCCCCCCTCCTGTCACTGCTGACTCGTCACTGCTGACTCCCCCCTCCTGTCACTGCTGACTCCCCCCTCCTGTCACTGCTGACTCCCCCCTCCTGTCACTGCTGACTCCCCCCTCCTGTCACTGCTGACTCCCCCCTCCTGTCACTGCTGACTCCCCCCTCCTGTCACTGCTGACTCCCCCCTCCTGTCACTGCTGACTCACTGCTGACTCCCCCCTCCTGTCACTGCTGACTCCCCCCTCCTGTCACTGCTGACTCCCCCCTCCTGTCACTGCTGACTCCCCCCTCCTGTCACTGCTGACTCCCCCCTCCTGTCACTGCTGACCCCCCTCCTGTTACTGCTGACCCCCCTCCTGTCACTGCTGACCCCCCTCCTGTCACTGCTGACCCCCCTCCTGTCACTCCCTCCTGTCACTGCTGACCCCCCTACTGTTACTGCTGACCCCCCTCCTGTCACTGCTGACTCCCCCTCGACCCCCCTCCTGTCACTGCTGACCCCCCTCCTGTCACTGACCCCCCTCCTGTCACTGCTGACCCCCCTCCTGTCACGGCTGACTCCCCCTCCTGTCACTGCTGACTCCCCCCTCCTGTCACTGCTGACTCCCCCCTCCTGTCACTGCTGACTCCCCCCTCCTGTCACTGCTGACTCCCCCCTCCTGTCACTGCTGACCCCCCTCTTGTCACTGCTGACCCCCCTCTTGTCACTGCTGACCCCCCCTCTTGTCACTGCAGACTCCCCCCTCCTGTCACTGCTGTCCCCCTCCTGTCACTGCTGATCCCCCTCCTGTCACTGCTGACTCCCCCTCCTGTCACTGCTGACTCCCCCCTCCTGTCACTGCTGACTCCCCCCTCCTGTCACTGCTGACTCCCCCCTCCTGTCACTGCTGACTCCCCCCTCCTGTCACTGCTGACTCCCCCCTCCTGTCACTGCTGACTCGTCACTGCTGACTCCCCCCTCCTGTCACTGCTGACTCCCCCCTCCTGTCACTGCTGACTCCCCCCTCCTGTCACTGCTGACTCCCCCCTCCTGTCACTGCTGACTCCCCCCTCCTGTCACTGCTGACTCCCCCCTCCTGTCACTGCTGACTCGTCACTGCTGACTCCCCCCTCCTGTCGGTGCTGACCCCCCCCCCCCCTCCTGTCGGTGCTGACCCCCCCCCCCTCCTGTCGGTGCTGACCCCCCCCCCTCCTGTCGGTGCTGACCCCCCCCCCTCCTGTCGGTGCTGACCCCCCCCTCCTGTCGGTGCTGACCCCCCCCTCCTGTCGGTGCTGACCCCCCCCTCCTGTCGGTGCTGACCCCCCCTCCTGTCGGTGCTGACCCCCCCTCCTGTCGGTGCTGACCCCCCTCCTGTCGGTGCTGACCCCCCTCCTGTCGGTGCTGACCCCCCTCCTGTCGGTGCTGACCCCCCTCCTGTCGGTGCTGACCCCCCCCTCCTGTCGGTGCTGACCCCCCCCTCCTGTCGGTGCTGACCCCCCCCTCCTGTCGGTGCTGACCCCCCCCTCCTGTCGGTGCTGACCCCCCCCTCCTGTCGGTGCTGACCCCCCCCTCCTGTCGGTGCTGACCCCCCTCCTGTCACTGCTGACCCCCCTCCTGTCACTGCTGACCCCCCTCCTGTCACTGCTGACCCCCCTCCTGTCACTGCTGACCCCCCTCCTGTCACTGCTGACCCCCCTCCTGTCACTGCTGACTCCCCCTCCTGTCACTGCTGTCACTGCTGACTCCCCCTCCTGTCACTGCTGACCCCACTCCTGTCACTGCTGACCCCCCCACTCCTGTCGTTGCTGACCCCCCCCCCCCACTTCTGTCGGTGCTGACCCCCCCACTTCTGTCGGTGCTGACCCCCCCACTCCTGTCGGTGCTGACCCCCCCACTCCTGTCGGTGCTGACCCCCCCCCCACTTCTGTCGGTGCTGACCCCCCCCACTCCTGTCGGTGCTGACCCCCCCCACTCCTGTCGGTGCTGACCCCCCCCACTCCTGTCGGTGCTGACCCCCCCACTCCTGTCGGTGCTGACCCCCCCACTCCTGTCGGTGCTGACCCCCCCACTCCTGTCGGTGCTGACCCCCCCACTCCTGTCGGTGCTGACCCCCCCACTCCTGTCGGTGCTGACCCCCCCACTCCTGTCGGTGCTGACCCCCCCTCCTGTCGGTGCTGACCCCCCCCTCCTGTCGGTGCTGACCCCCCCACTCCTGTCGGTGCTGACCCCCCCACTCCTGTCGGTGCTGACCCCCCCACTCCTGTCGGTGCTGACCCCCCCACTCCTGTCGGTGCTGACCCCCCCACTCCTGTCGGTGCTGACCCCCCCCACTCCTGTCGGTGCTGACCCCCCCACTCCTGTCGGTGCTGACCCCCCCCACTCCTGTCGGTGCTGACCCCCCCCCCCTCCTGTCGGTGCTGACCCCCCCCCCCTCCTGTCGGTGCTGACCCCCCCCCCCCCCTCCTGTCGGTGCTGACCCCCCCCCCCCCTCCTGTCGGTGCTGACCCCCCCCCCCCTCCTGTCGGTGCTGACCCCCCCCCCCCTCCTGTCGGTGCTGACCCCCCCCTCCTGTCGGTGCTGACCCCCCCCTCCTGTCGGTGCTGACCCCCCCTCCTGTCGGTGCTGACCCCCCCTCCTGTCGGTGCTGACCCCCCCCTCCTGTCGGTGCTGACCCCCCCCTCCTGTCGGTGCTGACCCCCCCCTCCTGTCGGTGCTGACCCCCCCCTCCTGTCGGTGCTGACCCCCCCCTCCTGTCGGTGCTGACCCCCCTCCTGTCGGTGCTGACCCCCCCCCCCCTCCTGTCGGTGCTGACCCCCCCCCCCCCCTCCTGTCGGTGCTGACCTCCCCCCCATCCTGTCGGTGCTGACCTCCCCCCCATCCTGTCGGTGCTGACCCCCCCCCATCCTGTCGGTGCTGACCTCCCCCCCATCCTGTCGGTGCTGACCCCCCCCCATCCTGTCGGTGCTGACCCCCCCCCCCATCCTGTCGGTGCTGACCCCCCCCCCCCCATCCTGTCGGTGCTGACCCCCCCCCCCATCCTGTCGGTGCTGACCCCCCCCCCATCCTGTCGGTGCTGACCCCCCCCCCCCACTCCTGTCGGTGCTGACCCCCCACCCCCATCCTGTCGGTGCTGACCCCCCACCCCCATCCTGTCGGTGCTGACCCCCCCCCCCCATCCTGTCGGTGCTGACCCCCCCCCCCATCCTGTCGGTGCTGACCCCCCCCCCCAATCCTGTCGGTGCTGACCACCCCCCCCAATCCTGTCGGTGCTGACCCCCCCCAATCCTGTCGGTGCTGACCCCCCCCCCCCAATCCTGTCGGTGCTGACCCCCCCCCCCCAATCCTGTCGGTGCTGACCCCCCCCCCAATCCTGTCGGTGCTGACCCCCCCCCCCTGTCAGTGCTGACCCCCCCATCCTGTCAGTGCTGACCCCCCCCCATCCTGTCAGTGCTGACCCCCCCCATCCTGTCAGTGCTGACCCCCCCCCCCCTCCTGTCGGTGCTGACCCCCCCCTCCTGTCGGTGCTGACCCCCCCCTCCTGTCGGTGCTGACCCCCCCTCCTGTCGGTGCTGACCCCCCCTCCTGTCGGTGCTGACCCCCCCCTCCTGTCGGTGCTGACCCCCCCCTCCTGTCGGTGCTGACCCCCCCCTCCTGTCGGTGCTGACCCCCCCCTCCTGTCGGTGCTGACCCCCCCCTCCTGTCGGTGCTGACCCCCCTCCTGTCGGTGCTGACCCCCCCCCCCCTCCTGTCGGTGCTGACCCCCCCCCCCCCCTCCTGTCGGTGCTGACCTCCCCCCCATCCTGTCGGTGCTGACCTCCCCCCCATCCTGTCGGTGCTGACCCCCCCCCATCCTGTCGGTGCTGACCTCCCCCCCATCCTGTCGGTGCTGACCCCCCCCCATCCTGTCGGTGCTGACCCCCCCCCCCCATCCTGTCGGTGCTGACCCCCCCCCCCCCATCCTGTCGGTGCTGACCCCCCCCCCCATCCTGTCGGTGCTGACCCCCCCCCCATCCTGTCGGTGCTGACCCCCCACCCCCATCCTGTCGGTGCTGACCCCCCACCCCCATCCTGTCGGTGCTGACCCCCCCCCCCCATCCTGTCGGTGCTGACCCCCCCCCCCATCCTGTCGGTGCTGACCCCCCCCCCCAATCCTGTCGGTGCTGACCACCCCCCCCAATCCTGTCGGTGCTGACCCCCCCCAATCCTGTCGGTGCTGACCCCCCCCCCCCAATCCTGTCGGTGCTGACCCCCCCCCCCCAATCCTGTCGGTGCTGACCCCCCCCCCAATCCTGTCGGTGCTGACCCCCCCCCCCTGTCAGTGCTGACCCCCCCATCCTGTCAGTGCTGACCCCCCCCCATCCTGTCAGTGCTGACCCCCCCCATCCTGTCAGTGCTGACCCCCCCCATCCTGTCAGTGCTGACCCCCCCCTCCTGTCAGTGCTGACCCCCCCCCCCCCTCCTCCGGTCACTGCTGACCCCCCTCCTCCTCCGGTCACTGCTGACCCCCCCTCCGGTCACTGATGACCCCCCCCTCCTGTTATATTAACGGAGTGTGTGATTCGAGGGGGTCCGAATGTACTCTCGTTATGGCATTGCCAGATCTATGTATACAGGCGATGCCTCCACCCGTTTTCTTTAGCTTGTCTAGTCCCACAATGCTGTAGTGCGGGGGGACTAATAGATCAAGGCATGGGGAGGATGCTTCCGATAGCCATGATTCTGTTAGGATAGTTATGTTGATTTCCTTGTTTAAGATGAGGTTGGGTATGTCTATGACATGTTTCTTTGCTGAGCAATAGTGAAGTAGTAGACAAGATGGGTTTGTGTGGGATGACCCTTATTGAGTCTCTTGCTTTTTGGGAATTGGTCTTTTTTCAGGTTGTTAAGGTTTGGTTTTCTGTGTTTAGTCTTTGAAGTTCTGTTTGCTTTGATTAGGACTGATTGTTATGTATTTCTTAGGGGGAGATTGGGGGATGATTTATATGATAGCAATAGGATTAGTATCTCCGCATCAGTCAGATATCTTAGTTGATTTCGAGGTCGGTATAGTCTGTTTATCCATGACATTGGGATAGTATTTAAATTGCTATGGGATTTGTGTACTGATTTTTGAGAGAGCTTTATTTTTGAGACTTTTCTGAGAGGTGTAACGTTCTTCATATCTCAGATAGCGAGTTGCAAGGCCTGATAAGTCTTGTTTGATTGAGAGCTGAGATTATGTAACTCCAGTCAGGAAAGAGGAGAGACGGGTGGTTGTTGGGGTGAACCATTTGTTATGCTGGGAAAATATATCTCTGGGAGATTGAGGCTACTTTTTGTCTTTTCCGTAGATATTTCCCTATTTAATGCTATCTCGAGATTCGTGTGTCTTTGTGGCCTGTGTGGCGAGTATCTTTGTGTGTGTTTGTGTGGCGCGTTTGTGTGGCGCGTGTGTGTGTTTGTGTGGCGTGTGTTTGTGTGGCGTGTGTGTGTGTGTTTGTGTGTCTGTGTGTGTCTGTGTGGTGTGTGTGGCGTGTGTGTTTGTGTTGCACGTGTGTGTTTGTGTGGCGCGTTTGTGTGGCGCGTGTGTTTGTGTGGAGCGTGTGTGTGTTTGTGTGGCGCTCGTGTGTGTGGCATGTGTGTGTGGCATGTGTGTGTGGCATGTGTGTGTGGCATGTGTGTGTGGCATGTGTGTGTGGCATGTGTGTGTGGCATGTGTGTGTGTGGCATGTGTGTGTTTGGCATGTGTGTGTGTTTGTGTGGCGTGCTTGTGTGTGGTATGAGCGCGTGTGTGGTATGAGCGCGCGTGTGGCATGCGCGAGTGTTTGGCATGCGCACGCGTGTGTGTGGCATGCGCGTGTGTTTGGCATGCACGCGCGCGTGTGTGTGGCACACGTGTCTGTGTAGCGCGCATGAGTGGCGCGTCTGTGTGGTGCATGTAACTGTGTGTATATGTCTATATTTATCTATAGTTGGGGCTGCTTTTACATAAAGCGTTTTTTGGTTTATTAATAACTTTGGCCCAGTATGACAAATTTTCATACAACTTTCTAACAAACAAGTCCACCTCAGCTCCTTTCGGGACCGATTCGGGGTGATCTGTCCACTGGGAGATCTATATATTTAATAAATTCCCAATCCCATGCATTCCCATAGATTTCTTTAAGATGAGCTGCAATGAAAACTGCTGGAGTGAATTCCACAGAATTTGTCAGGAGGCGAGATCTTGATCCACAGATTGATTTTTGTGATTTGGTCTAAATCCATTTAGTAGTTTTTGAAAAATCAAAGGCAAAAGATAATTGTATATATGCCAATTGGGTCCATAAGTCTGACTCTCTCTTGCTGGATTTCCAATTTAAAAATAGAGCGTTCTGATTGGCCCAGCGAGCTTTATTTCCCTTGGGCCACCTCGCTCTTGTAACGGCGAGTGCACCAATAGGCTACCGGCAACATGAGAACCCGCATTGGCATAGCCAATAGGTCTCGCCTTTGGGACCCTACAAGTGTTTAGTCGGAGATATTGGCAGTGTTTTAAGGTATGTTGTAGAGCAATGTAGCTGCTGTGTTCAGTACTGTAAAGTTTGTGTGCAAGTTGTGCTTAGTGTAGTGACATAAGGGCATTAGCATGCTGTTGAATGTAGTGGTGAGTTGTGATATGTGTGTTGGTGAGCTTTGCTGGTGTGTATGTTGGTGATGTATAACCTGGTGGGCTGGGGCAGCTGACTCCTACTGACATCTCGTTCTACTTACGAGACAACATGGACCTATAAGATGCACCGGACTGTCACCCGCTCGTTATGAGGAGATTCACTTTATTGTAAACATTTGACTGGTGTCCTGTAATCTCTTGTCACCTTCTCAATAAAGTCCTTTAACCCCTTCCACGCTCATGACGAGCTGGGCTCGTCATGGCGTAGCCTCCTCGCACGCTGATGACGAGCCCAGCTCGTCATGTAAAGTGCGTTTTAGAATATCTCAGCGCAGGAGCAGAATTCTGCCAGCGCGGATGCGGTTAAAAAAAAAAAAGAGGGGGGGTGCTTTTCGATCACTGACATTTCAGCGCCATGTCAGGGGCAGTAAGCGCTATGGAAATCTACATTGAAGCTCTGATTTTGCTTTCAAAAGTCTTTATTCTGAATCAGAATGTACTCGCATGTATTTATTTGTTGTTGAGATGAACTAGAATGGTGAAAGGTTTGCAGATCTCTGTGCCCTGAACAGTCTGGTGCTAGGCGTCAGTGTATTCCCACACACAACAATATACAATGTGCAATGTGGGTGTCACCAGACCATTCAACAGAGTATCAGATTGACAATGTCTGGCTGGCCAAGACGTTCCGGAGGTCCCTGCAGGATGTGAGAATGGAGCGGACGTGGTGTCAGTCCATCACATTGTTGTGGCCAGGCTAAAGCTGGAGAAAGCCTGGCTAAACCAACAAACCGATGACAACACCACCTTCCTAAAAGGTGCACAGAAACTGAATAAATACTCAGTCACTCTCAGCAAAACGTTTCTAGCCCTGCAAGAACTAGAGGACAACAGAGACCCAGTAGAAAGTCAGTGGGAGAAGATCAAATCAAGTGATCTCAACCTGCCAGGAGGTACTGGGTCCAGAGAAACACCAGCATAAAGAATGGATCTCCGCCAAGACTCTCCGCAAAATCCAAGAGAGCTGCAGTCCATTCCAGCCCAACAACAGCAGAAAAGTGAGCGCTCAAAGTGAATACACCAAAATCAACAAGGAAGCAAAGGGAAGCTTCAGTGCATGCAAGCGGAGATTCATTGAAGGTTGCCACAGGCACCCAGGATGCAGCAAACCATGGAAACTTGAAAGAACTGTACTACAAAAAAGGAATCTCTCCAGCAGATACAGCAAGCCAGAAAAGACCTGTTCAACACAAAGCTGGAATGACAATCGTGGGTAATGAAGTCCAAACCAGGAGAGGAATGGACACCTTTAAAGAACTGGTACAATACACACCAAGCACAGGGGTTTGAGGCTATGCGATATTGCACCTATCCACTAGTGTCACGTCAATATCTGAAAATTTTAGGTGCTAAGGACAGGAGATCCAGACCCCTAGGTCTCCCTGAGACTAAAAAGTCTCAAACAAATACAATATAACACAATGTCCAGCACTCTACAAATGTATGGAAGTGATCTATTTCTTTACCGTATAGTAGCCAAGGAAACAATAATTATGGATAAAACACCATATAATTACAACATTTCATTCATTCTATCCAAGGAAATTAGGAGTCTTCAATAGTTGAGTAGTCAGGTCTTTTATTCTGTTCAAAAAACGCTATCTTCATAAAAGCAAAGTTGTAGCCAGTGCCTACGCGTTTCGTCCAAACGGACGTCTTCAGGGCAGGTTAGTTACTGTTTTTTGTCTAGTCTGATGCTTCATCTAAGGAGTTTGTCTGTGAGTTCCTTTCTCAGCGCAGTTGTACAAACATTAGGGTAAATATCTTATTGGAAGAGGAAAAGGTGCTGTCAGACTAGAAGAAGGGATATCTTATTAAGGTCCTCAAGAAAGGTGACATGAGTAACTGCACAAAATATAGAGGGATAACTATTCTGTCAATCCCAGGAAAAGGGTTCAACAGAGTCCTCCTAAGTAGAATGAAGGAAGACGCTGACGCTCCGTTTCGAGACCAGTAAGCTGGCTTCCATCAAAGATAGATCCTACACAGGCCAGATTGAAAAATTGCTCATCAGTGAGCAGTCAAAGAAATGGAACTCCCCCTGTCTGTCAACTTCGACTGAGTAAGCATTCGACAGCGTGGACCTGGAGACCCTTTTGAGAGTCCACTGCCACTACGGTGAGAAAGATACTCTTAAACATCAGGAACGTTTGCGGGAATGACCTACAGGATAAACCATGGAGGGCAACTCTCAGAAGCCTTCAAAGTAAGTACCAGAGTCTGCCAAGGGTGTTGGCGCTCTCCTTGTCTCTTCCTACTGGCAATAGACTGGATCACGAATACATCCACCGCAAGCAGAAGAAATGGGATCCAGTGGACACCTTGGTTGCCGCTAGAGGACCTGGCCCTACTTTCCCATCTCAACAAGAGACTGAAAACATGGCAGCCGCATCAGCACAATTCTGCTCAACATCCACAGAGGGCAAAACAAAGATCCTGAAGGCTAGCACTGCCAGCACAACTGCAGACACTCTTGCAGGTGATGCACTGGAAGAGTTTGTGGCCTTCACCTACATGTGCAGTGTCATAGACAAACTGGGCCATACAGATGCCGACGTCAAGGCAAGAATTGACAAAGCAAGGGCTTCCCTCATTCAGCTAAAGAATATCTGGAGCTCCAATGACCCAGCGCTGCAAACCAAGATCAGGCTTTTAACACCAATGTAAAATCGGTCCTTCTGGATGGAGCAGAAACTTGGAGGACAACAGTGACCACTACCAACGAAGCCCAGACCATCAACACCTGTCTGAGGAAAATTCTCCAAATCCTCTGGCCGAATACCATCAGCTTGTCCTTCACAAAAAAAAAAATCTGTAAATTTCGGAATTAAAAAAACCTAACCAAGGGAATGGGGAGTTCGCTGAATGCGTGGAAAAACAAGACCCCTGTCCAAAGAAAAGAACATTATTTCCTAGGTGACATGCTTCATCATTGGGGCCATCCAAAACAGCTGCTACTTGGGCGTGCTGCGACAAATACCATCAGCAACAACGACCTATAACAGCAGACTTAACTACCTGCTCATGAAGAAATCATGAAAAGACGCTTGGTCTGGAAAGGTCACACCCTTTGCAAGCCCCTACCGAACACCACCAGGCAAGCTCTGACCTGGAACCCTCCAGGGAAAAGGAAAAGAGGAAAGACCAGAAACAGCTTGCGCCGAGGCCTCTAGGCTGACTGCAAGGAGATTGGTTACACCTAGAATCAAATTAAAAGAACAAGCGTTGGCAAAGCCAATAGGTCGCGCCTTTTGGATTTGCCAATTATTCTCGCTGACTCTGTTAAGCATTTAAACACAAACGGGGA
Organism: Lissotriton vulgaris; assembly: GCF_964263255.1. Classification (NCBI taxonomy): domain Eukaryota; kingdom Metazoa; phylum Chordata; class Amphibia; order Caudata; family Salamandridae; genus Lissotriton; species Lissotriton vulgaris. Next base: position 331,288,015 of record NC_141688.1, read on the forward strand.
CATGCCTTACCTCATGGGACTCCGCACATGTTGGGGTGAGGGTGAGAGCAGTAGAATGGGTTCCTCCTCTGATTAGGTTGTGCCACCTGTGGACCACCCGCTTGCGACCTGCCCACCGTGTGCTATAATTGACAATGCAGCGGGGAGAACAGTAGAAAAAGTACAACTAAAAGTACGGCGTGATGGGGGGAAACATGGCCAACGGGAGGGGGGTGAGAACAAAAGTAGTAAAGTGTGAGAAAATCCTCTGTGGGGAGGTGGGAGCAAAGTGAAACAGGAAATTAAACAAGCGAAAGCACGACCCACGAGGAATGCAGCTGCTAACCTTTGCCCCGCTGCTCGCTCTTGCAAGCAAAATGCTGTGGGAGTGAACATGTGCCAATAAGGGTGTGTCTATATATTCATGTGTGCTTGTGTGGACGTGAGGGGGGGAATAAGGGAATGAGTCAGTGGGTGGATAGAAGGATGAATAGAGGTGTGTTGACGACTGGTTAAGCAAGTGTACGAATAGATGAATGGTAAGAAAAGTTCATGGATGGCTGGATGAATAAGTGAGTGCACATATATATGAATGCGTAGGTGAGTGAATGAGGGAATATTCTAAACCTAAGTAGTGCCAGTTTCAGGGCGAGGCAACTGTGAGAGACTGACTAGCAAAAGGTGGTGATGCAAATGAAAGGACACAACAGTGCGTTGATGGGCGGTGTCACTGCTCCTGCCCCCTCTGTCAGCTTGTGGCAGGAATGTGCCAACACGCACACACCCAATACGTGACTCTACACGGGCAGCTCCACTGCTGCCCCAAGCACAGTGGATTCTGAGAAATCCCTTTATCTTAGAAGGTGATTCAGGGTCCTGTTCACTGCAGTGGGGAGTGGAGCAGGGCCAGGACGCAGGGGATACCGGTGGTTTGACATAGGGACATTGTGCCTTGGCTCGGGCTTTCTTCGGTACCATCACTTGCAGTGACGCAGCGTTAGACCTGCTATGTGCGTGCCTCTGCTGAGGAACCACTTGACCCTGCATCTATGACGTGCTGGCGAGACCCTGAAAGGGAGAGCGCCAAGCCTCGCTGCCTCTACAAAGTCGCTGGCACGGTAAACTTTCGCACCATATAGGTGCTGGTATTGTTGTAAAAAGAGCATCGCTCCATCCATGCACACTGGACAATCAAACAGGTTGTGTGCAAGCAAGCAAAAAAAAAATTCTCCATATGTTAAGAGTTTCATTTAAACTAGACCGTGTAAAGATGGAAGGTTAGGCGGAAACCTCGAGAAACAAATGAAAGTTGATACAAATTTTATTTTTTTTAAATTCTTTTTATTGAAACAAGGCATCTGCAAAGGACACAATTCGGAAGAATCACATTATAATCTAGTACATAGAGAGGGGGGGTGAAAAACCAGATTACATAATTATCAAATAGTTTCACGGGGATGAGGGAACATCAAAAACAGTATTTATAGGCGGCACACAAATCTCCCCTCTATACCTGTTCCACTGATCCCAGATTAATGCCCATTTTCAGGGGGTGTCCCCTCGCCACATAGTCCAGTCCAGATCTTTTTTCCTGTTCTCAAGGGTGGGCGGTGAGTCGGAACCCCACTTCTGGGCGATATTTCTTTTCGCTATCATATAGCCCCGTGTGGCCCATTGTGTTTGTGCAGCGTTAAGATAAGTAGGCTCCCATATGTTGAGGAGACATCTACGTGCCTCAGGCAGCAAGGAGACACCTGTGACTTCATGAATAGTGTTATGAATCTCTCCCCAGTACTCAGCTATGCATCGGCACTCCCAGATAATATGAGAGAATGTACCCAAGATTCCACATTTGCGTTTACACAGCCCGACATCAGACAACCCCATCCGAACTAGGCGGGGGCCGGTGCAAAATCTTCAACTGTACGAGCCGTATTCTTGCAGGAATAGCGACTACTTTTGGGGAAGAAACAGCTGATTGCCAGTCCTCATCATCTATCTCTATTCCGTCTCGTATCCATGTCAGTCCTCATCATCTATCTCTATTCCGTCTCGTATCCATTTTACTCTCAACTCCCTAAGCAGATCTGCTCTATTATTAATTAGTTTCTTATAAATTAGGGAGATCGTTCTTTCCGGGAGATAACCATCTAAGATTCTATCTCCAAGGGGTGATTCCTCCGGCAGATCTACCTCTACAGGCAAGACCGTCTGTAACGAAAGTCGAATTTGTGCATAGCGGAAATATTTAGAACCGGAAAGCTCAAATTCATCTTGCATTTCTTTTAAATGATTTAATCCGCCCCTGTTCCACACAAATTTAATAGTTAAGATTCCTATCTGCTCCCATTTATCAAATCCCTTTGTGTTCCACAGCTTGCCTAATTTTTCTGAGTCAAAAAGTGGGGTAGCTAACGCCAGCCTATCCCTCCACCCCAAAGAACTCATGCCGTCATGCCAGATCTTCACTGCATGTTTAGTTGGTCCTGTCAAATTCAGCTTCGTAGGCTTAGAATATAGTGCCCTGTTGTAACTGCCCCCGGGAGAAGCCACTTGTCCATTGCGTAGCCGGGATCAGCCGCGGGCCCATATGTTCCATGGTTAATTGCAGCCAGCTGGGAAGACAAATCATAGCGTTTGATATCTGGGAGAGCAATACCCCCGTCATACCATGGAAGCGTCAGCTTGGCTAAAGCAATACGGGGTTTCCCCTCCCATAAAAGACTACGTTGTAGTCCCTCTATCTCGCGGAAATAAGTAGCGGGCACTACATCTAAAGTGTTTTGAAGAGCATAAAGGAAGCGGTGCAGAGACTTCATCGTTAAGAGGGCCGCTCGGCCCAGCAAAGAGATCGGAAGCTTCCGCCAGTAAGCGGAGTCACTCTTAAGTCTCAGCAACGGGGGAAGAAGATTTTCAGTATATCTGACTGCCGGATCTAATGTACCACAAATACCCAAATATCTGAATCCAGTCATATTGATCTGGATAGGGCAGTTCCTAGGGGGAACCGGGGTCTCCACCCTGAGGACCTACAACAGAGATTTCCCCCAATTAATGGATAGTCCGGAGTTTTTGCCAAAAGAGGCCAGGACATCGCACACCCCCATGAGAGATTTTCGAGGGGAGGTCAGGTAAAGCAGAATGTCATCTGCGTATAAGGAAATCCGATCTTCCCAATCAGGGGACCACCGTATTCCCCGGATTGATGGTTCCCAGCGAATCAAAGCTGCCAGGGGTTCCAGAGCCGTTGAAAAAAAGGAGGGGGGGAGGGGGCAGCCCTGCCAAGTACCTCAACCCAAATGAAAGGGTGCAGAGACCCGGCCATTAACCACTACCTGGGCGAGCGATTCAGTGTACAATTTATTTATTTTATTTTATTCGATTTTATATAGCGCGTTATAACCCAGGGGTCTCTAAGCGCTTTGTCAGGTACGCACCCATCCAATAAAATCAGGCCCAAATCCAAATTTAGCCAGCACCGCCCACAAATAGGACCATTCTACAGTATCGAAGGCCATGGTCGCGTTAAGGGAAGGGATCACGGCTGGTTCCTGCAGAGTGTGAGCTCTTGCTATCACTCCATGTAGTCTGCGTAAGTTCAGGGCCATATTTCTATGTGGAATAAAGCTTAATTAGTCCGGGTGGATGAATCCACCAATCTCTTTTACCAGCGTATTAGAAAGAAGCTCGGCCAATATTTTGGGCTCAGCATTTAATAAGGAAATAGGCCTATAAGAGGCACATTTAGTCTTCGGCTTACCTTCCTTATGTATTACCACTAGACGCCACTCTCTGGTCCCGAGGTAGAATTCCTCTCTCTTGGGCCTCTACAAACATACCTTTAAGGTGTGGAGCCAGCTTATCTGGTCTGAGCTTATACAGCTCAATTGGGAGCCTGTTGGGTCCTAGCGCCTTACCCGAGTACAAACTGCGAATAGCTTGAGCTATTTCATCTACTGTCAGGTCGCTGTCCATTAAATCACAATCCTCTTTGGACAATCAGGGGAGTCGTATATCTCGAAGCAGCAAATGGAAGTCTTCCTCGGGCCTATCCGAGACCGAGGCATACACAGTTTGGAAATACGCCGCAAAGTCATCAACAATACTCTGGGGGTCAGTAAGCAACTCCCCTTCATCTGAAACACGCTCTGTGACAATACGCCCAGCAACATCCCTTTTGTCCAACCAAGCAAGAAGCTTCCCTGCCTTATCCCCTAGATCATAAAGTTGAAACCTCTGCTCCCTACCAAGAGCCCTTGCCACATCGGTGACCAAAGATTTATAATAGTGTTGCTTGAGGCTCAGGATATGTAAGTTAGCCTGCGTCACCCCACGCTCCAATTCCTCCTCCAGCCTACCAATCTCAGTCTCCGCTTCAACAATCTCTATTCCTCTCTATTTTAATCCCAGATATCAATGATAGGGCTTGACCCCTAATGACTGTTTTGAACACCTCCCACAAAGACACCAATGAGGACACCGATCCTTAATTATTCATAAAATAATCATCTAGGGCCTTGATGAGATGCTTACAGGTTTTTGGATTCCGCATATACCAGGAGTTAATAGGGGCGACCCTACCTGCTGAGTTTGGAGGGATACAAAACCGGATCCAAAGTGGGGAATGATCAGAGATACCCCTAGCAAGGTGAACCGCTTCAATTATATAAGATGCTTGAGCTGCTATGACCAGACAATAGTCCAGACGGGAGAGGCTACCGTGTGCACCTGAGTGGAATGTGTATTGCTTCTTGCCTGGGTGGAACAATCGTCAACTGTCCACCAAACCCATTTCACCAAGAAAATCGGGCATCCACTTCTGAGCACGCACCGTATCTCATGGGGGATATGTCTAAGACTCCAGAAACTACAGCATTGAAATCTCCACCTTGGATTAAAAGGCCACCGGCAGCTCGAACAACAGCTTTTCCTAATCAAAGAATGAGGCAGCCTGCAGACCCGGGGGGACATAGACTGACACAAGGGAACGTACACGTCCCTCCCAACGACCCGAGATCCCAACATACCTCCCCCTGTCATCCACCCATGTAGCATCTGTAACCAGGTGGAGCGCCTTTCGAATCAGGATACCTACCCCCCCTAGACCAGACGTGAACCCTGCATGAGCCACCAACTTGTACCTTGTTCTTTGCATCGCCATGCATTAGTTCCCAACTAAATGCGTTTCTTGTAGCAAGACCACGTCCGGTGCTTGGCGTTTGAGATACTGAAGAACCACACTGCGTTTAATTTTGTCCCCCAACCCATTCACATTCCAACTTAAAACCTTGAGCTCACTACTCCCCATCGTCAAATGCAAAAGAAAAATCGTCTTCCTGGGTCTGCTGCATGTTAATCAAATACAATATACTGACGCCGTCGAAAATACAAAACATTAGAACACTTAAATAAAATGCCAATAATGTGACCTACAATAGTGCGAAAATTCCCCCCAACACTTCTTCCCCGACCCCTCACCCTGCACCCCTGCATATCTCCTACACGCATCCCCAATTAGCAGTGTGCCTGTCGCCCCTTTTCACCCCAACACTAGTCTACTACTACCTAGAGGTAGAAAATAGAGGGAGGGCCCATACAGCCCGCCACCCCACCCCGTTCCCCGCTCTATCACCGCCACCTTATTTCAGGTTAATATAAGACAACAAACTTTACAGATGTAGCGAATCAAGAGAAATGTTGCGTATCCATTTCACCCTCTGATCATAACGTTATTAGAATGTAAGCCTAGCGACACTATTTACGCTTTGTTATTGTTCTTCTGTCTCGCCCCTGTTTTGGCCCTCCTTTTCAGTCGCAACCACACTATCCAACCAATCCGTCGCCACATTAGGGTTGTCAAAGAACCAGGCCTTCCCATTGAGTTCTACCCGGAGTCGGGCCGGGAACATCATTGCATATTTTAGGCCCTTATCCCTCAGTTTTTTCTTTACCGAGCGGAAGTTCTGACACTGTTTTTGAACCATCTGAGTAAAGTCTGGAAACAAGGAAAGGGTTGCGTTTTCATATTTCAAGGGGGGGGACCATTGCGTGCAGTTTGTAAAATCAGATCCCTGTCCAGAAAATCTTCAGGACCCTTGCAATCATGGGGCGAGGTGGTGTCCCCGGCCTCGGCCTACCGCCCGGGACTCTATGTGCACTTTCAACTGTGAAGTTGCTAAAGCTTTTAGGTTTGAGGTGGTTAAGGACAAGAGTTTCAACAAACCGGTCCGGAGCTAGGCCCTGCGATTTCTCAGGTACCCCAAGAATACGGATGTTATTGCGCTTGACCCTTCCTTCGTAATCGTCTAGCTTGCGATCTGTAAGAACTTTCGAGGCCTGGAGGTCCCGCATCTCTTGCTGCAATTGGCTCACATCGTCAATTAGGCTGGTAGTCTTAAGCTCAACCGACTTGACCTTTTCGTTGGTCTTCGCAAGGTCCGTCCGCAGCAGCCCCATCTCGATTGTGACAGTGTCTAACTTGGAATCCAGGGCTTCCATCTTCTGGCCCAGCGACGCTTGCACCCTGTTAATAGCCGCCATAAGATCGTTAATGTTGGTTCGATGGGGCCAGACATGAGCTCTTCACCCATCAATAATGACCTCTTTGATTCCACCAGGGACCCTTTTGGCAAGGTATAGTGATCCAGTCTATTTGATTGGATATTCCTGGATCCTTTAGAGCTGTGGTTCCCAAACTGTACGCCGCGGATCCCCGGTGCGCCGTAATGAGGTGCCAGGGGCGCCGCGGGCACACTGTGGGAAATTGCTACCAACAGCCCTCAGTCGTCCGTCATTCGGCGGGCTCGGCATGGACAGGAGTGAGAAACACACTTAACGTGTAACTGTGAGAGTGAGCGCACATAAGAAGGAGAGAGAGAGATGGAAAATAAAAAGACAAAGGCACCAAGAGATAGGTAAGTGTGACAGAGAGAGAGGCAACGACACAGAAAAACAGAGAGATTAGGACAAAAATAGGGAGTGTGAGAGAGAAAGTCTTCAAAGAGAATATAGAGCACTAATTTGTGGAGTTTTATATAGCGCGAACTTGACCCGAAGGCATCAGAGCGCTTCACAAATTTTACAGATTAAGGTAGACATAGAGATCAAAACAATGGCGGTACGTGAGCAAGACATAAGAAGGCATGATTATCCGTATCAATATGTTTGTTATGCTGTGAGACAAGACTTAAAGATATGTTTAAGCATTGTGCTGACTCGTTTCCTGGGACAGAGAAAATCAAGTAAAATCTAAATAACTTTTAAACAATTATAAACAATACATTAAATTGTACAGATACGTAGTTTTGCAAACAATGCAGGTCATGAGAACGTGAACCTCAGTTTGGATCCTGATTTAAAATATAAAAGTTAAAAAAAAAAATAGAATTGTGGACACCCAGGCGCTGTGGAGGACATGAGCCTGTTTGTTAGAAGAGCGCCTAGCTCTGTCCTGAAAGGGGGGCGCTGATGAGGGGGTCGTAAATCTGTAGGAAGAGAGGTCCATCGTGCTGGCAATGTCTGGGGGTGGGGGACTCTGTAATTACTGCTAATGGGCCCAGATGAGTGGTCACTCCTAAGGCTTAGGGGCCCCTTAGCCTTCCTTACACGAGGTGATTCTGAACTAACGCAGGTGCAGCTGACCTTTGACTCTTGGTCGGTGACCTCAAACAGATTCTTGAAGTGCTTCTTTTTATGTCCTCTAGAGCTCGGCCCAGGACGAGGCCTATGCCCTGATGCAGCCGCACTCTGCCAGCTCCACTGTTTCATGTAGGCACAATGCGCACCGCAGAAAACAAACAGCTTCATATATAGCGCTGTATAAAGCGCCGACTGGTTAAACGTCTTCAGAGGCTGTTTATGAATTTATGGTGATGTGAAAAAGCCTCTTGCGCCGTGCTCTTTGTAATTTTACTACGTCATCTGATTCAATGCTCCCCAAAAGCAGCACAAGGCACCCTACCAAGTATTTTTTTGCAGTTTTATATAGCGCGAACTCCATCCAAAAGCATCAGAGCACTTTACATTAGCACCAGTTACGTTCCAGACGGACACATTCATTTTTAGGCACGGGGAGATTAAGTGATTTTCCCAGAATCACACAGTTTTGCGCATCCCTGCCGAGACTCGAACCCAGTTCGCCAGCTTTAAATTCGGCCGCTCTAGTCGTTTAGCCACATCCTCTCCTGGTGACCCGTGAAATGAATGTCTGATGGTGAAATGTGTGTCCCTCACCACTGTTCGGGGCCCTCAATGCTATGTCATACCACCTTGAGCCTATGACTGGATGTTTAGACTCCGGTGGGAGAAAGCCCCCCCAGGGGCAGTGTAAAGTATTAGGATGGGAGTTGGGCAGGGACCTGGGGGTCTCTGGTGTGTTAGTTTATTTTATTGTAGCCCTTCCTTGGGGATAGCTCATCCCCCTCCCCCGACCCCCCCTCGCAAGTGGAGGATTGTTGTTTGAGCGCCATGAGATACCTGCAGGTCTCTGACAGAAATACATTTACTGAGAGACACGTCCTTCATTCGTGGTGAAACGGGAATCAGCAAGTGACATTTTTCCTTGAAGACAAACAACTCTTTCAGAGATGGGCGTATCGTTTATTCTTCCACGACGATTTACTTAAAAACTATTATTATTATTTTTCATCAGAAACCTTATGATGAGACTGAAAGAACTATAACGAGTCTCTTTGGTGTTACCTCAAAGGCAATGAAGTGACTGCTACAGAGTTAAGATTGTTTTTTTCATCTTGAGGCTGAAGGCAAAAATGGAGAGCTTGATAGGAACCCAGCCCACTTAAAACACTGGGTAGAAGGGATCTGGTGAGCCATCTTGGGTTCATCAGAGCCATGGGCTTCCGCAGAGGTGGGCAAGGGGGATTACTTGCCCCCCCTGGATTGCCAGTGCGTCCTGTGTGGGGGATAAGGGTGCAAGGCGGAGGGGTAAAAGGGTGCGAGGCAGAGGCGGGTAGAAGGGTGCGAGGCAGAGGCGGGTAGAAGGGTGCGAGGCAGAGGCGGGTAGAAGGGTGCGAGGCAGAGGCGGGTAGAAGGGTGCGAGGCAGAGGCGGGTAGAAGGGTGCGAGGCAGAGGCGGGTAGAAGGGTGCGAGGCAGAGGCGGGTAGAAGGGTGCGAGGCAGAGGCGGGTAGAAGGGTGCGAGGCAGAGGCGGGTAGAAGGGTGCGAGGCAGAGGCGGGTAGAAGGGTGCGAGGCAGAGGCGGGTAGAAGGGTGCGAGGCAGAGGCGGGTAGAAGGGTGCACGGCAGAGGCGGGTAGAAGGGTGCGAGGCAGAGGCGGGTAGAAGGGTGCGAGGCAGAGGCGGGTAGAAGGGTGCGAGGCAGAGGCGGGTAGAAGGGTGCGAGGCAGAGGCGGGTAGAAGGGTGCACGGCAGAGGCGGGTAGAAGGGTGCACGGCAGAGGCGGGTAGAAGGGTGCACGGCAGAGGCGGGTAGAAGGGTGCACGGCAGAGGCGGGTAGAAGGGTGCACGGCAGAGGCGGTAGAAGGGTGCAAGCCGGAGTGGGTAGAAGGGTGCAAGGCAGAGGGAGTAGAAGGGTGCAAGGCAGAGGGAGTAGAAGGGTGCAAGGCAGAGGGAGTAGAAGGGTGCAAGGCAGAGGGAGTAGAAGGGTGCAAGGCAGAGGGAGTAGAAGGGTGCAAGGCAGAGGGAGTAGAAGGGTGCAAGGCAGAGGGAGTAGAAGGGTGCAAGGCAGAGGGAGTAGAAGGGTGAAAGGCAGAGGCGGGAAGGGTGCAAGGCAGAGGCGCGAAGGAGAGGCGGGAAGGGTGCCAGGCAGAGGGAGTAGAAGGGTGCAAGGCGGAGGGGAGAAGGGTGCAAGGGGTAGGGCGAGAAGGGTGCAAGGCAGAGGGGAGAAGGGTGCAAGGGGGATGGTGAAGTTAAAAATTTGCGCCCCCTGGAAACATTTCTGCGGACGCCCATGAACAGAGCCCACCCCACATACACTTCTTGTAACGCCACAGAGCTCCTTGAGCCTTTCTCTAGCCTGGTTACTTTTAGTGGGAGTGCTTTATACTACTCTATGATGGTGTTGTATGCATTGACATGTACTTTATAAGATCTTTGTGATTGCAAATAAAGTTTTTATGGTGATGGCTACTCTCTGAATCCTTCATCACGTTTAGGCTTGATTCTTCATGTAGACCAGTGGTTCCCAAAGTGTGCGCTGCGGCACCCCGATGCACGGGTAAAAAAATGGTGGGGAGCCATGGCCAACTGCCATTTGGACAAGGGAGCCAGGGGACAAAAAAGTTTGGGAACCACTGCTTTAGAGGACCGTGGTATGGGCGTGTCCGACTCGGGTCAGGCTGCAGTTTTGTCGGTCCCTTTCACTAGAGCAGGTCAGAAGAAGCTCTTAGCCGGGGTCAGGTACACCACTCACTCCAATTTCTGCAATTTTCTCCAGCAGGCCACACTTGAATGCGGTTCCCCTAAGCCTCCAATAGACCGTATCTGACCCCTCAGCTCCAAACACTCCCAACATACCTCACAGCTCCCGGGAGATAAGACAGGAATGGGGAGGGTTATACTACTGTCCAGAATGTGCAAGCCAGGTGCAGAAGGATTTAGACACAAAATCTGAGTGTTTCACGTTGCATCGCCCCTGTCCCACGTAGCACACCTGGTGATCCATTCACCATTTCGGGGCCAATTCATCTTCAAGCCATGCCCGGTCAGATACTGCCATTGCGCTTTCTTGTTGGACGGATAAAGCGCCAAAGATATAAGTTCAAGACCTACCTATGGTGCACCCTCTTCCCCAACAGTGGAACACCGGCGATCCATTCGCAGGCAATCGGCCGATGTTTCCATGGTCAAGCGCATAATGCACAGAGAAGTTTCTGCCAGAGTACTCTGGCGGGTCTCCTCATAAAGCCCGCAATGTATTTCACTTCCCCGAGGCAACACAGGGTCAGCACCCAGAGCCCGTATTTCTTTGGCTAATAAATATTACCATGCCCTTCAGAATAAGTTCCCCAGTTAGTCAGGGGCTAACTGCTCGAAAACGGTCGGGGACGGGGAATCAGTCGCACTGCTCCCGTCGGGCACGTTTCAAGGCGGTCACAGCGCCCCGCAGCTCCGCGATGTACCTTCGGAGCCGGGCCGAGGCTTCTCAAGCGCCCGTGCTCCACTCACTCTTCACCACCGTACCGGCAGAGGCGGCGGGAGTCCGCAATATCCTCGGGGTACTAGAACGGAACCTTGGGCGGATCGACTTTTCCCGATCCGAGGTCCCCGATGTTATTCAACTGGCTGGCGGTTCCAAAATTACTCGAGGCCGCGGCTTCTCAGCAGACCAGGCCTCTTCATTCCAGACTGCACAGTTGAGCCCCCAGACCAAGGAGGCGACCCGGGGTAGAATATATCGGCATCGCTTACACTCCCAAAGCCGGGAATGGCATTTGGATGCAGGATAAGTTCCAGGATATGTTCGCAGGGAACGGAGGTCGGCGGAGCCGAGTCTCTTCGCGGCCATCTTAGTCGCCGGCTTGGCTCCTCCTGATACGAAAAATTTAATTAAAATGGAAAGAAAGAGGATATAAAGATTGAAAGAAAAGAGATGGGAAATGAAGTTATGTAGTAAAAGCAAACTGAAGTTGATATTGGAAAAAATATTAAGAGGTATTAATTTGGACAGAAATAAAGAAACCAACATAAATACAAAGAATGAAGTAAAAATGGAAATACTAAATGGAATGCAGATGAAAACAAGCAAAATAAACAAACCAAAGGAAAACAGATCAGCGCGGCCGCTAAACTGAAAGCGACCGCGCAGTTGTTAATTAGTAACCTGATCCATGACTAGGAATGCAGCTGCCACCCTGCGTGCCGCTGCTCGCTCCTAAGAGCAAAAGGCTCTGGGAGTGACACATTGGAAAGGAGGTGGGACATGCATCAGCCTTTGGCCATTTGCGTGTTTTCATTATTGAAAGACACACGCAAAGGCCAATGCAATGTGTGGAAGGAGTCAGACCCACACTGAGAAGTTTAGAGAGCTCACAAAAAGCTAGGCTCGACCTAAAAAAACAGGACTAAGATGGCTTGAGAGTCCTGGTTGATGACAAATACCCAGGAGGGGTTGTAGGCACAAGCAAGTAATTGACATCAATCTTCAGGGCTACAAATTTCCCAAATGTAGCCACGTAGAAGGTGTCTCCATCTGTGGCAGTGTTAAGACACCCCTTGCAGCCCTGCTTCCCACTGCAATAGCGATTCTTATAAAGAAAAGGGAGATGCATCACAGGTCCTTCTGCCCTGTTAGTCCATAACCAAAGTGCCAGTTGTATCTGCATTTCTCTGTCCTCGGACTCCCAAGCCATGGCAATGCACATCGAATACCAAGTTTCCACTTATTTCCAAACCGTACTGTGGTTCTTAAAGTGAATGTTTCCCCAACTTCTGCATCCTCTGTCTCTGGCCTATAAACAACTTTAAGTTACCTTACTGTACTGTGTGCCTGGTGGCAGTGCCCAGGTTTTTCAAGCCATGTTGTGCGTTTTATTGGGCAGGATTCAGAGAAGAGGTGTGGAGTGCCATGGGGTGACCTGAAAGGGGTATGTATGAAGTTCCGGAATGGGTTGTGTGTATGCCTGCACGTGTTTATCGAAAACAATGGTTCAGTTTGGCCCAATAGGGTCCTAAGAAAACATTTGTGGTCCTTGAAAAAGGACCCAGAGTAAGAGGATTTTTTAGGTCTCGCGACCTATCAATGCGCGCAAGCGCATTGAGCGATCGAGAATTCAAGTGCTCAAAATGCTCGTGAAACCAAGGGTTTCGTTTGTGCGGTTTTCTTTGAGTTCACGTGAATCACGTGACCAAACAAGCACGCGCATCAGCCTCCTTCCCTCCCTCCTAATTGCATTTTTTCACGGCCGCACAGCACATCAAAGGGCTTCTCCCAGCGTGTGCTTCTCCTCCCCTAATTATTCATGGCTGGCCGGTGGCCGGCCGTACTTTCAGTTTCCCGGCCGCTCTTGTTTCCTTTGCTGCTTGCATTTCCACATTTGGCAGCTTCTTGCCCTTACCCGACGCTGTTTATTTATTTACGTTTAGTTTATTCATAATGAAAAGGCACTGGAATGATGCAGCCCACCCTGAGGATTGAACCCTGTTTTCCTGCACCAAAGGCAGCAGCGTTATAGGTTGAGCCACCTCCTCGCACCGTTTGTATCATGTGTTTTTTAATGGCTTTGCTCCTGTCTTTGCTTTCGTCTTCCCACCACTCTCGAACTATCAATCAGCTGCTTTCCTTTATTTAATCCGCATTCCTCTGTCTGTGCTTGTTTCTAATAATCTTTTTCACAAACGTTAAAATTGGACGTGTTGCCATGTATCCAAGCGCTCCTGGTTTAGAAGACACGTGAAGTGAGTCGGCTGGTTATGTGGAAACCCGGGTGAGCCCTCTGGTTTCACGAATACAACCATTTAAAGCAGCGAAACGTGGCATTTGGGTGAACATTTGCAATAGACATGGAACAGGTCTAACAGTATTCAACAGACACCGGGGGTGTTGCGCGTATATTTTCAAATCACCCATCACAAAAAAAACCAGAAAGGTACGAGAAAGCAGAGCTTGGACTGCCAGCCCCGACAGTGAATTGTACTACTTTCTAGACAGATGTTTTTTTTCTCATGTTTTGCAGTTTTTATGTAGCGCTTCACACAAGCACCATTACATTTTGCAGGGACATTTTTGGCAGGCACAGGGAGACATGTTTTAGTATGCTTTTTTTTTTTGTTGTAAAACTGGACGCTGGCGAGATTAGACCAACGCCACTAAGTCACTTGCACAGCAGTCTGCCCCTATCAGGACAACATCCTTTAATTTAACATTAAACACAATTCCCTGCATAGCGCTTCTGAGCCACGCTGTCTGTGACCTCAGCTTGCCTCGAGGGTGAAGTTTGCACCTGTTGTCTTAGGAGTGTTAAGAGCTAACCTAGTTTACACTCTCAGTCCAGACAAGAAAAACATGGCATTGTCGGTTATCACGTCCAGATAAGCATGACGCATCCACTTACCTGCAAGAGTGAGATTAGATAAAGGACCCGGAAGGGGATTTTAAGAGGCCCGATGTGAACCCAGCACTGCGCACCTGTGGTTATAGGCGCAACAACATTTAAAAGCGCCGACCGAGGACTTCTGAGCAGTGCTTCTGGGCACCTACACTCTTTGTTTTCCAAATTAAGCACCGCGCCCGCCCCTTTTCACATCTTGTCCAGGACTTCGCCTCGGGACAGGGCAGGCGGAAGCACGCAGCAGCAGAGGAGTCAACTAAGTGACATTGTTGATTTAGTTGGTGGACAAAAGAAGTACAAATAATGAAGCGAGCACAGGTAAACTGTGCAGCATGGTAAGCAATAAACTCAGCCCGTGTGGAATATTCCGTGGCAGTTTCATCTAGCTTACTTGACATTTTAGCACACAGTAGTACCAAATGGAAGCCAGATGCTATGGAATCCATATATTTCACCAGGCAGAAAAGTATGCACGCCCAGCAGACCCTGTTCCGTATTACATCGACCAGTCATGAAGGGTTTTGTCTTGTTTCATAGTAGCGCCCTTCTCTCCACCGGAGAAACATAGTCTGCGCAAAGCGAACGCCATATTGCACTCAGCAGAAAGCAGGCAAACCTGTACAGACTACTAGCAAAAAATCATACAAAGGCACACGCACACACCTTCATCCTCACAACACCACATACCATCGGAATACACACACCCTCCCCCCTCACACCACCTCACACACTCACCCTCACACACAATTACACTCAAAGACCCTTACACACCCTCAATAACATTCTCAAAAATCACACACACTAACACACCCTATCAGCATCACACATCATATCACAATCAATCACCCTTTTCAAACTCACTCACACTCGCACTCTCACATTCACATCATAACACCCTCAAAGTCAAGTACAGCTACCGATGGCAGCGCGGTCTTCACAGAGTGGCATGGTACAACACAATGACTTGTGGTGGCACCATGAACCGGGGAAGTCTACAAGCAATGCAACTGGGCAGCAATGTTTTGTATTCCTTATCGTAACGTTCTAAGTACAACAGGTATACCCAGACATGGGCCCCAGGCTGCCCCGTGCCACTGAAACGAAGTTGCCATCCGACTTAAGAGACCCGAATCGGCTGAAACCGGCCATAGGTTGCATGTGTCCTGCTGCAGAGAGGACCTGGCTTGGCAGTTAGTTTGGACTTTCCCACTGGGCCAGGACCAAGGTTAATTTGGTCTAATCTGAGGTGGCATCATGGGCAGAAAAAAACACAATGGACTGGGGTGTGGACTCTGGAACCCTTATAACCATTAGGTGTTCCAGTGGTACCAAGGTGCAACCCGGGAAGCAATAGGGGCCAGTTCCATTTTTAAAGCAGAAATATGGTACATACCGGGTAGCCCTGGGACTTTGTGGTTAGTTCACAAAAGTCCGGCAGTGTATTCAGTGCTTAACACAATTTCTACATTAATGCCTGACAATTAACATTTTCAAGGGACAACTGATTTGGTTTAAACAAGCACTGGCATTGCCAATAGGTCTCGCAGTAGGAAAGTTGGAGATATAACAATTGCAAATAACAATGCCTTTTTATTTTTTTTTTCATTTTAAAAACATAAAGGACTTTGTCATTTACAAAACCAATAGCTCCAACTTTCCTACTGTGAGACCTATTGGCAACGCCAGTGCTTGTTTACTTAGACATTAATCATTGAGGGAGCACGATAGAGGTAGGGAAACATACGTAGTGTAAAATAACAGTTTATTCTACACTTCTAGATACTGCAACTTAGAGTAAACAGGTGGTCACATAGAGTGAAAGGTGCGTAATGTGACAAAGTGTAGTGAACTTTAAAAACATTACATCACATTGACAACCGAGTAGGCACTTCACATAAATGGGTACAATTGAGGAAGTTCCTGTTCGGGTCGACGGCGTTTCAAACTTTTAAGTATTTAAGATCATCATCAGGACAATGAGCAACCTGAAACTAAGGGGTAACAGAGTAGAATGATGGTATGTCCCTACACACTGATTTCTAGCGGCATGAGCGTGCTCCCGGTGTAGTAGCATGATTTAATTAAACACTAGCAGACAGTGCGGTGTAGACCAATGCATACTTTTTTGGGTTTGTTGGAAGCCAGGTGCGTAGCTAAGAGCTTTATCAATTCCCGTGGTCCCTACGGGGAGTTACGCGCTTTCTACGGTTGTCGGTGATAGTAACTGGCTGTTGCATTCGTGAGTACATTCAGTTGAGCATGTAGATGAACTTACTATTTACTAGGGACACATCCCTAGGGAAGGGGTAGTGGTGGAGGCTCTCTGTGCTCAGTGCAGGGTGGTTGGTTCTTCTTTAGGCGCGTCTACGGAGGACAGTGAGCGGGGTCGGTAAAGGGGGAGGCAAGGGAGAGGGGGGTTAAGACTCTTCATGTGTACACTGTTGGCCATGATTAATTAGGAGGCAATATTACTTACTTCGTCTATTGTGTGTGTGATCTATTCCCAATCGGGTATGGACCGGAAAGGCAGTCCGGTGCCATCTGCTCACAGGGGCATCATGGAAGGAGCTACTGTTGGAGCAGAAGGAAGTAGAAATGGGATTAGAAATGGGGCTCGTTAGTTGTTAACCGGTTGCGGATATCTAGGAGGCAATACTACTTACTCCCTCTATTGTGTGTGTGACCCGTTCCCAGCCGGGAATGGTCCGTGCTGACAGTCTAGTTACGCCTGCTCACTTGTGGATCAAGGATGGAGCTACTGTGGGAGTGGAAGGAGGTTCAAGCAGAAGTACATAACTCAGAATGGTGGGGTTACCAAAGAAAGGGCACTGGACTCACCCTTGTTTTAGTTAAGGCAGCGTGGTTGACCGGTACAATTAAGGTTGTCACAGTAAATAATGTAACGAAGTGCTTCTTAAGGGTAGCCTGTAAGGAGAGAGGTGAGTTACAATGTTTTGTCCTCGTGGTGGATGTACAGTACTATAGAGCCAACTCACCCTAATGGAGGCTGATGCTACGGGGCCACATTAAAGGCTGTCAAGGAAGTGAACGCCCAGCCTAGTGGGAGAGAAAAACCATAGTTCGGAACTATGGCCAAGTACAATACATTCCCGTGGCGGTGCCCGGGGGGGTTTTGAAAAAGGGTGGACTTACTCGCGTCTAGGACGCGTCACTCAGTTTGCACTTCAATCTGTAACGGCAAGAGAGCGCGATTAGATGAACTTGGGGCAATAAAGTAAATCGGACATATCAGGGCCTGTGGCCATTGTACTCATTATTAGTGACTTGTATCCAGGGACACCTCCAGTTCGGTCGGCGTGCTGCCAAGAATTATCTGAGTCGATAGTGTGTGTTGAGCGGAGGCGTGGTGTTAAGCTTGGAACCCGGCAGTGGCGTCATACAGGGGGTGGGACAGTCGCTAGTCTTTCCTCTGTGGTGGAAGTATTAACCCTATAGGGCGCGCAGGGTGACTACGATTTCTATAGTACCATACTACATACGCTGTAGTGGGTAATAACATTCTAACCACGTGGGGGAGTTAGGCGGTGAGTGAAGGTGGAGGAAATAGCTAAATACATACTAAATTAAAGAGTGTCCATTTTAGCTGATCATAGCGATTCTTATAAAGAAAAGGGAGATGCATCACAGGTCCTTCTGCCCTTTTAGTCCATAATCAAAGTGCCAGCTGTATCTGCATTTCTCTATCCTCGGACTCCCAAGCCATGGCAATGCACATCTAATACCAAGCTTCCACTTATTTCCAAATCGTACAGCGGTTCTTCAAGTGAATGTTTCCCCAACTTCTGCATCCTGTCTCTAGCCTAGAAACGACTTCAAGTTACTTGATCTGTGCTGTGTGCCTGGTGGCAGTGCCCAGGTTTTCAAGCCATGTTGGGCGTTTTATTGGGAGGGATTCAGAGAAGAGGTGTGGAGTGCCAGGGGGTGACCTGAAAGGGGTGATGGTCCGGAATGGGTTGTGTGTGTATGCCTGCACCCAAACACGTGTTGTGATGGTGTTGCTAAGTGTGTTGTGGGGAAGAATTGGTGTGTGATTAGGCCAGGGTGCTGTAGGTGTGAGTGGGTAGCAAGAAGCTAGGAAGTGTGGTGGACACCAGAGGTGATGAAAGCATACCAGCGCGGGGACACGCCGTAGGCGTCACCATGCGCTCTACAAATCCCCCTATTATTATTATTATTATTATTATTATTATTGTTATACAGTAAGGTCCTAAAGGGGCTTCCTGTGCTTGACGATGGAGCGGGAAGAGCTTCATGGGTGGTGTCTGGGGTAGAGGGATATTCTTTTGCAGTGACCGGGAAGGGGAGGGGCACTGAGGGCTGAAGTCATCTGAGAATAGCTTGGGGTGATGGAAGTTTTAAAGCGCTCTTGAGAAGGTTCCTTGAGAGAGAAGTCCTGGAACTGGTGTGAGAAGGTCCCTGCGATGCAGCAGTGGTGGTGTATTCGGGGGTAGATGAGAAGATGTACGAGAGCCACGAAGTCTGCATAACTACCAAGGCACGAGTGACCAATGATTGTTTCTTGTAACACGTTGGGTACATGAAGGCTTTACTCCGAAATACTGTGTTTTTCTATCTTGTTTTGTCTGGTGACCTGCGCGTACAAACATAGCTGTATACCGTTTCCCAGCCGGCTCTCGAACACTGGGAAAGTTTCCTCTTTGTACTTTTTTCTATTTCTGTAATGAAAATCTGTTGCATTGCTATTGCAGCAAGGACCAGTGTAATTTTTCAACCTGTAACCAGAATGTCTCAATGTTTGTACATCACAACTTTGTGCAGATGGCTGCCTGATGTTCGATCATCGGCAAGAGGAGCTGAAATGGTTTGTTCTTCTCCAGTCCTTTTCTGGAGTCTGTTTGCTGTCTCTCCTGTACATGAACTTGTAGGTCTGTGTTTGTGCCTTTCCTCTGCTAACTACGACTCCTGATCAGCTCCCAAGTCTACTTTTCTTACTAAATCTCCTTTTCAGGTTTCTATTTCCACTTTTAAATGATTAGACTATGCTTGATTTATCTCTGGCTGTCTCTTGTGACCCTCTTCTTTGGCTGTCTCTTGTGACCCTCTGCAGGTCTGAGTCCAATTCCTGGAAGTGTGAAGTATAATGAGAGCGCTGGAGGCTTCTACTATGAGGAGAGCAACAAACTGCTCTCGATTACTCGCAACAGATTCATTCATTGGTGAGTTCATGGCCTTCTCTTCGATTGTGGAAGGGGCCTGGTTGGGTGGTGAGAGTTTCTAACTCCAACAGGTGGGAGATGGAACAAATTGTTTTAACTCACAGAATTGCAAGCTTCTGGTTGGTTACTTTGTTGTGCAGGTAAGTAGTTTCTCTACCCAAAGTACGGGAGATATTTCTCAAATAGCGTTGCCTCCTGATTGTTTTTGCCTCTCAAACCATCTTGAACGTTCAATCACTCAGGGTTGGTAAGGCGCAGCCACTCAACTGTGAGGGTCTCAAGGCTCTGAGGGAGGAGGGGTGTTGTCTCCGAGTGCTGGGGTCATCTGAAGAGCCAGGTCTTGAGGTCCTTCCTGAATTGGGGCAGTGAGGGAGATTGCCGGACGGGGAGGGTGTCCCAGTCTTTGGCTACGAGGTAGGACAAGGACTTTCCTCCTGTTCTGGTCTTGTTGGTATGTGGGACGGTGGCCAGAGAGTGCTGGGCTGATCAGAGAGGTCTTTTGGGTGCGTGGAAAGAGGCGACTGTTCACGTATGCAGGTCTGGTGTTGTGAAGGGCCTTGTATGCGTGGGTGAGGTGTTTGAAGGTTATTCTTCTTTCGACTGGAAGCCAGTGGAGACTGCAGAGGTGTTGGGTGATGTTACTGCGAAAGGGGTATGTTTAGGATCAGTCTGGATGTGGCACTCTGGAAAGTCTGGCGTTTTCAAAGGTGTTCCTAGTTGATTCTGGTGTAGGGAGCGTTGCTGTAGTCCAGTCGGCTGCTGATCAGTGTGTACATTACAGTTTTTCTGGATTCAGCTGCGATCCATCTGAAAGTCTTTCCAGCCATGCGGAGCACTTCTGTATTTTCTGAGTTGAGTTTCAGGCTGCTGTTCTTCATCCAGGGTGCAACAGCTTTCATCCCTTCTTGGGAGTTGTGTTTGGCGATATTGGGTTCCTTGGTGAGGGAGAGAATCAGCTGGGTGTCGTCGGCATAAGAGACTATGTTGAGCCTGTGGTTCTTGACGATGGTTGGGAGGGGGCCATGTAGACGTTGAAGAGGGTGGGGATGATGGACCTTGTGGAGTGACCTGGGGCACTCCATAGTTGGTCACTGTTCCGAGAGGTAGGGAGGGAGTCTGACCCGCTGAGCTCTGCCGGTGAGAATGGAACTCTGCCGGTGAGAATGGAGCGTATACAGTCGAAGGCCTTGCCGGGGATGCCGACGTCGTGGAGTCTGGTGGCTAGGGTGCAGTAGAAGACTTTGTCGAATGCAGCCCAGAGGTCCAGGAGGATGAGGACTGCCCATTTTGCCCTGGTCGAGGAAGGAGCGGATGTTGTTGGCGAGCAGGGAGTTTGCTAGCTGGGTGTTGACGGCCTTTTCGATTACCTTGGCTGCTAATGGAACCCGGGAGAAGAGCCAGTAGTTCTTGAGGTCCTTTGGGTCCGTGGAGGGTTTCTGCAGGAGATGGTTGACTTCGGCCTGTTTCTAGTCATCTGGTAAGGTGGCGGTCTTAAAGGAGCAGTTGATCGTCCAACGTAGTTCTTGTGTGATGGTAGAGGTGGCTCTGTGGAAGATATGGTGTGGGCAGGGGTCTGAGGGTGCTCCGGAGTGGGTGCTTTTCACGGTCTTCAAGGTGTTTTCTGTCAAGAGCAGGATCCATTTGAGCAGGGTCTGTTAGGTGGCATCGCACGAGGGGGGAGCTGGAGCTGCAAGGTGGTCTTGGCTGTCAAAGTTGTCGTAGATCTTAATCTTGTGGTGGAAGAAGGTACGGAGTCTGTTGCAGAGGTCTCGGGAGGGTGGAACGTCTGTTTTGCTGCAGAGTTTGGCAAATTCCATGATGATGGAGAAGAGCTCTTTGGTGTTGTGTGCGTTGTTGAGGATTCTGTCTTGGAGGGATTTCTTCCTTGTGAATTTGATGAGTTGGTGGTGTGCAGTGGTGGCTGCTTTGTAGGCGGCGCATGTTTCTGGGGTGTTGTTGTTCCTCCATGTCTTTTCGAGACGTCTGCAGAAGCGTCTAGATTCTTGGAGTGCTGGGGTGAACCTGCTTGTTTTATTGATGTGTCTTCCGGTGGTTTTCTTAAGGGAGTGAGTTTGTTTGCGTAGTCCGTGATCTGGCGGTGGAGGTTGCGTACTGTGGTGTTTGTGACTGATGTAGTCGGATGTGGGGTGCTGACGAGGGCGGAGGTGAGCTGGACTTTAGTGACTTTTTTCCGGCTTCTGCAGGAAAGGCGGTAGGTGTGCTTAGGAACAGTGTTTTCTTTTTAAGGGGAAGTGGATGCAGTGATGGTCTGTTCAGAGGAGTTCCGTGGTGTAGCTGTAGGAGATGCTGTTCCCCTAGTGAAGACTGGGTCGAGTGTATCCCGCTGTGTGTGTGTGGGGGTGGCGACTAGTTGTTTCAGTCCTAAGAGGGAGGCGCTGTTTGTCCTCGTGGTTATCCAGGTGGAAGTTCGGGTCTTCGAGTAGGATGTAGTCCATGGATGCAAGGGCATGGTGTGTGATGAGGCCGGTGATTGAGTCGATGAAGGGAGCGCGGGGGCTGGGCGGCCTGTAGATGAGAGTTCCACAGGGAGTCGTTTTGGGGTTGGTCTGGATCTGAAAGTGGAGGTGCTCCATGAGGGTTATTGTTCCGCCCTGGAGGGAGGTCATGCGGAGGGTGCTTCTGTGAAAGACGGTGATGCCTCTTCCTAGACGGATGGGGCTGTCCTTGTGTAAGATCTTGTATCTGTCAGGAATGGCGGTTACTATGTTGGGTGCACAGTTGTTGCAGATTTCCGTGAGGAAGCCAACGTCTGGTGAGTAGGTGTTAAGGAGGTCCCAGGTTTCTGTGGCATGTTTGTGTAAGGAAAGTTCGTTGAGGAGGATGCAGTTGAGTGGTTTGCGAGCGGTGATGTACAGTAGGCTGGGAGATGCTGCTGGGTACGTAGGTGGGTGAAGGTGTGGCGGCAGTGTAGACAGGAGAGAAGGCTGTTGTGTTGGTGGGCGTTGAGAGCTGGCAGTTGTTATTGCATCTGGGGGTGAGATTGTGGTGGGTGCTGGTTGAGTCATGGACGAGCGCAGAATGGCTTTCCTTTGGCATGCCAGCGGTGTGGCCATGCAGCGGCCTCAATGGAGTAGGGATCGGGGGAGGGTGGATCAGCTTGGAGGTAAGTAGGACACACTGGAGGTGCCACAGTGGCAGCAGCGGTGGGGAAAACGAAGGCAAGAATGAGAAGTGAAAACAAAGGAAAATGAAGGAAAGAGCGAAGTGAAAAGGAGAAAAGTGACAGACGGGCACAACGAAGGAAAGAGGAAAACGAGCAACAGAGGCTAGAGAGGCAGAGGTGGAGCAGCAGAAGAGCAGAGTGCTCTCCCACTGGACCACCAAGGATGAGGCGCTGACGGGAGTCTGCGGGTGGAGGAGGGCCTCAAACACCCTTCAACAGAGTTCAGGGGGCAGCACTTGGTGGTGGAGCTGCGCAGGGGAAGAGTAGTCACACTGACCAGGTCAGTGGACGTGCTCCCAAGCTTTCAATCTAGGTGGAAGATGCTCATTCCGACTTGGACAGGTGGATTTTATTGTTGCCCCTTTCCGCGGAGTGAGACCTTTGCTCGTGGAAGTTGCCTCCCAGCTCACCAAGAAGTTAATGCGAGGTCAAGACCTGGTAGAGTCTGAGAACTGTATGTGGGAGGCCCTTGGGCAGGAGGGAGCTTCTGGGTAGTATACCCCATGGGGGCTGTTCTTCACTGGTGTCTCGGGGCCCCCAAACCAGGTTTTCTCAATAGCATAATTGAGTAATCCCTTTAGATGGTTGACTCTCTTGGGCAGTTGACGTTTATTAGTCCAGACTTACTTCACTATGTGACAGGAATTAGCTACTCAGACAACATCCATAACACTCAATAGGCCGTGTGAAAACACTACTGTGTCTTCGATGTAGAGGGCTTTATTCAATGATAAGTAAATAAGGCAGTTAAACATAGGAAGTTCACAAAGCTAGAAGGTGCGAGGACCGGGGATGTAGCTATCCCTGCAAATGTCTATATATCATTTACATGATAGATTTTGAAGTTATCTTCGGCCCTATAGCCAGTGTTATTCAGTGGAAAGCATTTGAGTATTGTTAGAAGCTTTAAATCTTGTCAAGCTTTAGTCGCTTATCAAGAGGAAGGCGGTACCAGACCTCCGGATACAGACCCTAGGTGGAATTAAGTCTCCATCTTATTTGCATCTCTGGATGCAAAGTCCTGCTAACTTTCGCCATAAACATTATTCAGAACTCACCTGGATCCAAATCAACAAGAGTCCCACCAGACTAAAGAAAATAGAGATTTAAAGTGCTTGGACTTGTTCAGTCTGTGTCTAGTTTAATATGATTATTAAGGGTCTAGATAGATGCACAATTGAAGGCGAGACCTTTGGGGCCTCTCTGCTCCGATTCGTTCAATCGTTTTCAATGAGGAGAACAGCATATGTAGTATTGGATGAGCTCCTGCAGCAGCCCCTGAAGGTATAAACTCTAGCGGCCTGTACCTCGAGGAGGGTGTAGGAGGTAGTAAGGGCTCAGCGGTCATGAAGCAGCCCCTGAAGGTATAAACTCTAGCGGCCTGTACCTCGAGGAGGGTGTAGGAGGTAGTAAGGGCTCAGCGGTCATGAAGCAGCCCCTGAAGGTATAAACTCTAGCGGCCTGTACCTCGAGGAGGGTGTAGGTAGTAAGGGCTCAGCGGTCATGAAGCAGCCCCTGAAGGTATAAACTCTAGGGGCCTGTAACTCGATGTATATGTGGTATTGGTTGAGAAAATCAACAACCCTGGATTGTCAGGATACCTCCTGTTTTCTTCAGTGCACACATTTATTAAATTCATCTCTACGTTCATTATACGCATCATAAACTGTGCTGTTGTGTCCGATGTCATACGTTCTCCAGAGCAGCAGCGAATGAATGTGAGCCATTCCACAAAGGATTGTATCAGCAGACGTGGATGCAAGGGCGACCCCTCGGCACACAGTCCTTTTATGGTTCACTTTGGACATGGGTTTGACCAACAATCAATCGAAAACCACTGATACACTGAGGGCGCAGGCGGACGATATTTGAACGGAAGGAACAGTCACCTTATTCATTGACTTCAAGCGATGCAGTTCATCGGCCATAGACTACTCTCGGATCAGTGTCACCTTCCTACTTGACACCTTAATGGTCCTCACGTTTCACGACCTGCAACCTTGGTATACTAAAGTCCCAGTGACTCCAGCAATCCGAGCCACAAAGAAAGATTGGTAGAAGATCTTTCAGTTGGGTGTCATGGCACAGTTTCCAATGAGAAGCCCAACCAATCACCTCTGTGCAGACATCCTTTCTACAGAAAGCCACAAAGCTAATAGGTGTAGCTTGCAATTTCAGTCCTGATAAAAACATTAACACCATCGATGCTGATGGTATTCCCCTCCTGTGCTGAGCTATCAGTAAAGCCCATTGTTCATGACGAGCTGAGCTCTTCATGAGCATCGAAGGGGTTAAAGAAAAGCTCACTGCTGGGGGAAAAAAAGTAATAAAGTTTAATTTCTGTATATAGTACATTTATGGCCTAAAGATTTTAAATGTGGTGATTTAGTTTACTTTTCAGATATGAAATACTCCCTCCTGATTTTAAATACAAGCTCTCCATAGACCGCCAGTCGCTTGAGAGGAAACCGTAGTACTCCCCTGTGTGGTGCCAAAGTCCACTTCATATAGCCACAATTTTGCTCAACCTTTTAAAAGATATTTTAGCTAGAATATTGAATCCCATGTTAATACGTAAGATTGGCTGGTATAAAGTGCGTTGTTCGATGGGGGTCTTTCTGCCTTTGATAGACCCAAAATAATTTTTCGCGTGGTGAAGATGAGGAAGCGGGCACCAGAGGTGTCTGCACACCTGCGCCCTGGGCTGACTTGGAACACTTGTCCATTTTGATTTGTTTTGTTTGTTGCGAGAAACGAAGAGCCTTGTTCTTAGCCATTGCTGGATAGTGACCACAGGGGTAGTAGTGTGGGGCAATCCGTGGGGTCAATAAGAGGCTTGCTGAGTGTGTTTAGCGGGATCTAGTGAAGGCCCCGTCACTGTTGGCCAAAGTTTCAATCTTCAAAGTCACTCAGCTCTGCTCAACCTGCTTGTGTGACATTTTGTACAGAGTTGTGTTCTTGCCATTCAACTATTTCTGTTTATCAACGGATGCATAGACTGCTTGATGGCCTGCGACAACTCCCGGGTTCTTGGGAAGACTAAGGTTTCAGGCTTGTTGTTCTCGGGGGATATGCTGTTTATACCAAAGACTCCCAAAGGCCTAGAAACTCTTCTGAGCAAGTTTAGCCTATCTTGTTTAGACCAAGGCTTTATGATAAATTAAAGCCTCTGTGCAAATGGATGGCAGGGAATTAGGTTTTACTTTAAAGGTACAGTATTTCCGTAGGGGAAACAGAGTGCATAAATTTGATTACCTCAGTATTCTTCTGTCTATTACAACAATTTCGGGTAAATCAAGTTACTAAAAGCTCCCTCATTCTGAAATACAGAGCCGCAACATTATTAAGATATTCAAATAATTCCTTTATCCATCCAGTCTCTCTGATCCTCGAAGCACGGAGGGTCCAGGCCGTTACTCTAGGTATCTATGGTGCAGAACTGTGGGGTCACGTTAACCTAGACTCACCGGAAGTCGCAGAGAACAACTTTCCGAGAATGGTACTTCAAATCCCCCAGAGCACCCATTTAGTTGTAGTTTATTTTATTATGCTTGATTAATTAAAACCATTGCATACGAAGGGTAAAATCTTACATTTTTCGACAAAATCATTATATTATATAAAAAGAAATACCCAGCTTTTTATCTGCAACGATAATTAAAATGACTTGTAAGATTTTACATCACGTTAAAAAAAAGTGCTCTAAATTATTAAAACATTCTGCACGTTAGCCTTTTTGACTGTAAATGTTATTTCAACTGTGGCTATTCTTGTAAAGTTCAGATCGATTCTTGTAATGAATAGTCATTTGGCCGCTCGGTCCGGTACTTCATTCTTTTTGCGGTTATGTAGACGAATTTAATTAGCCGGCAATTTAACTGGACCAGCTCAGGGTTAAAGCACAGCATTAACGCTTGTCTGCACGGTCTGGCTCCGTGCTGTTTGAACGCTGGCTTTAGCAGGGTGATCCTCATGTCTTTAAACTTCACTTAGGAATCCAGCCCATTGCCCAACTAATTGGCATCCGACCAGTCTTGTACTGTTTTCGAGTCTGGTTGACCCACAGTTGGCTAGTTACAGAGATGGTCTTCGAGACGTTTTGGATAGGTCCCAGGGTGGGAAATGGCTCCTGTAGCTGGCCTTTGTAAAACAGACACTCACTAGGTTTGCAAAAGTATTGGTCAGATCCATGATCGATTTCCTCTCCTGAAATTAAAACTCTGAAGGCAATGTACTGGGTCAGGTAAGGTCTGAAGAACTCCATCGGCCCGGCTTAGAGAAACAAACAATCTTTCCTAGAATTCAAGACATTCCCCTCTCTAGAGAACTACTTGGATGAAACGGAAACCATTCACAAAAGCATTGTACATCAGATTTAGGTTGGGCATCTGCCACCATCAGCTGGAAAGCCAACTGCAGGGGTTCGAATTCTTGCCCTGCATGTGGAAAGGCAGAGGAAACCGAACACATGCCGCTTTTTTTGTCTCCCAAAATACCACAAGCAGAGAAGGCGCTGGATAGTTTCTTTATGCAGTTTTCTCGGTGTCCGCTACTACAGAGTAACAGCATTTGTAGAGTTGACACATCCCCAGTTATAGTTTTCTCAATTGCCAAATTTTTAGAGGGCATCTGTCCTATACGGTGTAAAATATTAATGTCTTTTAACCCCACATTGCAGCCTAGTGCATCGATTGGGGATATTTAACTGTATTTTCAGTAATGTGCTTTGTTTTTATAGATTTGACTAGTGTTACTATCATTGTTATGGCCATGATTTTACTTATTTTATTGTACTGTGTCTAGATTTGATTTGTAGTAATTTATTCGTATTGTATATTTTATACTTATTGCTTTAATAATCTTTGACCGAAATAAAGGAAATAAAATGGACACATTGTGCAATCGTACAGACCGACGCGGTTGTACCTCTTATGTCGGCCAAACAGTGCGTCTTATTAAAGAAGAGGATGGGGCTTGCAATGGAAGCAGCAGTGCAGTCTGTTATTGTGGGCTCTGCTGGGTTATAACCGGTAGTGACGTTCAAGAAGCCCCGTGCCTGGCCAAAGCTCCAGGAAAAAAACATCTTTCCAGGGCCCCAGTGGTCCAGGTTTGGGGCTCTCCGCTGCCACGCTCGGGTCCAGGATTTCCCTTTAGTCATGCAAGTATTAAGTGCTGTGCCGCCTCTTTATAACACCAAACAACTGGGGGTGCCCATCTCTTATATGAACCTGCTGCTCTACCAGGTAAGACCTGGGGAGAAGGGGAGTGGGATGCCCTTGGAGCCCTCCTCCACCCAACCCAGAGCTGGCACGCCTACGAATCACTTAAGACTCCTTGACAGTGGCTGGTGTCATTGGAATGTGCTTCCTTCCCTTTTCTGGTTTTTAGGTCTCACCTGGCGATAGCAGCGCTTGTGCTGCTCTCGCCATGTGAGTACCTTTTGCAATCGATTCTCTGAAAGCCTTACATGCACACGTAGGGATGGACAAAGATGGTTGCTCTCGCCATTTATCCAAACCTAACAGCATGCACGTGTACGGACAGTGGACAGTCCGACGCCATCTCGTTTTTAATTATCGTGTCAGCGTGTTCGGTTTCACATTCACAGCCGCTCTCCTCAGGGCTTCACACACGTTTCCTTGCCCCCCATTGGCGCCTCTCACCGCCGCTCAACTTCGGGCTTCACACGCGTTTCCTTGCCCCCCATTGGTGCAGACCAGACAACAAAATAATTATACTTTCTTCATTGCAACCCTATTAAACTGATTGCCCTTCCTTTCTTGTAATGACGCCTAAAATAAAACTTTGAATGTATTCTAGTTTGTATGTAATCAACACAAGTCTATTTAGTTTACAAAAGCATCACCCAGGTCCTGTTAGTTTTTGGTGGCGCTGGACAGTTGTACTACACATCTGCATAAAGAAGGAGAGGGCAAATATTCCTTCCTGCCTTTGGGCATCAGTACGCAGTTTCCTAACTCTGGGTCCTGTTTGTTATTAGCCATATTAAAAAGAAAATTAAAACGACAGAGGCTTGTCTTATGCCACGTGTTCAATTATTACCGGGTTCAAGCTAAAATCATGGCCACCTTGACAAGAAGAAAGGGCAAACAGAAAATGCCCAAACTCCAATCATTAGTCAAGATCACAAAGATGGGAAGATGGAAATAAAGACAACCCCTCTTCCTCTGTGAATGGTCCCACTCGATTCAGCAGGGCAGTTGTCGAGGACATAGCAAACAGACTGTCCTGCTAATATGAGGCTCCCAGAAATGATCTGGCAGGGTCACTGAAAGCTGCACCATGCCAAATGATGGCAATATTGGACGTCAGTCTCTCAAAGATGGCAACAACGAAAAATACATGAAAGACTTTGCAACTGAACAGCTAATAAGAACGTATCAACCAAAAGTAAGCTGTAAGGAGGAGGCAGGACTTGCAAGCAGATAAAACGGAGTGAACTACTGCACAGTCCATCAAAAAAACCTACATCCACAAAGACACAGCAAAAGACAAAGAAGGTGCAAAGTCTCACCCCCTGGTGCACTTTCGACATCTCAAATCTGGCCCCCATACTCCGACAAGTCCCAGAACTTAGAAGCAGTGAGGCAGGGCACCCTCCAATCCTGCAAATGGTTTGTTCCACCATCTTGAATTGTTATTGGCCCATTTACACGCATTACCCTTTCCGCCATCTTGGAACAGTGCACTGTGTCTACAGAGCTTGCCTGCCATGCATAGGCTGTAGTGGTCAGAACCCCAATGTTTCTCCAGGGAGAAAACCCTTCTCCCCCTCCTCCAAACACTCGAGCAGGGGTGTCATGAACCCCCACTTCAGCAGCTTAAGTGGGGGCTTCGACCCGAGAGTGTAGGTCTGAGTAATATGTAACATTTAACCTGGTGTTTAATGTGAGTGGCAGTGAGATGGAGGGGGATTAGAGAGAAGGGTGGGGGGTATGAAACAATGTAGAGAAGAGTCCAAAGATGTATAGGTGGATTCAGAGATGTGTGGCTAGAGAGTAGGACGGATGGGTGGGTGGGTGGGTGGATGGATGGGTGGATGGGTGGAGGGATGCATGAAGAAATAGAAGTACTGGGAGAAGGATCGATGTAGAGACAGATGCAGAGAAGAGTGGATGATAGAGAATGATGGATGGATGGAAGGAAGGATGTGTGGATGCATGTTAAGAAGGAAGAGTGGCTAGATTAAACAAGCATTGAAAATGCAATAGGTCTCTCCTTGATTTAAGTCAAAGCCATTTGCTTTGCTATACAATACCATTAGCAAAGCAAATGGCTTTAACTTAATCAAAGCGAGACCTATTGCATTTTCAATGCTTGTTTTTATGGTGCTATTATGCAATGTTTCTGAGTCAGAACTGGTGGATCATGTCAGATGAGGAGATGCTGCTCGGTCCACAGGTCAAACTGTTTTTTTCATCTACTCAATTGGTCATCTTTTGAACTCAATAGAAACTGATGTGCTCTAATGAAGATGGTTCCTGGTAAGTGGGAGTGAGGACTGGCCAGCTCAACAGAATGTACTTAGGTTATGGAGAGAATGAATCTCAGCCACTGGCAATTACTGTGAACTGCATTTCATTCCATTCCATTGTTTTTATTATGTCTCAGCCATTACAAGCGGGTTCCAACCATACGCAAATCCAACTTGGCTTTGGACACATCTCTTGATGAAATCCGCAGACCGCGGTACACTCTCCCTACTGAGAGAACACATATTACATCACAACCTCTTCATTTGCAAATGCCTGAAAGTGCAGACTTTAGGCAAGACATGGGTAGGAGAGGGTTCCTTCACAGAGAAGCTTTTCAAGCCTTCCTCTGGTTGGTCGGTTGGTCCAGACCTGGGTCTGAGAGGAAGGAGTCTTCACAGAGAAGCTTTTCAGAGCCGCCTTTTGTTGGTCGGTCCGCCTGTACCTGAACCCGTCTGAACCGGACCACTTGCTAGTAAACTCATTATTTACCCTCTTCAGACGGTCGTGGGTCTTAAAATGCAAACCAGCTTACATCTCCCAGTTTCTAGACTAGCATGAGGTTAGCTCTGGACTGTGTACCATTACCCGCCCATTTTCATAATGTTTTCAGTCATTCCAAATATAGGGCTTTCTTAATAACTAGTTGGTTGTTTTTTAATGAAGAGGTGTTTTACTCCGTAATGGAGCATTAGATTTGTTTTACGAATAAGTCAGTCCATCCGCTTGACCTGACCAAAATTGGAGAACATGGTGAGTGACTAGTGAAGTTAACACGCAGAATAAAGTTTATAAAGAAGTACCTCAAAATAACTGTGCGATTGCCGCATAGAAAGGTTTTGTATATTCAAAAGAGAAAGAGGAGGCAAAATTAATTTTAAAAAGTATCCAAGGACTGTTTGGTAAGTGGAGTAGTTTAGCAGACGTAGCAGAGCCTGCATTCTTCGCGGGAGTGTAGGTGTCGTGGGGCTCAAGATTGGAGGTTACTCCGGTGAGTGATCTGTTCTGATCTTGTGTTCGCAGGACGTCGGCAGCGGATACTCTGGAGCTGGTGGAGGAGTCTCTGGATGTCAACCTGCTGAACAATGCCGTTCGCCTGAAGATCCCACACTGCAGCATTTTGCCTGGTGGGGTGCACATCTGTGAAACCCAGAGCAATGTTGTCCTCCTCATTGTCACCAACCAGACGCTGCACAGACTGCTGCTGCCACACCCCTCCCGCATGTACCGAAGCGTGAGTATCTGCGAGCTGTCACATTTGTCAGGGGCATAGAGACCTCCAATCCATTCACTCATCTGTTTAAGACCTAACTCGGGGCACTTTTCATACTGATGATCTTTAGAGAGCATGTTCTACTCAACCTACATAGAATATTTCTACACGTCTCCGGCCGCTGCTCCCCCTGATCTTGACTCTAGTTGTCCACCCGACTCACCCATGTCCCTCTCCAACCCCACACTCACAAATCCTTGCTGACATTCACTTGTTTATGATGTTGGTCATCACTCATTCTCTCTGCGACAGTCTGAGGTGACGACATTACATGCTCTGTCATTTGCCACTGGTGTCCTGAAGCCTCAAACTCAGTGACGAGCATGTGGTGTTTCCAGCCTTCTTTACAGCATAAGGAATGTTTAGAGCATTGCATATGTTCCTCGTGCTTGCATAAAACCGTGTTTAGTAGTACGTTGTGTGCATTTATCGAGATCATTACAAGGCGCTTGATTTACGTGCAGTGTGTTCTTTACACAGGAGCTGGTTATCGAGAGCCAAGTGCAGTCTATATTCACCGATATTGGAAAAGTGAATTTTCTTGACCCTTCAAACTACCAATTAATTCCGACCACTCCTGGCCTGGCCCCCAATTCTTGTGCCTCTGCGGCCTGGCTGGGCAGTGATGGCGAGGCCCTCTTCGCTCTGCCGTCAGCGTCTGGTGGGATCTTCATTCTTCAGATGCCCCCGTTGGATGTTCCCGGTAAGTAGGATTGAATTGTGGGACGCGTCCGATGTACTGTGATGCCTGGGCTTTGATGTAGTGATTCTCTGTTTTCACCTTCAGATGCTTCAGTTGAGTGTACCTCCTGCACTATGTGTCCACCAGAGCGCTTCTCACAAGCAGCACATGGTCGCGTGAAGCGAGGAGGATGTGGTCATTAGGCCCCTGGTGCTCTGTTCTAGTTGGGTACTGTGGTCTTTAACTGGGTGTGCCTTGTGCAAACTGCCCAGGGGTAACGCATTAGTTAATGACTGACTGGCTGTGTGCAGCAGCTGCTTTGCCTTTCACAGTGCAGGTGGGTGCAGGAAGTGACTGCAGCCGCCTACAGGGAGATGTCTGGGCAACCACCTTTTCTTTTTCAGAAGGAGCCCTCGAGGGCGCACGGACTTTGTACCACCTATTTGTGGAGCACTTCAGTGTGCCTCCTGGCCACCTCTTTGCCTCTGCACCTGTCTTTGTAACATGGCGCAGAGGAAGTGCTTCCCTCATTAGCATGGGGACCACGCCCTATGCTAATCATGGAATGCCACCTTAAGATAGCGACTGGTCTATCTGCATTATAACAAGTGCCGCACAAGAATCTCTGGCCCCTTCTGTACTACCATGGTAGACCAGGTGCCCTGCAAGCAGGTGCACACGTGCTTTGCGCCCCTGTGACTTAGCTCCTTCTGGGGGGCCATTCACGTCTGTCCCGGTGGAGTCATGTTGGCTGGGAGAGCTAAAGGCCGTCCCATTGGTGGTTTGGGCTTTTGGTGTTGTCTGCAGACATCTGCAGTAGCCGTCACTCAGAAAGAACGCTGCAGAAGGTAACACAATAATTCTTTGATGCTGCCTACATTGAGATACTCCTGTGACTATAATTATATTGATAGTCCACTTGGAGTGCCGCAGTATTGTGACCCTGAGAGATCAATGTTTATTGGTAGTACTGACCGTGGATAAGCGCTGCCTTCTACAGGACTGCCCAATCAGGCCTCCCTCTTTCGCCTCCCTATCTGACATGGTCCAGAGCTACGTAAACATGTGGGGGATCTGGTGGGTCACCATGCTGGGAATGAAACCGAAAAGAAGAGCATGTAGGGGAGAGTTACAAAGTCACTAGAGCGTTAAATATTTCCTTTTCCATCCCCATGAAAGCAGTTTCTGAGGTCTGAGCTCGATTAGTACTGTTGGAGCTCAGACTCTGCTTTGTTTGCGTTGAATTTATTCTGGGCCTGCAGTCTGTGAGTGCTGCTAGAGGTTCAACCTTGGTCTGTGTGAAGCAGGTCCTTTTAAAGGAGTCTTAATGAATGGTCTTTCTTGTTTTTCCAGGGCCCGTGTCCGTGGTGGAGTTGAAGCAGAGCTCGGTGATGCAGCGCCTGCTGACCGGGTGGATGCCGACAGCCATTCGGTACGGACTGTTCGCTAACATCGGTGCAGCATTGAGAATCTCTGGAAAATGGGGGCTTCGCTGGCTCTGTGGGGTGTAGCTGTTCACGCTCTGGGTGCATCATGCACACATTCAGATTAGCATTCACAGCAGAACGGCCAGCAATAGTCCTACTGTTTACACGCCGCAGTGCACGCATTCAAATGGATTACTTGCATCAATACAACAAACGTATGCATGCCAGATGTTGATTGTATCGAAAGTGCAGACCTAGTAATCGATAGTAGCTGTCCAGGTCCAGACTGATCACTACTCTGGCAGTGCTGTTTGCGTTGCCTCGTACATGCATTCATAATCTTGCACAGTGTCGCTGTGACACCTTCCTGGGTGATCCTGGGCTCTACAGACCTGCATAACATGTTACATTGTCCGTTCGAGTCTCGCTGTCATAATTTTCTGAATTCAAATAAGTTTGCTCCTTCCCTTGTCTTTCCTTTTATTTACAGAGGTGACCAAGGCCTTTCTGATCTACCCATCAGCCTCCTGGTTCACTGCCTTGAACATGATGCCTTCTTGTTTGCTTTGTGCCAAGATCACAAACTGAGAATGTGGTCCTATAAGGTGAGCAGTCCGGTGGCCTGCATATCTTGCTTGTCACACAAGGATAGAGCCACATCTCCTCTCACCCAGGTTTTGCAGTCATGGCTCGCTTTTTGCTACAGTTCAGGGCTGCTTCTCTACTTGTAGGTCCTGCTGTCCTTTGCACGTTTGGAGGTGCAAGCTGTGTATTCCAGTCAGATTGCCATGTCTCACACAGGGCTACATTTTCGATTGAGGTCTGATTGTTTCTGAAGTGTTGGGTCTGTGTCGCCTGCATACTGCAGGAAGTCAGGGCTGCACCCCGCACAGTTTTGGTCATCTCTGTGTGCCCAGCACCCGTCTTTGGGTCAGGATTCCTTCTGCAGATCTTTGGTACAGGTTGTTAACAGGCCAGGTCATGTCAGGGATGCGTCTCCGGCTTGGTTTAGGTCTAGTAAGGAATGTCTCGAGTCAAGTGCAGGTTGCATCTCTCCTAGAACTGAAGGACTGGGGGTGGGAGGGTGCACGCACATACCACGATCACTGGGTGAGGACTCTCTTGTGGCACGTGAACCACCTGCTGATGACGAGCAGGAACCAATGTAATACAGAGAAGAGCCAGCTTATAGAGATTTTTTAAAATTGGATGAAACTAGGTAATGCTGCGATGTTCCCAGGAGTGCTCTTCCAAAGGGTCTCTCCTCGTATGGGGGCAGCGCTGAGCCGGAGGCCCAGGTTTGGGATCACACGAGAAGGGTATTGGTATGACAGATGAATCAGATGTTTTTCAAGTGGTGGTTCCAGCTATGGGGAGAGATGCGTATTCAAGGGAACATATGTAGCAGTTGTCATGGGAATAGGCAGCAGGCAGTGACTGATGTTATGTGGAGGAAGGTGGTTCATATGTGGCATGTCCTGGGCATGTGTGCAGGGGCCAGAAGCACCTGGGAGAAGGTATGGGCTTGGGGAGGCCTCACCTGCGTCTGTGGCCTGTCCTGGGCATGTGTGCAGGGGCCAGAAGCAGCTGGGAGAAGGTATGGGCTTGGGGAGGCTTCACTTAACTTCTGACATCCAAAGTGACTTTTCTTTTTCCTTCACAATGTAGATAAGTAGCAACCTCTGCTGGACAGAATCCCCTTCAGTAATGACATTGTGTTGTTGTACTAGAAGTAAAAGCGTGGCCGCAGTAAGCAATGTTGTTTTACTCAATGTATAGGCATAGTATACCTACAGCATAACTGACGTGCTGCACACATCTTTACTATATGCATGGTTCCGTGCATAGTTCACAGGACATATGATGTGAGGTATTCTTCTCCACGCGCTGTGCTGCAGTGTATGTGGGTATATACAAATGATGCAATTTATATAAAATACCTTGAAACCCTGATTATTTGTTTTTTACAGTGTGTTCCTTGATCATGTTTTCACATTCAACCTGTGCAGAAAATAACTTGTTACTAAATGAAACTATATTTATAAGAAATATTTTGGTTACACCCGACAGAACCCTTGTACTTTTTGCAAGACTTTCCCCAGGTTCTGAGGGACACAGGGTCACCCCATTGTTTATTACGTGGGCTGTAGTGTACGGCGACAGTATATACGATGTGCAGAGTGCATGATGCGATATATACAGGAAAGGATCCTATACAGTATACATGATGTACAGAGCAGTGCCCTTACACATTACAGCACACATAGAAAAACATCAGAGTACGTTCAGTGTTGTAAACCAAGTGTGGCGTTGTGTTTCCGACCTTCCTTCCCTGCACAGGACCAGATGTGCCTTATGGTGGCCGACATGCTGGAGTTCGTGCCTGTGAACAAAGAGCTGAGACAGACGGCTGGCACGGGCCATAAGCTGCGACTGGCGTTCTCCCCTTCCATGGGGCTCTACCTCGGAGTTTACATGCACGCGCCACGGCGAGGACAGGTACAGTGGCAGCAAAGCAAGAGTTAATGTGTATTCGGTGCAGAGAAACTGTGGTAAGATGTCAGCAGTCCATTAATCCATAGTGCTGAAACATTTGCAGTCTTGCTCCAATTGGAGATCGCCTTAGTTGAAGCTTTTTTATTTATTAGACCAACACAACTTTTATCAGACACATTTTAAAATGAGTAGCGACTCAAAGTAACCTTCATTAGCTTCAGATCTGAATCTCAGATTACTCTGAGGAGCTGTTTGAGATTGAACAGTTTTATACAACTTCTACGATGCTTTACTTGTCTTGATCCACCCCCCCCCCCCCCCCCCCCCCCTCCGCTCCTCTCTCTGGGGATGGCAGCACCCCCCCTCCTCTCTGTGAATGGCAGCACCCCCCCTCATCACCCCTCTCTGGGAGCACCTACCTCCGCCCCCCCCCTCTCTGGGGATGGCAGCACCCCCCCTCCGTCCCTCTCTGGGAGCACCCACCTCCGCCCGCCTCTCTGGGGATGGCAGCACCCCCCCTCCGCTCCTCTCTGTGAATGGCAGCACCCCCCCCCCCTCCACCCCCCTGTCTGGGAGCACCTACCTCCGCCCCCCCTCTCTGGGAATGGCAGAACCCCCCCCCCCCCCTCCTCTACCCCTCTCTCTGGGAGCACCCACCTCTGCCCACCCCTCTCTCTGGGGATTGCAGCACCCCCCCCCTCCTGCCTCCTCTCTGGGAATGGCAACACCCCCCCTCCTCCGCCCCTCTCTCTGGGAATGGCAGCATGCCCCGCCCTTCTCTCTGGGAATGGCAGCATCTTCCTTCTGATGATGGTGACTGGTGATGCACAGTGGCTATCCTCCAACTCCATGCAGCATACTTTGCAATTGTTTTCTTTTTTATGGGCCTCCGAGCAGTGCTGAAGCTGCCTCTCTGCCGGTGGTGGTGGTTTTATGTATGTCCTGGAAGAGCGTGATATCTGCTCCGTGGTTAAACTCTTCTGTTAAACAGCTTTTTAAATCGATCAACCATGAAGCTCTACTTGACACACACAATCTCTCGGGCTCTCTCTCGTGAACATTCAACCTCTTACTGCTGTCCTACCTTGGAATCGTTCATTTTGGGCATTAAAATACCAATAACAGAACAAACCCCTGCTTAGGTGATCAAAATAGAGGGTGCGTCCTAGAGAAAGCCCATGGCATCTAGTTTAGGGATGTCCAATAGGCTGGAACATGTCGACCCTCCTTACAAAGGTTGAACTATTCCTCTAAAAAAATTTAATCATACCCACTGGGACCATAATAACACTTTCTGATTCACCAGGAAGTAGTTTTTAACAGTTTTCCGTCTCCACATTATTCACACAGCACACCCACACCAGATTTTCAAGGTCTCCACGTCCACTGGAGTGGAATTTTTCTTTCCTCCCCTTAAGAGCTCCCTGCAGGGTCAGGTTAGAGGCCCACATTGGCGTTTTTCTCTCAGTGAGCAGGGGCCATATGACCAAGCATGCCACTCTTTGGTGGACCAGCATTTTAAATCCATTAACCATTGTCCTTTCAATAGGCTCATACGAGGTTTGATTAGTTTTAGCCATCCGGGCACCATTGTCAATAATATATCAGGTAGTATGTGAATGATTGCCAGATTGTGTCAGTGAAGCCTGTGCAAGTGTTCAGGTTGTGAACTAATGCTGGATGATCGATGCCTCTCTAAAGCTGCGAGAGGTCGGTTGTAGATCAATGATGGATGCCTCTAAAGCAGCGAGAGGTCGGTTGTGGGTCAATGCTGGATGATTGATACCTCTCTAAAGCTGCGAGAGGTCGGTTGTGGGTCAATGCTGGATGATAGATGCCTCTCTAAAGCAGCGAGAGGTCGTTGTGGGTCAATGATTGATGCCTCTCTAAAGCTGCGAGAGGTCAGTTGTGGATCAATACTGGATGATCGATGCCTCTCTAAAGCTGCGAGAGGTCAGTTGTGGATCAATACTGGATGATCAATGCCTCTCTAAAGCTGCGAGAGGTCAGTTGTGGATCAATACTGGATGATCGATGCCTCTCTAATGCTGCGAGTGGTCAGTTGTGGATCAATACTGGATGATCGATGCCTCTCTAATGCTCCGAGAGGTCAGTTGTGGATCAATACTGGATGATCGATGCCTCTCTAAAGCTGTGAGAGGTCAGTTGTGGATCAATACTGGATGATCAATGCCTCTCTAAAGCTGCGAGAGGTCAGTTGTGGATCAATACTGGATGATCGATGCCTCTCTAATGCTGCGAGTGGTCAGTTGTGGATCAATACTGGATGATCGATGCCTCTCTAATGCTGCGAGAGGTCAGTTGTGGATCAATACTGGATGATCGATGCCTCTCTAATGCTGCGAGTGGTCAGTTGTGGATCAATACTGGATGATCGATGCCTCTCTAAAGCTGCGAGTGGTCAGTTGTGGATCAATGATGGATGATCGATGCCTCTCTAAAGCTGAGAGTTCAAACAGGTATTTAGGATAACTTGCCCTCTTGGTGGATTTTTATCTGTTTTTCTCTTTCGTGTCTGCCTCGCTTTCCTCTCTCACGCCATCCCTTTATCTGGCTTTTTCTCTCACCTCTCTGCTAGCCTTTGTCTCTTCGCTCCCTTGACTCCATCTGCTCTGCATTGTCTCTGTTCCTCTCCTTCTCTCCAGTAACTCCTCCTTTAATCGTTTGCCTCAGATCTTTTTAATGGGCCTTTGTGTCTCACTCTTATGTGTCCTCTTTCTCCTCTGTTCTCTTTCCTTCTGTCTTCTTTTGCTTCTCCCTGCTAGTTGCTTGATGTACTGCTTATTTTGTTATACGCTTAACCCCACAATACCAAGTGGTTTAGACCTTAACTACTTTAAGTCATGACTTGTACAATAGCTTCTTTTTTCCTATTTTAATTTGTCTTTCTTTTATTTTTCTCCAGTTCTGCATTTTTCAGCTGGTGAGTGCAGAAAGTAATCGCTACAGCCTGGATCACCTCTCAACGCTATTTACAAACCAGGTGAATTGTGCTTTCTTTCAGAGACAACTTTAAGCAGATTTTTGATGGGGGTCAGAGTGAAGCTTGCCTGAGACTAGAGATCGATGTAGCCTGCAGTAGGGCTGTGGGTATTCCGTTCTGAAACACCCATTTGTGTCCTTGCGTTGCAACTGTTTTAATTTTCTTTTTACTCTTGTCAGTCAATCATCAATCAGGGTTTTATAAAGGGCGCTACTCACCCGAGAGAGTCTTAAGGCTCTGTCAGTGCACCATATCTAGCACCGCTACGGTCACTCTTGATGTCACCAATGCATAAAATGGCAGAAAAACCCAAAGAACTGAAGCCATGGAGATGATTTTAAGAAATGTGTTATATTTGACAGATTTTAAAAATGCCAGCAGACCTGCAAGGAGTATGTCTGGCAAGAGCCATCGCCAGCGGAGATTATAATTTGTTTTTACACATCGTTATTGGGTTTCAGCATATACAGCGGTGTGTGTGGGACATTGCCCACATCCAAGATCGTATAGAGCGGAGTTAGAGCGCCATAGCAGTATCCTAAGTGCCCCATAGCAAGATCATTCGCTTAACCTCGATCAACTTAAGAATGGTACTAATTATCCAGAGACAGGCAGAGCCCAAAGTCCACTCTCTGGAGTGCTCTTCAATTTGTAGCTGAAGTTCGGAGCATCACAAGATGCTTTTCGATCTCCTGCCTTTGTCTGAGCCCATGCCCGATATGCAGAAGTGGTTCTATATGAATGAGCGGAGTGGGAGTAGCTGCCTATACGGAAATGCAGGAATGTGCCTCTTTTTGTAGGACTGACCTGCATCCGAGGGACCCACAAGAATGACTGTACCTGCTGTGCCCACTCATGGAACAGAGTCCCACTGGTGCCAGGTTGGGAGAAACCACTCCGTGGGTTAGTAGGCTAGCCTCCTGTTAAGCTTCTGGGCCATCACAACCTAAAGACACCTGAACCCATCGAAATCCCAACTGCCAAAAAAGCTTACTTTAATGTTCCTGCTGAGAGACTGAGCCGGACCTTCACAAGTTGTCCCTAAGCCAGTGGGGCCTGTAGCCAAAGTCGAAGTGGACTCTGCTCCCCCAAGAAAAGGATTTGCTTACCTGTAAGCAAAAAGCTGAACTTGAACAGTGGCAACTGAACCTGCACTGGACTTCCCTACTGCATCTTGGGATATTGAGCCCTGAGGCCAGAGACCCCTGAAGCTCGTAGACCCCAAGGTGACCCCAGGAAACTCCCTGCATCTCTTCAGTGTCCCTTCAGCATGTTGACATCCTTCACCCCCAGCATCAGGACCACCTCTTGGCTCTATTAAGTTAAAGGAGAAAAGTGCTTTGAGGACCCCAAGACTGCTGACCACATCAGTTAAACTATCCTCCTGGACCAGCGTGGCCCCTGCGGCTGGCCACTATGCCTGGCCCCCAGTCTGTGAAACTAGTCCAAGAGGATTCTAACAGGCGTTTTAACCTGTTGGCGACAAACTGCTTGCAAGGATTTATTGCATCTCGCATTTGTATTTTACACACATTTGAAAAATCCTATCTCCAGCGCCCTCAATCGATTGTCATTTTGGTTTCTAATTTAACACAAAAATACACGCTGTCTTTATAAACTGATGTTGAATTTTTGTTGTGTTTCTTACTTACCTTTTTTGATACTTCTAAATGCTTTACACTTGTTCCTTTGAGTAAGTCTGACGGCTCTGTGCCGCAGCTACCCAGGAATGAGCTAAAGGGTTTGTTAAAGAAACCTCACTAGAGCTGATAAAGATTGTGACATTATTGCATGGTGAGGGCTCGCACCACACCACAACCCTCCGTGATAGCATCTTTCTGGATTGAAACGTGGTCCCTGGGACGAGGTAGCACACAGCCTTTGCTGCGCTTTTCCTCCAAACACTCTGTGTTGACGCATTGTCTCCACAACCCTACTGTGGCTACGTATGAAAATAGGCATGACTTTTTTTATTTTATTTACTAAAACCAAAATAGTAGCTTTTCGTGTTCTGCCGTCAGCCTGGGGAGAAATACAGTGGCTTTTTCTCTTTGTGTGCTAGTAGTTCATTTAAGTTTTTTACTTTTAAAGACTGACTGCCCCCCTTGGGTTATTCTTACAGTGTTGTGTTGTTGAGATGAAAGGTTTTTTAGGACTGTTGTGCAGTACTGAATAATAGATGGATATGATACATGTGCTCCACACAACACTTCAATAACTGAGCACACCCGTCTCTTCCACCAGGAAACGCTTGTCGACTTCACACTGACCTCGACGGACCTTTGGGCTCTCTGGCAAGATGATGAAAACCAGACGATAGTGAAGCACACAAACTACGAGCAGTGAGTATCACCTGCCTGGAGAACAAGAAATATTGGTGTACTGTTGTGGGTCAGCGGTTTGTGTGAAGTGCTTGTGTGCATGTTGTGTGTAATTTGGGAGCGTGCTTATTCCGGCTTGAGATGGGTGGTGCTGGGATTGTTAGATAATCTACTATCACAAACGTGGTGGGGGGAGTGCACGTGGTGGATGGGGGACCTTTGTGCGCTGTAAGTTATTTGTTCTATGAGTTGTGTCTGTGCAAGTGGTTTGAGGATTAAACAGATGTTGGTTAGTGGGATCCCTTTCTGAGAGTCCTGGGGCAGCCGATCGTTACTAGGCAGTGTCATTGATTAATTGATTGATTCAAGACTTTATTCAGTATGTAAAAACAACCATGAAAGCGATTAACAATAGCACATAATTGTAATCGAGAATAAAAGCGAAAGCCCTTGCATATCTATTTACATCAATAACTATAGCAAATGAACATAACAAAACATTTTGGGAAAACTTCCTTCCTGTTTCCATAAAATGACATCATAAAACAATACCTTTACGTATATTGATTGCTTTGATGGTAAAAAGTGCAACATTAAAGCAAACTCAAGTATCATGATATAAGAGGTTTTAAATAATGGCTCCTAAAATTAGAATACAAATCACAGAATAACATCAAATGCCTGGTCCGTTGCTTGCTCTGGCCATCGCAGGGGCAGGGGGTCGTGTCTGGAGGACAAGACTTCATGGAGGGAAAGACCATTGAATGGTGGCTGTAAGAAAGTGGCTCTATGTACACCGCACCAAAGTAAGGTACAGGGTGTATAGAGTCCAAGGATCTCCAGAGGTTTGGCAGAGGTTAAAGTTAGATAGAACCGTACTCTCTAAAGTGGTAGCTTGGTCTAGCAGTAAGGCAGTACCAGAGGACAGTGTAAAGCATTTGTTGTGCACACTCAGTCAGCAAATGGTCTCACACACTCAAGAACTGAACTCTAGGCCAGTTGTATTTGTATAAAAAGATACAGTTGTTTATTTCTAGAACCAAGCAAGCCTGGCACAGGTAAACATTAAATACTTTTCAGTAATAAGTTACTGGATATAGAACTGTTTGAAAATGCAATAGGAATGGTACTTTGTGTGATTTACAGAGGAGCAGTAGTATGCCTCTTCATTTCAATGTACTGTATTTGCTTTGTCAACAAATTGCAGGTAAGTTACTTTTACGTTACTTTTTCTAACTCTGTGCTGGATGCCTAGATCAGCACTGGGACATCTCCTGCAAACAGGTGAGATAACGCGTTTTGGTTATTAGGACGATTTTAAAGAATATCTTTAATTTTCAAAACTCCACACAGTCGTTTTTTGGAG
The DNA here is from genome assembly GCF_964263255.1 of Lissotriton vulgaris. Taxonomy (NCBI): domain Eukaryota; kingdom Metazoa; phylum Chordata; class Amphibia; order Caudata; family Salamandridae; genus Lissotriton; species Lissotriton vulgaris. The sequence goes on from NC_141688.1 coordinate 331,330,462, forward strand.
GGAAAATTGTCAATGTTATTCTATGGAGGAAAAACAGGTTATTGGTTTGCAGGTAAGTAAACGATTGTGGGAGTTATGGTTCTGGGGTTAGACTCGGAGGGGGGTGGGGGCAGTGGGGGGGTCTCCCAGGGTCAGTGATGCACTGTTGTTGCACCCCCAGCAGCACTCGGGCGGCCGGGTGCAGAGTGTTGAGACCCACTGTTATCCTATGGAGGATAGGGGGACTCCGGTTGGTGGCGGCTGGCAAGCAGGCCACGGGGTTGTCGGAGCAAAACTGCTAGGGTTAAACTCGGGGCACGTTGGGGACCAAGTTAGCACAAAAGGGGCACCCTCAGCGGCGCTAGGGCAGCCAGGTGCAGGGGGCTGTTTTGAGGTCTGGTGCCTTGCTGATTTCAAAGGAGAACCTCCGGGACAAAGAAACACTGCAGGCTTGGGGACGAGGATCTTCCAGGAGTGACCACCACTTCGAGGGGTTAGTTGGGATGTAGAGGGATGGGTGCAGGAGTGCCTGTGGACGTCGGATTTTCTTACCCTCTCTGGTCGCGGTAGGGGGGGGGGTCCTCTGGATTGAGGCTGCAGGTGTCGTCTGGAGGCTTGAGGCAGGTCAGGGGTCGCCGGATCTCGGGTCAGTATCGCCAGGGGACCTCCTCGTGGTGTTTGTTCACTCAAACACGGGCCGGGCTCGGCGGGTGCAGAGTGTGCTGGATTCGCGGTTTCTTGCTGGTATCAGATGCTGCAGTTTAAACCCATGCGGTTTTCACAGGAGAACAACTGGGAAAATGAATGCAGGCAGGTCATCCGGGGTTTTTGCAGTTGCTGGCCACTGGACACGCTGGAGTTTTGCAGGAGCAGGTTTGAGGGGAGACAGGCATGTAGGGCTAGGGCCAAGTCAGTGGGCGTGGTCTTCTTGTTAGCAGCTGCACGGCTCTTCGTCTTTTTTTTTTCTTCTCTCCTTTTCTTGCTGGATCTGAGGAAGGAAGGTTCAGGGGGCCCCTAAATACTAAATTTAGGGGTGTTACAGGTAGGTAAAGGCCAGGGACCAATGTGTCCCTTCCCTGGGGTGGGAACACCCCCTATTCTGCCACTATCCAGTGGGAGGGGGGCACGAGCCTGCCCCTGATTGGTTGGGTCTACCCATCCTCAAGATGGTGGGTACTCAAGGTTGTGCTTCACCTCGCCTCCCCCACCTTACGGGTGGAGTTGGCAGATGGGGGCACACCTCTTCCTCACTTTGTTTTTCCTGCCGGGTCCCCGCCCAAAGTGGGGGTCAGAACAAGTGGGGACCAGTTGCTGAAAGCAGCAAATGGTCTGGAGAGGCTCACAAAGGCAGCATGCCTTAGAAGCTTCTACTTCCTAAACCCTGCCCATCCTGGGTGAGGAGGCCTGGCACCTCGTCGCAGGATGTGCATTGTTTCAGGCCCCCAAGAGCAGCAGGCTCTCGACCCAGGGGTCCAGAAACATGCCTGGTGGTGGCAGCCTCTGCAGCCACACAGTCAGGACGCTGGGAGTTGGTCGAGTTTCAGGGGGCATCTCTAAGATGCCATCTGTAGTGCATTTTACATTACAAGCCTGGGGCCCTGAGGCTTACACTTGGCTCATCTTAATGTTACAAACCTCTGGAGACGCTTAGACTCAATACACACGGTACCTCACTTTGGTGCAGTTTATATAGAGCCAGTTTCTTAAAAAGTGCTTTTATTAAAAGATTGAATCTCATCATGTGGATCTGTTTAGGTCTCGCCTGTCGATGCGCATGCGCATCGAGCAAGGCGAGAGTATTGCGAGTTATCCACTCTTTATCCACACTGCAAGGAATCGTGGCGATTCCTTGCAGTGCCCGTGACTTTTAAGGTCAATGCGCATGCGCATTAAGCTTATGCGCATGCGCATTGACCTTAAAAGTCACGGGCGCGTGCACGTCCGTCTTTGTTTACCCCTCCGCCCCCTCCCGCCGTGTCGCATTTCTCCTCCCCCTCCCCTCTCTTCCTGCCGTCTTCCTGCCGTGTCGCACCTCTCCCCTCTCCGCCCCCTCCCCTGCCCGCCCCCTCCCGCGTGTCGCATTTCTCCTCCCCCTCCCCTCTCTTCCTTCCGTCTTCCTGCCGTGTCGCACCTCGCCTGCACGTTTTCGGCAAGGAACTTTGCCAGCGCTTGTTTGTCTTTGATTCTTTCAGGTAAGGTATATTACTTAAAAAAACACAACCACAGGGGTGTATTTTTCCAGTACTGCAATTTTCTTATACAAATCCAGTATTTTAAATTGTGCACCTTGTTAAGTGGTTCTTTCTGAGACGGATATCCGGTGTTAATTTAAGGAGGTCTTTTGAGGCTTCAGTAGAGTAAAACAACGAGGGGTAATGATTTCCAGCCGCCGATTGTTGTCTTGCAATGTGACCAGCCGAGATGTCCGTCAGTGTCTGGCTATTTGTGCTTCAGGTGGGCTGGCTCTGCTAACAGAACAGCAATGGCCGGACACCACAGGGGCGGTGGTAGACATCTGTTCACCCTCGCTCTCCTCCTCTTCTTACTACGAGTGCCACTCTGTCCTTTGCCCCTCTCCTGTTCTCCTTCACACCAATGTTCCCTTCTCCCAGTTACAGCTCCCCGTACCTTGGCATAGCCAGCACTGCTCCTCTTTACCGCGCCCACAAACTGCACCTCAGCTTCCCACTCTCAAACCACTGTTCCCTGACCTTCGTTGTCTGCACCGAGGTCTGTGCCACTCTCTCTCTGTCGCCTACTCTGCTGGCACATGCCCTGCCCGCAACCTCCTCCCTTTTCTGTGCCATGTCCCATGCAGGTTCACCGCTCCCTCTCCTCACAGGTTTTCTCTCTCCATCCCCTGATCCCAGCCACTGTGCCATGCGTCTTGCTTGCTCTCCTGCTGGCACCGTGTGCCCTGTGCCTCTGCTCCTCTCAGGCTCAGTCTCTCTCCATCTACTGACTCCAGTCTCTGTGCTCTGCCCCTCGCCAACTTCTCGGTCACTATACCTTGTTCCTCTTCACTTCTGTGTCCTGTCCCTCTCCGTCTCTGCGCCTTCTCACTGTGCCCCTGCTTCCTCTTCCTCCCAGTCTCTCTGCCCCTGCCTCCTCTTCCTCCCAGTCTCTGTGCCCCTGCCTCCTCTCTTCCTCCCAGTCTCTGTGCCCCTGCCTCCTCTTCCTCTTAGTCTCTGTGCCCCTGCCTCCTCTACCTCCTCCCAGTCTCTGTGCCCCTGCCTCCTCTTCCTCCCAGTCTCTGTGCCCCTGCCTCCTCTTCCTCCCAGTCTCTCTGCCCCTGCCTCCTCTTCCTCCCAGTCTCTGTGCCCCTGCCTCCTCTCTTCCTCCCAGTCTCTGTGCCCCTGCCTCCTCTTCCTCCCAGTCTCTGTGCCCCTGCCTCCTCTTCCTCCCAGTCTCTGTGCCCCTGCCTCCTCTTCCTCCCAGTCTCTGTGCCCCTGCCTCCTCTTCCTCCCAGTCTCTGTGCCCCTGCCTCCTCTTCCTCTTAGTCTCTGTGCCCCTGCCTCCTCTACCTCCTCCCAGTCTCTGTGCCCCTGCCTCCTCTTCCTCCCAGTCTCTGTGCCCCTGCCTCCTCTTCCTCCCAGTCTCTGTGCCCCTGCCTCCTCTCTTCCTCCCAGTCTCTGTGCCCCTGCCTCCTCTTCCTCCTCCCAGTCTCTGTGCCCCTGCCTCCTCTTCCTCCCAGTCGCTGTGCCCCTGCCTCCTCTACCTCCTCCCAGTCGCTGTGCCCCTGCCTCCTCTACCTCCTCCCAGTCTCTGGGTCCAGTGCTTTACCTGTCCCTTGGTGCTGTGCCCTGTCCCTCACCTGCTGGCGTGGTCTCTCTCCCGCTCCCATCCTCAGTGCCCTGAACCTCTCTTCCCTGCCCTCGCAGTGGGCCGTCCTAATGCTGCTTCCGATCCCTGGGGGCCATGCCCGCTTTCCTCGCAGTCCCCCCTCCCCCTTCAGTCCTTCCTTTTGTGTTCCCTGCTCCCCACCTGTCACTGTGCGCCGGGCTCTCCCTCTCAACCCCTATTCAAGACGCCTGTGCACCAGGTACTTGGTGAGGGCGGGGAAGGGCTGAGGTATAAAAAGATGCCCACTGCAACCTGTGGGTGATGTGGTGAGCACTGGACTTAAAGTAAGCAATCGATCATTTTTTTAAGCCTCGATAAAATAGAATATTTTTTCCAGTACTGCAATTTTCTTATACAAATCCAGTATTTTAAATTGTGCACCTTGTTAAGTGGTTCTTTCTGAGACGGATATCCGGTGTTAATTTAAGGAGGTCTTTTGAGGCTTCAGTAGAGTAAAACAACGAGGGGTAATGATTTCCAGCCACCGATTGTTGTCTTGCAATGTGACCAGCCGAGATGTCCGTCAGTGTCTGGCTATTTGTGCTTCAGGTGGGCTGGCATGCGTTCTCACATATTTTGCAGCGGGAAATGACTGTCTGAGGGGCTCGCTCCACAACAGACATTAGCAATAGATTTGTTTTCCGCCCGTGTTTGTGAGACGCAGCGCACTATCGGGCCATTTGAAGGACTTTGTGTCAGGGACAGGAAGCAAAATGAGTGGCGTGCTGACCAAGCATATCTGGTAAGGCGGCTTTGCAGATGAGCGAAGCTCGCGCTGTTTAAGAGGATGCAATTACTTTCGAACTTTGTGCGCGCGTGGAGCAATCTGATGGCTTGTGGGCGTCGTTAAAATCCAATAAATGTATTAGTGGATTTTCAAAACCTGTCTTTATTTTGAAACTAATGGCTGTGACATCCTTTGAAGTGGATGCCGGCTTGTGCCCTCTGGCTGCGATTCGTCTTTGCATCGTCTCCAGCGTGACATCGATGCCCAAGAACTCGCCCACCTGCACACCAAAAGCATCGCATGGGGATTGGTCAGGAGAATGTATGACGAACCTACTGTGACTCGATTGCCGCAGCCTAACCTGCCTGAAGCACGTTTTCTTTACAGCCAATAAGGGAGGAAGTTAAAGGCTTGTTTGTTTATTTTACCCGCCGTGTCTCTGCTGCTTCCCCCTGTCCTGTCTCTCCTCCTCTCCCTCTCTATACCCTCCCCCTCCCCCCCACCACTCCCATCAAGTCCCTCTGGCCCTTCCCTCCTCCCCGGACCCCTCCTCCCCTGCCCCCTCCACCCTTTCTTGTTACCACTTGTAAAGAGAAAGCGGGCCCATTCACAGTATGGCGTGCAGGCACAGGCTCCACTTTGGGGTCGACCAGATCCACCCAATCTGTTTAATCCTGGCGGCAAGCGGTTGGTGTGTCGCAGGGGTCTCCACAGGTCTCACCAGGTAGGGTTTACCACTGACCGCAGTTCCAGGACGCGTTCAACTTGTTTATTTTTTTTTATCGGGAATGCTTCTTGTCAGAGGATTTAGCTCTTCAAGTTAAATCTCGATGTTATTCAAATATATTGTTACTTGGTTTACTTGCTTTAATTAAATATTGCATATTCTAATTGAACAGTGCCACTGCTTCCAAAAATCAGGTGGACTTTGAAGACTTTTAGGAACCAATTTTATTTTGAATGCACACCGCATAAAAATTAGGGGCACATAAGAAATGTGATACTGCATTTAATCACTGTATACCGACACAAAATGCCACATTTAAGTATTCCTGTCGATGACATGTGGTCAGGCACCCTCAACCCCTCACCCTCACTCACCCTCAACCCCTCACCCACACTCACCCTCACTCACCCTCACCCTCACTCACCCTCACTCACCCTCACTCACCCTCACTCACCCTCACTCACCCTCACTCACCCTCACTCACCCTCACTCACCCTCACTCACCCTCACTCACCCTCACTCACCCTCACCCACCCTCACCCACCCTCACCCTCACCCCCTCAACCCCTCAACCCCTCACTCACCCTCAACCCCTCACCCTCAACCCCTCACTCACCCTCACCCTCAACCCCTCAGCCTCACCCTCACCCTCACTCACCCTCAACCCCTCAGCCTCACCCTCACCCTCACTCACCCTCAACCCCTCAGCCTCACCCTCACCCTCACTCACCCTCAACCCCTCAGCCTCACCCTCACCCTCACTCACCCTCAACCCCTCACCCTCACTCACCCTCAACCTCATGCTAAAGATTTACAAAAAAAACCATTAACAATTCTAAAAGCACTAACTCTAATGCTGCGAGACCTATTGCATTTCTAATGCTTGTTTTGCTATTCCTCTGCATGTTGACTTTACAATGTCTATGCAGCAAGAACAGATGCTAAGGGAATTAAACCATGTTTTACTCAACTTTGTTTTTAAATGTTTTAGTAACCCTGCCGGGCAGTGGAGCCAGGTGTTTGTTTTGCCCCTGCCGGAGGAGGAGGTGAATATTAGTGACGAGCAAGACCCCAGGGTGAGTATCGAAATATTTGAATAGAGTTTAATGAAGCTTCGTGCTAGTTCCCTTCTGACTCCTTTCTTCTTACAAGTCCCTGTCCCAGAGTCCCTGTCCCAGAGTCCCTGTCCCAGAGTCCCTGTCCCAGAGTCCCTGTCCCAGAGTCCCTGTCCCAGAGTCCCTGCGATTGACGCACAGACACTAGAAGTGTAGTCTCAGCACAGATCTTTTACAGTCACCTGGGAGAGCCCCATCTACCTTTTCCACCCACCAACTAGGTATATGTTGTGGACTTTTTTTCTAGATCCGTAATGTGGAGTTCTTCAGTGTGACCCGGATTGCCAGGAGTTTCAGACCCACCCTTTCCCTCTGAACAGAACAAGGCCCTTCTAACATTGCACCATCTGTGGTTACAAGAGTCCATGAGAATTGAGGCTTGAAATCCACTTCTCGCTTCCGCTCCCCGCCCTTTACCCATGTATGTTCAGTACAAGGAGAGCTGCACCCCTTTGGGGCAGTTATTTATTGCTACAGCACCTCGTTAGACATTCACCACCCAGGCTTCCCTTTCTCGTCCAATTGGCTTCTTTCAAACTCTGACAGGAGATCAGCTTTGCCAACCCCTACACCACCACCATCACGAGTACCCACATTCACCACAGATGTCCTTTAGCTGCAGTACTGTTGAATTCCACTTCATTGACTGTCTCCTGTCTGTCGCTTGCCTCTTTTGTTGTTTTGCGAGAGAGTAGTCAACGCTTACTCCGGTGAGAAGCGGGTTATAAACTCTGGTACAATGTGATGCCTTCTTTAGGTTGTAATGCAGTCAAAGGTTACTAGCAATTAACTTTTAGGACTAATGTCCACTGCTGATGTCCAAGGGCTGCCGGAACTGGTGCACATCAAACTGGATAACCGGAAAGAACCAGCAGTATTACGCATTAGATATATTGTATTATATCATTAGTTGCTCTCAAAGGTTTGCGATTCTGATGGTCCGACCCGCTGAACCAGTCATCCACATCTGTGAATGGAGACACCAGTGGCCACACCTCGACTTAGCGTTCGTAGTGTTCACTCCTGGTCTCTCTTGCTTCTGCTCAGTTGAGGCTTTCTTGGATTACTGGTTGTCAGTCAAACGGTCCTCTTTGTAGTGTTTGGAATCAGCAGACTTGATCACTGTTAATATCAGGTCACTCCTAGAAGTACTTGTGCAAACTGATAGGTGGTCATCTTGCTTTAAGTCAAGTCATAAGGCGCCTTTCTGTCTTTTTTTTGTGTTTTTAAAAAAAAAACATTTTTTATTGATTTTTAAACTTTTTAGAATCAGACCTAACTTTGCATACATTACATTACATTACAAATAAGACAATTATATATAAACATTTAAAATGCACAGTTTTCAGTCCGTCATTACATGCCCGCGGTCCCCCTTTTTTGACATTTCCAGTTCCGCCATTGGTGAAACACAGTTCTCCTCTGTACGCGTTCCACTGCCCCACTTTTTGTCCCACTTTTTAAGACAGCCCCTGGATTTGTAGACCTCTTTTTCAGCAATCATGCGCTTGTCCATTTCCTCCACCCAACCTATTGTCAATGGTCATTCTGCTGCCCCCATTTCATAGTGATTGTTCTTTTCACTAATGTGTAGCCCTACGTGGCTAATTGCTGCTCTATTTCTGTGAGGTCACTGGCCTCCCAAATATTTAGAATCCCCATTGGTGGTGGTAGGGTAATTTGTTTCCCTAGTGCGTCTTACATCTTCATTGTGGCCCTCTCCCACAAGGGGTGTATTTGGGGGCAGTACCATAGAACATGATAAATTGTTGCTTCTTGGTAACACTCGCGTAGACCGAGTGAGTCTTGCCTTGTTCCTATTTTGGCTAGAGTTCCACCTGTGAGGCATGCTCTGTGTAAAATGTTCAATTGAACGAATCGAAAACTATGATTTATGTCTGCCTCTCTGGGGACATCAATGCGCTCTGCCAGTCATCGTCCAGCTGCCCCAAGTCTGCCCGCCAGTGGTTTGTGAGAGTGCGGAAGGGGTCTGGTAAATTATTGCACAATTTACGATATGTGAGGGAAATGGCTTTGTCTAGGGTAGGCTCTCATAACAGCCGGTCCTCTAAGGGATATGAGTCCGGCACTTTTGTCATGTCTGCGAGTGCTGTCTTAAGAACAAGGCAAATCTGTAAATATCGAAATATCTCACTGTGTGCTAGTTCGTGTTTTGCTTGTAATTCCTTGAATGTAAGGATCTTACCCCTGTGTATAAGATCTCCTATGGTGGACTGTCCAACGGTGTCACATTTGTGAAAACCCATATGGTGACAAAGCAACCCCAGCTGTTGAGAGGACACAACGGCGTAGCTTTTGCCCGCACCCTTGTCCATCCCAGACGTTTAGTTGCTTGATGCCAGATGGTTACCGTTTGAGCCATAGGGCCCAGATGTCTGCCCCTGTGGACCTTGGTGTATAGGGCCCTCAGACACCCCTCTCGTCCCGTCTGATATCTTTCTAGTCTGTATGCTGGGTCCGTCGGGGAGCGGTACAGCCAGTGATTTATCGCCACCAATTGTGATGCCCAATATTAGTCGTCAATTTCCCTAAAGCTATGCGCGGTGTACCTCCATCCCACAATAGTGTGCGGACCTCGCCCTCCTCGCTGTTAAAATAATAGTCAGCATCCGGTATGAACAATTCTGGAGAATAGAGTAATCACGGTAGAGCCAACATTTTAAATAGGGACGCTCGACCTAGTAATGACAGTGCCAGCGATCTCCAATGTTTGACATCTTGATGGAACCTTTTTAGGAGACTGCTAAGTTCTGGTCATAAAAAAAGACCCCTGAGGGCTGCAGCACTTAATGTGCCACCCTCAGGGGCCCTGTACCCTGACACACACATCTTGCATTTGCAGGCTGAGTGCCTAAGTACAGAACTAAACCAAGAGTCGACAAGGCACATATCCCTGTGTGCCATGCCCACAGAACCCACTGCCCTGGCATACCTCAGTCACCCCTCTAGCTGGGTGCCCTATTCCAGAGGTGTGGGCACAGGTGCATGAACCATGTGCCCCTACAGTACCCAGGGCCATTCCTGGGCACTGTAAGTGCAGTGATGCCATTAAGAGTATATGGTGCCTGGGAGGTTGTCATTACGAACTCCACAGCACCATAATGGCTACACTGAAGACTGACAAGTTTGGTACCAAACTTCTCAGCACATTAAACCCGCACTGATGCCAGTGTGGGATTTAATGTAAAAATGCACCAGAGGGCATCTTGGAGATGCCCTCTGAAATCCTAACCTACAATCCAGGTCTGGGCTGGGTGGCTGCAGAGGCACACAGCAGACATGTTGCTGGACCCCTGGGTGGAGAGCTCCCCGCTCTCCTGGGTCTGCAACAATGCACATCCTGGGCGAGGTGCTAGGTCTCCGCCCCCAGGATGGGCAGGGGGAAGCTTCAAAGGCATGCCGCCTCTGTGAGCTTCTCCAGACCATTTGCTGTACCCAGCAACGGGCCCCCACCAGTTCTAACCTCCACTCTGGCGGGAAGACTGGCGGGAAAAACTACATCAGGAAGCAGGTGTGCCAGCCTGTGCCAACCCCACCCCTCAGGTCAGGGAGACCAGGTGAAGCACGACCCCGGGCTCCAGCCATTTTGTAGATGGGGAGCCCTGCCCAATCCCAGCTAGGCTCCTGCCCCCCTCCCACAGGAGTGGAGCAGGCTAGGGGGTGTACTCACCCCAAGACAGGGACCCATTGATCCCTGCCCTTGCCCTACCTGTAACGCCCCTAAATTCAGTATTTAGGGGCTCGCTGACCCTTCCTTCCTCAGATCCCTATATGGAAAGATCAAGAGGAAGAAGACCCGCCGTGCAGCTGCTAACAGGGCGACCACAACTGCCTTGGCTCGAGCCTGCAGCCTTTGTTCCTTTTTGACCTTTCCCATTGGATAACATGGAGTGCCCGATGACTCAAGAGCACCCTGCACCCAGCCGCCCGAGTGCCGCTGGCTGTGACCTTTGTCCTATCCTACTCCCATCCCCCCCCACCCTTGCACTGAGCAAGTGACTAGGAGCCCAGCTCCCACAGCCACGTGGCCTGCTAGCCAGCAGCCACCAATCGGAGGCCACCTTTCCCTCATTGGATATCATTGGCCCTACACACCTCTGCACCCGACCGGCCCTGCGCTGCTGGGGCGGAACAGACTGTACTTACCTGACCCTGGGGGACCCCCGAGTCCATACCCGGAACCTTACCTTCACCAGCAAAGTACTCACCTGGAAACCGGTAACTCACTTAACCTGCCATTGGATAACATTGACCAATTCTGACTCGAAAATGTTTTAAGTGTGAAGTTTTGAAAACTGCAAATATTCATATAAAATCAGCCGAAGTCCGAATTCGGAAGTACTCACCTGCAAGCAGGCGAGAAGCCAGTACTGTACCTTGCAGCCCAGTACTGAACCGCAAACGTAATCCTTACCGGGTTTGCTAGTAATCTGCATTTTCTCAATAGGAATCCATTGTATGCTTTAGTATGAAATTTCTTCTAAGTGCCTACTTTTGAAAACTTTAAATACTCTTTAAAAATCATACGAAATACTGAAACGCAATTACCTTCCTGTTTTGAGTTAAGACCCCACTGCTGGCCCTAGGATCTAAGTACTGGATTACAAAAGTAATGCGATCATACTTTACCTGCAACCTGAAATTTCTCCCATTGAATAACATTGCCAGATTGTCATTGAAAAGTTTCTAAGTGTGAACTTTTAAAACAGCTTTATATTCCTGAAAATTCACCACAGTAACCAAAACGTTTTTGCTAATCTGGTTTCAGCTTAGACCCCAGGACTAAATCTAGGATCTAGTCCTGGAACTACTAAAGTAGTACTGTAATCAACTGTACTTGTATGGTAACATTCCATTGAGCACAATCCTAAAGTGTGTCTAGACTTGTGTTGCCTTCAGCAACCCTGTATCTATTGTGTTCACAAACTTTATTGCTTCCTTGCAAAGTAATTACATGAGATTACTGCTATCTAGAAAAGTATATTTTTATGCATGTTGGTTCTAAAAATAAAACATCTATATCTTTGGATATAAAAGCAATTGGCCTGGAGTTCAGTCCTTGAGTGTGTGAAACCTTTTGCTGACTGAGTGTGTACAACAAATGCTTTGCACTGTCCTCTGATACTGCCTTACTGCTCGACCAAGCTACCACTTTGGAGAGTAAGGTCAGTCCTGACTTTAACCTCTGTTATACCTCTGGGGTTTGTGGACTCTATACACACTGTACTTCATTATAGTCCAGTATATATCGAGCCACTTTCTCACACCAGATGGGACGCTAAAAGTTTTGCTAGAATTTTGGCCTCCAAATTGATCAAGGAAATTGGCCTATAGGATCTGCAACTGTTCGCTGGTTTCCCGGGCTTTCAGATTACTAAAATGGAAGCTAATCTTTGATCGTCTGGCAGAATTCCTTTCTCCAAGCTTTCTTTATACAAATGTTTAAGATATGGTGCCACCCGTAGGGCCATCGATTTAAGGAACTCAATTGGAATCCCGTTGGGCCCCATTGCCTTTACTGACTGGATGCTGAGTATGGCTTTACATATTTTGTCATCTATGTCTGCTTCTAGCTTAGCTCTGTCTTCGTCTGACAATGTGGGTAAATTTATGTCTGCCAACAGTTAACGTGAGTCTTCGGATGTATAGGTGGTGGAGGAGGTGTACACCGCCTCCAGGTGATCCGCAAATGCCTCCGCTACGTCTTGGGGATCGGAGATCTGTTTTTTCTCCGTTAACGGATAGTTCGGGTAATCACCGATCTCCCTGTTCCTTCTCTCTAGCCAGGCAAGCATTTTCCCGGCTCTATCTCCCATTTCGTAAACCCTATGACGCGCGTGAAGTAGTTTCACCTGGGTTTTTTCCCGCGCCATAGTTTTATACTCCAGTTGCTTAATTATTAAGCTAGTTGTAGGCGCTCACTCTCGAGTTGTTAAGACACCTGTCTGGATATAATACTAGTATGGAGGGAAAATGGCAACCATGCAGGAGTTCCCTCCTGGATCTTGTGAACTTCTCCCAAGTACTGGCCCACAATCCTTCTCGCTGCCAAATACAAAGATGAAGCCTGTACTGGTTGAGCAGCGCCTACTTTGATGGCAAAAGCTGAACTATCAGACAATCTGAGGGAAAATGTAGGCACAAAAGCTCTTTCCATTTCTGAGGGAGCCTTTTTCAGCTGTTCACAGTGTTGGTAGGAAACACAGGCAAGCCGTTTGAGCTGTTACGTTTTTTCTATCTGTTTGTTCGAGACATACAAGTTGTAGATCACATGCTTTAGCATAGATCGCCATCTGGCGTTGGGTCCGGATGTTTGCACTTTGTTTTTGTTCGAAGAACTCTTGTAGTCACGAGGTAGGTGACTCCTCCTTTCGGTGATTGTGTGCATGGGCATCGACTCCATCCTTCGATTGTTTTTTTCTGCCATCGGGTTCGGGTGTGTATTGCTGCGCTCCGGTTCGGTACAGTTTTCGGACCCCTTGGACATGCAATCCACTACCCTTGAAGGTATTATCGATCACGGTTCCTCATTCGACGCACGTCTCACTTCGAAAAACTTTCCATCGGAAAACTTGAGGCAGGCCGTTTGGCCTACCTGTGCTGACCACGCTAGCAGTCGATGGAACCGACTCCATTTAAGCTATGTCCAGGGGGTCGTGCTACATTTCCACGCACCGACTTGCACAAAGTTTCCAAACTCTGCTTGTCCCCGGAACACGACAAAAAGGACTTTGACACGTGTCGATCATTCTGATTGAAAAAGATCGTCGGCCTCGGCTCAGCGAAATGCAGCATCAGAGCGACTCTATTTCGAGCATCTTTGGAGAAGATTCTGGTATCCAATATCCAGCTCAAGAGCCAGAGGAAAAAGAGCAGATCTTCGTGTCCGAGGCCGCCTCGGACATGGAAGAAGAGGAAGACATCACTGCGGGTCAGCGTACCGTGAGTACAGATCCTCCTGTGCCCATTCCACATAAGGCAAATGCTCCGAGTCCTCCTTCGCCCTCAGGTTCAGGTCGGCACCGACAAAACATTCCTAATGCAACGCCCTCCGGTCCGGCTGGGTTCCAAAACCAAAAGTGAAGCCTTTTGTCTCTGGCTAGAGCCAGCCCTGTTCTGATGCCGAACCGACACCTTCGGCAACAAAACAGAAGACCAAGCATCTATCAGTCAACGTACCTTTGGGACCGAAGATTCCACCTTCGTCGCCGAAAAGCTCGTAGCTGAAACCTTCCTAGCCCAAAGATTTGGAGCAGATAAGACAAATATATTTAAACATTTAAAACACCCCTGGCCAAAGACTCGGAGCCGAAATCCTCAACGGCCAAAGGCTCGGAGCCGAAATCCTCAACGGCCAAAGGCTCGGAGCCGAAATCCTCAACGGCCAAAGGCTCGGAGCCGAAATCCTCAACGGCCAAAGGCTCGGAGCCGAAATCCTCAACGGCCAAAGGCTCGGAGCCGAAATCCTCAACGGCCAAAGGCTCGGAGCCGAAATCCTCGAAGGCCAAAGGCTCGGAGCCGAAATCCTCGAAGGCCAAAGGCTCGGAGCCGAAATCCTCGAAGGCCAAAGGCTCGTAGCCGGAATCCTCGAAGGCCAAAGGCTCGTAGCCGGAATCCTCGAAGGCCAAAGGCTCGTAGCCGGAATCCTCGAAGGCCAAAGGCTCGTAGCCGGAATCCTCGAAGGCCAAAGGCTCGTAGCCGAAATCCTCGAAGGCCAAAGGCTCGGAGCCGAAACCTTCAGCGCTGAAATCTCCATAGAAAGACAAAGACACTCTCCCCAAAGAGCCTCCATCTAATGAACCAACTTTCGACCCAAAACAGAAAAAGCTGGTTATAAACCCTAAAACAGGACATATTCAGGCAACCATTCCAAATAAACGGAAAGCTGACTTGCCAGAGCACTATCATCTCCCTCTTAAGAAGAATGTGGGCACTAACCCCTCTACTCCTTATATTCCACCTCCTTCTCCTCCTCCTAACCCGAACTTGCTCATTACAGCATTAAATTCACCACCAAGACCTTATACACCTGACCCACAGGATGATGAGGATCAAGACAGTGTCTCTTGGGAGGATTACCACACAGATCCAAATACAGATAATGACCCTGATTTGTATCCCTCCAGACCCTCCCCACCTGATGACAACTTTGGCTATCTCGAGCTCCTTAACAGGGCTGCTTATTATCATGGAGTAGAGCTTCATCGAGAGCCTTTAGAAGAGGATGATTTCCTCTTAGAGACACTTGCTTCCTCACAAAGAACTACTCGTACCATGCCATTGCTGAAAGGCATGTTAAAACAAACTGACAAGGGCTTTAAGGATCCTGTAAAGGCAAGAAGGATCTCCCCTAGAGTGGGTACAAAGTATAAATCGGCTTCTACCGATCCTATTTATATTAAAGGTCAGCTGCCTTTAGACTCTCTTGTAGACTCCAGCGCACGCAAGAGAGCGAACTCGCAGGTCGCAGGAGAGACCCCTCCTTCGGACCAGGAGTCCAAGCTTATTGATGCCTCAAGCAAAAGAGTAGCTTCCCAGGCAGCAAACAACGGGCGCATTGGCGTAAGAGCTGCTAGCTCGTTATGACAGGGCTCATTACGATGAACTAGAATAACTTATTACCAACTCCTCCATTAAATGTGTACTGGACTCGGCAGACACAGCAGCTCGCGCCATGAGCACTCGTACATTATTACGCAGACACGCTTGGCTTAATCTCAGTATTTAAGCCAGAGGTGCAAATTGAGATGTTGTCCTGCACATGTGTGGAAGAAGTGAGCAAGGACGGGAGTGCTGTAAAATTGCAAAATGTACAGTGGTGGAATTATGCCAGAGGGGTCAAAGTGAAGGTGTTTGAGACAGTGAGCGGGGAATCTGTGGATGGTAAAGTGATCAGTAGTCCTGTTCCGCCATCTTCTCTATTGAATAGACTGAGTGCAGAGTTCCTGACAGATTCAAGGATTATGTAATGTTTTAATGCATTGTTTCTGTTTTATATGCCTTGTTCCTGCTCCGGTTGTTTCCTTTTTAAAGTGTTATGTTTTAGTTGCTTTTCTCATTTTGTTATTATACTTTATTTTATATTTCTTGTTCTTTTGTTTTTCTAGTGTTTAGCATTGTCATTTTGTGGGTGGGGGCGAGGAAACCATTATGTATATTCTTTTGTTGTATTGTAAATGGGAGGTGTGTTGTGTCCTCGTCAGACAGGGCCGGAGGGGAGGGGGAGCTCGTGGACAGCCAGCTCGTGGCTCTTCACCAGTGTTCTCAGCTCGTGGGTGAGCGGACGGTTGGTGCCTTGACCTCGGAGGAGTTGTGGCTGTGCTCCTTGGCTGCTGCCTGTAACCTTACAAGAATAAACTGCAGTTGCACAGACCGTCTGCCATAGTATCCTTTTCAGCGTTACATTATGGCTACATGGTTGTCATGCTTGCTGGTGGTAGTCTGAGGAGTAACGGGGTTGTCCCCAGTTTTCCAATGTTTGCTCATCAACCTTCTTATTAATAGAACTTGTGGGTAGAGGGTATTAGATTAAGACCTTTGCTACAACTTTGATAAATCTTTACACACAGTGCTTTGAAATGGTAAATGCTTTGCTTAAAAGGTGTTGCTGCCTTCATCTTATGTTCTGTGGTCATGTTTTATTTCCAGGAAACCTATTTGGAGAGTCTCTTCACTCCAGGCCGTTTCACGAACGAAGCTCTTCTGAAAGCCTTGCAGGTCAGCAACGGGGTGGGAGGTGGGACAGGGTAGAGATGTTTGGGTATGATTAACATGTGCTGCACTTCTGTAATCTTCTTGAGTTCTTTTTTGCTTGTGTGTTGTTCAGAAATATTGTCGGGCAATCTTTGAGCCCGGGGTGGCTCTATCATTGAGCCCAGGGTGGCTCTATTCATTGAGCCCGGGGTGGCTCTATCCATTGAGCCCGGGGTGGCTCTATCCATTGAGCCCAGGGTGGCTCTATCCATTGAGCCCAGGGTGGCTCTATCCATTGAGCCCAGGGTGGCTCTATCCATTGAGCCCAGGGTGGCTCTATCCATTGAGCCCGGGGTGGCTCTATCCATTGAGCCCGGGGTGGCTCTATCCATTGAGCCCAGGGTGGCTCTTTCCATTGAGCCCAGGGTGGCTCTATCCTTAAGAGCCCAGGGTGGCTCTACTCATTGAGCCCAGGGTGGCTCTATCCATTGAGCCCAGGGTGGGTCTATCCATTGAGCCCAGGATGGCTCTATCCATTGAGCCCAGGGTGGCTCTATCCATTGAGCCCAGGGTGGCTCTATCCATTGAGCCCAGGGTGGCTCTATCCATTGAGCCCAGGGTGGCTCTATCCATTGAGCCCGGGGTGGCTCTATCCATTGAGTCCGGGGTGGCTCTATCCATTGAGCCCAGGGTGGCTCTATCCATTGAGCCCAGGGATGGCTCTATCCATTGAGCCCAGGGATGGCTCTATCCATTGAGCCCAGGGATGGCTCTATCCATTGAGCCCAGGGATGGCTCTATCCATTGAGCCCAGGGATGGCTCTACCCATTGAGCCCAGGGATGGCTCTATCCATTGAGCCCAGGGATGGCTCTATCCATTGAGCCCAGGGATGGCTCTATCCATTGAGCCCAGGGATGGCTCTATCCATTGAGCCCAGGGAGGGTCTATCCATTGAGCCCAGGATGGCTCTATCCATTGAGCCCAGGGTGGCTCTATCCATTGAGCCCAGGGTGGCTCTATCCATTGAGCCCAGGGTGGCTCTATCCATTGAGCCCAGGGTGGCTCTATCCATTGAGCCCAGGATGGCTCTATCCGCACTTTTGAATGTCTATCTCTTGAGCTTCAACTACACCACCGCTCATCCCTCCGATTCCATGTCATTTACCGCCCACCTGGTAGCGGCCCTTCGTTTATGGAGGAACTCACTGACTTCATCAGTGATGAATACTCGCAAAGTGACAATCAGATCTTCGTGGGTGACTTCAATCTCCACTGGGGCTCGCTGCAAGACTCTTCCGCGAACTTGCTGGCCACCTTCCTCTCTACAAACGATCTTATCCAACACTGCACAGAATCAAAACACTCTAAGGGCTCAATCCTGGACCTTGTTATTTCTAAAGCAGGCATGCTGGCTATCACTACCCCTATTCACGTAGACTGGTCTGCCCACCTCCTCATCCCATTCTCTCTTCACCTAGCACACTCTATAACTCTTGGCCAACCTAAGAGGGCTACCTCCTGGGTTCGAGGCATGTGGGCTGCTAAATTCATATCTTTGCATTAGATCGCCACCTAGTGTTGGGTCCGGATGATCGCACATTGTTGTCCTGGAAGAGTCTTCGAAGTATCCTGAGATGGGTGGCTCCTCCCCTGGACTACAGTGCGCATGGGCATCGGCTCCATCCCCAGATTGTTTTTTTCCGCCATTGGGTTCGGATGCGGTCT
Organism: Lissotriton vulgaris; assembly: GCF_964263255.1. Classification (NCBI taxonomy): domain Eukaryota; kingdom Metazoa; phylum Chordata; class Amphibia; order Caudata; family Salamandridae; genus Lissotriton; species Lissotriton vulgaris. The sequence continues at coordinate 331,348,294 of NC_141688.1, forward strand.
CGACGTCTCTCCGTCGGAACCGAATAAACATCATTTTTTACGGCCAAAAGGCTTTGGGTTCTTTACGTCGGTATTGTTTGCGTACGGTCTCGAGTTCCTTCCGTCTCTCGGAGCCGGAATCACCGGAGTTTTCTTACAACTCTTCGGACATCGAGGCCTCCTCATCGCGACTCGACACTAAGTTCCCAACATGGAGCGGAGTCCGTTTAAACTCTGTCCGCTCTGTGGGTCCAAATACCCACATATAGATGTACACCCGGTCTGTAATAAGTGCCTTTCGCCAGACCATGACGAAGGAAGTTGCCGGGCCTGTGCGAAGTTCAGGTCGAAGAAAACTCTCACGATTCGGCGCGCGGTGCGCCTTGTGGCCAAACAGGCGGCCCCGGATCCAGATAACATCTTCGGCGACCAAGAAGAAGAGGACCAGAGCCATCATCTTCAAATCTCCCCGCCTGAGACGGAGGTCGAGGCCGATCCGGAATATGACGACGACGGAGTCGTGGGTCAGGGCCTTGAATACGTCGACGAGGTAGGGGACGACGTGATGGTTTATGGGGCCGAGGAAGATAGCTCAGGGGACGAGCTATGCCCCGAAGTTGAAGAACATCAGGAGGGGGTCGCGGGATCGCCTGTCGGCCTTACCCAAGACCCTGTAGCGCAAGCCACGGCCCCGCCTGTCGGCCCGGCCACGGACATACTTGCTGCGCCTAGGGTTTCGAAACCGAAACTGAAAGCAACGGTCTCGACTGCACCTAAAATGGCCGACCCGAAACCGAAACCGAAAGTGAAGGACTCGAACGTCCCTAAGATGGCGGTCGCAACGGCAAAAACAAGTAAACCGGCGGCCTCATCGACTCCGTCGACCTCCGGTCCGCAGAAGTCGAAGAAACACGGCGATTCCACAGGGTCGAAATCGGCGCCGGAGGAGAGATCCTCTAAGAAGGGTGGCACGCACAAGACAAGCGCGCCGGCGCCGGCGAAGCCTGCTAAAGCAACCGACACAGCACCGGCTCCAACGGGGACATCTGCGCATCGCTCCAGCTCGGGGTCGGCGCCGTCCATCCCTCCAAAAGACCAACGGAACGTCGCATCCGAAGGCAAGTCCACCTCGTCGGTGCCAAAGACATCGGTCACCGACGCATCTCTCGTGGCTGCTTCACTACAAAGAATTAAGGACAAGGTTTTTTCCTCGTCGACGCCAACGCCATCGACGCAGAAGGCGGCAGATGTCCCGGTCAAGCCGGCAAGCAAGCTCCTTTTCCTTCTACCGCCAAAAGTGGTGCCAAAGGCCTTTTCCTCGAAATCGACGCCAAAGAAGTCGGATTCTTCTACGGCGGGGACATCTTCGGGTCAAGTGCTCGACCCTGAAGAGGATTCGGAGTGTTTTATAGACGCGGACACGGGGAAGTTAACCCTTTATAAAAGGAAGATCACTTCGCAGCCGGTGGAATCCTACGTCATTCCCCTAAAGAAGAAGAAGTTTCCACAGGACGCCTCTGTCCTTATGGAACCTATTCCGCCTCCTCTGGGAAGGAGCCCAACACCGTCTCCAGACCACTCTGACAGTGGGGACTATGGTGAAGATGAACAATACACGTTCCCAGTAAATGAACCTGATGCACAGCCAGATTCTTATTATGGCATTGGGGAACAAGGCAACCAAGATGTGGGGCAAGACCCACAGTCCTTCAGTACACGTGCATCCCCTACGGAGGATTCTGCAGGTTTTCATGCACTAATTGAGAGGGCAGCTGCTAATCATGATGTGGACATGCATGCTGACCCAGTTGAGGAAGACTTTCTATTCGACACGTTTTCAGTTTCGGAACGAAATGTAAAGACACTGCCTATGCTCAAAGGGGTCCTCAAGCACGCTGCGGACATCTTTAAAGAGCCTACCAGGGCGAGGGTGGTCAACCCACGTATTGAAAAAAAGTACAGACCAGCGCCTGCAGACCCTGCATACATTCGAGGACAGTTGCCGCTTGACTCCTTGGTGGTAGCAAACGCACGCAAGAGGGCCAACTCCCAAACAACGGGTGAAGCTCCTCCCCCGGATAAGGAGTCCAAAGTGCTGGAGGCAGGAGGCAAAAGAGTGGCTGCACAGGCTGCCAATTTCTGGCGTATTGCAAATACACAGGCACTACTGGCACGTTATGATCGATCACATTACGACACACTAGAGCAGATTGTAGAACACCTGCCTCCGCAGTTTCAAGAAGGCACCAAAATGATTATACAAGAGGGACAACTGATCTCCAACGCGGCCATAAAGTGCGCACTTGATGTCGCTGACACAGCCGCTAGGGCCGTTAACACCAGTGTCATGCTCAGAAGACAGGCTTGGCTCCGCATATCGGGGTTCAAACCTGACATTCAAACAACCATACTTAATCAACCAGTCAATCCGGATAGACTGTTTGGTCCAGATGTTGACACCACCCTGGAAAAGATTAAAAAGGACACTGAAACTGCTAAATCGATGGGGGCCCTACAATCTCAGCAGTTTCGGGGCAATAATTTTCGTCGCTCAGGTGCCCGTGGAGTCACCAGAGGACAGATGGGTCAACAGTCACAGTTCCCTAGAGGTGGAGCACAGTCCTCGTACCCCAAACAAAACAAGAGGGGCTACAGGGGAAACAGCAACAAAGGACGTGGCAAAGGAGGCAACAATTCACGCTCCTCTGCCCCAAGCAACCAGTGACTCTCTGTCACTGCCCCCCGACCATTTAACACCTGTCGGGGGGAGAATACAACAGTTCCTGCCCGTCTGGACCAACATCACCACAGACAGGTGGGTGCGACAGCTTATCCAGTACGGTTATTGTCTAGAGTTAAAGTCCACTCCACCCAACATTCCACCAAGGCAAAGGCCTATGTCCGCAGAGCACTTGCACTTATTGCAGCAGGAAGTGTTGGTGATGCTGCAAAAAGGGGCAATCGAGCTCGTGCCAGTGGGGGAGGAAGGCACAGGGGTTTATTCTCTGTACTTCCTCATTCCAAAAAAGGATGGATCTCTACGGCCAATTCTGGATCTCCGTCCCCTCAATCTGTACATACTGTCAGAGCATTTCCACATGCTCACACTGCAACAGATTCTTCCTATGTTAAACAAAGGAGACTTCTTAGCAACCTTGGATCTCAAGGATGCTTATTTCCACATTCCGTTACATCCGTCCCACAGGAAGTACCTCAGGTTCACTATCCAGGGCACGCATTATCAGTTCAAAGTCCTACCCTTCGGAGTCACAACTGCCCCAAGGGTCTTTACCAAGTGTCTGGCGACTGTAGCAGCGCACCTCAGGAGGCAGAACATCCATGTCTACCCCTACCTCGACGACTAGCTCGTTCAAGCCAGATCGGAACAGCAGTGCGCCGCGGACATGTCAACTACCATTCACCTCCTTCACGACCTGGGTTTCTCGTTGAATTACCCGAAGTCACACCTTCAGCCGGCACACGTCCGGCAGTTTCTGGGTGCGACAATCAACACCCTGACGGCCTCGGCACAACCAAACCAGGTCAGGATAGACGGCATGCAGTCCTTAATCCAGAAGTTCAGACCGGGACACTCGCTTCCAGCAAGAGTGTTCATGCAGTTGATAGGCATGATGGCCTCCTGCATCTTCATAGTCCCTCACGCACGGTTGCATATGCGCCCGCTCCAGGAGTGCTTAGCAAATCAGTGGACACAGGCTCAGGGACAATTAACAGACCTAGTGTTGGTTACCAGTCGGGCATACAACTCTCTGCATTGGTGGACTCCACACAACCTTTGCAAGGGCCGACTGTTCCAGGAGCCAGTGCCACAGGTTATCCTGACAACGGACGCATCTCTCCAGGGATGGGGAGCACACCTGCTCACTTACACAGTGCAGGGACTATGGACGACGCAGCAACAGAAGATGCACATCAACTATCTAGAACTGATGGCGATCTTCATGGCGCTCAAGTCCTTCATTGTACATCTGTGCAACAAAGTGGTGTTAGTCCGGACGGACAACATGACCGCGATGTACTACATCCAAAAACAGGGGGGCACCCACTCACCACAGCTGTCTCACCTGGCTCAGAGCATGTGGAAGTGGGCCATTCAGAGGAACATCTTCCTCATGGCAGAACACCTCCCGGGGAAGGACAATCAGATGGCGGATCTGCTCAGCAGATACAGTCATCAAATGCACGAGTGGGAGATACATCCATCGGTACTCCAGCCGTACTTCCAAAGGTGGGGGCGTCCAGACATAGACCTGTTCGCCACAAGGGAGAATGCAAAATGCCAAAGCTTCGCCGCCAGGTTCCCACACCCCCAATCGCAGGGCAATGCGATATGGATGAACTGGTCAGGCAAATTTGCTTACGCTTTTCCCCCGACACCCCTGATACCACTGGTGGCGAGGAAACTACGGCAACACTCAATGACACTCATCCTAGTGGCTCCAACGTGGGCGCGCCAAGCATGGTACACCACGTTCCTCGAGCTCTCAGTGGTCCCGCATCAAAGACTGCGCCTCACGCCCAGACTTCTGACGCAGAACCATGGAGAAATTCAGCATCCAGATCCGCAACAGCTCAACCTAGCGATCTGGCTCCTGAAGTCTTAGAGTTTGGATACCTGAACCTACCTCCTGAATGCATGAACATCATCAAGGAGGCGAGGAAGCCGTCAACCAGAGCATGCTATGCCGCAAAATGGAAGCGTTTTGTCATTTACTGTGCAAGCAATGACATAAACCCGCTAGATGCGTCTATCCCTAACATCATTTGCTATCTGTTACACCTTTACAAGTGCAAACTAGCGTACACTTCTATTCGGATACATCTATCCGCCATCGCAGCTTACCTTCAGAATAGGCAGCATCTCTCAGTCTTCAGGGTGCCTGCCATTAAAGCGTTTCTTGAAGGCCTGAAACGAGTCATTCCCCCAAGAACACCGCCAGCTCCCGTGTGGAACCTCAATGTGGTCCTCACCAGGCTGATGGGACCACCGTTTGAGCCAATGCACTCGTGCGAACTGCAATTCCTAACGTGGAAAGTTGCTTTCCTAATTGCCATTACGTCACTAAGACGCGTAAGTGAGTTGCAAGCACTCACGATACAAGAGCCTTTCATCCAGATTCATCCAAATAGGGTGGTACTACGTACTAACCCCAAATTCCTTCCAAAGGTGGTGTCACACTTTCATCTCAACCAAACTATCGATTTGCCTGCATTCTTCCAAAACCCACAAACAGTGGCGGAGAGGATGCTCCATACCTTAGACGTACGGAGGGCATTGATGTACTACATAGACAGGACACAACACTTTAGGAAGACAAAACAACTCTTTGTTGCCTTCTCACCGCAACACAAAGGCAACCCAATTTCCAAAGCAGGAATAGCCAGATGGATTGTTAAGTGCATCCAAATCTGTTATCATAAAGCCAAGCGCACTTTAACAATACCCCCAAAGGCACACTCCACACGCAAGTTGGGGGCATCCATGGCTTTCCTTGGAAACATTCCCCTAGAGGATATTTGCAGAGCAGCCACGTGGGTTACACCACATACCTTTACAAAACACTACTGTGTTGATGTACATTCCAAACAGCAAGCGGCTGTAGGGCAGGCTGTTCTCAAGACACTTTTTCAGGTTTCTGCAGCTGGCACGGGCAACCGCCGCTGATGGAGGGACTGCTATGTATTCTATGCAAAGATATGAATTTAGCAGCCCACATGCCTCGAACTGAATATGCTACTTACCAGTATGCATCTGTTCTTGGCATGTAGGGCTGCTAACATTCATATCGCCCACCCTCCTCCCCGGTGCCTGTCGCAGCTGCAGATATACTATTGTATTCAATCATTAGCATGGACATCCTTTACACTTGCCACTCCATCCTCTGCCACAATGGCGAAAAACAATCTGGGGATGGAGCCGATGCCCATGCGCACTGTAGTCCAGGGGAGGAGCCACCCATCTCAGGATACTTCGAAGACTCTTCCAGGACAACAATGTGCGATCATCCGGACCCAACACTAGGTGGCGATCTAATGCAAAGATATGAATGTTAGCAGCCCTACATGCCAAGAACAGATGCATACTGGTAAGTAGCATATTCATTCCGTGACGCTAAAAATATTGACACCGTTTCCCTCTGTGATTCAGCTTTGCTGTCACTTCCAAGGCTAGACCCGAACCTAGATGTTGACGATCACACCTCCCAATGCCTCTCAGTCCTTGCAGTCGAAATCAATAATGTCGCTCCTCACCTTGGTTCAACAAATCCCTCTATGAAGAAAGGAAGCACCTAAGACTCCTGGAGAAACAATGGAGGAAAACGCCCTCCACCGATAATTTGGCCACGCTTTGTGCAGCAAGATCTAAGTACCACAAGCACATCTTCCTTGGGAAAGCATCACACCTCAGAACCCTCCTTGACTCAGCCAAAAATAGACCCAAAAACTATTTGATCTCCTCAAGAATACTAACTGCTCTCCCCCAACCTCCAAGTTGAAGGATTCTACAAACAAAGCTGCGGATTTCACTGTATTCTTTGACGAAAAAGTTAAATCACTTGTGGATCAGGTCGCTCATCCTACTCCCCCAGAGGAGCGCAAATCACTAACCATTTGGCAGAACTTTGACCCCCATCTCTGAAGATGTCCTCCTCAAGTGCATCCTCGAAACAAAGCCCTCCAACCATTCTCTTGACCCCATCCCTAGTGCCATTGCCATTGACTTCTATACCCATTCTCTTCCCTATTGGACCACTCTGGTCAACCTCTCCCTGTGTCAAGGCTCCCTTCCTGTTCCCTTAAAAACTGGGCAGGTCACCCCTCTGCTTAAAAAACCCACTGCTGATGCGAACAACCTCAACAACTTCCGCCCCATCACTAACCTACCCTTTCTTGAGAAGATCACAGAAAGATGTGTTGCGAAACAACTCTCTTGTCATATCAAGGACAATGATCTTCTTGACAATTATCAGTCCGGCTTCATCCAAAACTGCAGCACTGAAACAGCCCTGCTGCAAGTGATTGAGGACGTGCTGCGGATACTCGATTCGGGGAGGATCTTGTCTTCTAATTCTCCTTGACCTTTCTGCAGCCTTTGACAATGTCAATCACAACACTCTCCTCAACACTCTTCAACAGAGAATGGGCATGGAGGGCACTGTGCTTAAATGGTTTGCTTCCTTCCTCTCTGATAGATCCCAAATGATCAAAATAGCGGACTGTCTGCCATCTCCTTTGGCGGTGGGTCTAGGTGTTCCTCAAGGCTCTATACTTGCACCCACATTGTTCAATCTATATTTGGAACCACTGGGCAATCTCCTAAGTAAATCCGGGGTCAACTATCACCTCTACGCTGATGACACTCAAATCTACCTCAAGGTTGCCTCCACTCACGATCTCTCAGTCCTAAGCTCTACTCTGGACTCCATTCACAACTGGATGTCAACACATCAACTGATTCTGAATCCCTCCAAAACTGAATTCCTCCTCGTCTCCTCCTCACTTTCTCCTCCCCCGGTTCAATCATTGATGGACCAGATGAATCTACTGAACAATAAACCCATCATTGTCTGCAGCGCAAAATCCCTTGGTGTCATACTCGACACAAAACTCAATCATCTCCCACATTATTTCAATTGCAAAGTCTGCTCGATGCCAACTGTGCCTTCTCTGGGGGATTCGTCGCTTCTTCCCGGAGCATGACCTTAAAACCCTGGTCCAATCGCTGATCCTCTCCAGACTGGACTTCTGCAATTCTCTTCTTACTGGCCTCCCCAAATCCCACCTCGCCCCCTTAAGTCTGTTCTATCAATTTTACATTTACATTCAGCAGCTCGTTTCATTTATGGGGCCACAAGAAGCGACCACATCACACCCATGTTATCCACCCTCTGATGGCTTCCCATCGAGGCAAGATCTATCTACAAGACTGCCTGCATCACCCACAAAGCCTTGCACTCCTCCTCTCTTCGCTATCTGGCGAATAAACAAACTCTCTGGAGGCTCTAGACCATCATGAAATGCTGAAAATCTACTTCTTGAACCTCCCACTTTCAAGAAGGAAAGATCGATGACCCAATCCTTTTCAGGCAACGCAGTGAGAATCTGGAACTCACTTCCGCCTCAGCTCCGTACCACCACCTCCTCCCAGGCCTTCAAAACGAACCTCAAAGTTCTCATCCTTCAAAGACCCTTCCAAATTTAATTCATGCCCTCACTATTATCTGAAGGAAGCCCCTTTAGTATAGAAAATGTCTATTCTCCATGACTATGGAAGTGCCTTCCGAGTGTGTTCGTGTGGTTTGAGAGACTGCCATTTATTGCAGTAATACCCTTTTACCTGTGTTTGGTACACTTTTGTAACATGCACACGTCACTGTTCTCTTGTAACGCACTGTTTGCTACCTCTTATATTTTGTTTGCTTTCGATACTTGCACAAGTGCCACCATTGCCTACGTAACGTTTGTTATTGTGTCCTCCATTTATTGCAGTATTATACCTCTACTTGTACTTTGTATGCTTTTGTAACCTGCACACGTCACTTTTTCCTCCTGTAATGCACCGTTTGCTACCTCTTGTATTTTGTTTGCTCACGATTGTCACTTTTGCCTCATGTAATGTAACTTTTGCTTTTGTAATTTGTTTCATGTTTCAGTTCTGTTCCTATTGTGAAGCGCTCTGACACCCTCGGGTAAAGTCTGCGCTATATAAAAACGCACAAATAAATAAATAAAATACAGAAGTCCAACAGAGGCCCAGTTGGGCAACCAGGGGGTGCTTATAGGGCAGTCCAGGGTGAACACCCCTACAAGCACATCTCTAAGAGGGGAACCCGGCTGCAAGCATCGCAAGCACACAGCGCCCTTTCCTCACTCATCCTTAGCACCCCTGTCCCCCCTGCAGCCTTCAGCGCCCCCCCAGGGGCCAGAGCCCCTCCCGCAGCATGGGCTGTCTCATCGCCCCTATAACACGACTCAAGAGCAGATCACATCACTGAATCACTACTTTGGCAGAGCGAGGTCTCGGAGGAATGAGTGTTTTATTTTGTTTGTTTAAATGTGAGTCGTTACTTTAGTGCAAAAAGCCAGGAGAGTGTGCAATCACTAGGGTCCTTGGAGCTTTACTCCAGTATTGGAACTTTCATAGATTCCCATTGCTTGTATCATTCCCCGTCGTCGGAATGGGAGCCTCGGTAATTATATATATATATATATATATATATATATATATATATATATATATATATATATATATATATACATAAACACCTAGGTAAATACACCCTAATAGGTGTAAAAAATTAGGCCTAGGCCTCATTATATTTTGTAGCCTATTGGTGTCATTATGTAAAAAGACCCAAAAGTCACCTTAGCAACCAATCAGATCAGCCTCACCCTGTGGAACCTTCCTGAGAAAACTCAGAGCCTCAGATTTTCTACCGCATCGTTGGTGACAGGGAGTCTCCTTAGAGCTCTGCTCTAAGCCAGGAGAGTGTGCAATCACCAGGGTCCTTGGAGCTTTCTCAGAGCACCTGTCAGGTGACTGCACGTGTGACCTGCGGCACAACACGGTGTTCTGCTAGCTTGACGCAAGTCCATGTAAAATTCGTAAACACAGCGATAAAGATGTTGCTTTACATTTTTCTATTTAGATAGGCCTCTCGCCAGCCTCGACCAGTTAAGCTCTAGTGCATTGAAGTGTGCACTCTTGTTGTCGTGTTTCGTTACACACGACCTTTGCGCTTCTGATGCTGATTGGCAGGGATCCCGGCTCCAAGGGTCCTCCCTGCACACGACAGGCTCATGGCTGAACCAGTCACCCGTGCCTCCAGCCCGAGGCCTACAAAGTCCGCCTGTCCATTCACACGGACCCTGCAGATCTCCATAACTGAGCAATGTCCAACAGGCACCTGCATCTCATCTGCATACATTAGCATACGCGCCGCCCCAGGGGTCCTCCCCTTTAGAAGAGTCTGCTTGGCACCACACAGCGCAGGAACTTTAGTTGAGGCTTCATGGAAAAGGCTCACGCTAGAAAAGCGTGTACGTAACCCTGAACACCCTTTTCTGCTGATAGTGTTTGTTGCTATTACAGCTAGTGAGGTAGCTCGGTGAGTTCATGCACATTCCCTACGTTCTACACCTGAATTGCGGCACTCACTCCTGTATCTCAAATGTGACCACCACCTTACCCTGCAATGACCACCAATGCCACCTGTGGCTAAACTCTGCCATTTTAGTGCAACATTGTAAATTGTTTTCCTAGAATCACGCAATTTGTTGAAGCGGGGAAGTCGCTACCAAAGCCCATGTTTCACGGAGGGCGCCTGGAGGCAGTCGAACTCGTTGCGTGTCGCAGCCAGAGGCTAGCAGGGCCCACCTCCTCTGGACAAGCGCTGCGCCTGGATGCTCCTCTCTCTGCCTCAGGCGAGCGGGCTGCATCTAATAAACATGTGCAGCCGAGGGGATACGTCACAATCCTCTCAGAGAAGGGAGGAACGAGAGTGACAACGTTAAGAGACTCAGCGCACATTCACTGCAACACAACACTGAGTGGGTGGGGCTTAAGGGAGACCGGGCGGACACCAAAAACCAACGACAATAGATCGTGCAACGCCTAACCAGGCGAAGCAGCGCATGCGCTGCATTGAGGCGAGGCCTAACCAGGCGAAGCAGCGCATGCGCTGCATTGAGGCGAGGCCTAACCAGGCGAAGCAGCGCATGCGCTGCATTGCAGGCGAGACTTAAAAAGCATATTTTGTAAACTAACCTCAACAGAACCAGCAACTCACCTTTGTCTTGATTTTAGGGCACAGTTTCTAATCTGAGCCAATGCTTTTTTAGTCCTAAAACTCACTATGAAGTCATCCTGCAGTGGGATGTACAGTAAGGAAATGTCTGCTTAAGGAACTGCTATCCAAGGCACAGGCCATGCATTGGAAAGAGCAGCTGAATGCAGATTTGTGAGGATGTTTTTTAAAGGTTTTGTGAAGGGTCATCTTTGGCCACACGTCAGAGGCATAATGGATGAAAAGGAAAAATCGTATTCACACAAGGGCCGTAACGTGGGCCTCCGCAGACCCCGGCGAGCTTTGTCTCACTTATATTATATTTTCAGTGAAGGAATTTGAGGAAAAGTCTTTTTCAGTCCAAGAATCTGTGGGTTTAGGTTTCGGGCGGCGCAAGGTCTCTGGAGCAGACCAGATTGATCCAGAAATCTGTTAGTCAAAGCCTTTTGTTCTCCAGAAAGCGCTACGTGTGTGCGGCGGTCCAGACCGGCCTTGTCCAGAGATCAGAATTCAGAATGTTTTACTCTTGGTTCTAGAGCATTTTAAAACGATTTGGCCCAGAGCAGAGGGACTCTACAAATTCATGGCATTCGAGCGTCGGGAGTCGGGTGTCCAGGCATTTGGCACTTACTGCTGCTTAGCGCAGCGCCTGGCACTGCCGTCTAGCTTGCAGCATCAAGTTTGCAGTGCTACAGAGGTCTGCAGATCTTGACCAGTGAAGGTGTCTGCACCTAAATCTGGATAAGTGCCACCTTCACCTGTCAACAATGGACAGTATGGCTTGTTTCTTCCTCCAGCTGCCTCAGCAGAGCCCCACCATGTCTGAGCATGGGGGTGTGTGTACCCCACCTTTAGTCCTGAGGCTTTATTACCAAGCATGCAGGAATAGTTGTTCCTGAGGGAAAAAAAAGAAACTCTGGTTTGATGCATTCCACACAGTTGATCCTTAGTTTGGGCAGTACCAGGTTTTTACTTCTGTGTGTGGGGTGTTATCACACCCTTACCTGCAGCTCAAGCCTTTGCTCATGTGCTCTTGGTTTAGAGTGCCTGCAAAGTACACCTTGTGTTTCTCTGGTTGCCAAGTCCATGCGTTCTTCTGTTTGTTCTAGATCTTCCGTCGTGGAACAGGCCGCATCATGGACTTCTCCTGGGTGGAACTGAAGAAAGAAGTTACAATTGCTGTGGAGAATGAGGTGATTTATTTATTTTTAGCTTTGGCTTCTCCGATTGTGTTGTGACCTCAGTGCTGCGAGTTGTGTGTGAGCTGTCTCAAACGTAGTGTGTCCCTGAAGAGAGAGCATGTTTTTTTTATACACAGGCAATGGAGTGAACTGCCTAAGATAGTACTTTGGATTCTGGTGCATGGGTCTGTTTCATTTCATGGCTGTTCTCATAATGCCTCCGGGTTAGCCATATGTTTGGTTTGTACTCTGAAAGGGTAGAGCTGGTAAATCCAAGTGTAATACAGGAGCCCCTGAAGGCTTTCCCCAGGGCCCTAATGTATAAATATGTTGTTCTTCTGTATGCAGCAACGGCATGCCTTCAGCCTATAAGCTAACCTCCTTTCTTTCTCCATAAGCTTCATAGCAGTGTGACTGAGTACGAATTCTCACAGGAGGAGTTTCGCCAGCTCCAGATAGATTTCTGGTCTAAATTCTACGCCTGCTGCCTACAGTACCAAGAAGCGCTCTCGCGTCCACTGGCCCTGCTTGTGAACTCTCAAGCGAATATGGTGTGCCTGCTCAAGAAGGTGAGGGGTCGGCCGACCTTGGAATGAGTCGGTGTTTCATAGGAAGTTGATTAATATTTGTAAGGTTACACATGAAATTCAAAGTACATCGACTCTCTGCTCTTTACCTTCGTGAGATGTGGTTAACCTCTAGTGTGGAACTCCCCAGAGCGAAAAGCCAGTGTAAATGTACGGAACTTCATGCTCGAAATCAAACATCACCACACCAAGAGGCCCGCTCTTTGCTGTTGACTTCTGAACTCCCAGCATGTTCTCTTGGTACCATGACCTCCGCTCTGTCTTCCAAAACAGTCTTTTGTATTCTGGTGGATACGTGTAACCACAAGTTCCCCACCTTGTGAATCTCCAAGTGTCAAACATCCAGAAACTCTTGAAAAAGCCTTACTGTGCACCCTCCTGAAGACAGTCAAATAAAGTCACCATCCCTGTGTGCCAATGTCAGTTTTCTTTTTTTGATGAAGATGCGGATCTTGAGCTTCAATCTTATAGAATTTGGTTTCCAATAAATGTGAAAATTATTTAGCAAATTTCTAGCAATAGCCTGCATTCACGTGTCGCTGTGACCGATACCATTAAATCCTATTGGGCTCCCACCGCTGATTTGTACTCTGCACACGGCCGCTCTTGTGCCGCTGGTGCTGCCTTGAACGTTGCCCATCAATCGCCTTCACTCCTGGAGATTGGTCCTGTAAGTCAATGTACTGCACCTGTTTGCAGAACTTGTTCCTTCCATAGCATTGCAGAACTCAGAAATTGCACTGTGTCCTCTTTTTAAAGTGAAAAGATTTTATATTCAGAAACGTACTTACTTGAACAATTATTTTTTTCCGATGCCGTATATAAAGACATTTGCTATTTTTATAAAATGGTATGGATCTCTTCCTTGAGTTGTGTTGTAATTTATTAATCGTTGTGTGTATTTGCAAATGTCTTGCACTCCTCTGTGTTAAGCCTAAGGGTGCTCAACCACACTACCCCCCTAACAGAGCACGTTGGGATTCCATAGCAAGTCTCTGTCCACTTATAAGGGAATTCCTGGACTGTTGTCACTATATATCAGATTATTGATATATCGCATAAAGAGCCCGCTTCCTATAGGTAATATTGTTTCTTGGAATGTCTAAAGATGAAACTTTTATTAATGTGCAGAGGGTGGGTTCCTTTGTTCAGCTGTCATGTCCGGTAGGAAGCTGGCTCTGTATATACTATACCAAAGTGAGCTATAGTGTGCACAAAGTCCAGTGGGACCCTGTGAGAAGTTGGCCTGATATGTAGTGTTTCCAATTCTGGAACCACTGGGTATCAGTCCAAACAAACCCCAAAGATGTCAGGTTGTAAGTCAACCTTGTTAGACAAGCTATCCTAGTGGTAGCATGGACTAAGCAGCCTTAAAGGCTTAACTTAAGAGGTCGTGTTAAGCGAGCTGTTTTACCACATACAATCCTGTAATCAAATGAAAGGACACCACACAAGTATATATTATAAAAATATATGTATTTATTTCTAAATTACTCCCCAGTACTCTTTATGAGGAAAGGGGCACAAGCGTTAAATCAAAAGCACTGTTTAGACATATAAAGTTGCACAATTATGGATGAGGGCGGGTGGCCACTCAAACCATATACTAAAAAAATGGTATAAGTAACACTTATCGAACAATGGTTAGGCCTAGGGCCTAGAGATTCGCTGGGAGCAGTCAGGACTAGCAATGATGAAGTCGGGAGTAGCCCACAGGAGACGGGTGCAGCACGGAAAGTGCGGCGCGCACCAATGCACTGTCAATGGTGCGTAAAAGTCAATTAAAGTGAATTAAAAGATACTTCCGCTGAACCTAGGAACACAAAACTTTAGACACAGACCCGAGAGGTGTGTACCAGTGTATGGACACCGGCGTTGCAATGTTACCTCACCCACAGGCCGTGGGTGCACAGGGTCGAAGTGGCGTCGGGTTCTGACACGCAGGTTCTTGGTGCTTGAAGCTGTTGCAGCTGCAGGCGATGTGAAGCAGAAGTGTCCGGTGCGATCCAAGGGTGGATCGAAGTAGAAAAGTACCTGAAAGCAGAGGGGACAGAGTCTGGGTCACTCAGCAGTGACCAGGGGGGAACCAGGACGGAACCAGGCAATGTCGGGCGCAATCAGGCGGTTGTCGATAGGCTTCTCTCCGCTGTCACGTGGGCTCTGGGGCATCTGCGACGTCCAGGAGCAGGTCACGATCTGTCCCACGTAGGCTCTCGCCGTCCGCACCGTCGGCTTCAAGATTGCAGCAAACAGCACTTGGCAAAAGCAATCCACGCGGAACCGGGAGATTGCTTATCACTCGAACCAGGAAGGTCAGAGTGGGGGCTCCTTTTCACAGGAGCTGGTGCAGATCTGGAGCAACCAGAAAAGCGAGTCGTATTTCAAGTTTCGTCGGCACAGGGGCCACAAGCCAGCTGGCAAGTGACCGGGCCAACGCGTCGAGCGCACACAAGCAGAAGGGCCCCACGCAGCACTCGTCGAGTGTGGAGGGGTGAGCTTTGGTGCAAGTGGAGCTCGGGGCTGGGGCTTCTCAAACCCCGGTGTACAGCTTCGAGGGTCACTCGTGGGCTGCACGGTCAGCGTCTCGTGGCCTTTTCAAGATGGCGTGCCCCACGCTTCCGGTCGCCTCCACGGGTCTCAGCTCTGCAGGGACTGTGGATCGGGCAGGTAGAAGGCAGGCAAGCTTGATCTCGTCGATCTCTGTCGCTCGAGTTCCGGCGGGAACTGCAACAAAGCAAGGGTCGAGGGCTGGGTGGTACCTGTTTGCACAGGGTGGTCACTCCTTGACCACAAGGGAGATTCTTCAGTCTTCTCACGTCGTGTAGAAAGTCGAAGGGTCCAGAATTCGTTTCTTATGTTTCTTCAGGATGATCTGAGTTGCATTGGGACTGCTCCCCCTCTTATTCGAATCTGGGGGGTTGGACATCCTGCTAGGTCCCCTCCTATGGGTGGGACCCAGGAAGGGGGTGGTTACACCCCTCTCCTTTGATCCTGGCCGCGCTGGGACAGGGGCTGGGAGGCCCCAGAACCGGTTTGGCCGGATCCTGCAAGGGGCAGCCTTGTGCTCCCCAGGCAGTGTCTGGTTTCTTTGAAACCTCCCTACTCCAATCCACTATCTCCTGTCTGGGGTGGTTTGACACCGCCCTGTGACAGGAAACTCTTTGTCCAGGCCTCCTCTGCCGAGTTTCGGTCAGCAGCAGGAGGCCAGACCCGTGTCTGTGGCAGGGGCATCCATTTTGTGGATCTGAGGCTCATTTTAAATCAACCGCGTTTCAGTAAAGTAACATGTCTTCTCCCTCTAGAAGGGTGGAATGCTACCCCCGTCGCCAGAACTGGCGAGGGGGTAGTATTCCAATTCGTATGACACCTTACACGACATGTTTTGATAAAGCCAAACCAAAGTTGCTATATAACCGCGAGGATTATAAGGCGCTTAAGAGTATATGGTATGGCATTATCCCGGATCAGCTTAGGGAGTTGTGCCCGACAGCTGCAGACAGGCTCAGCTCATGCCAGAGCACCATCTCACATAAAACCACGCACTCTGCCTCCAGGATTGACGAGGCCTTCCATAGGAGTGGCTTACAGGCTATATATGTGTCCAGATATAGGTTTAGATATAGGTATACTATATCTAAGCAAGGGGTGATTACACCCACTTGCCCCAGCTGAGTGATCAGCCAGTTGTGTCAATTTAAGAACCAGCCAGGGGTGGCAAAAGCTATGCTTCAGCCCCGGGTAGGCCTTGGTGGCACCTATGCCCTGAGCACCTATAGTGCATGGTACAGGGGCTGACAAGGAGTCCATTTCCAATTGTGGTATGTACCTATAGCACATGTATTATAAATTTAGAGAGAGAACAGCAGGCTGGGGGTCTGATTAGCAGGCCCACAGCCTCAGTAAGTCGAAAACCAGTGAAGCAAAAAGCAAAAATTGGGGTGACCATAGGATAGCAGACCCTACTCTCCTACAGACCCCAAAGGTGGGCAGCGGTAAAAGTAGATGGCACCTCACTCTCTATTCGTGGTCGTGTGGGCGAGCACATCCTGTTCTTGGAGAATGCAGCTTAAGTTAGTTGAAGCAGTGAGAAGATGGAAAATGTGGAATAATAACAGATAAATGCACTCATCTGTGACTTAGACATAAAAGGTTGCCTGTCAGCAGAGTGTCAGACTTTGCTTCTGCTGTGATGTCACTGTCCCCTGCGTGTGCATGTGTATAATAGTGAATGACTAAAATGTGTGAGACACAAACCCTTTTTGGTGCGTATCTACGGTACTGATGTCTGTGGGTTGCTTTCTCTGTTTTTCAGGGTTTTCTGTCCTTCCTTGTTCCCTGCTCCATGGTGGACCATCTGTACCTTGTATCTGATGAGCAGCTCCTGACCGAGGACGAGAGCCTGATCTCTGAAGGTGAGGGGGTGATGGGTCGGTGTGAGCTGACAGTCTAGTGTCACAGCTGTTAAGTGTGCAAGATCATGTGTGAGTACAAGGGACTCTGCGTCACCCAGTGAAGTGTCCTAGCGAGTTATGCGCCCCTTGGATGTGGGTGACATGGGGGCAGTCTCCATATGTGGCTGTGATATGAGGGGGTGTCCTAGTGAGAGATGCACCCCTTGGTTGTGAGTAGATGGCTGTCAAAATCTGAAAAATTAAAAGCGTGGGGAAGGAGGGAAGGGTGCAATGTTGGTGGAGGTGGCAGGTTTTCCCTTGTGCCCAGCCCCACTAAGATTCTCAGACCTTGCTGTCAAACCCTCTTGTGAACAAGCCTCCTTTCAAACCCTCTCCCACTCTCCTCAAACAGGCCCTCCTCTCAAACCCTCTCCCACACTCGCTCCTCAAACCCTCTCCCACACTCGCTCCTCAAACCCTCTCCCACACTCGCTCCTCAACGCTCCTCAAACCCTCTCCCACACTCGCTCCTCAAACCCTCTCCCACACTCGCTCCTCAAACCCTCTCCCACACCCGCTCCTCAAACCCTCTCCCACACTCGCTCCTCAAACCCTCTCCCACACCCGCTCCTCAAACCCTCTCCCACACCCGCTCCTCAAACCCTCTCCCACACCCGCTCCTCAAACCCTCTCCCACACCCGCTCCTCAAACCCTCTCCCACACCCGCTCCTCAAACCCTCTCCCACACCCGCTCCTCAAACTCTCTCCCACACCCGCTCCTCAAACTCTCTCCCGCACCCGCTCCTCAAACCCTCTCCCGCACCCGCTCCTCAAACCCTCTCCCGCACCCGCTCCTCAAACCCTCTCCCGCCCTCGCTCCTCAAACCCTCTCCCGCACCCGCTCCTCAAAGCCTCTCCCGCACTCGCTCCTCCGCTCCTGAAAGCCTCTCCTGCACTCGCCCCTCAAAGGCTCTCCTGCACTCGCCCCTCAAAGGCTCTCCTGCACTCGCCCCTCAAAGGCTCTCCCGCACTCGCTCCTCCAAGGCTCTCCCGCACTCGCTCCTCCAAGGCTCTCCCGCACTCGCTCCTCAAAGGCTCTCCCGCACTCGCTCCTCAAAGGCTCTCCCGCACCCGCTCCTCAAACCCTCTCCCGTACCCGCTCCTCAAAGCCTCTCCCGCACTCGCTCCTCCGCTCCTGAAAGCCTCTCCTGCACTCGCCCCTCAAAGGCTCTCCTGCACTCGCCTCTGAAAGCCTCTCCTGCACTCGCCTCTGAAAGGCTCTCCTGCACTCGCTCCTCCAAGGCTCTCCCGCACTCGCTTCTGAAAGGCTCTCCTGCACTCGCTCCTCCAAGGCTCTCCCGCACTCGCTTCTCAAAGGCTCTCCCGCACTCGCTCCTCAAAGGCTCTCCCGCACTCGCTCCTCAAAGGCTCTCCCGCACTCGCTCCTCAAAGGCTCTCCCGCACTTGCTCCTCAAAGGCTCTCCCGCACTTGCTCCTCAAAGGCTCTCCCGCACTCGCTCCTCAAAGGCTCTCCCGCACTCGCTCCTCAAAGGCTCTCCCGCACGCGCTCCTCAAAGGCTCTCCCGCACTCGCTCCTCAAACCCTCTCCCGCACTCGCTCCTCAAACCCTCTCCCGCACTCGCTCCTCAAACCCTCTCCCGCACTCGCTCCTCAAACCCTCTCCCGCACTCGCTCCTCAAACCCTCTCCCGCACTCGCTCCTCAAACCCTCTCCCGCACTCGCTCCTCAAACCCTCTCCCGCACTCGCTCCTCAAACCCTCTCCCGCACTCGCTCCTCAAACCCTCTCCCACACTCGCTCCTCAAACCCTCTCCCGTACTCGCTGTGAGGTGGCCTGATATGCAGTGCTCACTATTCTAGTGATCACTATGTATCAGTCCAGCAACCCTTATTGATGATTGGTTGTAAGTCAACCTTATAGACCAGCTATCCTAGTAGCGTGGATACGAGCAGTCTAAGGCTAAAGACTCGAGAGGGCGTGTTAAGCCAGCTGTTATACCACATATACCCCTTGAACACCAAGTGAAAGGACACCACACAAGTGTTATGAAAATAAACAGTTATTTATTAAAGATCACAACAGCCCTGTACTCTTTATGAGGACAGGGTACTAAGCACAAACCAAAACTCTTACAAAAATACTTAAGTTAGCACAGTATATACAAATGCCCGAGGGGCACGGAAAACCATATACTTGAAAAGTGGAATGCGAAATTACTAGCAGGTAAGTACAGTACTGATAGGCTTTGGAATCGCTAGGACTTGACTAAAGAATCGTTAGATTACTTCTAGGAGACCCAGGGGACTCGGGTGCAGTGTGTGCACTCTCACGCGAGATGCGGGACAAAGTCTATGGTAGCTAGAATTTGCAAAGTTAGTGTTCTCGGGCGAACCCGACCTGGTAGGGAGAAAACGAAAGTAGATTCTGACCCTTGGATAGTGAGGCTATGCTGGGGCACCGAAATGCCGAAGTTACCTAGCCCAGGGGCTGCAGCTGCATAGGACTCAAAAGACGTCGGGAATCCTCGTTGACGGACCAGGAGCCTGGAAGAAAGAAGTTGCTGGCAGGCGACCAGTGAAGAAAGTTCGGTGGATCCAAGCCTGGATCGATGGAAGATGACACCTGAAAGCAGAGGGGACCAAGTTCGAGACTACTAGCCAGTAGTCAGTGGGCACCAGGAGGGCACCGGATGGTAGCCACCTCGACAAGGCGTGTGGGTGACGCTGGGCTCGGAGATCTCACGGACCAGGAGGCGTTGTCGGCGACCAGGAAGGAGGATCGAGCTGTCCCACGAAGATAGAAGCTGTCGGCGTCGCTGGACCCAGGATTGGGCAACAAAGCCTTGGCAAATTCAAGCCCACGCGGTGGACCTAAAATGGCGTCTGGTGTGGACCAGGAGGGTCCGGGGTGCCTCTCTTCAAGAAGGAAGCAAGGGCCAGCCTGGAGCAACCAGACCAGCAGCAGTGATGTCGTCGGGCGTCGTTCAGAAGGCCACAAGCCAGCCGGCTAGTAGCCAAACAACGCGGTGCACAGCAAACAGCAGAAGGGCCCCACGCAGATCGTGGAGATGCAGGGAGGCTGATCTTGGGTGCTGGAGCTGCGCAGGGTCGGGGCTTCTCGGACCCCAAAGCACTCACCCGTGGAGGACACGGTGGGCTTGCAGTAAAGATGTCGTGCAGTCTTGGCGATCGTCGGTCCCTCGAGGTCTCGTCGCACTCACGGTTCTCAGCTTTGCTGTAGAGGTGAGTAGAGGTCAGAGGTGCCAGGGAAGCCGGGTCTCGTCGAGCTGGGTCGTCGGATTCGTGATGAAGGACTTGCAGCAGACCGCAGTGTTCTTTAGGATGGTGCCCGCTTGATGCAGGGTGACTACTCCTTAGCCACAAGGGAGAATCTTGAGGAAGAAATCTTGAAGTCCTTTCGAAGAAAGTCGTGTCTTGATTCAAAAGATGATCTAATTTGAACAGGGGGCCCGCTCCCATCTTTATACTAAAAAAGGGGGCTGACCCGGTGACTAGGTCCTGCCTATGGGTGGGACTAGGAGGGGGGTGGTTACACCCCTCTGCCATGCCGGACTTCCCCAGGCCAGGGGCTGGTGTGCCCCTGGAACTGGTTCAGACCGGCCTATGCGTAGTGAGCACCGGGGTGCCACTCAGCAGTCACCTTCCTGTAAAGCCCTGCCTACCCAGGATACACAAAACCATGTCTGGGACGGTGCTAGCACCGCCCCTGACAGGAAACCCTTTGTCCAGGCTCCCCTCGCTGGAAGGACTCCCAGCTGCAGGGGGTCAGACTCGTGTCTGTGGTGGCAGCATCCATTTTGTGGAGCTGAGGCTTCAGTTAACTTTAACCGGGGTTCACAGTTACATACATGTCGTGTCCCTCTAGAAGGGTGGAATGCTAACCCCGTCGCCAGAATTGGCGAGGGGTTAGTATTCCAATTCGTATGACACCTTACTCGACATGTTTTGATAAAGCAATACCAAAGTTAGCATTTAACCGCGAGGATTATAATGCACTTAAGAGTATATGGTATGCGATATCATGGAACAGCTATTAGGACTTGGTTCCGCAAGCTGCAGACAGGCTGAGCTCATGCCAGAGCACCATCTCACACGATTCCAAGCACTCTGCCTTCAGGATTGTCAAGGCCTGCCATAGGAGTGACTGATAGGAATCTGTGTGCCCATTTTAGGGTTAGGTATAGGTATACTAAACCTACAGCAAAGCGTGATTACACGACTTTGCCCCAGCTGTCGTGCAGCCAGTTGTGTCAAATTTAAGAGGCCAGCCAGGGGTGGCATAATACATGCTGCAGCCCCTGGCAGCCCTGGGTACACCTATGCCCTGAGTTACAGGGTCTGATAAGGTGGCCCAGTACCAATTGGTAAATGCACCTAGGGTACATGTCGTAATTTAGAAAGAGAACAGCCAGGCTGTGGGTCTGATTGGCAGGCCCACAGCCAGAGAAAGTCGTAAACCAGTGAAACAAAAGCAAAAAATCTGGGTGATCATAGGATTGCAGACCCTACTCTCCTACATGACCCCCCCCCCCCCCAAACTTTGGGACAATAAGCTAACCTTGACCAGGTGAGTCTTCTTGTTCTAAGTGGAAATATCTGGAGAGCCCATCGGCATTGCCATGATCAGTACCAGGTCTATGTTCCAATGTAAAGTCCATCCCCTGTAGGGAAATGGACCACCTAAGCAGTTTGGGGTTTTCACCCTTCATCTGATTTAGCCACAAGAGGGGCTTATGGTCGGTCTGAATCTTGAAGTGAGTGCCAAACAAGTATGGCCTCAGCTTCTTCAGGGCCCAAACCACAGCAAAGGCCTCCCTCTCAATAGCTGACCAATTCTTCTCTCTGGGGGTCAGCCTTCTGCTTATAAAAGCAATGGGCTGGTCTTGACCATCAAAATTCAGTTGAGAAAGAACAGCTCCCACACCCAACTCAGAAGCATCTGTTTGGACAATGAATGGTTTGGAGTAGTCTGGACTCTTAAGGATAGGTGCTGTGCACATGGCCTGCTTTAGGTCATCGAATGCTTTTTGACAGCCTGCTGTCCACTGAACCTTTTTTGGCATTTTCTTACTTGTCAGTTCATTTAATGGTGTCACAATTGAACCATAGTTCCTGACAAACTTCCTATAGTAACCAGTCGGGCCCAAGAAAGCTCGAACCTGAGTCTGGGTGGTTGGAGGAGCCTAGTCCCTGATTGGCTGTATCTTGCTCTCCAGTGGCTGAACCTGGCCTCCACCTACAAGGTGGCCCAGGTATACAACCTGTGTCTGCCCTACCTGGCACTTGGTGGCCTTGATAGTGAGGCCTGCTGCTTGCAGAGCCTCTAACACTTTCCTCAGGTGGACCAGGTGATCCTCCCAGGTGGAGCTAAAGACAGCAATATCATCTACATATGCTGCACAGAAGTCATCCAGCCCAGTAAGGACTTGATTCACCAACCTTTGGAAGGTGGCAGGTGCATTTTTCAGACCAAAGGGCATTACCACAAATTGATAATGCCCACCAGGGGTTGAAAATGCTGTCTTGGGCTCGGCATCCTCAGCTAACCTGATTTGCCAATACCCAGCTGTTAAGTCAAATGTGCTTAAGTAGTTGGCAGAAGCCAATCTATCTATCAGCTCATCTGCCCTTGGTATTGGGTGGGCATCAGTCTTAGTGACTGCATTGAGACCCCTGTAGTCTACGCAAAACCTCATCTCTCTCTTACCACCCTGGGTGTGAGGTTTTGGCACTAGAACTACTGGACTAGCCCAAGGGCTATCTGAGGGTTCAATGACTCCCAACTCCAACATTTTCTGCACTTCAGTTTTTATACAGTCTCTAACATGATCAGGCTGCCTGTAGATTTTACTCTTAACTGGCAGGCTGTCACCAGTGTCAACCTCATGGGTACACCAATTGGTCTGACTGGGTGTCAGAGAAAACATATGTCTGAAAGACTGAAGAACCTGTTTACAGTCTTTCTGTTGATGCTCAGAGAGGCTGCCACAAAAGACAACACCATCTACTGACCCATCATCAGGATTTTGAGTGAGCAGGTCTGGGAGAGGGTCACTCTCTTCCTCCTGTCCCTCATCTATGGCCATGAGCAAGCTCATGTCCTTCCTGTCGACATATGCTTTGAGCCTGTTGACATGGAGCACCCTGTGGGGGCTCCTGGGAGTTCCAAGGTCCACCAGGTAGGTGACCTCTCCCTTTTGCTCAAGAATTGTGTGGGGCCCAGACCATTTGTCTTTGAGTGCTGCTGGGGCCACTGGCTCCAACACCCACACCTTCTGTCCAGGCTGATAAACAGTCAGGACAGCCTTTTGGTCATGCCAAGCTTTTTGAAGTTCTTGACTGGCCTTAAGGTTTTCTGATGCCTTCTCCATATACTCAGCCATCCTGGAGCGGAGACCAAGTACATAGTCCACTATGCTGGTTGCAGGCTTTTTGAGAGGTCTCTCCCATCCTTCCTTCACCAAACACAGGGGGCCTCTCACAGGATGCCCATACAAA
The DNA here is from genome assembly GCF_964263255.1 of Lissotriton vulgaris. Classification (NCBI taxonomy): domain Eukaryota; kingdom Metazoa; phylum Chordata; class Amphibia; order Caudata; family Salamandridae; genus Lissotriton; species Lissotriton vulgaris. The sequence goes on from NC_141688.1 coordinate 331,371,780, forward strand.
AGTTCAAAAGGGCTGTAGCCAACCCCCTTTTGTGGGACCTCTCTGTAAGCAAACAGAAGGCAGGGAATCAGGACATCCCATCTACGCCTGAGCTTTTCAGGTAGTCCATGAATCATCCCTTTTAGGGTCCTGTTGAACCTTTCAACAAGCCCATTGCATTGTGGATGATAGGGTGTAGTGAATTTGTAATTGACACCACACTCCTTCCACATAGCAGTTAAGTAGCTTGACATGAAGTTTGCACCTCTGTCAGAGACAACCTCCTTAGGGAAGCCCACTCTGGAGAACACTCCAACTAGGGCCCTTGCCACCACAGGTGCTGTGTTGGTCCTAAGTGGAATAGCTTCAGGATACCTGGTGGCATGATCCACTACCACCAGTATAAACTTGTGCCCTGATGCTGTCTGGGGTTCCATTGGACCAACAATGTCAATCCCCACTCTTTCAAAGGGCACCCCCACCACAGGCATTGGTATAAGGGGGGCCTTTGTTGTGCCACCTGACTTACCACTGGCTTGGCAAGTGACACAGGAGCGACAAAACTCCTTGGTATCCTCATTCATGTGAGGCCAGTGAAAGTGTGAGACAAGCCTGTCCCAAGTCTTTGTCTGGCCTAAGTGACCTGCTAAGGGAATCTCATGGGCCAAGGTAAGTAGGAAACCTCTCTGAGACAAGGGTACAACCAGCCTCCTGGTCATGCCAGGCTTGGGGTCTCTTGACTCAGTGTACAGGAGTCCATCTTCCCAGTATACCTTGTGGGTACCTGTGGCGTTCCCAGCAGCCTCAGCAGCAGCCTGCTGTCTGAGGGGTTCAAGAGAAGGGCAGCCTAACTGGTCCTTCCCCAGGTCTTCTCTTGAGGGTCCCCCTGAACCCAAGAATTCAACTTGATCAAGTTCAAACTCTCTGGGCTCAGTTTCCCTCAATTCCTGTAGGTCAGCCTCCTCTGAGACTTGATCCTCAACCTGGGGCAAGGGGGAAGGCACAGCCTTAACCCTACTGCTCTTTTTCTTGGAAGGTGTCTGGTCCATTGTTCCAGGATCCAGCACCTGTTCAGTGGGGCATTTCCTGACCTGTGACCTGGTCACAGCAAACACATGTGCTGGCAAGCCTAACATTTCCATGTGAGTCCTCTGCTCCACTTCTGACCATTGTGATGACTCCAAATCATTGCCCAACAAACAATCCACTGGGAGGTCTGAACTAACTACAACCTTCTTTTGGCCAGTTACCCCTCCCCAGGAGAAAGCTACAATTGCCATACTGTGATTGGTAGTGACATTGCTTGCATTGGTCACCAGGAATTCTGTACCTGGCATGATCTGTCCAGGGTCCACAAAGTTAGGTGTCACCATTGTGACACTGGCACAAGTGTCCCTATAGGCCTGAGCCATTTTTCCATTAATGAAAGGTGTCTGTCTGTATTTGCCCAAAGTATTGGGACTTATGTCAGGGGACATGTCCATATCCCCTGTACTGACAAGGACAGCCTGAGTGAGTGTACCAACTAAGTTGTCACACCCCTCAGAACCCAGGGTTAACCCTACTAAACCCTTGGGAGGTGCACTACCACTGCTGGCTGTACTAGGGGGCACAGGTGCCTTAGGGGCTGCAGTGGCAGGAGTCTGCCCTCCTCCTTTCTTGGTGCACTCACTAAACCAGTGAGTTTTACTTTTACAGTATTGGCACCACCTTTTAGATTGGCCTTCTTTCTTCTTTTGGGGAGCCTGACCCCCACCCTCTTTGGGTTGTTGGGGACCTGTCGAAGACTTCTGGTCATTTTGTTCCCCCTTAGAATCTTTACCCTTCTGGTCTGCTTTCTTCTGACCACCTTGATTCTGGCCCTGGTTCTGTTTAACTCTTGTTCTAACCCATCTGTCTGCCTTCTTTCCCAATTCTTGGGGAGAGGTCAGATCTGAGTCAACAAGATGCTGATGCAACAACTGGTTCTGACAATTGTTTAAAATTTGTTCTCTCATCATCAAATTATACAATCCCTTATAATCAGTAACCTTACTGCCCAGCAACCAGCCCTCAAAAGCCTTAGTGGCACAATCGACAAAGTCAGACCAATCTTGAGACTGAGTTTTCTGGGTATCCCTGAACAGCACCCTGTACTGCTCAGTGGTTAGGCCAAACCCTTCAACCAGTGTATTCTTCAAGACTTGGTAATTGTTAGCATCCTCCACCCTTGTGGTGAGGAGCCTGTCTCTTCCTTTACCTTCAAAGGAGAGCCACAAGATAGCTGCCCACTGACTCTGGGGAACACCTTGCACAGTGCAGGCCCTCTCCAAAGCAGTAATCCATTTGTGGATGTCATCCCCTTGTTTAAAGGGGGGCACTATCTTCCCAAGGTGTTTTGTGTCAAAACTCCTTTCCCTATTGCTAGGTACAATGCTGCCACCAGTGGGGACTACCCCACTTAACTGTTGCTCTCTAGCAAAGGCAAGCCTCTCTTTGGCCAGGGCAAGTTCTTCCCTTTCAATCCTCAGATTGGCTGCCCTTTCCTTAGCTTCATACACTCTCCTCTGAGGGGATGTCATCCCTCTTTGAGAAGAGTTGTGAGAGCCATTGGTTTGAAGGGATCTGCCAGAGTCTCTTGACAGAGATCTGGCTCGTCCATTCCCAATGTTAAGCTGACCTGATAGTTGCCCCAGGGGTCCCCCAGTACCACTGTCATGTTTGCTTAAGTTGGACCTGCTTAGTCTAACGACTTCTACCTGTCCCTTATCTGCCTCATCCCCAGAGGGATCCTCATCCTCATCATCCTCTACATCTTCGTTCTCAGTTGAGAGGTGGATGAGGTCAGGGTCACCTCTGGTTCCCTCAAGGGGAGGCATACCTCCTTCTGGATTAGAAGAGCTAAGAAGGGTCTCAGCTTTTCTGGCATCATAAGTCTCCAAGAGACCAATCAGAAAGGAAGTTGTGGGGTTAGACCCCTGCTTGATCTTCCTGGAGTGACACACCTGTCTTAACTCCTTGAAGCTCAGCACAGTATATCTTGAAGGGATGACCTGTGGAGGGTCAGCTGACACAAGGGGAGACTCAGAGTTTCCTCCTTTGTCCGACATACTGTTTCTAGTGTGGTGTAAGTGATGCACCTACCTACACTATGTGTTTACCTACTGGTCCCTTGCTAAGAGTTGCAGCCAAGGTGTGCTAAGCCTTGAGGAGCTACAACAGCTGGTTCAGTAGAACTCAGAGTATTCTAAGCTTAGTTATATGTACTAACAGTACTTATGTGATCTTTCAACAAGATATTCTTAGGATACGTGTGGTAAAACAGCAAGCTCAAATCCCAACCGCTGCTCACCAATGTGAGAAGGTGGCCTGATATGCAGTGCTCACTATTCTAGTGAACACTATGTATCAGTCCAGCAACCCTTATTGATGATTGGTTGTAAGTCAACCTTATAGACCAGCTATCCTAGTAGCGTGGATACGAGCAGTCTAAGGCTAAAGACTCGAGAGGGCGTGTTAAGCCAGCTGTTATACCACATATACCCCTTGAACACCAAGTGAAAGGACACCACACAAGTGTTATGAAAATAAACAGTTATTTATTAAAGATCACAACAGCCCTGTACTCTTTATGAGGACAGGGTACTAAGCACAAACCAAAACTCTTACAAAAATACTTAAGTTAGCACAGTATATACAAATGCCCGAGGGGCACGGAAAACCATATACTTGAAAAGTGGAATGCGAAATTACTAGCAGGTAAGTACAGTACTAATAGGCTTTGGAATCGCTAGGACTTGACTAAAGAATCGTTAGATTACTTCTAGGAGACCCAGGGGACTCGGGTGCAGTGTGTGCACTCTCACGCGAGATGCGGGACAAAGTCTATGGTAGCTAGAATTTGCAAAGTTAGTGTTCTCGGGCGAACCCGACCTGGTAGGGAGAAAACAAAAGTAGATTCTGACCCTTGGATAGTGAGGCTATGCTGGGGCACCGAAATGCCGAAGTTACCTAGCCCAGGGGCTGCAGCTGCATAGGACTCAAAAGACGTCGGGAATCCTCGTTGACGGACCAGGAGCCTGGAAGAAAGAAGTTGCTGGCAGGCGACCAGTGAAGAAAGTTCGGTGGATCCAAGCCTGGATCGATGGAAGATGACACCTGAAAGCAGAGGGGACCAAGTTCGAGACTACTAGCCAGTAGTCAGTGGGCACCAGGAGGGCACCGGATGGTAGCCACCTCGACAAGGCGTGTGGGTGACGCTGGGCTCGGAGTCACCCATCAGAATTCAAGCAAGCCGGGCCGAAGACGGCTGAAATGCCAGAAACTGGTCCCCGGTAGCTTGTCTCCTTTCTGGTGAAGAATTGGCTTGGTAGTTTAGTCTGCCCTGTTCCCATGATGCACTGGGCCAGGGACAGACTGATTTGCATATAGTCGGTGATGGATCAAGCCCTGATCTTTGGACTGGGTAAGAGTGGTCTGCTTAATTCAGACACTCTGTTCATCACCACCCCCTTTTCTGAATCAGTACATATACTTGAGCTGGATTCCCTCTTCACTTGTACTATCTAGCAATTAAACTAGACAGCTCAAGGGCAAAGTGTGACAAGCTGGGTTTCTGTTGCAGTAATTTACCCCCTCCCCCTACACTGTTTGCCAGACTACTGATGCGCTTTGACTTGATGTTCCCTGGGTCCCTGCCAATCAGGTTCCCAGGGCCTGTGTTCTACCCCCAAAACTGTACCTTGAACACCCAATTGGCATCTCTGGCCACAGGTCAGCCCCTGGTAAATGGTACCATAGGTACCCAGGGCACTTTGACCAGAGAAGACCTCGAATGGCTGCAGCACTTATTGTGCCACCCATAGAGGCCCTGTACTCCGACACACACTGCCCTTGCAGGCTGAGTGTTTTGGGGCAGAACAAAGTGAAGAGGCGACATGGCACACATCCCTGTGTGCCATACCGTCAACCCACTACCCTGGCATACATCAGCCACCCCTCTAGCTGGGTGCACTGTACTAGAGGTGTGGGCACCGGTGCATGAGCCCTGTACCCCTACAGTACCCAGGGCCATTCCTGGACATTGTAAGTGCAGTGCTGCCATAAATAGTATATGGTGCTGGGAACTTGTGATTACAAACTCCACAGCACCATAATGGCTACACTGAAAACAGGGAAGTTTGGTATCAAACTTCTCAGCACATTAAACCCATACTGATGCCAGTGTGGGATTTAATGCAAAATGCCCCACAGAGGGCATCTTAGAGCCTGCTACCACAAGACCTGTTTCTGGACCCCTAATGTGGGAGCCTTTGCTCCCTGGGCCCAAAAACAAAGCCTTTCCTGGGCAGAGGTGTTCACACCTCTCCCAGGCCACGAAGAGCCATCTGTGGCAGGGGAGCTTTAAAGGTCTGGCAGCCTTTGTAATGCGACCCCACCCTCCCCCCCCCGCCCCCCCTTCTCAGCCTCTCCTGCTATCAGGAGCAGGTCCCTTTCTGTCTCACCTGCTTTTCGGCGGGAAGACAGGTGAGAAAAACTAGCCAGCCCAGGAGGTGTTCCCAGCTCTGCCAACTCCCCCTCAGGTGGGGGAGGCAAGGTGAAGCCCACTCTTCAGTGCCCCCCATCTTGCAGCTGGCAGGCACTCTCCAATCAGGATTAGGGATTGTAGTCACACCCCCACGTGGAATGAGCACACCAACGGTGTACTCACCCTAAGTTCAGTAACCCATTGGCTACTAACCTCGAGACCCCTAAAATTCTCCCTAAATACAGTATTTAAGGGCCAGCCCTGAACCAAGAACTCGGACAAGAAACCACAAGAAGAAAATAATCACGAACAGCTGTGCCGAAGCAAACCAGAGGAAGATGCCTACTGACTTGGCCCGAGCCCTACCGGCCTGTCTCCACCTCGAACCTGCTCCTGCGAAATCCCAGTGTTCCCTGCAGCCTGCAACCTCGAGAACCCCGGAGGACCTGCCTGCCTTCCATCCCAAAGACTTTGTTTCCCATGAGCACTACATTTTTTACTCTAAAACATCTGGCCCGGCTGGAAACTGCGAATCCGCCCCACTCTGCACCCACCGTCCATGGCCTGAGCTAGAGTGGGCAAACACCATGAGGAGGTTTCCCCGGCGATCCTGACCCGAGATCCAGCGATCCCTGACCTCCTCAAGCCTCCAGACGACTCCTGCAGTCTAAATCCGGAAGGTCCCCCCAACCATGACCAGGAGGTAGTAAGAAGATCTGACCCCAAAAGGCACCCCTGCATCCGACGCCCACGGCCTTGGGGGGCCCAACCAACGGTGGCTAGCCAACCCAACATCCCAAGTTACCTCTTGTAGTTGTGGTCCCACCCAGAAGACCTTCGTCCGCGAGCCTGCAGTGCCTTTGCAAACCAGAGAATCCCCACTGCAAGTAACAGAGCGCCCAACGTCGAAACAGCACCCTGCACCCGGCTGTCCTATTGCAGCTGAGCCATGTTCTGTTCTCCTCCTCTACACTAGCTACCTCCAGATGACCCTGTGATTGCCTGAAAGCGCATTCCTTCACCCCTGCTTATGCAAGCTGTAGGCTTCTGCTGCCCCAAATGATGTACATAAAGCATGTCCAGCCCCCCCCTCTTCCTCAGAAGCTAGCAAAAGGCATGTTCTCGTCTGTTGGAGTACAGCATGCACGTTCATTCACGTACCCATTACATTGTTCTCATTCAATTTGCTTTCCGTGTCGTCACCATCTTCATGACACACCAACACCTCGCCCCATACTTCCCATTGCTGTATTTTTAGGTCTCGCCCTGGCGAAAGAGCGCAAAGTGCGCTCTCGCCGCCAGACCTATAGTTGCCGGATCTGCTTCCCAGGAGACAGGAGATGGGCACACGCAGCCTCAGGAATCAGATCAGGTCACGCGCCCATTGCTCCTGGGAACAGCATGCCGGCATCGTATCAGGACGTACACACACACACTCTCTCACACACACACTCTCTCACACACACACACACTCACTCTCTCACACACACTCACTCTCACACACTCTCTCACACACACACTCTCTCACACACACACACTCTCTCACACACACACTCACTCACACACACTCACTCTCACACACACTCTCTCACCGGGCTCCTTTTTCTGCTGCTACAGGCTCCGCCGCATCACCTCACACGCTGCTTTTCCTGAAAAGTAAAGGTGCAGCCTACCATGCTCGTTGTTACGTCAGCCTGCTCCCGGGATGCGCTTCCTCCTGCCCCCTCCCGCTGATGGTGTTGGGGCTGGCGGTGCTGGCTAGCGCGGGCCCCCTGGTGGGCCCGCTCTTTCTCCTTCCCTGCCTTTGCTTCCCTTATCTCCCGCCAATCCTTGGTGCTCGGGCTCTGCTTCCCGGGGGTAGCCTCCACTGAGACCCCCGATCCAGCCACTATCCCCCCTCCCCTTGGGGAGTGGGGGGCCAAACCAAGGGGCATAGTGTTCCCACACCAGCTTAATTTGTGTTATATAAACCGCAGCGTGAGAGCACTCCATTTCCTTTTTTCATGGATTGGTGCAAATGGTACCGGATAAATGCAGATAAATATTCAACATGGGAGAAAGGCCTGCAACTGCAGTCCGCCAGGCCACCAACTACCTGAAAATAGGGCAGGAAATGTGAAAGTATGCTTTGCCCTCTAGGTAAACTATTGTACTGTAAGAAAAAGGCTTCGAATATAAACTATTAGATTTCTCTTTTTGTGTTCTATCCTTCCCTATATGTTTTTTATTTTTTTTATTTCAGGTTTTACATCTTTCTTTATTTGTCAATTCTTGCCCAGTTGTTTTCCAGCGCCTGCTTACCCCACATCCCTTCCTCCTTATCCCAGAAGCCACTGATGTCACGTTGGCTTAATTAAAGCCCCCTCAGATCCCGAGGTCATTAAGAGGAAGTGACGTCATAGTGGGGCGACAGTGACATCAGCAATGAACACCGCTTAGGTCGCTGGTGGTTTAGCCGATCAGGGGCAGCTAAGGTAGGCAAGGGCAAGAAAAATTAAATATTCTCGTGGTATCAGGAAGCAAGACATGGGTGCAATGATAGAAGCATTGCACTAAAACTGACATTTCATTTCTTTTTATTTGAGTTTTTATACTGCTAATACTAAACCGCTGTGCAAGCAAATAAAAGTGGTACAAACTTTGAAAGGGGGAGTAGAAAAGTGCTGCAAAGTTCAGCGAGTGAGACGAGACAGCTGAGCGAAGATGTGAGAGGAAGCGAAAGTGAGACTGGACAAATCAAGGGTAGACGCATGAAAACCGGAAAAATGACGGGTCCGTGAGGGAATACAGGTGGTAGCAGTTAAAAGGCTTTAGGCCAGGGAGAGGTCAGACTTAAAATAGCAAGGACGATGAAACAGAGGGAACCAAAAAAAATATGCGAGTGAAACCAAAGTCGTCATAGGAAGCGAAAGAGTAGTCATACTGAAAACTGAGCAGAGGGCAGAACAGGCTGGCAGATAGGGGAAAAGGGAGAAGTTTTTTTTAACAACTTTATTGAAATTAGTTAATAACATTTATTTGAAAAGTTTTCATATAGTGCAAACATGACCGGTAAGGGGTTGTCCGAGCACTGTACAAGGAAGCAGATAACGATGAGAAGGTAAAGGTAAATACTGCACATATAGGAAGTTAACCTGCGCAAATAAAAACAAGAGTATAAAACTACAATCAATTCTATACGATAACAATGTTTCTAGAGGCAAAAATATGTAATAATAAAAAGCTTCACTTTTCCCCCTATCAGATTAGATATAAAAACAAGTCGGCTTGTTTTGGTTCGGCACGGGGAGATTAAGTAATTTGCCCAGAATCACAGGAGGTTTAACGTTATTTCCGAGACTCGAACCCAGTTCCGAGGTCGAGCGCCCTAGCCGTTGACAGTTTTCCAGGGAAGCGCTTCATTCGCTTTATCGTTTTTCTTTAAACAACAGTGGTCCCTTCTCTGGTGACCTCTGGTCATCCCACATGCCGCACGGCTCCCCCCTGTGCCTCCGTGACCCCCTCCTGCTGCCCGGAGCCCGCCGCTGGTGTGCCCCTCGGACTGGTATTGTAGTGATCGTAATTGTGCTGCTGTAATTGTGTTTCTGTCGCGGTATTTTGTATTTTTGTGGTTTCTGGCTTCCCCTTGCGCCCCTTGACCCCCCACACCCACGCTCCCCGCCGCTGTTTCTCCACCCGTTTTTCCTTCTGTAATCCCTTCCCTCTCCCATTGGTCGCCCTGCTCCCGCCTTCCAGGTGCTCCTCCCTCCCACTTGTCCTCTTATGGAGGAAGCCGCGCAGAAGTGGCTATGACCTGACCTCTGGTCACCCCACACGCCGCACGGCTCCCCCTCCGTGACCCCCTCCTGCTGCCCGGAGCCCACCGCTGGTGTGCCCCAGCCCCTGGGACTGGTATTGTAGTGATCGGAATTGTGCTGCTGTAATTGTGTTTGTCGCTGTATTTTATATTTTGTATTTTGTGGTTTCTGGCTTCCCCTTGCGCCCCTTGACCCCGCCCCACACTCCCCGCCGCTGCTCCCCGCCCGTTTTTCCTTCTGTAATCCCTTCCCTTCCCTATTGTCTGCCCCGCACCCGCCTCCTAGCTGCTCCTCCCTCCCACCTGCTCCTCCCTCCCACTTAGCCTCTTATGGAGGAAGCTGCGCGCAGCGGGCGCGCCGGTGGCGCGCCAAAGGCAAGCCCGTCTACACCCGTCCGCGCCAGGACCCCAGGCCCTCGACTATGCCAGCCCACCCGACGGACTTACGACGCCTCCACCCTCCACGCACTCAACGCCCGCTGGAACCACGCCAGTCACCGAGCCACCCCGAAACGGACCCTTCACCTGCCAAGCCTGCAAATTTACCTGCCTCCGAACCTGCACCGCACCCGCCAAGCCAAGCACCAGCAACTATCACCTCAAGTGCATCCTGCTCAACACCCGCTCCGTCCACAGGCACGCCGTCGAACTCTGGAACCTCCTCGACACAACATCACCAGATGTCGCCTTCCTCACAGAAACCTGGATGAACGCCTCCTCAGCCCCTGACATCGCCATCGCCATCCTGGACGGCTACAAGATCACCTGGAGGGACCGCATCAACCAAACCGGAGGAGGCATCTCCATCGTCCACAGAAACCCCATCCGCATCACGACCAACTCCGACCACACCCTCACCGCCGACGAGCACCTTCACTTCCAGATAGACACCGACCCTAAGACCACCCTCAGAGGCACTCTCATCCACAGACCCCTGGGATCACGCACACAATTCAGTGAAGCCATCGCAGACTTAGTCAGCCCGCACGCCCTCACCTCCTCTGACTACATCCTCCTAGGGGACCTTAACTTCCACCTGGAGAACAATCTCTGCCCGTCTGAAAGACCTGCACTGGCTTCCCGTCAGCAAGAGGATCACGTTCAGACTCCTCACCTACGCACACAAGGCTCTCCACGACATGGGCCCCAAATACCTCAACAGCCGCCTCACATTCTACACACCCACCTGCCAGCTCCGATCCGCCAGCCACGCTCTCGCCGCCGTCCCACTAATTTGCAAAGCCACCGCCGGAGGAAGATCCTTCTCCTACCTGGCGGCCAAGACATGGAACTCCCTCCCCACCCCTCTATGGCTGACCCAGGACCATCTCTCCTTCAAGGTCTACAAGAGCCCTCTCGCAGCCATCACACGCCAACAAAACCTTAACATCATCTCCTTCGCTGACGACACCCAGCTGATCCTCTCCTTCACCAACGACCCCATCACCGCCAGACCCAGCCTCCAGGAAGGAATGAAAGACGTTGCGGAATGGATGAAGCTCAGCCGTCTGAATCTGAACTCTGACAAGACGGAAGTCCTAATCCTGGGACCATCCCCCTCTGCCTGGGACGACTCCTGGTGGACAACTCAAGACCTGGCTGTTTGAGCAGTAGCGACTCCCCTCCCTCCCAGCGCCTTGAGACCCTAACGGGTGAGTAGCGCGCTCTACAAATTTGATTGATTGATAGCAGCTACCGCTCCCCCTCTCTCTTTCTTTAACGTATTGCCTCTCCTTCATTAGTGCCACTTCACAGAGTTTAACAATGAGGTGCTACTTTACTTTTCTCCTCTTTCCTTTAAGCAAAATTGTTTTTCCCGGGTAAGGAAGTGCACCATTCCTGGAGGTACTACAAATACCTCGTGCAGGCTCTGCACAGAGAGAAATAAAAAGGTTCAAAAGACAGCTTTATTCTGATACATATTGACACCAATGGCGCATTTGTGTAATACTGCTAATTCAGCGAAGCTAATAGGATTCTCCCCACTCCCCCTCTATCTTTGGTCTATCTCTCACACAACCAAACACAATCCTACCGCATTAATCCCCATCTGCATACACCACTCTCCCCCCTCACATTTATTTCCATGCTGCCCCATATCCCTCCTTTTTCCACTCTGCCAGCTCTGCCACTGTATCTCGCGATGTACTCTCAACATTCTCCTCTGTATTTCCTCCTCACTTTGTCCACTCCACTCCAAACAAAAACACATAGATTAAAGAAGTTGTCATTTACAATGCCAATAGCTCTAAGTCTTGTTTTTTACCTGGCACACCGAACCGGCACCTCCTCACCGCTTCTTGTCAGCCGATAGCAACCCCCATGCCCAGCATACACAGAGAACTACACTGCTATGGCACAGCACTACCAACTGCCTGCCTTCCTGCCCCTACACTGTTACCCCGCGGTGCAGCCACAGGACAGTGGCTACATTGCCTGTGTCTGCCCCACAACACGTTGTTCCTGCCATGGAGGTTTCCCACAGCCTGGTGCAGTTAATAAATACAGGGACCCAAAGATATGTGGCATCGCAGAATAAGAACGGACGTGGTACAGGTAGGCTTTTTTAAATTTATTTATACGTTTTCACTTTTATATAGCGCAAACTTCACCTGCAGGAATCAGAGCGCTTTAAATCAGCATGCTTATAACAAGCAAGACTAGCGCACTATATTACTGCCAACTTTGCTTATCATAAGCAACAGCTAACCATTCACAAACAGTGTTTATGTACCAACTGCAGATTAAAAAAAATAAAATAATGCAAGGCATTGTCATTTACAATGCCAGTAACTCAACTCAATTCAATTCAAAAAGCTTTATTCAGGTCATTAAAAATAACCATAAAAGCATAAACATACATCATCATTATCATTTCGTTCATTACATTCATATTTTTTTTTTAAAATCATAATAAAGTGCATCAGTTAATAAGGGGTAAGATTAAAACATCATGCTTTTCCTTGGGTAAGATTAAAACATCATGTTTTTCCTTGTTTCAATAGATTTGAGCAGAAACGTTGCGGTAAAGAAGCAAACATCCAATTAATTCATTGAGACAATCAGCCTCCTAGCAGCATCAATTGTAAAAGTACGATATTTTAAAAATAGCGGTTTTAAAAAGGCTACACGAAAGTTCTTATCCAATTCATAGACTTGGAGGAAGTGCAGAGTGCTTTGTTTGGTGCGACCATTCCACGGACAAGGAGAAGCTGGGTATTCTTGAATCTGAGGGAATGCAACCAGTTAGTGCGCGAGCCCAAACATTACCCTGGTAAAGACTTATCCATGGGACGTTCTAGTTACCGAACTCAAGTAAGTTTGAAAACCTACAGCGTCCGAATAGCAAGAATAGACAAGTAGCTAGCTGTTCGTTGTCACCATTATTCTCCCTCGTTCTATTGGATAGAAACAAATTCTTAATTTCTAATTTTGTCAATTCTAATGTTACCTCAGGGTCATCCTTAATTTTTAATTTAAAAAATGTCATTAAAACATTGTACAACATATTTTAGCGAAGGGATCTTATACCAATTGTCCAACCGGAGACAATCTTGGATAATTACTCTATTAAAAGCAGTTTCTTCTTTACTCCAAATTAGTCTCCAGGACAATAAGGGTCTAAGCGCTATTTTATCTGACAAATAACTGATACCTAGTTCCCTTTGGATAAGCTCTGTTGATGCCGAACTAGGAAGGCTAAGCAAATTTTTTAAAAACTTATTTTCAGTTATTTGTAGTTTCTTATTACAGCCATGGCCCCAGACCCCCGCACCGTATAGTGCGATGGATATGCTTCTTGAAAGATATATATGTAGCATATCCTTAATTCGGTGCCCCCCCAGATTGGCTGCAAATTTAAAAATACCGTAGGAACTTTTGACCATTTTTGCTTGTACATTTAATTTTTCATTTGACCATGTACCGTTCCCGGCGAAAGTTATCCCCAGGTAACAAAATTTATCGTCAGTCTCAATTTTCTGTCCTTCTATATAAAAGGATTTAAATGATTTCCTTTTTTGGCCACGCACCAGGGCACACGTTTTACTTTTAATAATCACCATTTTCCTCCCAGTCATAAAATCAACAAATGCATCGAGTAGACGCAAGAGCCCTAATGGAGTTCTTGATAAGAGTACCGCGTCATCCACGTATAGCAGCACTGGGACATCTATTCCATTTGCCTTGGGCGCATCCGATTGAACCTGTTTGAGGGTTGAGTCTACCCATTAATAAAGAGTGTAAATAATAATGGGGCCAGAACACAACCCTGGCGGATGCTGCATCTTACCCTAAACTTAGAAGTACATTCTCCTCCCTGGCCAGACCGGACAGATGTGAAAAGCCTTTCATAAAGCCTTGCCAGGAAGAAGATTATAGGTTCCGGGGCACCAAGGTCCAATAGAGTTGGCCATAAAATGGAATGGTCCACTAGATCAAAAGCGCTGCTATGATCAGCGAAACATAAATATAGTGACCCTTGCACAAGTACATTTCCCAATGATCAAATCTAAATTGATACATTGTTCCAGGGTGCCTCTGCCTTTTCTAAAACCATATTGTGAATCCGCTAAAATCCTATTGTCCTCAGCCCATTCTTCTAATCTCACTAGTAGGATCCTGCTCATTATTTTAATTGGAGAATCTGACGGCGAAATCGGTCGATCGTGTTTTGGGTCCGATTTCGCCCCCTTTTTATATATTGGTATTATAGTTGATTCTCCCCAAGAATCCGGAGGGCCTTCCATTACTGCTGTATTAAATACGATATTTAAAAACGGTTCCCACAGAGCTGGTAATGATTTATAGACATCTACAGGCACCCCATCGGGGCCTACGACCTTTCCCCCCTTACTACTCTTGATAGCTTGTGCCACTTCATCAAGGGTTATATCAAGAGGTAAGATTGGCCAATTAACCAGGCCTGTGAGGTTATTAGCAACCTCTGTTTCGAAAAATGAGCTACCCATGACTCACTATTTACATTGGATGATAATTCGTGCTGGGCTTCATTCTTTAGGAATGGGGAATTCATAGTAGCCCAGAACAACTGAGTGTCAGAAGTATCTACGGCCTGGTTAAGCTTATCCCAGGCGTCCTGTTGCAATTCTCTCTTTCTCAATTTAAGAACATCTTTATATTCTATCCTTAGCTTCTTTACCAGCATCAGGTCCCTGGGTGAACTTGCCAGTGCTTTTATTAACAGGGTTAGTGAATGTTTGCAGGCATGATTAAACCAGCCCTTACCCCCTGCAAATTCCTCATTTGATGCTATAGTTAGGATAGTACTGATGTTATTGTTTATTTTACGGAAATGTGTTAGAATCGTCATTGGAGAGTTGCTATCATTCAGGTTCTCTATTATTTCTTGATAACTATTTCTGACTATATTTCCCATAGTTTTTTCTCGGTTCACTCCTTTCCATTTAATTCTTACCCCGTTTGGCCTAGTGGGTGCGATATGATCAACAATAACCGGTGTGATCTCAGACGTGGTGTACCAGATATCTACCTTTACAATTCTACATTTATGGTCGCTAATTATAAGTTCTTCTACCCATTGAGTAATACATTTCGGGGAAATACTAGCAGATACTAAAACATGATCAAAAATTGTATTTGCGTTCCTTCCCGTAAAAGTGGGGACCACTTTTCCCTTTCAATCCTTTGCACAAGGTAGAATGACTAAATCATAGTTTGCCATAGAGGTGTTAAGCAATTCCCCATAGAAATTATGGGGGAAATGAATACCATCATCTCCTAAATCATTTCCAACACCACATACCCTGGTGTTAGAAAGTGGGCAGGTGGGCGTATTAAAATCTCCCACCCAGATTATGTCAAACGAAACCATCATGCCCCCATGTAGCTTAGCGATAGCATTCTCTAATTCCAGGACAACCTTAAACTTGGTATTGTCAAACACATTATTGTAGAAATTTATTAAAAGTACATCTCTAACATGCTTTTGTTGCAGCCACAAAACCTGAGAATGACACCCAATGTTAATGCTTCTTTACAGTCAAGTTAATTCCAGTTGATATAAAAATAACGAGCCCTCCCTTGGCTCTACCGGTCCTGATCTTAATGCCAGTAATTCATCAGAAGTGAAACCATCAAAATTAATTGTCCCTGTACACCAGGTCTCTTGCAAACATATAATCTCGTTCGAGTCAAGGAACTCTGACCATCCTTGCATTTCCCGCTTATTAGATATTCCAGAAATATTCTAGGAGGCTATATAGACCCCTCTTTCCTGTTTGACTCCACCGTTTCCTGCAGGGGTACCAGGACGACTGCCTATATACAGGGGCTGTTCAGTGCCTACCGAGCCTGTCTCAGATACAATCTCAATATCTATCAGACCAACCGGTTCCAAAATATCGAGCTCTGTATCCAAGTTACTTACAAAGTTCTTCCTAGCTCCCCTAACAGTATTTTCATTATTCAAGTTGTTCATGGTCAGTCAGTCGTATTCCTCTAAGTTACTGATGGGTTGAAACCGGTTGGAGACTGGCAAGTTATACCTATTGTACAGTTGTGGTAGAATAACACTCTTAGTTTTATTCAATTCTTGATTTAACCCACCTGGTGCGGTTTGCCTATGGTGTTTATAAAAAAAAAAAAAGCCAAAGGTGGTAATGAGGTGCCATGCCCCAGGTCTTGTCTCAAATTTACTCTGTTCAGGGATATTCTTGCATAATGTCTGTTTTTAAAATTAATAATTATGCAGTCACCCTTTATAGTCTTTCTCGTTGGGCCTATCCATTTAACTCTTTGTGTAGTAATAATCTGATCTGCAAACTTCGTAGGGAAGTCACAATGACGATTTAGCCAGCTAATGCTTTTATTCTTAAGTGAGTTATGCGACTGTTCTTGTTGCAGATTAAGGGGGGTACATTTGTTATAACTACTACGTATGGGGCACATTCGGGAGGCAGGTTAGCAGAGTGATACCGCACCGTCTCTGTAGTCCCTTCCCCAGCTCTAGAGTTAACCTCTAATAATTCATTGTTATCACAATTACCCAGGTTCTGGGTTTGCATCTCCCCCGCTAATCCAATAACAAGGGGGATGACACATTTCCCAACCGTCCTTAGTTGTAGAATCTTGGGATGTATTCGTGGTTGTGGACGTACATTTACCATATTTAGTTAGTGCTATTGGGATTTCATTCAGGTTCTCATTCTGAGATAAGTCCCCCCTTAACCTAGTTATTTCCTCATTAATTAGATCTAATTTAACATATAGGGGTTTGAGGCATGCTTCAATCTTCCCTATAATTACTTCAGTAATCTGGGTTACAAGTAAATCATTAGTGTTACCTGTATTCGTTATTTCTGTAGCCGGTACAATGGTGTTCACGTTCCTACCCTTTCTTATTGCCCCTTGGCTACTCTGTGGTTTCCTACACCCCCTTCTTGCCCTAGGTGGCGGCGAATCTATATTAGTTATCTGTTTGTGGGTTCTGCCAGAGCTGTATTGGGCGAGGTAGCATCATCCCCAGATTCATTGGGGATTTCCAAGATATCCGGAATTACAGGCAAGCCACTTGTACCCAGGGAGATTTGTCTCTCAACTCTTCCTATTTCCTCATTAATAGCACTAACTGCCTTTACCAAGTACGATTCTATGCTGGAGCTCCCGGTGGCCATATTGTTGTTAGCACTTTTCCGACCCGTCATAATTGGTAGTCACACTACAAGCCAAACAGTCCCAGACGGTATCCAACTGGCCTAATAAAACAATTACTTAGACCCTCTTATTGCTTAATAAATGAAAAAACCTGCACAGTGCATTAATACAAACCTATATTAAATCAGGACAGTATACATTGCTGGAGGGTTTAACCAGTTAAAAGTATAGTGTACTCACTGTCTTTTTTAGGTGTCCAAGTCCTTACAATGGGATGAGAAAACCAAATAACATAGCCCAGCCTTGGTCTGCCTCGGACGGCCTCAGACAGTCCCGCCTTTGTCCCGGGCTTCTCCCTCTCCTTCTATTTTATGCGCCAACGGGCGCGTGAGCAGCGTCAGCGGTGTCCCAGCCGCAAGCGTCGCCGGGTTATGCAGTCCTCCGGCAGGCGGTCACCTCGCAGATAGCCCGGTGGTCTGTGTAGGGCTGTCTGTGGCCAGCGGCAGCAGGAGAGTAGGAGTGTCGTCTTCCAGTGAGTGCCCCCACTCCTAGCAGTGTCCCCTGCTTCCCCAAGGCTCTCCTTCTATTTTATGCGCCAACAGGCGCATGAGCAGTGTCAGCGGCGTCCCAGCCGCAAGGGTCGCCGGGATATGCAGTTCTCCGGCAGGCGGTCACCTCGCAGACAGCCCGGTGGTCTGTGCAGGGCTGTCTGTGGCCAGCGGCAGCAGGAGTGTAAGAGTGTCGTCCTCCAGTGAGTGCCCCCACTCCTAGCAGTGTCCCCTGCTTCCCCAAGGCTCTCCTTCAATTTTTGCGCCAACAGGTACATGAGCAGCGTCAGCGGCGTCCCAGCCGCAAGCCTCGCCGGGATATGCAGTCCTCCGGCAGGCGGTCACCTCGCAGATAGCCGGTGGTCTGTGCAGGGCTGTCTGTGGCGAGCGGAAGCAGGAGTGTAGGAGTGTCGTCCTCCAGTGAGTTCCCCCACTCCTAGCAGCGTCCCCCCAGTAACTCAAACTTTAATGCTGCGAGACCTATTGCATTGTAAATGCTCGTTCTTTCTCCAGATGTTTGTCTTCACTGTATCGGCCCTCCAGAGTGTGTACGCGCGCGTGTCTCTGTCCTGAGCCCTCTGAGTGTGAGTGCGCGCATCTGTGTCCCAAGTCTTTGCCGATCCGTTACAATATGTACGCCAGTACTCCTGCTGGATGCTCTAATGCCTTAACCTGACGTCATCGACCTGGTCTCACTGATTGTGATTTTTCTTGCAGACGCAGATATAGCACGTGACGTGGTCTGCCTAGTTCAGTGTCTGAGACTTATTGGAGAATCGATTTCCATGGAAATGGCATACCTCATGGAGACCAGCTGCTGCCACCTCCTCTCCCCTGAGAGCACTGCCGAGCAGATCCTGGAGGACTTAATAGCAAATGATACGTAAGAGTCGGCTAGCCTCATTTTGGTTTATACAGAACCCATTGCTGATTCCTAACATGTTTGCAATGACATTTGTAGGAGAGTAGGATCTGCTTCCTATGATTACCCCCACGTTTTGTTGATGTTTCACTGTTTTTCGACTTTAGTCTGGCTGGGGCCCTGCTAACCAGGACCCCAGGCTAGCTGCTTCCTCTCTAAATTGATTCCATGTACTTTAGGTACACTCCAGATTGGTTACTGGCGTACCCTTATGAGTCCCTAGTATATGGTACCATAGGTACCTAGGGCATTGGTACCTCCGAGGCCTCCCAGGGGCTGCAGCATGTATTATGCCACCCCTGGGAAGCCTTCCAGAATGACACCACAGGTCTGCTACTGCAGCCTGGGTAAGGTGGTGCCTGCACCCCTTACTAAGATAGGTTACCTATATCTATCTTTAATCACTACACATATAAGCCCATCACTCACCCCTATGGCAGGCCTTATCGATCCTGAAAGTAGGGTGCTGGGTTTTGTGAGAGCGTGCCCAAGCATGAGTAGGGCCCCTGTATAGCAGGTTTCCTTATGCCATGAGATAAACATGTAACTTCACACAGTTACTATTAAGACCTTCATTGAGTGGTGTCCTGAGGTGGTAGTAAAAGGGCCGTTGTCTTGATAAGTTGTGTTGGGTAACACGAGTATCACCTGACCTAAGTACTTGCCAGTCCTTTTCTCTACGTCTTGAGGGGGTCAGTGTCGGCTGTCAGTTGTGAGGTCATTAACGATACGAGAGGCATCCCTTGTGTCCTGTCTGTCCAGAGTGTAGGGTTGCTGTGATGCCTTTCCTGATCACCTGGCATTCACGCATTTAATCCTAACTATTTGAAGAGCTCTGTGCTAGTAACATTATACCCCGTACATGGAATTGAGCGGGTAAACAAAACCTAAACATAATTCTAATCAGTTCCCCTTTGTTAGTTGCACTGTGAAAATGTATTCCATCCTTCCATAAACAGTAGGTTAAACAATATGTTCGAGGCATGTGGGCTGCTGAATTCATATCTGTGCATAGATCGCCGTCTAGTGTTGGGTCCGAATGATTGCACTTTGTTGTCCTTGAAGAGTCTTCGAAGTATCACGAGATAGGTGACTCCTCCCCTGGACTACAGTGCGCATGGGCATCTTCTCCATCCTCAGATTGTTTTTTTCCGCCATTGGGTTCGGATGTTATTCCTACACTCCAACTTCGGAATCGAAACAAAACTTTTCCAGAGGCCAAAAGGCCTCCGACTTCGACTGTATTGTTCTTGCTCTGTACCTCTTAACTCGTTTAAGCTTTCCATCCCGATCCGGTCGTCGACGCGGGCCGTTGGGCCTTTTCGAGGCCACGTGGACCTACTGTCGATGGAAAGGAGCCTGTTTAAAAGGTGCCCACAATGCCACTCCAAGTTCCCGCATACTGACAAGCATTCAGTATGCAACAAGTGCCTTTCTCCAGACCATAAGGAAGAAACCTCCCCGTCCTGCGCCCAGTTTCGATCGAATAAAACCATACGGAATAGACGGGCTGCTAGGCAAGAGATGCAGCGACAGGCACCGGAACAGGACAACATCTTTGATGATGAGCAGGAACTTCCAGAAGCTCAAGACTCGGACCTAGAGATCGTCACAGTCGAGGACTATTCGGACTCCGATGACGAGATCCCACCGGGGCAAATCGTGAGTACACTGCCCCCAACACCAATTGCCCCATTACCGAAGGCTCCGGTCGAGGCATCGCCAAAAGGCCTAAGCCAAGATCAAAAGAAACATTCGGCAGACCCGCCATCCGGCTCAGCTCCGAAACCTGAGCATTCAGAGACCCTAGGGCCAAGTACCGCAATTCCAAAGAAGGTTCCAGAACCTAAGAAGGTTATCGACCCGAGACCCGTCGACCCTAACAAAAGCGTACATCTCAAAAGCGTCGACCCAAATAAAAACGTCGACGCGAAGAAGTCTGCGCAGCCTAAAGGCGTCGACCCCAAGAAAACAGTTGACCGAAAAAAGGCCATTGAGCAGAAGGGCGTCTACCCCAAACAGGTCATCGAACCCAGAAAGGACACTAAGCAGCCAAAAGGCGCCGACACCAAAAGAGACGTTGAGTCAAAAAAGCAAGCTGCGCCAAAGATCGCTGAACCAAAGAAGGTCGCCGACGGAAAGGGTGCCGTCCCGAAGCCTACAATCCGCCTGGAAAAGGCTATCGACCCGAAAACACCAGTCGCTCCGAAAAAGACCATTGACTCGGTAAAGGACAGCCAACCAAAGAAACCTGTCCAGCACAAGAAAAGTGTCGAACCAAAGGACACGGTCGACCCAAAAACACGCCCGACCCTAAAAAAGGGCCTGAGCCGAAGAAAAGCACTAAGGCACCGAAAATCGTCGAGGCTGAAGGTGGTATCGACCCACATGAGTCACCACCACAAACAGTGGAAGAAGAATTGTTCCATCCTGACCTAGCAGACGACCAGGCAAAAATATACATTAATCCTGAGACTGGTAAAGTCACAATCCTACGCAGGAAAAAAGAGGCCACTAGACACTGACTCTTTCCCCTATTCCATTAAAAAAGGACTTTGAGACCTCACCATCTAGACCCTTCATTCCTTTCTATCCTATTATGCCTACTACTCCTTTTGCTCCTTACTCTCGACAATGAGGGAAACACTGGGGAGGATCCTCAGGCTGATTATGAATATCCACAGGATCCCGAGCCACAAAATGTGCCATGGGAGGAGCCAACTGACCCTTACAACACCCATTCCATCCCTGATGTCTCCTCTTATCCAACTAAGCCTTTACCCACTGATGACACCATTGTCTTCAACCAATTAATAGACAGGGCAGCGCAGTACCACAATGTAGATATGCACAATGACCCTGTAGAGGAAGACTTCTTATTTGACACCTTCCCAACATCAGAAAAAAGTGTCAGAACACTTCCCATGTTGAAGGGAGTGTTAAAACACGCACCCGACATATTTAAGGATACAGCCAGGGCACGGGTAATCAATCCCAGGGTTGAAAAAAAGTATAGAGCAGCCCCTACAGACCCTACCTACATCAGAGAGCAGTTACCATTAGACTCACTAGTGGTGGCTAATGCACGCAAAAGGGCCAACGCACAGAAAACGGGGGAAGCCCCTCCCACGATAAGGAATCAAAGATACTAGAAGCCTTAGGTAAAAGGGTGGCAGCACAGCTTCCAATTCATGGAGGATAGCCAACACACAAGCTCTGCTAGCTCGTTACGACAGGGCGCACTATGACCAGCTTGAAAGCTTAATGCAACACCTGCCTGAGCCTTTCAAAGCCAAAGCCAATGACCTCATACAAGAGGGAAAGTTCATCACAAACGCCTCCATCAAATGTGCGCTTGATGCAGCAGACACCGCAGCCAGGTCTATTAACACCAGTGTTCTATTAAGGCGACATGCATGGCTGCATATTTCGGGCTTTAAGAACGAAGTGCAGTCCACCATCCTTAATCAGCCAGTCAACCAAGGCTTCCTTTTTGGCCCTGCGGTAGACACCATTTTAGATTAAATGAAAAAGGACACAGAAACCGCAAAGTCAATGGTAGCATTGCAGTTTCAGCAACACAGAAGTTCCTTTCGACGCTCCTCATACAGGGCAGCTACACGAGGCAATACTTCCCAAACGTCATCATCATACAAAGGCAACACACAAAGTTCCTTTACCAAAACCTCCAACAGAGGAGGTTATACAGGAAAAGAATAATAAGGGAAGAGGACGTTGAGGCAATAACACCAGAGCCTCCACTGCCACAAAACAGTGACTTCATCACTCTACCTCCAGACCACCTAACACCGGTCGGAGGCAGACTCCAACAATTCCTACCAGTCTGGAACGCAATTGCCACGGACAGGTGGGTGAGACAAATTATCCAGTATGGTTATTGCCTGGAACTCACTTCTACCACCCCAAACATACCACCCAGACACCGTCCTATGTCCAAAGAACACATCACCCTGCTACAACAAAATCAAGGGACAGGAGTATATTCCCTATACTTCCTTATTCCCAAGAAGGACGGTTCCCTCAGACCAATATTGGACCTCAGACCTCTAAATCAATACATTTTGTCAGAGCACTTCCACATGATCACACTACAGCAAGTGCTCCCGTTGCTCCAGCAAGGAGACTTCCTAGCAACATTGGACCTCAAGGATGCGTATTTTCACATACCCATCCATCCAGTTCACAGAAAATACCTCAGGTTCACAATAGAAGGTCAACACTACCAATTCAAGGTTCTCCCCTTCGGGGTTACCACAGCTGTGAGAGTGTTTACAAAATGCTTAGCAACAGTAGCGGCACATCTCAGGAGGAAACACATCCACGTGTTCCCGTATCTGGACGACTGGCTAATACTAGCAAAATCATACCAACAGTGTGCAGAACACCTGTCCCAAACCCTTCAGCTGCTGCACAGCCTAGGTTTCTTAATAAACAACCCAAAATCGCATCTGCAGACTTCCCACATACAACAATATCTGGGAGCCACGATAAATACATCACTGGCAAAGGCATATCCAAACTCAGCGAGGATAGCCAGCATGCAGATGCTCATTCAGAAATTTCTGCTACAACACTCTCTGCCAGCTCGAGTCTTCATGCAACTCATAGGCATGATGGCCCCCTGCATATTCATTGTCCCCCATGCCAGACTTCAAATGCGTCCACTGCAAGAGTGCCTAGCACGGCAATGGAACCAGGCTCAAGGGCAACTAAAAGACCTAGTGTTGGTGGACAGCCCCGCTCATAACTCTCTGCAGTGGTGGAACCCACAAAACCTTTCCAAGGGGCGACTGTTCCAAGAGCCAGTTCCACAACTAGTACTATCAGCGGACGCATCACTGACGGGCTGGGGAGCCCACCTCCTTCACTACACAGTTCAAGGGCTCTGGACGAACAAACAAAAGAAACTGCATATCAACCAACTAGAGTTGCTAGCGATATTCCTAGCCCTAAAAGCATTCCAAAAGTACTTGTGCAGCAAGACTGTGTTGATCCGGACGGACAACTTGACTGCAATGTACTACATCCAGAAACGGGGAGGAACCCATTCTCCACAGCTGTCCCACCTGGCACAGAGCATCTGGAAGTGGGCGATTCCAAAAGATATCTTTCTCCTGGCAGAACACCTCCCAGGGAAAGACAATGAAATAGCAGACCTGCTCAGCAGGCACAGCCAGCAACTACACGGATGGGAGATTCACCCCAAAGTTCTCCAACCATTTTTCCAAAAGTGGGGTCACCCAGAAATAGACCTGTTTGCCACAAAAGAAAACGCGAAATGCCAGTACTTTGCCGCCAGGTTCCCACATCCGTTGTCACAGGGTAATGCGATATGGATGAACTGGTCAGGCAGATTTGCGTACGCTTTTCCCCCAGCACCGCTGATTCTGCTGGTGGCACGCAAACTGCGGCAACAGTCACTCACGCTAATCCTAGTTGCTCCCACATGGGCGAGACAGCCATGGTACACAACCTTCCTGGAGCTTTCAGTAGTTTCTCATCAAAGGCTGCGCCTCGCACCCTCTCTTCTGACTCAGAACCATGGAGAAATCTGGCACCCAGATCCCAATCAAAGCAACCTAGCGATCTGGCTCCTGAAATTTTAGAGTTCGGATACCTTCATTTAGCTCCTGACTGCATGAAAATTATCAAAGAGGCTAGACGACCAACTACTGTTATTTACTGTAACAATAACCAAATCAACCCATTAGATGCCTCCATACAAAACATTATATGTCACCTACTGCATCTTCAAAGATGCAAACTGGCATACTCTTCAGTAATACTACACCTCGCTGCTATAGCAGCATACCTTCAAAACACCTTACACTGTTTAGAGTACCGGCAATCAAGGCTTTTATGGAAGGTCTTAAAAGGGTGATCCCTCCGAGACACCCTCCTTCCCCAGTCTGGAATCTAAATATAGTACTTACCAGACTTATGGGACCTCCCTTCGAACCTCTACACTCATGCGAACTGCAATTCTTAACGTGGAAGGTGGCTTTCTTGATTGCCATTACCTCACTCAGACGAGTTAGCGAATTACAAGCACTAAATATTCAAGAACCTTTCATGCAAGTACATGCTAACAGGGTAGTTCTTAAAACAAACCCAAAGTTCATATCAAATTTCCATATTAATCAATCTATAGAACTGCCAGTGTTCTTCCAAAATCCATAGTCCGTAGCGGAAAGAGCCCTACACACACACTGGATGTAAAGAGAGCTCTGCTTTACTATGTGGAAAGAACGAAATCATTTAGAAAGACAAAGCAATTATTTGTTGCTTTTGCATCACAACATAAAGGGAATCCAATATCAAAGTCAGGAATAGCCAGATGGATAGATAAATACATTCAAATATGCTATCAAAAGGCTAAACGCACTTTAACCGTCCCCCCAAGAGCACACTCTACAAGAAAAATGGGGGCATCCATGGCTTTCCTAGGAAATATTCCTCTTGAAGACATATGTAAAGCAGCCACATGGACCACCATACACACTTTCACAAAACACTACTGTGTAGACGTGCAAGCAAAGCAGCAAGCTGCTGTAGGCCAGGCTGTCCTCAAAACTCTTTTTCAAACTGCTGCGGCTGGTACAGGCGACCACCGTTAGAGGAGAAACTGCTATTCAGTCTATGCACAGATATGAATTCAGCAGCCCACATGCCTCGAACGGAATATGCTACTTACCAGTATGCATCTGTTCTTGGCATGTAGGGCTGCTGACATTCATATCGCCCACCCACCTCCCTGCAGCATTCTCTCTGGCATCGACATCTCCTACTGTACTATACTCCATCTCTGCCACAATGGCGAAAACAATTTGAGGATGGAGTCGATGCCCATGCGCACTGTAGTCCGAGGGAGGAGACACCTATCTCGTGATACTTCGAAGACTCTTCCAGGACAACAAAGTGCAATCATCCGGACACAACACTAGGCAGCGATCTATGCACAGATATGAATGTCAGCAGCCCTAAATGCCAAGAACTTATTGTTGGCAGTAGCTTTCCAGCAAATAACTAAAAATTGGAAGGATTTTACCAAAATATCTTATCAGGCTTGGTGGTATGCTGTTTGCTATAACCACAGGTTAGATACGACTTTTGTCTACCCCTTGGCTTTAGCTGCCAAGCGAAAAGAATTGTGGAGTCCAGTCACACAATTTTTTGATTTAAGTGCTCAGAGTTCTCTGCCTTTGTCCCCGTTACAACAAGAAGTTCCTAAACCTCCATGAATTCCTGTATTTTGTTAAACATATTGATATTATTTTCGCTTTTCTTGTAATTACAATGTATATTTAGTATATCTTTTATTACCTTATATCATACCAGTTGTCAATTTTGCTTATATTTATTCTCAATTTTTGATGTTTCTTTTTGTAGCTTATATTAATACCTTTAATTATCTTGATGTATACTTTTGCTTGTTATTTTCTTTGTCTTACTTTGTAAGCTTATGTCATATTCTTTCAATAAAATTTTTCTGAACTTAAAAAAAAAAAATGAATGTCAGCAGCCCTACATACCAAAAACAGATGCATACTGGTAAGTAGCATATTCCTTACAGCAGTCTTTCTTTCCATAAATGCTATAATATGAATGTTATGATCTTGGTTAGTCTTTGATCTGTATCGTATGTGTGGCAGTACAAATTCTGATTTAAACAATCGCCACATTTTATTATTTTTCTAAATTATTCCTGTTATCCGCTGCTAGTAGAAACTTTCCGCCAGTCCCCGAAACACGTCGGGCCTTTATTCTTCTTTGTTCTAACTTTTACATTTCTGGCAGGTAATACTGTGTATGATACCAAAGGCCAATATCCCTACTGTCGGCCCTGTCTAAGGTACTGGGAAAATGTGTAAGCCAGCAGCTTTCTCTGTATCTTAAAATTACTGTTCTGCGCTATTCTGGCCAGTCTGGCTTTAGACCAGTCTTCAGTACGGAGAGCGTGCTGTTGGAAGTCACCGAACACATCAGCGGCAAATTGGACGGTGGAGGGGAAGGACGTTCTGATCATGTTAGACCGGTCAGTGGCCTTCGATACGGTCCCTCAATCCAGGTGTCTAGCACACCTCCACTCTTTCGGGATAGGTGGACTGGCCCTGAACAGGCTAGCCTCCTTTTTGAAGGATAGAGGATAGGAAGTGTGGGTTCCTCTATTTTCCTAAAGAGCATGCGAGCTGACCTTGGCAGTGACGCAGGGCTCTGCCTCGGCTGGAGCCCCACATTGTTTACTGAGGACCTCACTCCTTTAGCCTAGCTGGCAGAGCCCTTGGGACAAAGGTGATTACATACGCCAATGACACTCCGCTGCTGTTCCCCTGTGAGAGGGGAGTGGAGATTGTGTAAGAGTCTGTTAAACCTGCCTTTCTTCAGTTTTTCACTCGATGACCACCCATCAACTAAAATGAAATGCAGAAAAGACCAAAATACTAATCTTTGGTTGCAGTGCCCCAGATACATGGCAGACCTTGTGGCCTAAAGACCCCTCCCCCCCCCCCTCTCAGGGTCTCCTGGGGAATAGTTAAGAACTTGGGTGTTGAATTGACACCACCCTTTCTTTTCAACCACAAATCAAGTCGGTGGTTAGAACATGTTGTGGGCTTCTGCGGAGGTTAAAAAAGTTCTTACATTTCTTTTTTTCTCTGTAAGAAAGGCGGTTCTCGAAGCACAGAATTGCCAGGCTGGATTATGGAAATTCCCTGTATCTGTGACCCCTGACTATCTGCTCCACAAGCTTCAGCTGGTTCAGAGTGTAACCCTGCATTCTCCTTAGCCTACCTCCAAGAATATGCGTTCCCACACCTTCCTGCCCTTCATCGGCTTCTGATAAAGAAGAGAATTCTCTTCAAAATGTTAGTTTAGGTCCATAGAGCACTGGACCGTACAGGTGCAGGTTATAGAAGGGCCAGAATCTGTTTCGATGCTTTCTCAAGAAACTTGGGGTCCGCCATCATCCTTCTTGAAAGGATTCCTACAATTCGCCACACGAGAACGAGTGGATGGACCTTCTCCTATCTTGGACCAATGGCATGGAACAAACTCCCTCTTGAGCTGCGCTCAGTAGATTTGACCTTACAGTTCAAGAAGAGGTTGGAGTCCGGGCTCTTCCAACAGGAGTAGATGATCTGACTGTACTCTGTAGATGACCGAAAAGCACAAAGCCAGGACACTCCATTTAGTAGCTGTGCCCTCTACAAGAGGCATTCCATTCATTCACTAAGGGATCTCGGCTACTCCAAAACAAAATTATTCAGGGGCCTGACTGAAGGATACTTCTAGTCATTAACTTAAGTGTATGGAATATGCTTTTGTAGAGTACACCGAAAACTAACAAACATGTGAATACAACGGCCTTTCAGTGGAGCACCGGCCCTTATCCATCGCGCTCCATTTCCCTATTTAGTCTGACATTGCACCGTCCTTTGATAGATCGGAGTAATACCTCTACGTCTCTCCTAGTGAGCTTCTTAAACATGTAAAATAAGTTAACTATGTGGTAAATACCAACCTTGAGAGGTTCTGGTGCCATCATAATCCACTTGGCCGAAGGCAGAGTGGTTTGTGTATGTTACCAGAACTCCCAAAAGCCATTCCCAGTGCTGTTTGCAGTACGTGCAGAAGGTGTGATGTGCATTGCACATTATAACTAGCCAACTGCAAGGCTTTTTCGACTTTGTTTGCTGAATCATAACTGACTTTTAACTGTTTTTCAGTTTGTATATTATACATAAATGTTTGTGGCCTATGGTAGTACATATGCGTGCTCTGCATCGTCCTTGGAGCTTGTTTTTTTGTTGTTGAAAGAAGTTAGTCACAAGACCCCTTGTGACTCCTCCCATAATCCACAATGCTTGAGGATGGTTTTCTTCTGCCATTGGGTTTGGACATTTGGATTACAAACTCCTAGACCAACTCATTCGCTTTGGGTCCGGCCCTTCGAAGTCTAAGACTCTGAAAACACCTGGCGAAACTCCTCCGCTCAACCGATTCCTCAGTGACTTGTGTTCTAATACCCGGCACAGACGATCAGCTGTGAACCTAGAGAAACACTTTGCATTGGTAAAGAATGCCCAAGGAAGGGCGATATGGAATGTTTGCTCTTGCAATTCTGCCCTCGATGCAATACCAAATGCTATGCAATCTTCGTCTCTCTCCTCAAACACAGTTTCATTTTTTGCAAGAAAGGCCTACCCTTTCGGTGCAAGAAGGCCCTCTGCTACCATAGAGGGAGCCGCTAAAACAGCTGACATCTTTAGGGAACAAGACCCTCTTGATGCAGAGGAAAAAGAAGCCAGCCATGAGGGCCATCCCTCAGCACCCGGTACGCCCAGCACTGAGCCATGAGGAAGCTGGGACTCCAGCTACAAAACCTTCAGGCCCCCAGTCAAAAGCCACACCTAGGTCTGCCGTTCCAATGCCCAGAGGCCAGGTATCGAAGCCTCGCCCCCAAAAGCACTCCAAGGCAGAGCACCTCTTTAGGAAGCTGCCTCTGTATCTGCGCCATTAGGTGGTTATACCGTGCCCAGAGTTCACATATTCCCCAAAAGTGTCCAGCAATCATTGCAAACCAAAAGTGCTCTGATGGTGGTAGTGTGGGCGAGCAGCCTTCAGCCTCACACAGAGAAGTGTAAGACATTTATTGCACAACATGGACCAATAATGGAAACACAACTCAAAAAGGAGATCCATGGCAATTATATAAAAAATAAGAGGTTTGCATTTTTTTTGTTTTTTTTAAAGACCAATGTCTTTCCAATAAGGTAAGGACATTTTGCAGGAAAAATACTTTTCACTTTCAGAAGTCGACACTTTAAGCAATTTTCAAAGAGTTCAATGTTATCCGATTGAGGAAAACAAAAATGCAGTTATACAGGTAAGTATCAACTTACAGTTCCAGTCTTTGGGACCAAAGGTCAGCAAAGGGCAGGGATCGGGTGAGTACCAGAACTGCACCACCAGCGGCAAACGGGCGGCCGGGGGTAGAGGTCAAAATCAGAGTTCGGCCCAATGCATTTCAATGGAGACTGGGGGTGCTTGAAGCCACTCTGCTTGCAGATAGGTAAATTGATTTCAGGGGTCAAGCTTTAGTGGTTAGAACAAGCAAAAGGGGTGGGTGGGTGTGTGAGAAAGTGCCCTTTTTCTTGCATGGTTGCCCCCACTTTTTGCTGAACTGCTGATGTGCTTTGACTGAGTGTGCCCTGGGCTCCTGCTAATCGGGTACCCAGGGCCTGAGTTCCTTCCCTAAAATTGCATTGAAGCCTAAACCCAATTGGCATTTCTGGCCACCTGTCAGCCCCTGGTAAATGGTACCACAGGTACCCAGGGCACTGTGACCAGAGAAGGCCCCTGAGGGCTGCAGCACTTATTGTGCCACCCTTAGAGGCCCTGTACCCTGAGACACACTCACTGCCTTTGCAGGCTGCGTGTCTTAGTTCAGAACAAAGTGAAGAGTCGACATGGCACACATCCCTGTGTGCCATCCCTACAAACTAACTACTACCTTGGCATACACCAGTCACCCCTCTACCTTGGTGCCCTATACCAGTGGTGAGGGTACCGGTGCATGAGCCCTGTGCCCCTACAGTACCCAGGGCCATTCCTGGGCACTGTAAGTGCAGTGATGCCATTAAGAATATATGGTGCTGGGAGGTTGTCATTACGAACTCCACAGCACCATAATGGCTACACTGAAAACAGGGAAGTTTGGTATCAAACTTCTCAGCACATTAAACCCGCAGTGATGCCAGTGTGAGATTTAATGTATAGTGCACACAGATGGCATCTCAGAGATGCCCCCTGAAATCGAACCCACCTCTAGTGACCCGACTAAGTGGCTGCTTAGGCTGCCACCACCAGACATGTTTCTGGACCCCTGGGTCGAGAGCTTGCTGCTCTCGGGTGCCTGAAACAATGCACATCCTGGGACGAGGTGCCAAGCCTACTCTTCAGGATCGGCAGGGTTCATGAGAGGGGACGGTTAAAAGGCTTGCCGCCTTTGTGAGCCTCTTTAGACCATTTGCTGCATTCAGCAACTGGTCCTCACTGGTTCTACCCCCCCACTTTGGGCGGGAGGGTCAGCGGTAAAAACAAGTGAGGGGGAGAGGTGTGCCCACCTCTGCCAACTCCACCCCTCAGGTGGGGCAGGCGAGGTGAAGCACAACTTTCCATCCACGCCATCTGAGGATGGGGGGGCTCAGCCAACCAGGGACAGGCTCCTGCCCCCTCCCACTGGAGAGTGACAAATAGGGGGTGTACCCACCCCAGAGAAGGGACCCATTTGTCTTTGCCCTTACCTACCTGTAACACCCCTAAATTTAGTATTTTGGGGCACCCTGAACCTTTCTTCCTCAAATCCAGCAACCACAAGAAAAAGAGAAGGACGAAAATCTGTGCAGATCTAACAAGAGGACGACGCCCACTGACTTGGCCACAGCCCTACAGGCCTGTCTCCCCTCGAACCTGCTCCTGCTAAACCCCAGCGTGTACAGCGGCCAGCAGCCTCATAAACCCTGGAGAACCTGCCTGCATTCCCTTTCCAAGCTGTTTCTCCCATGTTTAAACTGCAGCTTCTGGTGCCAGCCAGAAACTTCAAATCCAGCACACTTTGCACCCGCCGAGCCGGCCCGTGTTTGAGTGAACAAACACCACAAGGAGGTCTTCCCGGCGATCCTGACCTGAGATCCATCAACTCCTGACCTGCCTCAAGTCTCCATACGACGCCTGCAGCCTCAATCCAGAGGACCCTCCTACTGCAACCAGAGCGTGTTAGAAAATCAGACGTCCAAAGGCACCCCTGTGCCCGACGCCCCACGGCCTTGTGTGCCCAACCCAGCGGTGCCTAACCAACCCTCACCATCCCAACTTACCCCTTGAAGTGGTGGTCACTCCTGGAAGATCCTCGTCCCCAAGCCTGCAGTGTTTCATTGTCCGGGAGAATCTCCATTGAAATCAACAGGGCACCCGATCTCAAAATAGCACCCTGCACCCGGCCGCCCTAGTGCCGCTGAGGGTGCCCATTTTGTGCTAACCTGGTCCCCAACTTGCCCTGAGCTTAACCCTTGGAGCTTTGCTCCCACAATCCCGTGGCCTGCTTGCCAGCAGCCACCAACCGGAGTCCCTCATCCTCCATAGGATAACATTGGATCTCAACACACTGCACCCGGCCGCCCGAGTGATGCGGGGGGTGCAATGACAGTGCATCACTGACCCTGGGAGACCCCTGAGTCTAACCCCAGAACGCAACTCAAAAGACCGAGTGTGAGAAAGTGGCTCTATATATACTGGACCAGAATAAGGTACAGTGTGTATAGAGGCCACCAACCCCAGAGGTATAACGGAGGTTAAAGTCAGGTCTGATCTTACTCTCTAAAGTGGTAGCTTGGTCGAGCAGTAAGGCAGTACCAGAGGACAGTGTAAAGAATTTGTTGTACACACTCAGTCAGCAAAAGGTGTCACACACTCAAGGACTGAACTCTAGGCCAATTGTTTTTATATCAAAAGATATAGTTTTATTTTTAGAACCAACAGGTATCAAAATATACTTTTCTCAATATGAGTACTCTCAGGTAATTACTTTGCAGAAAGGCAATAAAGTTGCTAAACACAATAGGTACAATGGTTGCAGTAGGCAACAGAATTCTAAACACAATTTAACATTGAGCTCAATGGATTTTTCTACATAAATGCAGCTGCTTACTTTATAGATTACTTGTGTAACTCCAGGACTGGATTCTAGATTCAGTCCTGGGGTCTAAGCTGAAAACAGTTTCATTGCAAAAACGTTTTGGTTATTGCAATGATTTTTTGAAGAATATGAAGAATGAAGAATATGAAGGTATTTCAAAAGTTGACACTTGGAAACTTTTCAGTGAAAAGCTAGCAATGTTATCCTATGGAAGGAAATTCAAGTCACAGGTAAAGTAGGTTCTCGTTACTTTTGTAACCCAGGACTGGACTCCTAGGTTCAGCACTGGGGTCTCTACCCAAGACAAGTAAGTAAGTACGTTTTAGTAGTTGGTACGATTTTTAAGGAATATTTGTAACTTTCAAAAGTAGACACTTGAAAGAAATTTCAGAGAAAAACAGTCAATGGTTTCCTATGGGAGAAGATTTAGGTTAAGGGTAAGTACGGTTTTTATTACTTTTGCGGTTCAATACTGGGTTGAAAGGCACAGTACTGGCTCCTCTCCTGATTCCAGGTGAGTAATTATAAATGTGTTACTCTGTAACAATTAGAAATGTGTTACTCTGCGGATTTTATAGGAATATTTCAGAGTTTCAAAACTTCACACTTAGAAGATTTTTCGAGTCAAACCAGTCAATATTATCCTATGGCAGGAAAGTGAGTTATCGGTTTCCAGGTGAGTACTCGACTGGTGAAGTTAAGGTTCTGGGCAAAAACTTAGGGGTCTCCCAGGGTCGGAAAGGTACAGTAGGTTCGAGGCATATGGGCTGCAGACCACAAACTATTGCATTAGATCACCACCTGGTGGTGGGCCCGGATAATTACACTTTGTTGTTGTCTTGGAAGAGTCTTTGTCTGTTGGATGACTCCTCCCTTAGATCGTAGTGCTCATGGGTATCAACTCCATCTTCAGATTGTGTTTTTTTTCCGCCATTGGGCTCGGATGTGTTCATCGTTCGGTCCCATTACCGATCTCTTTTTGAATTCATAAACAATCATAATAACATCGGCATAGTCTTCGACAGTAATTCCGGTTACCCGCGTCAATGAAAGGCTTCTCTTCTCGATTCCAGCGTTCGTCGGGGCCGTAGGTCCCAACTGCGCCATTGGGCCTTTGGCTCATGGAAAGAACACCCTTCAAGAAGTGCCTTTGGTGTGGACACAAATTCCCTCACACCGATCTTCATGAGGTTTGCAATCTGTGCTTATCTCCAGAGCACGAGAGTCGAGACTGTGAGGCCTGCGCTTTGTTCCGGTCCAAGAAAACTATCTGGGACCGTCTAGCTCTAAGAGTAATGGCGCAGTCATCTTTGTCGACACCAGACCTCATCATAGATGAGGCTCCGATCAAGGTAGACGCAGAAGAACAGCAGCATAAAGACATCACTTCCAAAGCAGAGGATTCAGCTTCTGGAGCCGAGGATCAATCCGAAGATGACGATCTTCCAGCTGGTCAACAGGTCGTGAGTACAAGCGTCGACCCTGTTCACCCCACCATACCGGGACAGGCTTCAGTTTCACCTCCACCTTCGGGTCCAGGTGCACATTGTCCAAAAACTTCCGACGCCCCACCTTCTTCCTCGGCAGCGAAGAATATAAAAAAGCCTCCAGTCGACTCGGGCTTGAGTCAGTCTGTTGGTCCCGAAAAACAGAAGGTCCTTTAGCCAAAATTAACGCCGGCACCGAAGCATCCATTGGAACCGAAAGTGATAGAGCCGAAAACAAGCTCGGCATCAAAAGAGGTTCCCAAAGCTACCGAACCGAAGACCACCCCGGTTCTGAAAAAATGGGACCCGAAGACTGCTACGGCACCGAAACATACTTCGGCTCCGAAGGTAGATGAGTCCAAACGTACTCTGGGAACAAAAGACTCTGATCCAAAGAACACGGATTCTAAGAAAAAACAAGATAACAAGTTTTCGGAACCGAAACCAAAACCTGATCCAAAGATAATAGACACTGTAAAACATAAGCATTTCGGCCCCAAACAAGATAAATCGATGCCGAAAAAGGTTTTACCAGTAGAAGAGCTTTTCCAACCTGATCCAAAGCAAAAGACTGTTCATATTAATCCAAAGACTGGACATATCAATACAGTGCCTGAAAAGAGGAAAATGGACTATCCTAAACCACCGCCAGTTCCTTTAAAAAAGCATGCTCCAACTTCCGCTATAAGCATTCTTTGAACAGAAGTAGAAATACCAATAGATATTTCTCCTGTACATTCACCATCTAGTACACATAGTCTTATACCACAAGATGAGGATGATGGAGACAGTTACTCACAGGAGGTAGAAAGTGAACATCACATGGACGACATTAATGACCCAGATGATATTCCTGGGCCATCAGGTGACCCATGGGAGGATTATAATGCACCAGATCTGCCACAAGACGATGCATACCCGTCTAGGCCATCTCCCCCAGATGATCCTATTGGGTTTACGCAGCTCATTCATAGAGCAGCCGCTTTCCATGGAGTCGACCTGCACACAGATCCAGTGGAAGAAGACTTCCTCATGGACACACTACTGTCGTCACATAAGACCACAACCACACTACCAATACTTAGTGGAGTGGTAAAACATGCACCTGAAATATTTAAAGACCCCGTCAGAGCCAGGGTAATTAACCCCAGCCTCGAAAAAAAGTACAAAGCAGCTCCAACTGATCCAGCATATATTAAAGGACAGTTGCCATTGGACGCATTAGTAGTGTCAAATGCAAGGAGAAGAGCTAACTCGCAGACAACAGGGGATGCTCCACCACAGAGTCTAAGCTTTTAGATGCTTCAGGGAAACGCACCATCTCACAAGCAGCCAATGTCTGGAGGATTGCTAACACTCAGGCTTTGTTAGCGAGATATGATCGAGCTCATTATGATGAGTTAGAGCCACTCATGCAACACCTGCCAGAACAATATAAAACCAGGGCTTCCCACCTCGTACAAAAAAGCAAAGTTATTACAAATACCTCCATACAATGTGCACTAGACACTGCAGACATAGCCTGTAGAGCAATAAATATAGGGGTGCTGTTCCGTAGACATGCATGGCTACGCATCTCGGGTTCAAACCAGAAGTACAGGCCAGTATCTTAAACCAACCATTTGACCACAAACCCCTTTTCGGTCCAACAGTCGATAGTGCACTAGAAAAGATGAAAAAAGATAGATACGGCGAAATCTATAGGAGCTTTACAAACTCAAGCCCATAGACCTTCTTTTCGTCGCTCCTTATATAGGGGCATCTCTAGGGGTTTCCAAACTGACAATACCTCCTCTTCTTACAAGAAGAGGGTATAGAGGAAACAACAATAAGGGCAGAGGCAACAACAACCGCAACGCCTCTACCCCCAAGCAGTGACTTCCCTTCCATCCCCCCAGACCATTCCACTCCTGTCGGGGGGAGATTACAACAGTTCCTACCTGCCTGGAACTCCATGACCACAGACAGGTGAGTAAGACAAATAATTCAGTCAGGTTATTGCCAGGAGCTCACTTCCACTCCTCCGACAATACCACCCAGACAACGTCCTATGTCATAAGAGCACCTCTTATTACTAAGGCAAGAGGTACAATCACTACTGCAAAAGAATGCGATAGAACCAGTCCCAACACAGCATCAAAACACAGGGGTTTATTCTCTTTATTTTCTCATACCCAAAAAGGACCGGTCCCTCAGACCTATTCTAGATCTAAGACCCCTAAACCTGTACATACAATCAGACCACTTTCATATGGTCACACTACAACAGTTTCTACCGTTGCTAAAGAAAGACGACTTCCTTGCCACATTAGACCTCAAGGACGCCTACTTCCATATGCCCATTCATCAATTGCACAGAAAGTACCTAAGGTTCATTCTAGAAGGTCAACACTACCAATTCAAAGTACTCCCTTTCGGAGTAACTACAGCACCTCGAGTGTTCACAAAGTGTCTAGCAGTAGTAGCAGCACACTTAAGAAGGGACAACATTCATGTCTTCCCATATCTGGACGACTGGTTAATAAAATCCAAGTCGTACAACCAATGTGTGCAGCACACGCATCAAATGATCTGCCTGCTACGCAAATTAGGATTCACAATAAATCAAAAGCAGTCATCTCCAACCATCCCTGTCTCAGCAGTGTCTAGGTGCTACAATAGATACCTCTAAAGCAATAGCGTACCCCAACCCAACAAGAATACAAAGTATGCAGGATCGCATCAAAAGATTCCAGCCACAATACTCACTACCAGCTCGAGTGTTCATGCAATTAATAGGAATGATGGCATCTTGCATTTTCATAGTGCCATACGCAAGACTACAAGCCAGGGATGTGTGCCATGTCGACTCTGTTTAGTTCTATACTTAGACACTCAGCCTGCAAGGGCAGTGTGTGGGTGTCAGGGTACAGGGGTGCTGCAGCCCTCAGGGGTCTTCTCTGGTCACCATACCCTGGGTACCTAGGTTACCATTTACTAGGGGCGGACAGGTGGCCAGAGATGCCAATTAGGTTTTAGTTTCAACACCGTTTTAAGGAAGGAACACAGGCCCTGGGTATCTGGTTGGCAGGAAACCAGGGCACACTCAGTCAAAGCACATCAGCAATTCAGCAAAAAGTTGGGGCATACCATGCATGAAAGATGGCACTTTCTCACACTGATTACTTACCTTGAAACCGATAACTCATTTTTCCTCATAGGATAACATTGACACTTTTTCTCCCAAAAAGTTTTGATGTGTCGACTTTTGAAAACTGCAAATATTCCTTAGAAATCAGCCGAAAAACCAAAACGCTTTTTCTCAACTGTGTGTAGGAAATGTCCCAGTGCTGAATTCAGGATCCACCACTGAGTAAGCAGGTAAGTTAGGATATCGTTACTTTTTCTAAGTGAATTTCCTCCCATAGGACAACATTGGTGATTCTATCTGAAAACGTTTCTAAGTGTCAACTTTTGAAATGCAATAGTATTCTTTAAAAATCGTACCTTTAACCAAAATGCTTTAACGCTCCTGTTTTCAGGAATTGTCCCAGGGCTGAATCCAGGATCCAGTCCTGTGTTAGCAAAAGTAATCTGAAAAGTAATTAACTGCATTTTACATAAATAACCCATTCAATTGAATCTACTATACCTGCAAAGTGTTGCAAACTGCTTTCTTAAAACTGTAACCAAAACCAGTACAAGTTACACTGCTACTTTGAACTGTGTTCATACAAGTCATTTACTACTTAAAAGTATTATGCTTACCTGCACCAGGCTTTCTTGGTGCTAGAAATAAAACAGTATATTTTTTATATAAAACAATTGGCCTGGAGTTCAGTTCTTGAGTGTTTGAAACCTTTTGCTGACTGAGTGTGGACATCAAATGCTTTACACTGTCCTCTGATACTGCCTTACTCTCTAAAGCGGTAGCTTGGTAGAGAAGTACGGTTCTATCGAACGTTAGCCTCTGCCTGCCTCTGGGGACACTTGGACTCTGCACACTGTACCTTACTTTGGTGCAGTATATAGAGAGCCAGTTTCTTACAGAGGGCACCAAGATGTGCCACATGTACACCAGCGGCACCGGGGCGGCCGGGTGCAGGGTGCAAATTCAACATCTGGCGCCCAATGCTTCTCAATGGAGAACTTGCTTTGGACAAACAGTCTGCAAGCGTCACACCAGAGGCTGCAGGAGGGAGACTAGTGACAGCAGAGGTAAGTAAACATGTAGGGGTTGTAGGGGCATTGTCCAATCAGCTCACCAAGGCACAGGGGCTTCGGGTGCAGGGGTGCCTTTAGACCTCGGATTCTTCTTACTGGAGCCAGTCGCGGTCAGGGGAAGCCTTTGGATTCAGGCTGCAGGCGGCGTCATGGAGTCCAGGAGGGGTCAGCTAAGACTGGACTTGATGTCGGGATCACTGGGAACCTGTTCTGGGGCGGTTGTCCACCTGGACACGGGCCGGAAGAGTTGGGTGCTGAGTGGGCAGGACTCGCTGATCCGTAGGGCACATTGCATTGTGTAGGTTTCTTTGGGACATAGCTGCTGTCCTCGGGATTCTCTGGTCTTTGTCAAAGGCAGGCAGTCTTCTTCTGGTTCTGGAAGTGGCTGGTTGCAGGACAGGCGCATGCTTCTTCGCAGGGTCTTTGAAGCTGGAGACAGGTCAGTATGGCTGGGGCCAAGACAGTAGTAATCTTCAGGCTCCGCAGCATGGCGTTGACTTCAGCCTTCTTCTTAGGTCGGCAGGGAACTAGTTTCATGGTCTGAGGACGCCTCCTAAATACTAGATTTAGGGGGCCTTTTAAGGGAATAGCGGGTAGGGCCAGTGGGCACCCCACCTGGGGTGGCTACACCCTCTGTTATGCCACCCTACTGTGGGAGGGCCATTGACCTAGCCCTGAATAGAGGTCTTTCCATCTTCAAGATGGCTGGGACTGAAAGATGTGAATCACAATGACTAGCCCACCTTGGGGGTGGAGGTGGCAGAGGTGGGCACACTACCTATTCTCAAGTTTTCCTGATGGTTTTCCCACAAAAGTGGGGGTGTAAACGAGGGGCGGCAATCTGCTGCTAGAGCCAGAGGCTGTGGGCTCGCAATACAAAGGCAGCAGGCCTTTGAACCCTCCCTTTCGAGCTTTGTGTCCATGTTGGGGGAGGAGGAGGCATGACACCTCTGCCCAGGATGCGCGTTGTTTCTAGTCCCTGAGGGTAGAGACACAAGCATCTATTGGTAGACTACAAGACAAGGGTCATCAAAGAAAAACCGGCCTACTTTTCGAAGGTCACAACGTCCCTTACCTCTTCTAGGGATCTATTTAAAATTGTTGAATCTGTGTTCTCTACAAACTCCTGATCCCATCACAGGCTCCCAAGAGCTGTGCGACAGGATCGCGCAGTTCTTCCATACTAAAATTGCGGACATTTATCTTACTCTTGAAACTCAGAGAGCCCAAATGAGCCCTCTTCTTCTCCCGACCCAACCTTCCTTAGAATGTTCGGGGAAAAGTTCCCACGAAGATCATGTCCGATTTCCCACCCCTTACCCTTGAGCAATTAGATTCTCTCCTAAACAGAACCAAGACAGGCTCGCCACTGGATCCCTGCCCTCTGAAGATTCTGAAAGAATGCACGGAAACCCTGCTGCCCCCTCTTCTGGAGATAATGAAGTGTGCCATGACTCAGGGTATTTTCCCTGCTGTTTGGAAAAAGGCCATAGTCAAGCTGTTGCCTAAAAAGCCGACTCTGGATCCTGAAATCCTCAAACATTTTCGACCTATTTCGCTCCTGCCTGCCCCAGCTAAAATGCTGGAAAGCCATCTTAATCAGCATTTGACTTCCTTTCTTGAGGTCTCTGGGTTCTTGGACCAATCTCAGCACGGTTTCAGAAAGCTCCACAGCACCGAGTCGACTCTCACGGTAGTGGTCGACAATATTAGATCTAAGGTTGACCGAGGCCAGACCGTTCTGCTGGTCCTACTCGACTTGACTGCAGCTTTTGACACACTATCTCCTTTGACTTTAACAACTCCGCA
Organism: Lissotriton vulgaris; assembly: GCF_964263255.1. Taxonomy (NCBI): domain Eukaryota; kingdom Metazoa; phylum Chordata; class Amphibia; order Caudata; family Salamandridae; genus Lissotriton; species Lissotriton vulgaris. The sequence goes on from NC_141688.1 coordinate 331,411,382, forward strand.
AAAGGAGATAGGGGTGGAGGGCCCAGCACTGAGCCTCCTGTCCTCTTTCCTTAGCCAAAGAGAGCAGAGGGCCAAGCTAGGAGAGTGCCTCTCCCCTGCTAAGCCTGTGCAAGGTGGAGTCCCACAGGGGTCGGCCTTGAGTCCGACCCTCTTTAACATCTATGTGGCCCCACTTGCCAGGTTAGTAAGATCGCACGGGATGGAGGTGGTGTCATACGCCGACGACACGCAGATCATGGAGTCCCTCTCCCACTCGGTGAGTACCTCCGCGCTCAGCTTCAGGAACTGCATGCAGGCAGTCTCTGAATGGATGATTCTAAATTCACTGAAGCTGAACGGAGAGAAAACCGAGGTCTTGATCTTCGGCAAAGATCAAGACATATGGTCCACTGAATGGTGGCCCCCCTCCTTGGGATTATGCCCTGTGCCCGTAAAATCAGCCCGTAATCTGGGCGTGATTATGGATACGTCATTGGACATGACTCAGCAGGTCAACCGTACTGTGTCCACCTGTTGGGGAGTCATTAAAGATTCTTAGGAAGATAGCCCACTATCTCTCTCCCCAAGCTCGTAAACAGACCTTGGTGGCCCTTGTGACATTACGGCTGGATTACTGTAACGCACTGTACGCGGAAATAAATAAGAGCCTTATTCTACGCCTTCAGACCGTCCAGAACGCGGCTGCTAAATTTGTCCTGGGCGTCCCTAACACCTCCTCTGCTACTCTCGCTAGGAAGAGTCTGCACTGGCTCCCAATCCATTTTAGGATCACCTATGCCTGGTCTTCAGTGCTTTAGCAGGTGGAGGTTCAGAAGCCATTGGCTCTCTGCTTGTCCCCTACATCCCTAGCAGAAGCCTTCGTTCGGCCTCTAAGAAACTTTTATCTGTTCCTCGAACAAATAGTCAGATGGGGTGGAAGGGCCTTCTCTTTTATGGCCCCCAAACTGTGGAATGACCTCCCCTCCGAATTAAAAGCACAACCCTCTTTGGCCCTTTTTAAGAAACCATTAAAAACGCGGCTCTTCATTGAGGCCTATTAGTAGCATGCTCTTTGATTTTGGAGAAATATTTGGTTAGGCGCCTTGACGCCCGTTGGGCAAAGTTGCGCGTTATAAATCGCGTTTCATTCATTCATTCAGAGGCTCTCGACCCATGAGCCCAGAAACATGTCTGGTGGTGGCAGGCTGCCTGCAGCCAGTCTGGGAACATACCAGGGTCGGTAGGTTTTCGAGGGCACCATGTACATTATTTAATAAATCTCAAACTGGCATCAGTGTGGATTTATTAGAAGGAGTTGTTTGGTAGAAAACACTCCTGGTTTCAGAGAAGCCCTCATGGTGCTGGGGAACGCGAGTGGTTGAGTTTGCAGCCCATGTACTCTCTATGGCTTCCCTGGCTCTTACAATATCTCTGAATGGTCTTAAATATTGTAGGGGCATATCCGTTCATGCTGCTACACCCACCCCGTGGTATTGTGCACCGTGCCTTACGGCTGTAAGGCCTACTAGAGGGGTGACTTACCTATACCTTCAGGCAGTGCTGGCTGGTATGGCACCCAGGAAGGGTGCCATGTTTACTTAATCACCTTTCAACTCACAGGGGCATGCAAGCTGCAACGGCAGCGGCATGGTCCCAGGGGCCCTCTTCAGCTCCCAGGCCAAAGGTGCCCAGGATACCATTTACTAGAGACTTACAGGGGGTAGCAGTACCAATCGTGGCCTTTCTAGGGAAGAAGTACTGGCACAGAGGGCGTGGTTGGCTGAGATCCTGTGCACCAGTCGTAACCACATCAATTTCTTGGCAGGAAGTGGGGAGCTGACCATGTCAAAAGATGTCCTTTCTCACAACCGCTCCTGTGGGAGTCGGGCATTGAACCCTGAGCCAAACCATTAAAGGCAGCGATCATCTGGTCCGGCTCCAACACCAGATGTGGGTGAGCATCGAGAGCAGCCTTCACAGCCTGCTATGCTGTCGGGTGTCTTTACCTCCACCTGAGACGTCGGGCATAACCCCCTCCCACCCCTCCATCTCCCCCCCCCCCCCCCGCACCCCCCCCCTGGAGCGGAGATCGATGCTGAAAGCATTGATGCCGTGGTTGGACACTACTGAATCTCCCATCCTTCTGTATTGCAGGACGTCGCTGACGCCATGCAGAAGGCCCTGTTCATTCTCCCAGGTCTCGTCAAGATCCTCTCAAAGGCACAACCAGGTGAGCCTCCACATGCTCTTTTACGCAACTCTAATTTTGTTTGAGGAGGAGCTTGCTTTTATGGCTCCCAAGCCTCCCAATATAAACCCACTGTCAATCCTCGTCTCTCGTGAATCTTCGTCTTGATTCCTACATGAGATGTGCTCAAAATCCGAATGCAGCAGGTTGATGATCAGTGAGTTCAGTTGTCGCAATGGTCCTACTGGAATGCAAGTCAGAGCCTTAAGATCCTGCAGACAACTGATCTGGTGACCTTTGAACGTTGCCCACCAGATCCTCATCGACAGACGTCACAACATAGGCATTCAATAACACGCCCTCAAGTTGATCATCCCATTCTTTCGTCTACCTCCCTTTGCCTCCGCTTCCAAGGACATCCTATGCGGCGTGCCCCAAGGATCCCTCAGCCCCACTCTGTTCAATATCTACATGACCCTCCGTAACGAACGTCGTCTGATCCCACTGGCTCAACATCTCCTACACTGACAGCACTTCGGTCGTCCTCTCGCTCACCAAGGACCCCTCTAACACCAAAACTATCTGCAACTGTAGGAAAGGGCCCCTTTTTGCATAGTTACCCCTAACATTTTGCCAGATACCTGATGCCAATTTGACTGTTTGCTGGGATCCTCCTAACCAGGCCCAAGTACCTGTGTTCTTTTCCAAAATGGTACCTTTGTACCTCTAATTGGCGCACCTCTAGGCCACATGTAAGTCCCTTACAAAAGGTGCCACTGGTACCAAAGCGCCTTAGGACCAAAGAGGACATCTGAGGGCTGCAGAATGTATTATGCCACCCTCCGAAACCCCCTCACCTTAACTCCCCCACCCTGCTATCGCAGACTGGGTGTTTTTTGAGCAGACCGAACTGAAGAGCCGACACGGCACACATCCCTGTGTGCCATGCCCACCAACACTGCCTGTGGCATGGAGTCACACTCTAGCAGGCCACCCAGCCCTGGTGCACCATGTCCAGGTGAAGGCATAGCTGCAAGAGCAATATGCCCCCACAGTGTCTAAGACTATTCTTAGGCATTGTAAGTGCAGTGACGCCATTTTGGGTACATGGGCTGGGAGGTTGTCATCTTGAACTCCATAACTCCATGACAGCTTTACTGAAATCTGGGAAGTTTGGTATAAAACTTCCAAGCGCATTCCACCCATACGGATGTCGGTGTTGGAAATAACGAATAATGCACACAGAGGATATGTTAAAGACGCCCCCTGAAAAATGACCACCTCTGGTGTGGTTCCTGACTGGCTCCCAGCCATCTGCATCACCATACGGGTTTCTGGCCTCTGGGTAGAGAGCCCTCCGCTCTCTGGGTCTGAGAACAAAGCACATCCTGGGTAGAGGTGTCATGCCTCCTACCCCTTGATAGGCGGGGTCCTCAAAGTGGGAGCTTCAAAGGCCTGTCTCCTTTGTTAGCTACTACCAGCCTTTTGCTACTATCAGCAACTGGCTCCCACCGGTTCTGGCCCCCATTTTGTGTGCAAGAACCGGTGGGAAAACCTACCTAGGCGGAGAGGTGTTCCCACCTTTGCCAAGCCCATCCCTCGGGTGCGGGAGTCGAGGTGAAGCACACATCCACAGTCCCCGCCATCTTGCAGCTGGTGGGACCCATCAAGAGGCTTATGCCATTGGAGGATGGCATGCTAGGGGGTGTAGACACTCCAAGGAAGGGACCCATTGGTCCCAACTTGCACACCACTGTAATTTGCCTAAATCTAGTATTTAGCGGCACCCCTGAACCTTGCCTTTTCTGAATTGACGTGACAAGGAGGAGGACCCTAGAGCCGTGCTGCAGGATAGGACGACAGCTGCTTTGGCCCCAGCCCCGGAGACCTGCCCTGCCTTCACAAGGAACACCTTTCTTCCGTGGACACCGTATTTATCCAATACCAACCCAAGCCAGAACTCCCGATCCGGCCGGATCCACAAGTTCTCACCACTCTGCACCGGACAACAATCTGTTTGTAGCATGTGCTGCTGTAGGTACACGTGTTGCATATTCCTGACATCTTCTGTTGGGTGCAGATGTCTAAAACCTGCTTTTCTTCAAAGAAGTCTTTTGAATTGTGACTCCTCATTGTGCTGGCATTGTGTATGGGCACTGACTCCATGTTAGAATGTTTTTTTTCTTTTCTGCCATTGGATTCAAATGTGTCGACTGGAGCTCAAGTATAACACTTTCCTCGCCGTCCCTGTTCTTCTTTTCAACACAAATTCTAGGTTAAAACATCCTACTACTGCTGACCTACCACCAAGATCTTAGAAGTCAAGGATTGACCAACTCTCCGCAGGGGCCTTGAGTCCCCAAGTCTCTCCTCGACATTTTGTTCCTCAAGGATATTACTTCATTTCAATACTGCCCCTGTTGTAACCTGGGATACCCCTTCTCTAACCATTACCAAGTGCGTAGTTTGGGTTTGCCAATTATGAGGCATGCCTGCCTGTCGGTCAGGTTGAATAAGACTGTCACTATAGGGACAGATGCTAGGCGTATCTCAAGATGTGCCTGCTCTCTGCAGCAGATGCCTTGGACAACTTTGGTAACAAACCCGTGACACTGAAGACATTGAAGAAGCTGGTCTCATGGATATTCTACACAACCAACCGTAGCCAGAGCAGACCTTCTTTTCCTGCTTTGAGGAGAAAGAACAGTCCCAGTTTGAGGTCGAGTGAACAGGACCTCGCAGACGGACAACACCACGGACTGAGAGTCCAACTAAGAGGCTACTGGCCCCGAAATCACACTGAGCCGACACCAGCCCTGGTGCCGAAGCAGGGTGAGTCGAGACTTACTTCAATGCTGATGTCATAGCCTCCAAAAACCTCCAAGCTGCTTCTGAAAACCCTCACGGCACTTCCAAAGGCCAAACCTTCAGCAGTGAGAAATAGTCTTAGAAATTCACGATGATTCAGAACAGCCAGTCCTTGAGCAGCTCCATACTCTTTGGCCACCAAAGGAGACAATATGTTCATCCAAAGACTGGGAGGATTGCTACCAAGCTACAGCCAAACGTGGTTGACCCCTTACTGCGGAAACCATCCTGCGAGGAGAACATAACCTCGGCTCCGAAACACAAAAAGAAATACAAAGGCACAAGACCTATTCACTTTGCTCCTTCACCACCACCACCTCTACCTCCTATTCCTCTACGTCCTCTTTTGCTTCCCGTTCTTCTTTCAGCCGCACTAACAAGGGCATATGCGCCTCCTGGTTCACCTCAAGCCTCTGCTGAATCGTCCAGCCCCTACCATGAGGACGAGCATACAACACTTCTGGAGAAGACACTCCTCCTCATAGCTCCCAACAAACTGCCCTTGTACTCTACTCTTCTCAATGTCCATCAGTCCACACAAGAGGCTCCAAAAGTAAGTGGGCATCACCAGAAACCAAGGTCAGATCAGACACCCAGACCGTAAACAAGTTAATCTAGCGATTTGGCACCTGAGACCCTAGAGTTGGCTACCTATGCCTCCCAATGTAGTTCATAGACCTCCTCAAGGAAGCACGCAGGCCAATTGTGCAAGCTTGCCATGTAGCAAAATGGAAGAGTTTTGTCCACTACTTTATCCCAAGGAACATAAATCCATTAAACACTGCGGTCCAGGAAATATATATTCTTCCACCTTCCTCCACAGCTCTCCGGGCTGCCAATCCCTTCCATTAGACTCTAGTTATCAGACATATCTGATTTCATCCACCATAGAGAGATATCCTCGTTTCCTGTATAGGTCATCAAGGCTTTCATGGAGGGTCTAGAGTCATTCCCTCAAGGGTGAATCCAGTCCCTGAGTGGAATCGCAAAATATTCCTTCACAGACTCGCACCCATTTGAGCCAATGCATTCTTGTCCCCTCCATGTCTTGGACTGATAGGATGCATTCTTAGTGGCTATAATCTCACTCATTTTTATGCACTCACACTACAAGAACCCTATATCTAGGTCTGCAATGAGACGGTAATACTATTGACAAACCCAAAGGTGTATACCTCCTGATTCCCTTATCCATTTTTGTTATTTGAGTCTTGTTGCAAATGGTAAATTCTTTTGTGTTTTAGCACGTTGTTTTGGGAATTTTAACTAATTGGTTTCTTTTCTTTAAGTTAGGTTTGGTTCTCCTTGGTTAATTAATACTAATTTCTCCAGATAAAAGCTTTCTACTTTGTACTGTCACCGCCAAGGCTAAGCATCGTTGCTGATCGACTTTAGAGGGAGCTCTTCCCCAAAAGTACTAACCAGACTCTTGCAGTATGCCGGGCATGTGATCATCTCCGGTATCCCAACCTGTGTGTACGCACTTCCGGCTTCCATCCCTGTAACCTGTGTACCTGGTGGATAGATGTGGTTTCTAGGCCTAAGTGTGAAGTTTAAAAAAACTACATGTAGCAGAGCAGAGTTTTTCCTCTCCCGCGGCTCACCAGACCCCCACCCGGCGAGATTTCTCAACGCGGGCGGTCACTGCTGGTCACTACCGCTCGTGACGAGAAACCATCTGCTTGAGTTGAGGAAGCTGGCGCTCGGGTAGAAGATCTACTCAAGCGGCAGAAAGAAGCAGCGCCCTATTGGGCTGCACGTGGTGCCATTAGCGCTGAAGAAGCTTTCGCTCTAGTAGAAAATCTATACAGGAGTCGCGGATGGTCTCTACCACTCGCGACGAGAAATCATCTGCTCGCTTTGAGGAAGCTGCAGCTAGAGTAGAGTAGGTACTTGAGCGGCAGAAAGAAGTGGCGCCCTCTTGCGCTGAGCATGGTGCCGTTAGTGCTGATTTTACAGTGCGGGCATACACCTGGCATTAAAAATCTGTGCGAGCAGCGCGATGTAATTCACTCCGCCACTTGCAGATCTCCACGTAGCGCAACATCGTTTTTTGGTTACTTCGTGGAGTTCCCCCTAGTGTAACTCCGCCCAGGCCTAGTTGTTTCTAGCTTACTTCAGTTTATTGTTGGATTTAATTCCTGGTTTAAACTCACCCACCTTTCATTTCCTGCTTTGTGTGGTCTCCCTTGGCAACAGGAGCAAATACGGACCTCAGTATATATCGCACCTGGACCAATTAACCCCTTGCACGCTGATGACGGAACCGCTCCGTCATCAGCTGCGGGTGCGCTGTGCTGATGATGGAGCGGTTCCGTCATGGCCCGCTCGCCGCTCATGCGTGGCGCGAATTTCGCGCCTGCGCTGAACGTTCTATTGAGCGGGGCGGGCCATGACGGAACCGCTCCGTCATCAGCACAGCTCAACTGAGGCTGGTGACGGAGCGGCTCCGTCACCAGCATGCGGCCGCCGCGCGGCCGCCCCGCCCCCTTAGCGCTGCGGCGGAATAGCCGCCGCAGCGAAGGGGTTAAACTGTACATTTGGACGCTGAGCAAAGCAGCGTGCAAAATCTGACCAACCCCCCTTTTCTGAATCGTTTTTGGCCACTATAGGTGTGGCAGGGTATACTCAGACATGAGTCCCTTTCTCACTGCACCATCAGGATTCAAGCAAGCCGGGCCGAAGACGGCTGAAATGCCAGAAACCGGTCCCCGGTAGCTTGTCTCCTTTCTGGTGAAGAATTGGCTTGGTAGTTTAATCTGCCCTGTTCCCATGATGCACTGGGCCAGGGACAGACTGATCTGCATATAGCCAGGTTCTGAGCTGGGATGGTGCAGTGAGATAAATAACGGTGATGGATCAAGCCCTGATCTTTGGACTGGGTAAGAGTGGTCTGCTTAATTCAGACACTCTGTTCATCACCACCCCCCTTTTCTGAATCGTGCTGATGACGGAGCGGTTCCGTCATGGCCCGCTCGCCGCTCATGCGCGGCGCGAATTTCGCGCCTGCGCTGAACGTTCTATTGAGCGGGGCGGGCCATGACGGAACCGCTCCGTCATCAGCACAGCTCAACTGAGGCTGGTGACGGAGCAGCATGCGGCCGCCCCGCCCCCTTAGCGCTGCGGCGCAATAGCCGCCGCAGCGAAGGGGTTAAACTGTACATTTGGACGCTGAGCTAAGCAGCGTGCAAAATCTGACCAACAATGGGGAGCGATTGCTCCGCTAGGATTGGAGGAGACTACAAACGTTTAAAGTTGGTTAATACCTTGTTATGTTATGTTATGTTATAGGGGGGTTTTGTATAGCGCTCAGCTACTTCAAAGGAGTGTCCCGGCGCTTGATCAAGCGACCCTTCATTACTTTGGGAAACGGGGGTTGCGATGTACATCCAGATCTGGAATTGAATGGCATAGTGCAACCCGGCAGACAATGCAAGAGAACAGAGGGGCTAGAATTAACAATAACTGAACTTTTTTTATTTCAAAACCTTGAAATGTTATACTATTTATCCTCCGTCATGAAATCAGACCTATCCCTGATAGTCCTAATATTAAGAGGATAATGAACTTTGATGAGCCTCTGTTACAGGGCCTATACGCCCTATATACTTCCATCGAAACCCTCCTTTAGTTCGCTTCTAAAGCCCCTTTCAGATTCTGAACTAAATTGGCAACAAACGGTAGCTGGTGATGGAAGAGTCGCCAGAAAAGATACGTTAATCTGTGCTGCTTGGGGTCTAATTCCAGATTTACTCCTCAGGATGCTGATGCATGTGGTTGCCGATGGGGCCTCAAATGAGGATTCATGAGCTGGGTTTGCTCTGATGCTTGTGTCATTCCTTGTTTCTGGTCTATGCAGAGAGAACATCATGCAAGATCTACACAACAAACTGCAGGACGTCAAGAACCCGACCCAGGCCATTGGAGTGTTGCTTCGGGAAATGGATTATCAGACTGATATGGAGCTGGAGAGGACCTTTGACCCAGGTACTGAGCTGTGGGGAGCTGACCTTAAACCCAGGTACAGAGCTACGGGGAGCTGACCTTAGACCTAGGTCTAGCGTCTGCTTACCATAGCTCATATCTAAGTACTGAGCTATGGTGAGCCGACGCTAGATCCAGGTACAGAGGTATGGTGAGCTGACACTAGACCCAGGTACTGAGCTATGGTGAGCTGACACCAGATCCAGGTACAGAGCTATGGTGAGCTGACACTAGACCTAGGTACTGAGCTTTGGTGAGCTGACAGACCTAGGTACTGAATTCAATTCAATTAATTCATATAGCGCGCTACATACCCAGAGGGTCTCAAGGCACTTGGAGAAGGGTGGGGAATTACTGGTCGAATAAGTTGCTTTCTGAATGCTAGGTGGTTCTGAGTGAGGCGAAGGTGAATGGGAAGTGAGTTCCAGGTTTTAGCCGCCCGGTAGGAGAAGGATCTTCCTCCCATGGTGGTTTTGTTGATGCGAGGTACAGCAGCAAGGGCTTGGTTGGAAGAGCGTAGCTGGCGGGAGGGGGTGTAGAAGGAAAGTCGTGTGTTGATGCATTCGGGTCCAAGTTCGTAAAGTGCTTTGTGTGCGTCGGTTAGGAGGCGGAATGTTATCCTCTTATTGACGGGGAGCCAGTGGAGGTTTTTCAAGTGACCAGAAATGTGGTTGTTACGCGGGATGTCGAGTATGAGTCTGGCTGATGCGTTCTGGATGCGTTGGAGTTTTTTCTGAAGTTTTGTGGTGGTACCGGCGTATAGGGTGTTTCCGTAGTCCAGGCGGCTTGTAACTAGTGCGTGGGTGACCGTTTTTCTAGTTTCGGTGGGGATCCAGCGAAATGTTTTTTTGAGCATGCGAAGAATGTTGAAGCAAGATGATGAAATGGCGTTGACTTGTCTAGTCATCGAGAGTGAGGAGTCTAGAATGACGCCCAGGTTCCGTGCGTGGTCTGTCGGGATGGGTGCTTTTCCAAGGGACTCTGGCCACCAAGAGTCGTCCCAGGCAGAGGGGGAGGTACCTAAGATAAGGACTTCTGTTTTGTCGGAATTCAGTTTCAGACGGCTGTGCTTCATCCACTCGGCTACTTCTTTCATTCCATCATGTAGGTTGGTTTTGGCGGTGTTAGGGTCTTTGGTGAGTGAGAGGATAAGTTGAGTGTCATCAGCGTAGGAGATGATGTTGAGGTTGTGTTGGCGTGCGATGGCCGCGAGGGGGCTCATGTATACGTTGAAGAGGGTGGGACTGAGTGAGGATCTTTGTGGCACGCCGCAAATGACTTCAGTGGCCTCTGACTTGAATGGTGGGAGGCGGACTCTCTGGGTTCTTCCGGCAAGGAACAAGGTGATCCATTCCAGTGCTTTTCCCTGGATTCCGATGTTTCTGAGGCGTTGTATCAGGGTGCTATGACAGACTGTGTCGAAGGCTGCAGAGAGGTCGAGGAGGATGAGGGCGACTGTGTCTCCATTGTCCAGTAGAGTTCGAATGTCATCTGTTGCTGCGATGAGGGCGGTCTCAGTGCTGTGTTTGGCTCGGAAGCCGGACTGTGAGGAGTCGAGAGATTTGTTGTTTTCGAGGAAGGCGGCGATTTGGTTGTTGACAGCTTTCTCGATGACTTTGGCCGGGAATGGAAGGAGCGAGATGGGGCGGTAGTTTTTGAGTTCGGTGGGGTCAGCTGTGGGTTTTTTCAGAAGGGCGCTGAGTTCGGCGTGTTTCCAGCTTTCCGGGAAGGTGGCGGAGTTGAGGGAGCAGTTGATGACGTCTCGGAGGTGTGGTGCTATGATGGAATCTGCTTTGTTGAAGATGTGGTGAGGGCATGGGTCTGTGGGGGATCCTGAGTGGATGGAGTTCATCAGGCGGATGGTGTCCTCAGTGGAGATTGGGTTCCATTCATTAAGGATGTTCAAGGGGGGTGAAGGTACGGCAGAGGGTTGGGTGGGTTGGTCTTCGGGTTGGTTGTCGAAGCTGTTGTGGATGACTGCGATTTTGTTGTGGAAGAACGAAGCTAGGGAGTCGCAAAGGGTTTGAGAGGGAGTGATGTCGTTGGAGTTGGCGGTGGGGTTGGTAAACTCTTTGACGATGTTGAATAATTCCTTGCTGTTGTGGGCGTTGTTGTCAAGTCGGTCTTTGAATGCGGCTTTCTTGGCAGTCCGGATCAGTTGGTGGTGTATGCGGGTGGCGTTTTTGAAGGCGTCCCTGGTGCTGGTGTTTGGGTCTTTTTTCCAGACCTTCTCAAGGGAGCGGCAGAGTTTCTTGGATTTCTTAAGATCATCGTTGAACCCGGGGGCGTTTTTGTTGCCTAGTTTGATTTGACGTTTTTTCAGGGGTGCTAGGTTGTCGGCGCTGTTGGTTAGCCATTGAGTGAGGTTAATGGCTGCTTGGTTGGGGTTCGAAGAGTGGGCAGGGGGGTTTTGAAGAAGTGATGAGGAGATCTGGTCGATGAAGATTTTGTTCCAGTTTCTTCGCAGAGTAGGTTGAGGATGGTTGTGAGTTGTGGTCTTATTGTAGATAAAGTGAACGCAGCTGTGGTCCGTCCAATGGAGAGCTGTGGTGTGACTGAAGGAGATATGTATGCTGGAGGTGAAGATAGGGTCGAGTGTGTGACCTGCGTAGTGAGTGGGGGTATTAACAAGTTGTTTGAGTCCGAGGTTGGCGAGATTGTCCAGAAGGGCGGTGGTGTTGCTGTTGTTGCTTTTTTCCAGGTGAAAATTGAGGTCTCCCAATAGAATGTAGTCCTCGGAGGGGAGGGCGTGTGGTGTGATAAAGTCCGTGATGTCTTCACTGAATTGTGCTTGGGGTCCTGGTGGCCTGTAGAGGAGGGTGCCTCTGAGAGTGGTCTTGGGGTCGGTGTGGATCTGGAAGTGAAGGTGTTCGGCGCTAGCGAGGTTGACGTCTGAGCTGGTTGAGATGCGGATGGAATTCTTATGGACGATAGCGATGCCTCCTCCTGTATGGTGGGGTGCGGTCTTTTCGGATGATCTTGTAGCCTTCCGGGATGGCAATGGTGATGTCTGGGGCTGAGGAGGCGTTCATCCATGTTTCAGTTAGGAAGGCGACGTCCGGAGAGATGGTGTCTAGTAGATTCCAGAGGTCGATGGCGTGTCTGTGGACCGAGCGAGTGTTGAGCAGGATGCATTTTAGGTGGTTGGTGTCAGGTCTCTGTTTGGTGTTAGTGGATGAGGAGTTGGTCTTGGTGCCGTCAAACTTGCAGGAGTTGCATGTGAAGGGTCCATGAGTGTGTCCAGGGGCGGCTTGGGCGCAGGCGGGGAGTCGTCCAGGGTTAAGGGCTAGGAGGGTGGCGGCGTCGTACGTAATGCGGGAGGAGTGCGGATTGCGGGGGCCAGGGGGTCTGGCGCTGGGCGCGGGCTTGGCGCGGACGGGCGTAGACGGGCTTACCTTTGGCGCACCTTCGGCGCGCATGGGGCGCGACCGCTGCGCGTGAACGCTGCACGCAAATGAATCAGTCATATGTGGATAGTGGGAGGGGCGAGGGGGGGTCAGCTGGAAGGCGGTAGCGGGTTGGAGCTACGGGAGAGGACACAACAAACAAAATGGATGCAAAAATGGAGCCAAAGCGGGTCACAGCCGAAGCAAGCAGAGATCTGGCCACTGATAGCGTTACACCAAGCTAAAAGCAGGCGATGCGGACAGATAAAGAATAGCCAAACACTGTATGCCAAATTATGCTTTCTAATGATTCTGACGATGCAGCGCTAATATAAATAACAAGCTGTATGCAGAGTGTACTTTCTACTGATTCTGACGAAGCAGCGCTAATATAAATAACAACCGTCAGCTGCCTCGATAATGCAGCGCAAATTAGCACAATAGCACAGAGCAGAGCAGAGCTACGATACCAGGCGCTGCGAGGAGTCAGGGAGCGAGGAGGAGCGACCGGCTCGGGGCAAGCCCAGATGGTCACAGTGCAAGTTAGGACGGGGCGAGGGTTCTATCCGTGGGAGGGGGGGGGGTCAGCTGGGAGGCGGTAGCGGGGTGGAGCTACGGTAGAGGACACAACAAACAAAATGGATGCAAAAATGGAGCCAAAGCGGGTCACAGCCGAAGCAAGCCGAGATCTGGCCACTGATAGCGTTACACCAAGCTAAAAGCAGGCGATGCGGACAGATAATGAATAGCCAAACACTGTATGCCAAATTATGCTTTCTAATGATTCTGACGATGCAGCGCTAATATAAATAACAAGCTGTATGCAGAGTGTACTTTCTACTGATTCTGATGAAGCAGCGCTAATATAAATAACAAGCGTCAGCTGCCTCGATAATGCAGCGCAAATTAGCACAATAGCACAGAGCAGAGCAGAGCTACGATACCAGGCGCTGCGAGGAGTCAGGGAGCGAGGAGGAGCGACCGGCTCGGGGCAAGCCTGGTGAGCCGACGCTAGACTTATGTACTGAGCTATGGTGAGCCGACGCTAGACCTATGTACTGAGCTATGGTGAGCCGACGCTAGACCTATGTACTGAGCTATGGTGAGCCGACGCTAGACTCCGGTATTGAGCTATGGTGAGCCAACGCTAGACCTAGGTACTGAGCCATGGTGAGCGGACGCTAGACCTATGTACTGAGCTATGGTGAGCAGACGCTAGACCCAGGTACTGAGCTATGGTGAGCTGACACTAGACCTAGGTACTGAGCTATGGTAGCTTACCTTAGACCCAGGTACAGAGCTATGGTGAGCTGACGCTAGTCCTAGGTACTGAACTATGGTGAGCTGACGCTAGACCTAGGTACGGGGCTATGGAGAGCTGTCACTAGACCGAAGTACTGAGCCATGGTGAGCCAATGCTAGACCCAGGTACTGAGCTATGGTGAGCCGAGGCTAGACCCAGGTACTGAGCTATGGTGAGCCGACGCTAAAGACTGGTACAGAGCTATGGTGAGTCGACGCTAGACTTTGGTACCGAGCTATGGTGAACCACATATTGTTGTAATACATGACTGTTTTCACACTAATGTAGTGATCTACTAGTGCTCGATACCCAACATGTTGTAGACTATGTAGAGTGAGGAACGGAGACCTAATGCCACTGTCGTTACCTAGCTATGTCACAGAGTTCACATTGCATAACATTTCAGAATATGCTTTGGATCTGATACTAGCGAGAATTGAGACCGACTGCCACTGTCCGTAATAAGTCTAAGAATTTACAGTTCCATTTAAGGTTCACCCAACTATGTCACGAAATTCACTATCACAGTGCCCAATTCACATGTCACAAAACACACTATCATGTTGATTAGTTCAGGTTAGAACAACAAAGCATTTGGATATCATGTAAAATCTCTTTATAAGGATTTACATATGTATAAACGCTGCATGCACACTACCACAAATGTATGGTAGTGCACCTCAATGCTGTCATGTGCCCCTACAGATACGGCTGTTCGAGGCATGTGGGCTGCTGAATTCATATCTGTGCATAGATCACTGCCTAGTGTTGGGTCCGGATGATTGCACTTTGTTGTCCTGGAAGAGTCTTCGAAGTATCACGAGATAGGTGACTCCTTCCCTGGACTACAGTGCGCATGGGCATCCTCTCCATCCTCAGATTGTTTTTTTCCGCCATTGGGTTCGGATGTTATTCCTACACTCCAACTTCGTAATCGAAACAAAACTTTTATAAAGGCCAAAAGGCCTTCGAATTCGACGGTATTGTTCTCGCTCGGTACCTCTTGACTCGATAAAGCTTTCCATCTCGAATGTATCGTCGACGCGTGCTGTTGGGCCTTTTCAACGCCACGTGGGCCTGCTGTCGATGGAAAGGAGCCCGTTTAAAAGATGCCCACAATGCCACTCCAAGGTCCTGCATACTGACAAGCATCAAGTATGTAACAAGTGCCTTTCTCCAGGCCATAAGGAAGAAACCTGCCCAGCCTGTGCCCAGTTTCGGTAGAAGAAAACCATAAGGAATCGACAGGCCGCTAGGCAAGAGATGCAGCGACAGGCACCGGAACCAGACAACATCTTCGATGATGACCGAGAACTTCAAGAAGCTCCAGATTCGGACCTAGGAATAGTCACTGTCGAGGACTACTCGGACTCCGATAACGAGATCCCACCGGGGCAAATCGTGAGTACACTGCCCCCGACACAGATTACCCCGTTACCAAAGGCTCGGGTTGAGGCATCGCCAAAATGCCTTAGCCAAGATCCAAAGAAACATTCGCCAGCCCCGCCATCCGGCTCGGCACCGAAACCTGAGACCCCTGGGCCAAGTACCGCAATCCCAAAGAAGGTTCCAGAGCCTAAAAAGGTCGTCGACCCAAAGGCCGTAGAGCCCCAACAAAAATGTACAGCCCAAAGGCGTCGATCAAAAGAACACAGTCAAGCCGAAGAAGGCCGTGCAGCCTAAAGGCATCGACCCCAAGAAAACAGTCGACCCGAAAAAGGCCGTCGAGCCGAAGGGCGCCGACCCGAAACAGGCCGTTGAGCCCAAAAAGGACGTCAAACCGAAGGGCGCCGACACAAAAAAGGACGTCGACCCGAAAAGGGCGACTGTGCCAAAAGTCGCCGAACCAAAGAAGGTCGCCGACGGGAAGGGTGCCGTATCGAAGCCTATAATCTGGCCGGAGAAGGCTATCGACCCGGAGACCAGTGCTCCAAAAACACAGGTCGATCCTAAAAAGACCACCGACTCGGGGAAGGACAGTCAACCAAAAAAGCCTGTCGAGCACAAGAAACGTGTCGAACCGAAAGACCCGGTCAACCCAAAAACACTTGCAGACCCGAAAAAAGGGCCCGAGCCAAAGAAAAGCACTAAGGCACCAAAAGTCGTCGAAGCAGAGGGTGTTGTCGACCCAAAAAAGTCACAACCAAGAACAGTGGAGGAAGAACCAGCAGACGACCAGGCAAAAATATATATTAATCCTGAGACTGGTAAAGTCACAATCCTGCACAGGAAGAAGAGGCCACTAGACACTGACTCGCATTCCCCTATTCCAGTAAAAAAGAAGGACTTTGGGACTTCTCCATCTAGACCCTTCATTCCCTTCTATCCCAGTATGCCTACTACTCCTTTTCCTCCTTACTCTCGACAATGAGGGAAACACTGGGGAGGATCCTCTGCCTGATTATGAATATCCACTGGATCCTGAACCAAAAAATGAACCATGGGGGGAGTCAACTGACCCTTATAACACCCATCCCATCCCTGATGTCTCCTCTTACCCAACTAAGGCGTCACCTACTAACGACCCCATTGTCTTCAACCAATTAATAGACAGGGCAGCACAGTACCACAATGTAGATATGCATAATGACCCTCTAGAGGAAGACTTCTTATTTGACACCTTCCCTACTTCAGAAAAAAGTATCAGAGCACTTCCTATGCTAAAGGCAGTGTTAAAACACGCACCCGACATATTTAAGGATCCAGCCAGGTCACGGGTAATCAATCCCCGTTAGACCTGGCACCTTGGCGTGAGTTTCCCTTCCACTTTTTGCTGATGTGCCTCAGATGTTTTTGCTGGTGTCCGCCGCTCAGGGCGCTGCACCACGGCCAATCCGTGCCGCAGTGCAAGTGCTCCCAATGTAAAGTGTATATGTGATTGATTTCCATGATTGGCTCATTGGATTTACTGTCAGTCCCCAGTAAAGTGCACCAGGAGTGCCAGGGCTTGTAAATGGCAATATTTGCTAGTGGGCCTGCAGCTCTGGTTGCACCACGCACAGAAGCCGCCTTGTAAAATGTGTCTAGGGTCTGCCATTGCAGAACCTGCGTGCAGTCTGGTACTGTCATGCTGGCTGGGCAAGTGCACACACTTGCCAGCCTAAAAAACCTTCCCTTTGCTTCATATTAGTCACCCCTATGGTAGGCCCTAGGGCAGGGTGCATTGTAAGTGTAAGGGAGGACAAGCCCTGATGTGTGTGGCATGTCCTAATAGTGAATTACAGCCAATTTCGTTTTTCACTATTGTAAGGCTACCTGCTCTCTTAGGCCAAGATGGGCTGCTGGAATTATTACACCCTATAATCCCAGCAGGCTCAGGGAACATGGTAGAAAGTCAAGTTTAGTATGCCTAAAATCCGAATATTAAAATACTTCTTTAGTAAAGTTTATTTTAATATCCTGTGCTTGCAAATGCTACTTTTAGAAAGTTAGCATTTGCTTGCCTAACCTTTTCTGCTAGGATGTGTATCTGCTGTCTGGGTTGTGTGAGTGGCAGGGCTGGGGGATGACAGGTGGTGAATGCAAGGATTACACCTTAGTGGGAGGTGGGAGTGCCCCTGGACTCTGAATAGGGCTGTGCTCTGCCACCACAGTGCTGGCTCTGCCCCTTGGGGAGCGACTGATGACTCTGCCCGACACCTGGCCCAGGAAGAGGGAGGACTGTCAACAAGGTACTCCTGGCTGCCCCTGTCATCACAATGCTGGCTCCACCTCCTGCGGAGCGTCTGATGTGCCTGCCCCCAACACTGAAAGGAAAAGCCAGGAACATCACAACAGAGTGCTTCAAAACTGAAATAGGCTATGCAAAGGCCCCCCTGGCCTGAAAGAACAAAAGAAATGTCCTATAAAAGAAGGAGCCCTGCTCCCAAGAAACTAGATCCTGTTGACGCCAAGATGAAACTCTGCCCGAAGAGAAGGACCTAGGAAAGCTGCATGGAGAAGTACTGTCTCTAATCCTGAGAGACTGGCCTGTGGTGGGTGCCTTGCTGCAGAAGGAGGGAAGAAGAAAAAGACTGAGAGACTTTTTGAAACTACTTGTGCATTTGACAATCTCCAAGGACTTGCTGTTGAACTTGCCCCCTGAACTGCGCCCCAGGAACAGTGGGCGCTACCCCCCCCCCCTTGAAGGAAGCTGCTGCTGGCGTGTGCTGGTTGCCCCTCCAGCGCCGAGTGAAGGAGAGCTGAGAGCGTCGTGCTTCTACGCCGCGCGCTCTACGAATTTGTGCATCTGCGTCCCCTGAGCACCGTGACTGTGGCCTGATCGTGTCGTCAGCAACAAAGTGAAGACCAGCCCCTCGCTGGTATGAGCACTGTGACTGCCCCTGTTCTGAGCCGTAGCTCACATCGTGAAGGACCTGTCCGGTCCAAGCGTCGCCGCCTACTGATCCCCGTGTCGCAGGCTGCCCAGCAAAGTCGGAGTCTGCCTGTAATTGTGCCCTCCGTGACCCGGGCGCTGAGACCGGCTCCCCGCAGCTGTGAAGTGAATTGCTGCAGGGCGTAGCCTGGCTGGTACGTCGCGTCCTGTGGATCGTACCGCCATCGGCCCCGTCTGCAGCCGCTCCCCCTCCAGGGTTGAAGCGTACACTGCTGGTAAGTCTGTTTTGCCCCCACAATGCACCGTTATTGAAGAGCCCTGCGCCTACGTCTGCCGAGCCGTAGCTCGCATTGCCCCCAAGAAGCATCGCGATGTAAGGAGAGCTGACCCCCGCTGTTGTGCCCTTCGCCTCCCCCACCAGAAGGTACTGTGACTGTGTGCAACGTGCACTGCGCTCTGGTCCCGAAGTCCGTGAGGCGCAGACCCCCTCGAGCCTCCCTGAAGACCGTACACTGTGTGGCCGTACCTGCGAGACGTCCCCATCCTGTCTCCTGGGCTTGGTACGAACCGCACAGCTCCAGCGCCCAGTACGCCTCGCCCCCCTTCCTCGGCGCTGTACGCTTCCTACGCGAGACGCGTGAGGTTTAGCGGGGCCGCTCTAGAATTCCCGTACGAGACGAACTGAAACGCTGCGAAGCGCCCCAGCGGTAGCGAAAGGAGTCCACACGCGGCACCCGGTGCCTGGACCATTGTGGGACTAAAGTTAAGCTGGGAAAGGTCCTTTTTACACCCAGTGACATTGGTTCAAAGATTGCATATTGCTAATAAGAACTGGCATATTTACATGTAACTGGAACCCTGCAAAGAAGTAAGACTGTATTTAAAAACCTGCCTGAAGAAACCTATATAAAGATATATTTTTTACACAAAATACAATCTAGCGTCATTGTGTGGTGGGTTGGTGGTTATTGTGTGAGATACTGCAAATTTGTACCTACATGTACTATTATTATTATTATTTGAAAGTTTTATATACCGCGAACAAGATCTTTGCAGATATCAGAGCGCTTTACACAGAGAGGGTACATGATGGAGCATAGTCAAAACAGGTAAGTCAGTAAAGCTAACAGTACAAATAGATGGGGTCAGAGCTAATAGTGTAAAGCAA
Source organism: Lissotriton vulgaris (assembly GCF_964263255.1). Classification (NCBI taxonomy): domain Eukaryota; kingdom Metazoa; phylum Chordata; class Amphibia; order Caudata; family Salamandridae; genus Lissotriton; species Lissotriton vulgaris. Next base: position 331,430,573 of record NC_141688.1, read on the forward strand.
TAATACAGGTAATAAAAATAAGCAAAGGGGTACATGATGGAGCATAGTCAAACAGGTAAGTCAGTAAAGCTAACAGTACAAATAGATGGGGTCAAAGCTAATAGTGTAAAGCAATAATACAAGTAATAAAAATAAGCAAAGGGGTCGAGCAAGTAGTACAGATCTGTGCAGATTCTTTAAGAGTCCAAAATAGTAGTTCAGGTGTATTTAGCCATGAGGATAGCTTTTACTTCTTTCTTAAAACGTATAGTGGAGGAGATGAGCCTGATTTCGGGAGGGAGTGAGTTCCAGATTCTGGGTGCCATTCCTGAGAAGGAGCGTTTATAGGTTTTTTCCTTCCGAAATCTTCGAGGCTGCAGCAGAAGATTGTTTGTGCCTCTAGTGCTTCTAGAGCCGCCAGAGATTGTCAACTTCTGATTGAGGTAGCCGGGTGTGTTAAGGTGTACCGCCTTGTGTGTCATGCAGGCAATTTTCAGGTGTATTCTGCCTTCAAAAGGCAGCCAGTTCAGGGATTTCAGGTCAGGGGAGATATGAGAGTGCTTTTTTGACCCCGTGATGAGTCTCGCTGCAGCGTTTAGGGAAGCTCTTAGGGAAGCTCTTAGGGGTGCAGTAGTGGTAAGGGGGAGACCGCAGAGGGCGATGCTGCCATATTCTATTCGAGGGATGACTAGTGCTTGTACTGCAGTTTGGAAGTCCTTGGCTGGGAGGAAGGGTTTGAGTTTCCTCAAGGTATTGATTTGGAAGTTCGCTCCCTTAGTTGCCTTTTTGATATGTTGCTGCATGTTGAGATTGGTGTCGAGTGTTATGCCTAGAGATTTTGCTGAGTCCACGATGGTGGGTTGGACATTGAGTGCTGTTAGGTGTTTAAGCCAAGTTTGAGTGGTCGAGATCTTCGCTGGAGGTGAGATCAAAAGGAACTCTGTTTTCAGGGCATTGAGTTTGAGATGATTATCGGCAAGCCAGGATTGGGTGCTTCTGATCGTTGAGTTCAGGAGCAACATGTCTTTGGGGGATTGTAGTTTGAGATAAAGTTGGGTGTCATCGGCGTACATGTGAAAGTGTACATTGGATGCTTGTAGCAAGGTGGTGAGAGGTTCCATAATTAGGTTGAACAGAGTCGGGGATAGGGAGGATCCTTGGGGGACGCCTAGCGATACAGGTATTGGCGAAGACATCAAGTTGTTGCTCTTGAATTTCTGCGATCTGTTGTGTACTTTAGGGATTAGCTTTGACTGCTTGCGCCACACTACCTAGAGGGTGAGCAGGGGTTATTTCTGGAGGGGAATTCTGTGCCCTGACTTAGAGGAGAGGGTCCCTGCTTGTCACAAGAGAATACTTGCGCCATCCAGAGACCCCCAATTCTAACAATCCCAGGATTGAGAAAAAGCATAGAGCAGCCCCTACAGACCCTACCTACATTAGAGGGCAACTACGATTAGACTCACTAGTGGTGGCTAATGCACGAAAAAGGGCCAACTCACAAACGGGGGGCGGGGGGAGTAGTGCCTCCCCTGATAAGGAATCAAAGATACTAGAAGCCTCAGGTAAAAGGGTAGCAGCACAGGCCTCCACTTATGGAGGATTGCCAATACATAAGCCCTGCTAGCTCGTTACGACAGGGCGCATTATGATCAGCTTGAAAGCTTAATGCAACACCTGCCTGAGCCTTTCAAAGCCAAAGCCAATGACATCATACAGGAGGGAAAATGTATCACAAACGCCTCCATTAAATGTGCGCTTGATGCAGCAGATACCGTAGCCAGGTCTATAAACACTAGTGTTTTACTAAGGCGACATGCATGGCTGCATATTTCGGGCTTTAAGAACGAAGTGCAGTCCACCATCCTTAATCAGCCAGTCAACCAAGACTTTCTTTTTGGCCCTGCTGTCGACACCATTTTTGATAAAATGAAAAAGGACACAGAAACCGCAAAGTCAATGGTAGCATTGCAGTTTCAGCAACACAGACGTTCCTTTCGACGCTCCTCATACAGGGCAGCTACACAAGATACTTCCCAAACGTCATCATCATACAAAGGCAACACACAAAGTTCCTTTACCAAAACCTCCAACAGAGGAGGTTATACAGGAAAAGAATAATAAGGGAAGAGGACGTTGAGGCAATAACACCAGAGCCTCCACTGCCACAAAACAGTGACGACATCACTCTACCTCCAGACCACCTAACACCGGTCGGAGGCAAACTCCAACAATTCCTACCTGTCTGGAACGCAATTACCACGGACAAGTGGGTGAGACAAATTATCCAGTATGGTTATTGCCTAGAACTCACTTCTACTCCACCCAACATACCACCCAGACACCGTCCTATGTCCAAAGAACACATCACCCTGCTACAAGAGGTGAAATGCATGCTGGAAAAGGGGGCCATAGAGACAGTCCCTTTCCAACATCAAGGGACAGGAGTATGCTCCCTATACTTCTTTATTCCCAGGAAGGACGGTTCCCCCAGACCAATATTGGACCTCAGACCCCTAAATCAATACATACTGTCGGAGCACTTCCATATGATCACACTACAGCAAGTGCTCCCGTTGCTCCAGCAAGGAGACTTCATTGCAACATTGGACCTCAAGGGCGCGTATTTTCACATACCCATCCATCCAGCTCACAGGAAATACCTCAGGTTCACAAAGAAGGTCAACACTACCAATTCAAGGTTCTCCCCTTCGGGGTAACCACGGCTCCAAGAGTGTTTACAGAATGCTTACCAACAGTAGCGGCACATCTCAGGAGACAACACATTCATGTGTTCCCATATCTGGACGATTGGCTAATACTAGCAAAATCGTACCAACAATGTGCAGAAAACACGTCTCAAACACTCCAGCTGCTACACAGCCTAGACTTCTCGATAAACTACCCAAAACCGCATCTGCAACAGTCCCACATACAACAATATCTGGGAGCCACAATAGATACCTCAGTGGCAAAGGCATATCCAAACTCAGCGAGGATAGCCAGCGTGCAGATGCTCAGTCGCAAATTTCAGCCACAACACTCTCTGCCAGCTCGAGTCTTCATGCAGCTCATAGGCATGATGGCCTCCTGCATATTCATTGTCCCCCATGCCAGACTTCAAATGCGTCCCTTGCAGGAATGCCTAGCACGGCAATGGACCAGGCTCAAGGACAACTAAAAGACCTAGTGTTGGTAGACAGTTGCGCTCACAACTCTCTGCAGTGGTGGAACCCACAAAACTTTTCAAGGGGCGACTGTTCCAAGAGCCGGTTCCACAACTAGTACTAACAGCGAACGCATCACTGACAGGCTGGGGAGCCCACCTCCTTCACTACACAATACAAGGGCTCTGGACAAACAAACAAAAGTAACTGCATATCAACCAACTAGAGTTGCTAGCGATATTCCTAGCCCTGAAAGCGTTCCATAAATACTTGTACAACAAGACTGTGTTGATCCAGACGGACAACTTGACCGCAATGTTCTATATCCAGAAACGGGGAGGAACACACTCTCCACAGCTGTCCCACCTGGCACAGAGCATATGGAAGTGGGCAATTCCAAAAGACATCTTTCTCCTAGTAGAACACCTTCCAGGGAAAGACAATCAGATAGCAGACCTGCTCAGCAGGCACAGCCAACAACTACACAAATGGGATATTCACCCCCAGGTTCTCCAACCATTCTTCAAAGAGTGGGTCACCCAGAAATAGACCTGTTTGCCACAAAAGAAAACTCGAAATGCCAGTACTTTGCCGCCAGGTTCCCACATCCATTGTCACAGGGCAATGCGATACGGATGAACTGGTCAGGCAGATTTGCGTACGCTTTTCCCCCAGCACTGCTGATTCCGCTGGTGGCACGCAAACTGCAGGAACAGTCACTCACGCTAATCCTAGTTGCTCCCACATGGGCGACACAACCATAGTACACAATGTTCCTGGAGCTTTCAGTAGTTCCTCATCAGAGGCTGCGCCTCGCACCCCATCTTCTAACTCAGAGCCATGGAGAAATCAGGCACCCAGATCCCAATCAGATGAACCTAGCGATCTGGCTCCTGAAGTCTTAGAGCTCGGATACCTTAACTTGCCCAGTGATTGCATGAATATTATCAGGAAGGCAAGACGGCCAACTACTAGAGCATGCTATGCAGCTAAATGGAAAAGATTAGTTATTTACTGCAACAATAACCAAATCAACCCATTAGATGCTTCCAAACAAAACATTATATGTTACCTGCTGCATCTTCAAAGATGCAACCTAGCATACTCTTCGATAAGGCTACACCTCGCTGCTATAGCAGCATACCTTCCAAACAGGCAACACCTTTCACTGTTTAAAGTACCAGCAATCAAGGCTTATATGGAGGGTCTTAAAAGGGTAATCCCCCCAAGACACCCACCATCCTCAGTCTGGAATTTAAATATAGTACTTACCAGACTTATGGGACCTCCTTTCGAACCCCTGCACTCATTCGAACTGCAATTCTTAACGTGGAAGGTGGCTTTCTTGATTGCCATTACCTCACTCAGGCGAGTTAGCGAATTACAAGCACTAACAATTCAAGAACCTTTCATGCAAGTACATGCTAACAGGGTAGTTCTTAGAACAAACCCTAAGTTTATGCCAAAGGTCATATCCACTTTCATATTAATCAATCAATAGAACTGCCAGTGTTCTTCCAAAATCCACAGTCAGTAGCTGAAAGAGCCCTACACACACTGGATGTAAAGAGAGCTCTGCTTTATTATGTGGACAGAACGAAATCATTTAGAAAAACAAAGCAATTATTTGTTGCTTTTTCACCACAACATAAAGGGAATCCCATATCAAAATCCGTAATAGCCAGATGGATAGTTAAATGCATTCAAATATGCTATCAAAAAGCCAAACACACTTTAACAGTCCCCCCAAGAGCACACTCTACGCGCAAAATGGGGGCATCCATGGCTTTCCTAGGGAATATTCCTCTTGAAGACATATGTAGGGCAGCTACATGGTCTACCATACACACTTTCACAAAACACTACTGTGTAGACGTGCAAGCAAAGCAGCAAGCTGCTGTAGGCCAGGCTGTCCTCAAAACTCTTTTTCAAACTGCTGCGGCTGGTACAGGCGACCACCGCTAGAGGAGAAACTGCTATTCAGTCTATGCACAGATATGAATTCAGCAGCCCACATGCCTCGAACGGAAAATGCTACTTACCAGTGTGCATCTGTTCTTGGCATGTAGGGCTGCTGACATTCATATCGCCCACCCGCCTCCCCAGTGCCTGTCGGAGCTGCAGCATTATCTCTGGCATGGCCATCTCTTACTTTACTATCTCCATCTCTGCCACAATGGCGAAAAACAATCTGAGGATGGAGAAGATGCCCATGCGCACTGTAGTCCCGGGGAGGAGTCACCTATCTCGTGATACTTCGAAGACTCTTCCAGGACAACAAGGTGCAATCATCCGGACCCAACACTAGGCGGCGGTCTATGCACAGATCTGAATGTCAGCAGCCCTAAATGCCAAGAACAGATGCATACTGGTAAGTAGCATATTCCTTCTAGCAAATAGTTTTTAGCATTTGGGCATACCACGGACCTTTGCTAGTTCTCACTGATTTTGATTCCAGTGCCCCAGGGGTCCCGATACACCATTCTACGATGGTGCCCAAAATGGGTTCAGTATCCCGGGAGGCGGGGGGGCCGACACCACTCTAAAATGGCCCCCAAAATTGTTCTAGGAACCGGTTTAGTCCACCCTTGCACTCCACTACTTAACACCACGCCGGGGTGGCCGGCTGCAGACTGCTGATTTGCACTGCGAACACGCTACGGCCTGGAGATCCAAGGGTATTCTACCTAATGCTGCCGTTAAGGAGTGAAAAAACTGACTTTCTATTCAGTCAAAATACTATACAGACAAATAAGGGATAATATTAATTGTTAATTTCAGTTTAGGATGGGGAAGTTCTTCTAAAAGAAACTCCCTTACACTTGGAAGCAATTTAGGATATTCGGACACAAGACTAAATAGTCTACCTCCCAGGCGCAGAAATTATAGGAACCCCTTCTGGGTTGGAATTATCACCGGAACTAAGGTAGGGGGATCCTTCATGGTTACCAAGTACACCGTATTAGAATGTACCGATTACCATTCTTTAGCTTACGTGCCCTTTTCTCTGTTACTTAGAGACTACTTCAAACTGACCTCAGGTATCGTATTTCAACAAAATACGTCCCCAGGCCCGTTTAACTACACTATATAGTCAGGATCTATTTATTATTGAGTGACAGCATGAGGGAGCACTACTTCCCCACGATTATAATGAAATAGAATTAATGAATAAACTAAGGATTATAAAACCAAATGGGTTGATTGCATGCCCACACCTTGCCAACCACAGGATTACTCCTATAAGGGAGTCTCGAATACCAACTGTACCTGTATGTCTTATAACGATAACAAACGACAGGGGGCCTTTTTTTGTTCTTTCTTTCCCCCATTGATAAATTGATACGCAAAGGAGTTGTACAAAAAGCACATACAACACCAGTTTCACATGGATTTCCACACAGTGATATTCACTATTTCATCATTCACACAAGTCACCGAAGTCACTGTCAATAATTTGAAAGATAGTCTCCTTACTGCCATTGCAGACACGAACATGTACTTGTTTATATATTCCCTTAACCCTGAAGAAGTCGCAGGGTAATCCCCTGTAACAGTGACAAAACACGTGTTGGCTAAGAAGGCTTAAGATCTTGAATTAAAGACATCTGAAAATATAAAGACACATCATTGTGATATTTTATATAACTATATGTATTTGCTTTTAAACGTTTGCAGAGGATTTGTATATATAGTAGAGTAGTCTACTGGCCACACACGTGGGGATTTGGAGGTCTTTCCCTACCTTATGCACCATACCAGATTACCTGCCATAACTGGCTTGTACTTGTGATAGACCTTAGAGCGCCATTTTGCCTATTGCTGACCACCGACTGTATACCTAATGACATTGGACCCAGGTACTGAGCCATGGTGAGCCGACGCTAGACCCAGGTGCTGAGCTATGGTGAGCTGACACTAGACCCAGGTGCTGAGCCATGTTGAGCCGACGCTAGGCCCAGGTGCTGAGCTGTGGTGAGCCGACGCTAGGCCCAGGTGCTGAGCTGTGGTGAGCCGACGCTAGACCCATGTGCTGAGCTGTGGTGAGCCGAAGCTAGACCCAGGTGCTGAGCTGTGGTGAGCTGACGCTAGATCCAGGTACTGAGCCAGGGTGAGCGGACGCTAGACCCAGGTACTGAGCCATGTTTAGCCGACATTAGACCTAGGTACTGAGCCATGGTGAGCCGACACTAGACCCAGGTACTGAGCTATGGTGAGCTAACGCTAGACCTAGGTACTGAGCCATGGTGAGCCGACGCTAGACCCAGGTACCGAGCTATGGTGAGCCGACACTAGACCTAGGTACTGAGCTTTGGTGAGCCAACCCTAGACCCAGGTACTGAGCTGTGTTGAGCTGACACTAGACCTAGGTACTGAGCCATGGTGAGCCAACGCTAGACCCAGGTACAGAGCTATCGTGGGCCGTAGCTAGATCTAGGTACTGAGCCATGGTGAGCCGACGCTAGACCTAGGTACTGAACTATGGTGAGCCGACGGTAGACCCAGGTACTGAGCCATGGTGAGCCGACGCTAGACCTAGGTACTGAGCCATGGTGAGCCGACGCTAGACCTAGGTACTGCGCCATGGTGCGCCGACGCTAGACCTAGGTGCTGAGCCATGGTGAGCCGATGCTAGACCTAGGTGCTGAGCCATGGTGAGCCAACGCTAGACCTAGGTACTGAGCCATGGTGCGCCGACGATAGACCTAGGTACTGAGCCATGGTGCGCCGAGGCTAGACCAAGGTACTGAGCCATGGTGTGCTGACGCTAGACCAAGGTACAGAGCTATGGTGAGCCGACATTTGACCCAGGTACTGAGCTATGGTGAGCCAACACTATACCCAAATACTGAGCTATTGTGTGCCGATGCTAGACCCAAGCACTGTTCTGATCCGACACTAGACCTGGGTACAGAGCCGATGCTAGACCTAGGTACAGGGCCGACGCTAGACCTAAATATAGAGCAGACGCCAGACCTAGGTACTGAGCAGACGCTATACCTAGGTACAGAGCCGACGCTAGACCCAGGTACTGAGCCGACGCTAGACCCAGGTGCTGAGCTATGGTGCGCCGACGCTAGACCCCGTTGCTTAGCTGTGGTGAACCGACGCTAGACCCAGGTACCGAGCCGCCGCTAGACCCAGGTACTGAGCCGACGCTAGACCCAGGTACTGAGCCGACGCTAGACCCAGGTACTGAGCCGACGCTAGACCCAGGTACTGAGCCGACGCTAGACCCAGGTACTGAGCCGACGCTAGACCCAGGTACTGAGCCGACACTAGACCCAGGTACCGAGCCGACGCTAGACCCAGGTACCGAGCCGACGCTAGACCCAGGTACCGAGCCGACGCTAGACCCAGGTACCGAGCCGACGCTAGACCCAGGTACCTAGCCGACGCTAGACCCAGGTACCGAGCCGACGCTAGACCCAGGTACCGAGCCGACGCTAGACCCAGGTACCGAGCCGACGCTAGACCCAGGTACCGAGCCGACGCTAGACCCAGGTACCGAGCCGACGCTAGACCCAGGTACCGAGCCGACGCTAGACCCAGGTACCGAGCCGACGCTAGACCCAGGTACCGAGCCGACGCTAGACCCAGGTACCGAGCCGACGCTAGACCCAGGTACCGAGCCGACGCTAGACCCAGGTACCGAGCCGACGCTAGACCCAGGTACCGAGCCGACGCTAGACCCAGGTACAGAGCTATGGTGAGCCGACGCTAGACCCAGGTACAGAGCTGTGCTGAGCCGACGCTAGACCCAGGTACAGAGCTGTGCTGAGCCGACGCTAGACCCAGGTACAGAGCTGTGCTGAGCCGACGCTAGACCCAGGTACAGAGCTGTGCTGAGCCGACGCTAGACCCAGGTACAGAGCTGTGCTGAGCCGGCGCTAAACACATTTGCTGAGCAGAAGCTAGTCCCAGGTGCTGAGCTATGGTGAGCTGGCGCTAGTCCCAGGTGCTGAGGTATGGTGAGCCGACGCTAGTCCCAGGTGCTGAGGTATGGTGAGCCGACGCTAGTCCCAGGTGCTGAGCTATGGTGAGCCGACGCTAGTCCCAGGTGCAGAGCTATGGTGAGCCGACATTTTGATAGTGACAGTTTGTGGTCTACTTTATTCTTCTAAACAGTGCAAGGTTTAACTTCTACCAACTTTGACATATTTGACTAATAACTTTAACTAAAAATACATCTCTGAGGCATGTAACATTTAGAAAAGTTACATTGCCTCCCCGTCCCACTCGTACGTCCGATTTAATCCTGTGCAGCTTCTTCAGTGTTGCCTTTCTCTGGCCTGCCTGTGATGAGGTCCTGCGAGATAGTCTTGATGTACTGAGGCAACCATTTGAAGATTTTTCACAGCATTTGTAGGATGTGGAAGCAGGAGGTGCACACCCTGCATTAACTTGAGCCGTCATGTTGAGCTTGTCGTCACGGATGAGGCCTAGATTTATTGCATGGTCTGTTGTTGTGGGTGTTGGTCCTAGCTCCGACTGGTACTAGGTGAGTCCCATTTGGAGGTCTTGTTGCCGAAGACCTTATGTACAGGCAGTTGGTACATCCAGTCTGCAGCCATGGTCATGCAGTTCGTGAAGTTGATTCTGGAGGTGGTTATGTCTGTCAGGGAAAGGACGTATCTGGTATTATCAGCGTAGGAGATGATGGTGATGTCTTGTTGTAGGAAAGTGGGTTTCTGTTGCAGTACCCCACTCCCCCACGCACACACTTTTTACCAGATTTCTGATGCACTTTGAATGCGCCCTGGGTCCCTGCCAATCAGGATCTCAGGGCCTGTGTTCTTTCCCTAACCTGTACCGTTGTTTCCACACTTGCCACAACTCTGACCTACCTGTAACTCCCTTGTGGTACCAAGGGTATGGTAGCACTGCTTGAAGCATAAGTCACCCTTAATGTGAGGTGCACTATACCTCATGTAAGGACCTATCACTATGACCAGATGGGCCACTATAATATCTACGTCTATTCTTGGATATTATAAGTGCAGTATAGCCATATAAGAGTATATGGTCTGGAAACTTGTCATTGCGAGTTTAGGAGCACCATAATGGCTTCACTAAATCCAGGGATGTTTGGTATCAAACATCTCAAAATAATAAACCTGCACTGATCCACGGGTCAGATTTATTAACCCTTGCACTCGGGGTTCCTTCTAGAGGAGTCCTCTTACCAAACCGACTTCTGGTGGGTTCCCTGACTGGTAAACACCAGCCTACCACCAAAGACCGGTTTCTGGACCCCTGAGGTGACAGCCCTCGCTGTTTCCTGGGCAGAGTTCCTAACACCTCCCCCGGGTCAGGAAGGGCTGAGCAGCTTCAAAGACCCCCCACCCCTCCTGCTAGCAGGAAGGAGGCCCTCTTCCTGTCTTCTCCCCCAATTTCGGTGGGAAGACAGGCGGGAAAAGCTAGCAAGCCCGGGAGGTGGGCCCACCTCTGTCAACCCCACCCCTCAGGTGGGGGAGGCGAGGTGAAGCTCACTCCTCAGTGCCCGCCATCTTGCTGACAGAGGGCATCCCCTAATCAGGATTAGGGAATGTGCTCACTGCCCCACGTGGGGTGAGCACATCAAGGGTGTAGTCACCCTAAGATATGTATCCCATGAGCTACTACCTAAAGACCCTTAAAAAGCCCCCTAAATACAGTATTTAGGGAGCATTCTTGAACCCATGACAGTAGATTCAACGTGACGAGAAGGACTGAAGAGACCTGCTACAGAAGAGGGCGACAACTACTTTGGCTCAAACCCTACCGGCCTGTCTCCTGCTCTGAACCTCTGTGAGCTGAAACCAACATACCCTGCAGCCTCCAAGAACCCCAGAGACCTGTCCTGCCTTTTCAAAGAACTCCTATCTCCTGTGGACACTGGAGTTGTCCAATACCAACACTCCAGATCCGGCTGGATCTGCGAACCCTCACCACTCTGCACCCGACGCCCACGGTCAGAGTCTGAGAGGCCCAACACCCCATCGAGGACCCCTCCCCCGACTTGAGTGCCAGCGTTGGACGACCTCCACCGACCTTCACTTCGATGCCTGTAGCCTCAATCCGAAGGGTCCCCCTCAACTGCGACCGGAACTGGTGAGAAGGATTTGACACTAAAGGACACCCTGCATCCGCAGCACTTGTGACTGGTGGAGTGCCCGACCGACGGTGTCCAGCAACTCTTCAACTTCATCCTCCAGTCGTTTATTCCCTTCGTCCAGTCTTCTGGCTCCAGCCCTTTTTCGCGAAAGACATCCTCCATAGAAAAGGCATTGGACTCCCGACACCCCCTGAACACCCTGCATCCGGCCGTCCCTGTGCACCTGGTGGTGTGGACTTGGTGCCAACCTGGGACCCCCTTTTCCTGATCTCCAGTATTCACTGTCTTGCTCAAAGTAACCTTGTATGAAGAGTTTAACTTTCCTGCTACTTAGCCAATCTTGGTCTAGAAATACAATAACACAATAATAACTTCTTATACAAACAATTGGTCTGGATTCCATTTCTGAGTGTGTGACGACATTTCTTGCCTGAGTGTGTCCAAAAAATGCTTAGCACTGCCCTCCTGATAAGCCTTGATGCTCGCCCATACTACCACAAATAAAGAGTAAGGTGTTATCCACTTTTACCTCTAAAATGTGGGGATCCATTGGACTCTGTGCACACTATACCTTACTTTGGTATATGATATATGATATAAAGGCTTTTGTAGCGCGCTCTATTACTAAAATAGTATCCTGGCGCGAATAGTATATACAGAGCCAGCTTCCTACACTTGTGATCGGATGATGTTGGCGAGTGGTATCCTGTTGAAAAGGGTGAGGGATGAGGGGCGATCTCTATGGAACTCGGCATATCAACTTCTTGGTCTCTGGTGTGAAGGGGGCAGCCTGACCCCTTGGGTTCTTTCAGTGAGGAAGGAACAGATTCATTTGAGAGCGGATCCTTGTATGCGAATCTCATGGAGTCTTCTGAAGAAGATATGAGAGACCGAATTGAAGGCCACAGAGAAGTCCAGCAGGATGAGGGCCGCTGTTTCTCCACTGTCATCGGTGACCGGTATGAATGGTGTTTCGGTGCGGTAGTTTCTGAATTCTGAGTGTTGTCCAGAAGATGGTGAAGTTCGAGGTGGGTTGCGACTTGCTTGTTTATGGCCTTCTCAATCACTTTGGCTGGATAGGAATGCAAGGAGAGACAGGTCGGAAGCTGCTCAGTTGATTCATGTCGGCTGTAGGATTCTTGAGGAGGACTGTGACTTCTGCCAGTTTACATTCATCAGGGAATGTGGCGCACATGATGGAGGTGTTGATGTGGGTCGGGTGGTGCTGATTGATAATGTTCCCAGGTTGTAGATGTGGTGGGGGCATGGGTCTGTTGGGGCCCCTGAGTGGATGTTACACATGATTGCTGCTGTGTTGTTTCTGATGAGTTGTCTGTTTGTTCAGGTGGCCATCCTGGTTGGTGGAGTGTAGGTGCTCAACGACTTCTCTGGGGTCAGGATGGTGTGCGAAGTTTCTGTAGATATTGGTGATTTTGCTGTGGAATAAGTTGGATAGGTTGTCGCAGAGTTGCTCGGAGGCAGTGATGTTGGTACCAATGGCTTACAGCGAGGTGAAATCCTCAACAATCGAAGATCTCCTTCCAGCTGTTGTAGCTTCCTTCGATGTAGTCCTCTAGTACTTTTTAGGGCACGTGGCGTTGAACGCGCGGTCTCGCCAGAGACCTATTGTCACGGAGTCAGCTTTCCAGGAGACAGGACCTGGCCACGCGCATCTCCCAAAAGGCGATCGGAGCGGGCCGCGCGCGCGAGAACGCGCACGCTGTGGCGATCTCCTGTCTCCTGGGAAGCTCTAACACACACGCAGCCACACCTCCTCCTGCACGCACACACAGAGACACACACGAGCGCACATACATACACACACGCACGCACACATACAGACCCCCCCTAGCCCCCCCTGGCGTCACACACATACACACTCTCGCACACACACGCAAGCGCACCGAGACCCCACCCCCAGGCCCACTTTCCGCCACTCCGGACTTCTTCAGCCTCGGCGGGGCTCTGGGAGCCCCGCGTCACCACCGCTCCTCTGGCCAGGCACTCTGTGGGCGCGGGCTTCAAAAGACAGAAGTCCCGCCCCATGATAGGTTTCGTTTTCTCTGATGTTGAAGTTCCGCCCCACGATAGGTTTCGAATGCTGAAAGGCTGTTAATATGCAGAGGTGAAGGGGCTGACTGTTTCCAGTAAGGCTCTCCCATATCTGGAGTTAAAATTCATTTTAAATTCACTGGCAATTGTGGAACTTAAAATGAAGTATGGCATGCGGGAACACGTGTGTAGGCTGTAAAAGTACACAAAAAGCAAAGAACTTCACAGCGTACGGTAGGTGTGTTGTGTTAAAGAGAATTATATTTCATTTGAGTTTATGGGCAACCCATTGCAGCTGGAGGTCTTCTCCCCGGATACACTTTGTGTTATACCGTAGAGTGCAGGTGCCGTAGGTGATATGTGGAACCGCCGAAATACAATCAAAACAAGGTTTTCATTCATTATGTGGGATCTACCACTCTTCAATCTCACTGTTACTTTTGGAGTCGAAGCTGCCTCAAACTTTTCATCACTCATTTTTGTCAAACTTTTGATGGTTCGATTTCCTTCAGCAAGTTTACCAAACACCTGCTGCACCAGGGTGTGCAGAGTGTGCAGAGTTGTGAGTGTGCAGATCATCAGAGCTGTGTGAATAATAACCGCATCAGCCCCGTGCGTGAGGTGCATCATCCACATTGCTCAGGTCACCCAAATTCCTGCACTCTACCACACTGCTTTCAAGAACAGCATACTCTTGCACACACTCTCACTGCTCACCAATTCAAAGTTTGCTAAACATTTTATGCAACGCATTGTCATACACAATGCCAATAACTCAAACTTTAATGCTGCGAGCCCTATTGCATTGTAAATGCTTGTTTCCTTGGTGTCTCTTATTTGCAGGTGATTGTGTCTTGTTGATAGTTCTGCCGGTGGTTTTGTGGCTGACTCTTAATTTCCTTTCTTGCTGTTTATAATGTTGTTTGGTGTCAGGTCTTCTGTGCACCAGCTGGCCTGCTTGTTTGATATACTACGCTTGTTAGGTTGAAGTCCCTGTACTTCTTGATCCAGTTGTCGATGTCCTCATCGAGGTTCTGTGGGGCTAGTTTGATCCATGTTAACCGTGCTGAACCAGTCTGCCTCTGTGATTTTGCCCCAGCTGCAGCTTGGAAAGCTGAACATGGTAGGTGTGTTGATTTCAAAGTGGATGATGGAGTGGTCGGTCCATGTGCGCTGTGTGGTGAAGTTGCATTTGATGTTGTCGCTTGTGGTGAAGATGTGGCCAGTGTTTGTCCTGCCGTGTCCGTTGATTCTGTGACGCGCTAGATGAGTCTGATGTTGCTCAAGCTTTCGAGGAGTGCTGTGGAGTAGGAGTCATTTCAGTCTTCCAGGTGAAAGTTAGTCACAAGGAGAATGTAGGCTCCGGAGTCGATGGTGAGTGGAGTGACGAAGTTGGTGATGAGGTTGGTAAAGATGTCTCACGGTTCTGGTGGTTGGTAGGCAAGGGGTCCATAGAGGGTGAATTTCAGTTTCCTGAGATTTGCAGCTTGAATTACAGGTTTTCCAAGAATGGTGTTGTTTTCACTGTGGATATTGTGCATTTGGCGGATTCCTTTTATATCGTAGCGAGTCCTACTCCTGGCTTGTGAAGGCGGTCCTGTTGAGTGATCTTGTAGCCAGCTGGGATTGCAGTGGCAATGTCGGGAGCTTATGAGTGGCTTTGTTTACTGAGTGATCGTGTGTTGTAGAATGCATGCGAGTGAGTGTTGACATGCAGGTTTGTTGTGGTATAGGGTGGGGGTGTAAGCGTGTGTGTTGGGAGAGGGTGTGTTTAGTATTTGCATGGGGGAGTAGGGGTGTGGCTGGGATAAGAGTCCCTGCTCTAGTGACCTAAGTGCTGGGCAGTGATGAGGGCTGGGGATCCTGGCGCTGGGTGCGGTCCAGGCGCAGACTAGCCTGCATTTGGCGAGCCCACTGCGTATCCATGTTGCAGCTGCCGTTAAGTAGGTCCTGGGAGGGGGAGGAGTGCATGGTGCTATGATGTCATTTCCTGTGCTGATGGGTGATGGGAAATTACGTTCTCTTGCTTGGCTTCTTTTAAATTCTATTTTGGCAGGAAAACCAGTAATATCACTTTCTGTCCAGATGTATGAAGGGAGATCCAGCGAAGTCACTTCCTCTGCTGATGGGTGATAATGCATTTTTTTTTTGCGTGGTAGGTCTTCGACATCAGACAGTCAGAAGCTTATTTATTTATTTTATTTATTTTATGTATTTGTATGGCGCTCAGCTACCCAACAAGGGTTTCCCGGCGCCTATGACATATGGATGGAAAATACTGGATTAATAGTTTAACACAGTTGTTTCTGAAACAACCAGGTTTTTACGTGTTTCCGGAATTTTATGTAGCTGTCCTCTTTCCGGATATGAAGGGGGAGTGAGTTCCATAGTACCGGTCCTCTAACAGAAAAGGATTTCCCACCAGATCTTTGTAGTTTGAAACGGGGGACGACAAAATTCGAGGCCGTTTGAGAGCGAAGACTTCTTTGTGGCAGGTAGGGAGAGGCTAAGGCTTGTAGGTAGGAGGGTGCCGTTTTGTTTTTGATTTTAAACATGTAGCTCAATGTTTTGAAGTTTATCCGATGTTCGACCCTGAGCCAGTGCAATTCGTTCAGATGTTTTGAAACGCTTTCGGACTTTTTAATCCTACACAGGAGTCTTGCAGCAGCGTTTTGAATTAGTTGGAGTCGCTTGATTACTGCTAAATTGGAACCAAGGTAGAGGACATTTCCGTAGTCAATACGTGAAGTTATTAAAGCGTTGACCACGGTTTTTTGCGTGTCTAGGGGCAGCATCCAGATGATTTTTTTTAGCCACTTGATTATGGTGAAACAGAGTCCCGTGACTTTGTTTGCCTGCTGTTTCATGGACAGGGTATTGTCCAGGATGACCCCTAGGTTTCTTACCTGGGAGGCTGGCGGGGGAATGTTACCCAGCTCAGACGGCCAGTGGAGAGGGGTCCAGAGCTCCTTATTTCTTCCCAGTAGAAGAACCTCCGTTTTGTCTCCATTTAGTTTCAACTGGTTGGTGGTCATCCAGTTGAAAGACCAGACTTAAACCGAGACCAAATGTAAGGAATACCACTGGGCTCTCTATAAAGATACATGTGTGATTTATCTGTGGTTTCTCCAAAGTGCAGAATGCCATAAATAATGCTATTGTAACCTTTTGAAAATTAGGTTCACATTGGTCTTGCTGTAACACAAAACCATAACAGTGTAGTTAATAACTCAGGGACGCCCATTACTGTTTTGCTTGCTTGCCTCCACTGCCTGCTCTGCTGTGGGATCACACGCTCCAGCTTGCTAAGTGACTTGCTGCCGCCAACGTCACTGCCAGCGCCAGGAGGCGCTTTAAAAATCATCGCGGGCTCCCGCAGCGCAGGGTTCTAAACATTTAATACATTTTCTCTACGAATCAGTTATTTTTAAGACATCTCAACACTCTACTTGCACACTACACCCTCACTACAACATCCACACTTCAGACGGCAGCTCAAAAGACCTCTGGCAAAGAGCCCCCAGCGGTTCCCGTTGGGCTTTGCAGCGCCAGCCCAACGAGGAGCTGCCCAATGATGAAGCATGACACCCCTCCGGTGTGTGAGGTGCCTGGCTCCTGAAGGATCCCAGGACTTGATCCATTCAGGACTCTTATCGACCTATCACCTATAGGAACTGTACACTGCTTTTGCTTCTCGACCCCTTGCCTGCTACAAGCATGCGCCTACTGCCTCAACCTGAAGGGTCACCCCAACCGGAGCTGGTAAGATCTGATGCTCTATGACTCTCCTGCCCCGGATGCCCATGGCCTTGGGTGGCCCAATCGGTGTCCATGCTTCACCTCCAGATCCCAATGTACCCCTCCTACCAGTGGTCGCCTTCAGGAAATCTGCTTGCCCAAGCCTGCAGCCTTTTCTTCGAACCGGAGATATCCATTGCAAACCACAGGGCTCCATGGCTTCTTGGCATCCAGCATCCGCCCGCCTCCGTGCCACTGGTGGTACAGCTCCTGTGCTGATAATTGGCCCCTTAAGTGGTGATCTTAACCTCAAGAGCTTTGCTCCCAGATCCGAGTGGCCTGCTCATAAGCAGCCTCTGACCGAAGACTCCCTTAGCCCCATTGGATAACATTGGGCCGCTGCACTCTGCACCCGGCCGCCCCAGTGCTGTCGGTGGTGCAATTTGAGTGCCTAACTGAACCTTGGGAACTTTGGTTCTAACCTCCAAAAGCTATTCTTTGAAGGTGTTTTCTTACCTGCAAACCGATGACCTTCTTAACCCCATAGGAACCAATGTTACAAGTTTTTGTTCCTAAAATGTTCAAAGTGCTGAACTGTTTTTGTTTGGAAGAAAAGTAATTTTGCTTTAAACCAAAAAGTCTTATTTACCTTTGTATTGTACAATCCACAATGTGATATCTGGGCATATCACCCCAAGTACTGGTTGTAATGCAAAAATAGCAAAAAAGTAATCGAAAGTAATTTCTATGTATTCTGAACTGTTTTAAAAGCAAATACAAACCTGTAACAATTGTAGTTTCATTCCCAACTGCATTTCCCTGTAAAGTTTTGCGTTTGAAATTTTTACCTAGCTGTGCCAAGTTCTGCTTGGTTCTAGAAATAAAACATCGGTATACCTATTTTTATGCTTACCCAATTGGTCTGGATTCTGTCTGAGTGTGCCATCAGTCTTGAGTGAGTGAATTCAATAAATGCTTAACACGCCCTCCTGATAATCCTAACTGCTCGACCCCACTACCCCAACGATAGCGGTTAGTGATTATCTACGTTAGCCTCTGCTCTACCACTGGGGATCCACCGGACTCTGTTCACACTATACCTCTCTTTGGTATAGTATATGCAGAAGCAGCTTCCTACATTGGTGGCAGCGGTGGGATCTAAGTCTTTGCATTTGTATGACTAACTTTGTCAACACCTGATCACAAGACAACAATCCAAAAAAATGACTGTAGCCTAGTCTCTTCCACCGGGCCCAAGACTCTAAGGAAAGGCCGCACAATGACATTGTTGGGTTTTTGTAGTTGAGTAAAATAATGGAAATTTGTCGTTTTATTTGATAGTTGTATGACAAAATAATTATCTAAATAATTGAAATAAAATTATGTGCATGGGTTCACATGTTGAAATCATAGCATTTAAAACCCTGGAAAGTATACGAAGCATTGTTGAGCAGCATGACAAGGATGACTCGTGCTGGTGGAGAAAACTGATTCATTGTAGTCATGAGCTTAAGAATCTTCACCGGTCCCCCACCAGTCCTCCGTCCCACTCATTCCACCCCCAGCATTCATTGTAGTCATGAGCTTAAGACTCTTCACCGGTCGCCCACCAGTCCTCCGTCCCACTCATTCCACCCCCAGCATTCATTGTAGTCATGAGCTTAAGACTCTTCACCGGTCCCCCACCAGTCCTCCGTCCACTCATCCCACCCCCAGCATTCATTGTAGTCATGAGCTTAAGAATCTTCACCGGTCCCCCACCAGTCCTCCGTCTCACTCATTCCACCCCCAGCATTCATTGTAGTCATGAGCTTAAGACTCTTCACCGGTCCCCCACCAGTCCTCCGTCCCACTCATCCCACCCCCAGCATTCATTGTAGTGATGAGCTTAAGACTCTTCACCGGTCGCCCACCAGTCCTCCGTCCCACTCATTCCACCCCCAGCATTCATTGTAGTCATGAGCTTAAGACTCTTCACCGGTCCCCCACCAGTCCTCCGTCCCACTCATTCCACCCCCAGCATTCCTTGTAGTCATGAGCTTAAGACTCTTCACCGGTCCCCCACCAGTCCTCCGTCTCACTCATTCCACCCCCAGCATTCATTGTAGTCATGAGCTTAAGAATCTTCACCGGTCCCCCACCAGTCCTCCGTCCACTCATCCCACCCCCAGCATTCATTGTAGTCATGAGCTTAAGAATCTTCACCGGTCCCCCACCAGTCCTCCGTCCACTCATCCCACCCCCAGCATTCATTGTAGTCATGAGCTTAAGAATCTTCACCGGTCCCCCACCAGTCCTCCGTCTCACTCATTCCACCCCCAGCATTCATTGTAGTCATGAGCTTAAGACTCTTCACCGGTCCCCCACCAGTCCTCCGTCCCACTCATCCCACCCCCAGCATTCATTGTAGTGATGAGCTTAAGAATCTTCACCGGTCCCCCACCAGTCCTCCGTCCCACTCATTCCACCCCCAGCATTCATTGTAGTCATGAGCTTAAGACTCTTCACCGGTCCCCCACCAGTCCTCCGTCCACTCATCCCACCCCCAGCATTCATTGTAGTCATGAGCTTAAGAATCTTCACCGGTCCCCCACCAGTCCTCCGTCTCACTCATTCCACCCCCAGCATTCATTGTAGTCATGAGCTTAAGACTCTTCACCGGTCCCCCACCAGTCCTCCGTCCCACTCATCCCACCCCCATCATTCATTGTAGTCATGAGCTTAAGACTCTTCACCGGTACCCCACCAGTCCTCCGTCCACTCATCCCACCCCCAGCATTCATTGTAGTCATGAGCTTAAGACTCTTCACCGGTCCCCCACCAGTCCTCCGTCCCACTCATTCCACCCTCAGCATTCATTGTAGTCATGAGCTTAAGAATCTTCACCGGTCCCCCACCAGTCCTCCGTCCCACTCATTCCACCCCCAGCATTCATTGTAGTCATGAGCTTAAGACTCTTCACCGGTCCCCCACCAGTCCTCCGTCCACTCATCCCACCCCCAGCATTCATTGTAGTCATGAGCTTAAGAATCTTCACCGGTCCCCCACCAGTCCTCCGTCCCACTCATTCCACCCCCAGCATTCATTGTAGTCATGAGCTTAAGACTCTTCACCGGTCCCCCACCAGTCCTCCGTCCCACTCATTCCACTTCCAGCATTCATTGTAGTCATGAGCTTAAGACTCTTCACCGGTCCCCCACCAGTCCTCCGTCCCACTCATCCCACCCCCATCATTCATTGTAGTCATGAGCTTAAGACTCTTCACCGGTCCCCCACCAGTCCTCCGTCCACTCATCCCACCCCCAGCATTCATTGTAGTCATGAGCTTAAGACTCTTCACCGGTCCCCCACCAGTCCTCCGTCCCACTCATTCCACCCTCAGCATTCATTGTAGTCATGAGCTTAAGACTCTTCACCGGTCCCCCACCAGTCCTCCGTCCCACTCATTCCACCCCCAGCATTCATTGTAGTCATGAGCTTAAGACTCTTCACCGGTCCCCCACCAGTCCTCCGTCCCACTCATCCCACCCCCAGCATTCATTGTAGTCATGAGCTTAAGACTCTTCACCGATCCCCCACCAGTCTTCCGTCCCACTCATTCCACCCCCAGCATTCATTGTAGTCATGAGCTTAAGACTCTTCACCGGTCGCCCACCAGTCCTCCGTCCCACTCATTCCACCCCCAGCATTCATTGTAGTCATGAGCTTAAGACTCTTCACCGGTCCTCCGTCCCACTCATCCCACCCCCAGCATTCATTGTAGTCATGAGCTTAAGACTCTTCACCGGTCCCCCACCAGTCCTCCGTCCCACTCATTCCACCCCCAGCATTCATTGTAGTCATGAGCTTAAGACTCTCCACCGGTCCCCCACCAGTCCTCCGTCCCACTCATTCCACCCCCAGCATTCATTGTAGTCATGAGCTTAAGACTCTTCACCGGTCGCCCACCAGTCCTCCGTCCCACTCATCCCACCCCCAGCATTCATTGTAGTCATGAGCTTAAGACTCTTCACCGGTCCCCCACCAGTCCTCCGTCCCACTCATTCCACCTCCAGCATTCATTGTAGTCATGAGCTTAAGACTCTTCACCGGTCGCCCACCAGTCCTCCGTCCCACTCATTCCACCCCCAGCATTCATTGTAGTCATGAGCTTAAGACTCTTCACCGGTCGCCCACCTGTCCTCCGTCCCACTCATTCCACCCCCAGCATTCATTGTAGTCATGAGTTTAAGACTCATCACCGGTCCCCCACCAGTCCTCCGTCCCACTCATTCCACCCCCAGCATTCATTGTAGTCATGAGCTTAAGACTCTTCACCGGTCCCCCACCAGTCCTCCGTCCCACTCATTCCACTTCCAGCATTCATTGTAGTCATGAGCTTAAGACTCTTCACCGGTCCCCCACCAGTCCTCCGTCCCACTCATTCCACTTCCAGCATTCACTGTAGTCATGAGCTTAAAACTCTTCACCGGTCCCCCACCTGTCCTCCGTCCCACTCATCCCACCCCCAGCATTCATTGTAGTCATGAGCTTAAGACTCTTCACCGGCCCCCCACCAGTCCTCCGTCCCACTCATTCCACCCCCAGCATTCATTGTAGTCATGAGCTTAAGACTCTTCACCGGTCCCCCACCAGTCCTCCGTCTCACTCATCCCACCCCCAGCATTCATTGTAGTCATGAGCTTAAGACTCTTCACCGGTCCCCCACCAGTCCTCCGTCCCACTCATTCCACCCCCAGCATTCATTGTAGTCATGAGCTTAAGACTCTTCACCGGTCCCCCACCAGTCCTCCGTCCCACTCATTCCACCCCCAGCATTCATTGTAGTCATGAGCTTAAGACTCTCCACCGGTCCCCCACCAGTCCTCCGTCCCACTCATTCCACCCCCAGCATTCATTGTAGTCATGAGCTTAAGACTCTTCACCGGTCGCCCACCAGTCCTCCGTCCCACTCATCCCACCCCCAGCATTCATTGTAGTCATGAGCTTAAGACTCTTCACCGGTCCCCCACCAGTCCTCCGTCCCACTCATTCCACCTCCAGCATTCATTGTAGTCATGAGCTTAAGACTCTTCACCGGTCGCCCACCAGTCCTCCGTCCCACTCATTCCACCCCCAGCATTCATTGTAGTCATGAGCTTAAGACTCTTCACCGGTCCCCCACCAGTCCTCCCTCCCACTCATTCCACCCCCAGCATTCATTGTAGTAATGAGCTTAAGACTCTTCACCGGTCCCCCACCAGTCCTCCGTCCCACTCATCCCACCCCCAGCATTCATTGTAGTCATGAGCTTAAGACTCTTCACCGGTCGCCCACCAGTCCTCCGTCCCACCCATCCCACCCCCAGCATTCGTTGTAGTCATGAGCTTAAGACTCTTCACCGGTCCCCCACCAGTCCTCCGTCCCACCCCCAGCATTCATTGAAGTCATGAGCTTAAGACTCTCCACCGGTCCCCCACCAGTACTCCGTCCCACTCATTCCACCCCCAGCATTCATTGTAGTCATGAGCTTAAGACTCTTCACCGGTCCCCCACCAGTCCTCCGTCCCACTCATTCCACCCCCAGCATTCATTGTAGTCATGAGCTTAAGAATCTTCTCCCGTCCCCCACTGGTCCTCCGTCCCACTCATTCCACCCCCAGCATTCATTGTAGTCATGAGCTTAAGACTCTTCACCGGTCCCCCACCAGTCCTCCGTCCCACTCATCCCACCCCCAGCATTCATTGTAGTCATGAGCTTAAGACTCTCCACCGGTTCCCCACCAGTCCTCCGTCCCACTCATTCCACCCCCAGCATTCATTGTAGTCATGAGCTGAAGACTCTTCACCGGTCCCCCACCAGTCCTCCGTCCCACTCATTCCACCCCCAACATTCATTGTAGTCATGAGCTTAAGACTCTTCACCGGTCGCCCACCAGTCCTCCGTCCCACTCATTCCACCCCCAGCATTCATTGTAGTCATGAGCTTAAGACTCTTCACCGGTCCCCCACCAGTCCTCCGTCCACTCATCCCACCCCCAGCATTCATTGTAGTCATGAGCTTAAGACTCTTCACCGGTCGCCCACCAGTCCTCCGTCCACTCATCCCACCCCCAGCATTCATTGTAGTGATGAGCTTAAGACTCTTCACCGGTCCCCCACCAGTCCTCCGTCCCACTCATTCCATCCCCAGCATTCATTGTAGTCATGAGCTTAAGACTCTTCACCGGTCCCCCACCAGTCCTCGATCCCACTCATTCCACTTCCAGCATTCATTGTAGTCATGAACTTAAGACTCTTCACCGGTCCCCCACCAGTCCTCCGTCCCACTCATTCCACCCCCAGCATTCATTGTAGTCATGAGCTTAAGACTCTTCACCGGTCGCCCACCAGTCCTCCGTCCCACTCATTCCACCCCCAGCATTCCTTGTAGTCATGAGCTTAAGACTCTTCACCGGTCGCCCACCAGTCCTCCGTCCCACTCATTCCACCCCCAGCATTCATTGTAGTCATGAGCTTAAGACTCTTCACCGGTCCCCCACCAGTCCTCCGTCCCACTCATTCCACCCCCAGCATTCATTGTAGTCATGAGCTTAAGACTCTTCACCGGTCGCCCACCAGTCCTCCGTCCCACTCATTCCACCCCCAGCATTCATTGTAGTCATGAGCTTAAGACTCTTCACCGGTCCCCCACCAGTCCTCCGTCCCACTCATTCCACCCCCAGCATTCATTGTAGTCATGAGCTTAAGACTCTTCACTGGTCCCCCACCAGTCCTCCGTCCCACTCATTCCACCCCCAGCATTCATTGTAGTCATGAGCTTAAGATTCTTCACCGGTCGCCCACCAGTCCTCCGTCCCACTCATTCCACCCCCAGCATTCATTGTAGTCATGAGCTTAAGACTCTTCACCGGTCGCCCACCAGTCCTCCGTCCCACTCATTCCACCCCCAGCATTCATTGTAGTCATGAGCTTAAGACTCTTCACCGGTCCCCCACCAGTCCTCCGTCCCACTCATTCCACCCCCAGCATTCCTTGTAGTCATGAGCTTAAGACTCTTCACCGGTCCCCCACCAGTCCTCCGTCCCACTCATTCCACTTCCAGCATTCATTGTAGTCATGAGCTTAAGACTCTTCACCGGTCGCCCACCAGTCCTCCGTCCCACTCATTCCACCCCCAGCATTCATTGTAGTCATGAGCTTAAGACTCTTCACCGGTCCCCCACCAGTCCTCCGTCCCACTCATTCCACCCCCAGCATTCCTTGTAGTCATGAGCTTAAGACTCTTCACCGGTCCCCCACCAGTCCTCCGTCCCACTCATTCCACCCCCAGCATTCATTGTAGTCATGAGCTTAAGACTCTTCACTGGTCCCCCACCAGTCCTCCGTCCCACTCATTCCACCCCCAGCATTCATTGTAGTCATGAGCTTAAGATTCTTCACCGGTCGCCCACCAGTCCTCCGTCCCACTCATTCCACCCCCAGCATTCATTGTAGTCATGAGCTTAAGACTCTTCACCGGTCGCCCACCAGTCCTCCGTCCCACTCATTCCACCCCCAGCATTCATTGTAGTCATGAGCTTAAGACTCTTCACCGGTCCCCCACCAGTCCTCCGTCCCACTCATTCCACCCCCAGCATTCATTGTAGTCATGAGCTTAAGACTCTTCACCGGTCCCCCACCAGTCCTCCGTCCCACTCATTCCACTTCCAGCATTCATTGTAGTCATGAGCTTAAGACTCTTCACCGGTCGCCCACCAGTCCTCCGTCCCACTCATTCCACCCCCAGCATTCATTGTAGTCATGAGCTTAAGACTCTTCACCGGTCGCCCACCAGTCCTCCGTCCCACTCATTCCACCCCCAGCATTCATTGTAGTCATGAGCTTAACACTCTTCACCGGTCCCCCACCAGTCCTCCGTCCCACTCATTCCACCCCCAGCATTCATTGTAGTCATGAGCTTAAGACTCTTCACCGGTCGCCCACCAGTCCTCCGTCCTACTCATTCCACCCCCAGCATTCATTGTAGTCATGAGCTTAAGACTCTTCACCGGTCCCCCACCAGTCCTCCGTCCCACCCCCAGCATTCATTGTAGTCATGAGCTTAAGACTCTTCACCGGTCCCCCACCAGTCCTCCGTCCCACTCATTCCACCCCCAGCATTCATTGTAGTCATGAACTTAAGACTCTTCACCGGTCCCCCACCAGTCCTCCGTCCCACCCCCAGCATTCATTGAAGTCATGAGCTTAAGACTCTCCACCGGTCCCCCACCAGTACTCCGTCCCACTCATTCCACCCCCAGCATTCATTGTAGTCATGAGCTTAAGACTCTTCACCGGTCCCCCACCAGTCCTCCGTCCCACTCATTCCACCCCCAGCATTCATTGTAGTCATGAGCTTAAGAATCTTCTCCCGTCCCCCACTGGTCCTCCGTCCCACTCATTCCACCCCCAGCATTCATTGTAGTCATGAGCTTAAGACTCTTCACCGGTCCCCCACCAGTCCTCCGTCCCACTCATCCCACCCCCAGCATTCATTGTAGTCATGAGCTTAAGACTCTCCACCGGTTCCCCACCAGTCCTCCGTCCCACTCATTCCACCCCCAGCATTCATTGTAGTCATGAGCTGAAGACTCTTCACCGGTCCCCCACCAGTCCTTCGTCCACTCATCCCACCCCCAGCATTCATTGTAGTCATGAGCTTAAGACTCTTCACCGGTCCCCCACCAGTCCTCCGTCCCACCCCCAGCATTCATTGAAGTCATGAGCTTAAGACTCTCCACCGGTCCCCCACCAGTACTCCGTCCCACTCATTCCACCCCCAGCATTCATTGTAGTCATGAGCTTAAGACTCTTCACCGGTCCCCCACCAGTCCTCCGTCCCACTCATTCCACCCCCAGCATTCATTGTAGTCATGAGCTTAAGACTCTTCACCGGTCCCCCACCAGTCCTCCGTCCCACTCATTCCATCCCCAACATTCATTGTAGTCATGAGCTTAAGACTCTTCACCGGTCCCTCACCAGTCCTCGATCCCACTCATTCCACTTCCAGCATTCATTGTAGTCATGAGCTTAAGACTCTTCACCGGTCCCCCACCAGTCCTCCGTCCCACTCATTCCACCCCCAGCATTCATTGTAGTCATGAGCTTAAGACTCTTCACCGGTCGCCCACCAGTCCTCCGTCCCACTCATTCCACCCCCAGCATTCATTTTAGTCATGAGCTTAAGACTCTTCACCGGTCGCCCACCAGTCCTCCGTCCCACTCATTCCACCCCCAGCATTCATTGTAGTCATGAGCTTAAGACTCTTCACCGGTCCCCCACCAGTCCTCCGTCCCACTCATTCCACCCCCAGCATTCATTGTAGTCATGAGCTTAAGACTCTTCACCGGTCGCCCACCAGTCCTCCGTCCCACTCATTCCACCCCCAGCATTCATTGTAGTCATGAGCTTAAGACTCTTCACCGGTCCCCCACCAGTCCTCCGTCCCACTCATTCCACCCCCAGCATTCATTGTAGTCATGAGCTTAAGACTCTTCACTGGTCCCCCACCAGTCCTCCGTCCCACTCATTCCACCCCCAGCATTCATTGTAGTCATGAGCTTAAGATTCTTCACCGGTCGCCCACCAGTCCTTCGTCCCACTCATTCCACCCCCAGCATTCATTGTAGTCATGAGCTTAAGACTCTTCACCGGTCGCCCACCAGTCCTCCGTCCCACTCATTCCACCCCCAGCATTCATTGTAGTCATGAGCTTAAGACTTCACCGGTCCCCCACCAGTCCTCCGTCCCACTCATTCCACCCCCAGCATTCATTGTAGTCATGAGCTTAAGACTCTTCACCGGTCGCCCACCAGTCCTCCGTCCCACTCATTCCACCCCCAGCATTCATTGTAGTCATGAGCTTAAGACTCTTCACCGGTCCCCCACCAGTCCTCCGTCCCACTCATTCCACCCCCAGCATTCCTTGTAGTCATGAGCGTAGGACTCTTCACCGGTCCCCCACCAGTCCTCCGTCCCACTCATTCCACTTCCGGCATTCATTGTAGTCATGAGCTTAAGACTCTTCACCGGTCGCCCACCAGTCCTCCGTCCCACTCATTCCACCCCCAGCATTCATTGTAGTCATGAGCTTAAGACTCTTCACCGGTCCCCCACCAGTCCTCCGTCCCACTCATTCCACCCCCAGCATTCATTGTAGTCATGAGCTTAAGACTCTTCACCGGTCCCCCACCAGTCCTCCGTCCCACTCATTCCATCCCCAACATTCATTGTAGTCATGAGCTTAAGACTCTTCACCGGTCCCCCACCAGTCCTCGATCCCACTCATTCCACTTCCAGCATTCATTGTAGTCATGAGCTTAAGACTCTTCACCGGTCCCCCACCAGTCCTCCGTCCCACTCATTCCACCCCCAGCATTCATTGTAGTCATGAGCTTAAGACTCTTCACCGGTCGCCCACCAGTCCTCCGTCCCACTCATTCCACCCCCAGCATTCATTTTAGTCATGAGCTTAAGACTCTTCACCGGTCGCCCACCAGTCCTCCGTCCCACTCATTCCACCCCCAGCATTCATTGTAGTCATGAGCTTAAGACTCTTCACCGGTCCCCCACCAGTCCTCCGTCCCACTCATTCCACCCCCAGCATTCATTGTAGTCATGAGCTTAAGACTCTTCACCGGTCGCCCACCAGTCCTCCGTCCCACTCATTCCACCCCCAGCATTCATTGTAGTCATGAGCTTAAGACTCTTCACCGGTCCCCCACCAGTCCTCCGTCCCACTCATTCCACCCCCAGCATTCATTGTAGTCATGAGCTTAAGACTCTTCACTGGTCCCCCACCAGTCCTCCGTCCCACTCATTCCACCCCCAGCATTCATTGTAGTCATGAGCTTAAGATTCTTCACCGGTCGCCCACCAGTCCTCCGTCCCACTCATTCCACCCCCAGCATTCATTGTAGTCATGAGCTTAAGACTCTTCACCGGTCGCCCACCAGTCCTCCGTCCCACTCATTCCACCCCCAGCATTCATTGTAGTCATGAGCTTAAGACTTCACCGGTCCCCCACCAGTCCTCCGTCCCACTCATTCCACCCCCAGCATTCATTGTAGTCATGAGCTTAAGACTCTTCACCGGTCGCCCACCAGTCCTCCGTCCCACTCATTCCACCCCCAGCATTCATTGTAGTCATGAGCTTAAGACTCTTCACCGGTCCCCCACCAGTCCTCCGTCCCACCCCCAGCATTCATTGTAGTCATGAGCTTAAGACTCTTCACCGGTCCCCCACCAGTCCTCCGTCCCACTCATTCCACCCCCAGCATTCATTGTAGTCATGAGCTTAAGACTCTTCACCGGTTCCCCACCAGTCCTCCGTCCCACCCCCAGCATTCATTGAAGTCATGAGCTTAAGACTCTCCACCGGTCCCCCACCAGTACTCCGTCCCACTCATTCCACCCCCAGCATTCATTGTAGTCATGAGCTTAAGACTCTTCACCGGTCCCCCACCAGTCCTCCGTCCCACTCATTCCACCCCCAGCATTCATTGTAGTCATGAGCTTAAGAATCTTCTCCCGTCCCCCACTGGTCCTCCGTCCCACTCATTCCACCCCCAGCATTCATTGTAGTCATGAGCTTAAGACTCTTCACCGGTCCCCCACCAGTCCTCCGTCCCACTCATCCCACCCCCAGCATTCATTGTAGTCATGAGCTTAAGACTCTCCACCGGTTCCCCACCAGTCCTCCGTCCCACTCATTCCACCCCCAGCATTCATTGTAGTCATGAGCTGAAGACTCTTCACCGGTCCCCCACCAGTCCTTCGTCCACTCATCCCACCCCCAGCATTCATTGTAGTCATGAGCTTAAGACTCTTCACCGGTCCCCCACCAGTCCTCCGTCCCACCCCCAGCATTCATTGAAGTCATGAGCTTAAGACTCTCCACCGGTCCCCCACCAGTACTCCGTCCCACTCATTCCACCCCCAGCATTCATTGTAGTCATGAGCTTAAGACTCTTCACCGGTCCCCCACCAGTCCTCCGTCCCACTCATTCCACCCCCAGCATTCATTGTAGTCATGAGCTTAAGACTCTTCACCGGTCCCCCACCAGTCCTCCGTCCCACTCATTCCATCCCCAACATTCATTGTAGTCATGAGCTTAAGACTCTTCACCGGTCCCCCACCAGTCCTCGATCCCACTCATTCCACTGCCAGCATTCATTGTAGTCATGAGCTTAAGACTCTTCACCGGTCCCCCACCAGTCCTCCGTCCCACTCATTCCACCCCCAGCATTCATTGTAGTCATGAGCTTAAGACTCTTCACCGGTCGCCCACCAGTCCTCCGTCCCACTCATTCCACCCCCAGCATTCATTTTAGTCATGAGCTTAAGACTCTTCACCGGTCGCCCACCAGTCCTCCGTCCCACTCATTCCACCCCCAGCATTCATTGTAGTCATGAGCTTAAGACTCTTCACCGGTCCCCCACCAGTCCTCCGTCCCACTCATTCCACCCCCAGCATTCATTGTAGTCATGAGCTTAAGACTCTTCACCGGTCGCCCACCAGTCCTCCGTCCCACTCATTCCACCCCCAGCATTCATTGTAGTCATGAGCTTAAGACTCTTCACCGGTCCCCCACCAGTCCTCCGTCCCACTCATTCCACCCCCAGCATTCATTGTAGTCATGAGCTTAAGACTCTTCACTGGACCCCCACCAGTCCTCCGTCCCACTCATTCCACCCCCAGCATTCATTGTAGTCATGAGCTTAAGATTCTTCACCGGTCGCCCACCAGTCCTCCGTCCCACTCATTCCACCCCCAGCATTCATTGTAGTCATGAGCTTAAGACTCTTCACCGGTCGCCCACCAGTCCTCCGTCCCACTCATTCCACCCCCAGCATTCATTGTAGTCATGAGCTTAAGACTTCACCGGTCCCCCACCAGTCCTCCGTCCCACTCATTCCACCCCCAGCATTCATTGTAGTCATGAGCTTAAGACTCTTCACCGGTCGCCCACCAGTCCTCCGTCCCACTCATTCCACCCCCAGCATTCATTGTAGTCATGAGCTTAAGACTCTTCACCGGTCCCCCACCAGTCCTTCGTCCCACTCATTCCACCCCCAGCATTCCTTGTAGTCATGAGCGTAAGACTCTTCACCGGTCCCCCACCAGTCCTCCGTCCCACTCATTCCACTTCCAGCATTCATTGTAGTCATGAGCTTAAGACTCTTCACCGGTCGCCCACCAGTCCTCCGTCCCACTCATTCCACCCCCAGCATTCATTGTAGTCATGAGCTTAAGACTCTTCACCGGTCCCCCACCAGTCCTCCGTCCCACTCATTCCACCCCCAGCATTCATTGTAGTCATGAGCTTAAGACTCTTCACCGGTCCCCCACCAGTCCTCCGTCCCACTCATTCCATCCCCAACATTCATTGTAGTCATGAGCTTAAGACTCTTCACCGGTCCCCCACCAGTCCTCGATCCCACTCATTCCACTTCCAGCATTCATTGTAGTCATGAGCTTAAGACTCTTCACCGGTCCCCCACCAGTCCTCCGTCCCACTCATTCCACCCCCAGCATTCATTGTAGTCATGAGCTTAAGACTCTTCACCGGTCGCCCACCAGTCCTCCGTCCCACTCATTCCACCCCCAGCATTCATTTTAGTCATGAGCTTAAGACTCTTCACCGGTCGCCCACCAGTCCTCCGTCCCACTCATTCCACCCCCAGCATTCATTGTAGTCATGAGCTTAAGACTCTTCACCGGTCCCCCACCAGTCCTCCGTCCCACTCATTCCACCCCCAGCATTCATTGTAGTCATGAGCTTAAGACTCTTCACCGGTCGCCCACCAGTCCTCCGTCCCACTCATTCCACCCCCAGCATTCATTGTAGTCATGAGCTTAAGACTCTTCACCGGTCCCCCACCAGTCCTCCGTCCCACTCATTCCACCCCCAGCATTCATTGTAGTCATGAGCTTAAGACTCTTCACTGGTCCCCGACCAGTCCTCCGTCCCACTCATTCCACCCCCAGCATTCATTGTAGTCATGAGCTTAAGATTCTTCACCGGTCGCCCACCAGTCCTCCGTCCCACTCATTCCACCCCCAGCATTCATTGTAGTCATGAGCTTAAGACTCTTCACCGGTCGCCCACCAGTCCTCCGTCCCACTCATTCCACCCCCAGCATTCATTGTAGTCATGAGCTTAAGACTTCACCGGTCCCCCACCAGTCCTCCGTCCCACTCATTCCACCCCCAGCATTCATTGTAGTCATGAGCTTAAGACTCTTCACCGGTCGCCCACCAGTCCTCCGTCCCACTCATTCCACCCCCAGCATTCATTGTAGTCATGAGCTTAAGACTCTTCACCGGTCCCCCACCAGTCCTCCGTCCCACCCCCAGCATTCATTGAAGTCATGAGCTTAAGACTCTCCACCGGTCCCCCACCAGTACTCCGTCCCACTCATTCCACCCCCAGCATTCATTGTAGTCATGAGCTTAAGACTCTTCACCGGTCCCCCACCAGTCCTCCGTCCCACTCATTCCACCCCCAGCATTCATTGTAGTCATGAGCTTAAGAATCTTCTCCCGTCCCCCACTGGTCCTCCGTCCCACTCATTCCACCCCCAGCATTCATTGTAGTCATGAGCTTAAGACTCTTCACCGGTCCCCCACCAGTCCTCCGTCCCACTCATCCCACCCCCAGCATTCATTGTAGTCATGAGCTTAAGACTCTCCACCGGTTCCCCACCAGTCCTCCGTCCCACTCATTCCACCCCCAGCATTCATTGTAGTCATGAGCCGATGACTCTTCACCGGTCCCCCACCAGTCCTTCGTCCACTCATCCCACCCCCAGCATTCATTGTAGTCATGAGCTTAAGACTCTTCACCGGTCCCCCACCAGTCCTCCGTCCCACCCCCAGCATTCATTGAAGTCATGAGCTTAAGACTCTCCACCGGTCCCCCACCAGTACTCCGTCCCACTCATTCCACCCCCAGCATTCATTGTAGTCATGAGCTTAAGACTCTTCACCGGCCCCCCATCAGTCCTCCGTCCCACTCATTCCACCTCCAGCATTCATTGTAGTCATGAGCTTAAGACTCTTCACCGGTCGCCCACCAGTCCTCCGTCCCACTCATTCCACCCCCAGCATTCATTGTAGTCATGAGCTTAAGACTCTTCACCGGTCCCCCACCAGTCCTCCGTCCCACTCATTCCACCCCCAGCATTCATTGTAGTAATGAGCTTAAGACTCTTCACCGGTCCCCCACCAGTCCTCCGTCCCACTCATCCCACCCCCAGCATTCATTGTAGTCATGAGCTTAAGACTCTTCACCGGTCGCCCACCAGTCCTCCGTCCCACCCATCCCACCCCCAGCATTCATTGTAGTCATGAGCTTAAGACTCTTCACCGGTCGCCTGCCAGTCCTCCGTCCCACTCATTCCACCCCCAGCATTCATTGTAGTCATGAGCTTAAGACTCTTCACCGGTCCCCCACCAGTCCTCCGTCCCACTCATTCCACCCCCAGCATTCATTGTAGTCATGAGCTTAAGACTCTTCACCGGCCCCCACCAGTCCTCCGTCCCACTCATTCCACCCCCAGCATTCATTGTAGTCATGAGCTCAAGACTCTTCACCGGCCCCCCACCAGTCCTCCGTCCCACTCATTCCACCCCCAGCATTCATTGTAGTCATGAGCTCAAGACTCTTCACCGGCCCCCCACCAGTCCTCCGTCCCACTCATTCCACCCCCAGCATTCATTGTAGTCATGAGCTTAAGACTCTTCACCGGTCCCCCACCAGTCCTCCGTCCCACTCATTCCACCCCCAGCATTCATTGTAGTCATGAGCTTAAGACTCTTCACCGGCCCCCCATCAGTCCTCCGTCCCACTAATTCCAACCCCAGCATTCATTGTAGTCATGAGCTTAAGACTCTTCACCGGCCCCCCACCAGTCCTCCGTCACACTCATTCCACCCCCAGCATTCATTGTAGTCATGAGCTTAAGACTCTTCACCGGTCCCCCACCAGTCCTCCGTCCCACTCATTCCACCCCCAGCATTCATTGTAGTCATGAGCTTAAGACTCTTCACCGGTCCCCCACCAGTCCTCCGTCCCACTCATTCCACCCCCAGCATTCATTGTAGTCATGAGCTTAAGACTCTTCACCGGTCCCCCACCAGTCCTCCGTCCCACTCATTCCACCCCCAGCATTCATTGTAGTCATGAGCTGAAGACTCTTCACCGGTCCCCCACCAGTCCTCCGTCCCACCCCCAGCATTCATTGAAGTCATGAGCTTAAGACTCTCCACCGGTCCCCCACCAGTACTCCGTCCCACTCATTCCACCCCCAGCATTCATTGTAGTCATGAGCTTAAGACTCTTCACCGGTCCCCCACCAGTCCTCCGTCCCACTCATTCCACCCCCAGCATTCATTGTAGTCATGAGCTTAAGAATCTTCTCCCGTCCCCCACCAGTCCTCCGTCCCACTCATTCCACCCCCAGCATTCATTGTAGTCATGAGCTTAAGACTCTTCACCGGTCGCCCACCAGTCCTCCGTCCCACTCATTCCA
Source organism: Lissotriton vulgaris (assembly GCF_964263255.1). NCBI lineage: Eukaryota > Metazoa > Chordata > Amphibia > Caudata > Salamandridae > Lissotriton > Lissotriton vulgaris. The sequence continues at coordinate 331,464,167 of NC_141688.1, forward strand.
CCCCCAGCATTCATTGTAGTCATGAGCTTAAGACTCTTCACCGGTCCCCCACCAGTCCTCCGTCCCACTCATTCCACCCCCAGCATTCATTGTAGTCATGAGCTTAAGACTCTTCACTGGTCCCCCACCAGTCCTCCGTCCCACCCATTCCACCCCCAGCATTCATTGTAGTCATGAGCTTAAGATTCTTCACCGGTCGCCCACCAGTCCTCCGTCCCACTCATTCCACCCCCAGCATTCATTGTAGTCATGAGCTTAAGACTCTTCACCGGTCGCCCACCAGTCCTCCGTCCCACTCATTCCACCCCCAGCATTCATTGTAGTCATGAGCTTAAGACTTCACCGGTCCCCCACCAGTCCTCCGTCCCACTCATTCCACCCCCAGCATTCATTGTAGTCATGAGCTTAAGACTCTTCACCGGTCGCCCACCAGTCCTCCGTCCCACTCATTCCACCCCCAGCATTCATTGTAGTCATGAGCTTAAGACTCTTCACCGGTCCCCCACCAGTCCTCCGTCCCACTCATTCCACCCCCAGCATTCCTTGTAGTCATGAGCTTAAGACTCTTCACCGGTCGCCCACCAGTCCTCCGTCCCACTCATTCCACCCCCAGCATTCATTGTAGTCATGAGCTTAAGACTCTTCACCGGTCCCCCACCAGTCCTCCGTCCCACTCATTCCACCCCCAGCATTCCTTGTAGTCATGAGCTTAAGACTCTTCACCGGTCCCCCACCAGTCCTCCGTCCCACTCATTCCACCCCCAGCATTCATTGTAGTCATGAGCTTAAGACTCTTCACTGGTCCCCCACCAGTCCTCCGTCCCACTCATTCCACCCCCAGCATTCATTGTAGTCATGAGCTTAAGATTCTTCACCGGTCGCCCACCAGTCCTCCGTCCCACTCATTCCACCCCCAGCATTCATTGTAGTCATGAGCTTAAGACTCTTCACCGGTCGCCCACCAGTCCTCCGTCCCACTCATTCCACCCCCAGCATTCATTGTAGTCATGAGCTTAAGACTCTTCACCGGTCCCCCACCAGTCCTCCGTCCCACTCATTCCACCCCCAGCATTCATTGTAGTCATGAGCTTAAGACTCTTCACCGGTCCCCCACCAGTCCTCCGTCCCACTCATTCCACTTCCAGCATTCATTGTAGTCATGAGCTTAAGACTCTTCACCGGTCGCCCACCAGTCCTCCGTCCCACTCATTCCACCCCCAGCATTCATTGTAGTCATGAGCTTAAGACTCTTCACCGGCCCCCCATCAGTCCTCCGTCCCACTAATTCCAACCCCAGCATTCATTGTAGTCATGAGCTTAAGACTCTTCACCGGCCCCCCATCAGTCCTCCGTCCCACTCATTCCACCCCCAGCATTCATTGTAGTCATGAGCTTAAGACTCTTCACCGGCCCCCCACCAGTCCTCCGTCACACTCATTCCACCCCCAGCATTCATTGTAGTCATGAGCTTAAGACTCTTCACCGGCCCCCCACCAGTCCTCCGTCACACTCATTCCACCCCCAGCATTCATTGTAGTCATGAGCTTAAGACTCTCCACCGGTTCCCCACCAGTCCTCCGTCCCACTCATTCCACCCCCAGCATTCATTGTAGTCATGAGCTTAAGACTCTTCACCGGTCCCCCACCAGTCCTCCGTCCCACTCATTCCATCCCCAACATTCATTGTAGTCATGAGCTTAAGACTCTTCACCGGTCCCCCACCAGTCCTCGATCCCACTCATTCCACTTCCAGCATTCATTGTAGTCATGAGCTTAAGACTCTTCACCGGTCCCCCACCAGTCCTCCGTCCCACTCATTCCACCCCCAGCATTCATTGTAGTCATGAGCTTAAGACTCTTCACCGGTCGCCCACCAGTCCTCCGTCCCACTCATTCCACCCCCAGCATTCATTTTAGTCATGAGCTTAAGACTCTTCACCGGTCGCCCACCAGTCCTCCGTCCCACTCATTCCACCCCCAGCATTTATTGTAGTCATGAGCTTAAGACTCTTCACCGGTCCCCCACCAGTCCTCCGTCCCACTCATTCCACCCCCAGCATTCATTGTAGTCATGAGCTTAAGACTCTTCACCGGTCGCCCACCAGTCCTCCGTCCCACTCATTCCACCCCCAGCATTCATTGTAGTCATGAGCTTAAGACTCTTCACCGGTCCCCCGCCAGTCCTCCGTCCCACTCATTCCACCCCCAGCATTCATTGTAGTCATGAGCTTAAGACTCTTCACCGGTCGCCCACCAGTCCTCCGTCCTACTCATTCCACCCCCAGCATTCATTGTAGTCATGAGCTTAAGACTCTTCACCGGTCCCCCACCAGTCCTCCGTCCCACCCCCAGCATTCATTGTAGTCATGAGCTTAAGACTCTTCACCGGTCCCCCACCAGTCCTCCGTCCCACTCATTCCACCCCCAGCATTCATTGTAGTCATGAACTTAAGACTCTTCACCGGTCCCCCACCAGTCCTCCGTCCCACCCCCAGCATTCATCGAAGTCATGAGCTTAAGACTCTCCACCGGTCCCCCACCAGTACTCCGTCCCACTCATTCCACCCCCAGCATTCATTGTAGTCATGAGCTTAAGACTCTTCACCGGTCCCCCACCAGTCCTCCGTCCCACTCATTCCACCCCCAGCATTCATTGTAGTCATGAGCTTAAGAATCTTCTCCCGTCCCCCACTGGTCCTCCGTCCCACTCATTCCACCCCCAGCATTCATTGTAGTCATGAGCTTAAGACTCTTCACCGGTCCCCCACCAGTCCTCCGTCCCACTCATCCCACCCCCAGCATTCATTGTAGTCATGAGCTTAAGACTCTCCACCGGTTCCCCACCAGTCCTCCGTCCCACTCATTCCACCCCCAGCATTCATTGTAGTCATGAGCTGAAGACTCTTCACCGGTCCCCCACCAGTCCTTCGTCCACTCATCCCACCCCCAGCATTCATTGTAGTCATGAGCTTAAGACTCTTCACCGGTCCCCCACCAGTCCTCCGTCCCACCCCCAGCATTCATTGAAGTCATGAGCTTAAGACTCTCCACCGGTCCCCCACCAGTACTCCGTCCCACTCATTCCACCCCCAGCATTCATTGTAGTCATGAGCTTAAGACTCTTCACCGGTCCCCCACCAGTCCTCCGTCCCACTCATTCCACCCCCAGCATTCATTGTAGTCATGAGCTTAAGACTCTTCACCGGTCCCCCACCAGTCCTCCGTCCCACTCATTCCATCCCCAACATTCATTGTAGTCATGAGCTTAAGACTCTTCACCGGTCCCCCACCAGTCCTCGATCCCACTCATTCCACTTCCAGCATTCATTGTAGTCATGAGCTTAAGACTCTTCACCGGTCCCCCACCAGTCCTCCGTCCCACTCATTCCACCCCCAGCATTCATTGTAGTCATGAGCTTAAGACTCTTCACCGGTCGCCCACCAGTCCTCCGTCCCACTCATTCCACCCCCAGCATTCATTTTAGTCATGAGCTTAAGACTCTTCACCGGTCGCCCACCAGTCCTCCGTCCCACTCATTCCACCCCCAGCATTCATTGTAGTCATGAGCTTAAGACTCTTCACCGGTCCCCCACCAGTCCTCCGTCCCACCCATTCCACCCCCAGCATTCATTGTAGTCATGAGCTTAAGACTCTTCACCGGTCGCCCACCAGTCCTCCGTCCCACTCATTCCACCCCCAGCATTCATTGTAGTCATGAGCTTAAGACTCTTCACCGGTCCCCCACCAGTCCTCCGTCCCACTCATTCCACCCCCAGCATTCATTGTAGTCATGAGCTTAAGACTCTTCACTGGTCCCCCACCAGTCCTCCGTCCCACTCATTCCACCCCCAGCATTCATTGTAGTCATGAGCTTAAGATTCTTCACCGGTCGCCCACCAGTCCTCCGTCCCACTCATTCCACCCCCAGCATTCATTGTAGTCATGAGCTTAAGACTCTTCACCGGTCGCCCACCAGTCCTCCGTCCCACTCATTCCACCCCCAGCATTCATTGTAGTCATGAGCTTAAGACTTCACCGGTCCCCCACCAGTCCTCCGTCCCACTCATTCCACCCCCAGCATTCATTGTAGTCATGAGCTTAAGACTCTTCACCGGTCGCCCACCAGTCCTCCGTCCCACTCATTCCACCCCCAGCATTCATTGTAGTCATGAGCTTAAGACTCTTCACCGGTCCCCCACCAGTCCTCCGTCCCACTCATTCCACCCCCAGCATTCCTTGTAGTCATGAGCGTAGGACTCTTCACCGGTCGCCCACCAGTCCTCCGTCCCACTCATTCCACCCCCAGCATTCATTGTAGTCATGAGCTTAAGACTCTTCACCGGTCCCCCACCAGTCCTCCGTCCCACTCATTCCACCCCCAGCATTCATTGTAGTCATGAGCTTAAGACTCTTCACCGGTCCCCCACCAGTCCTCCGTCCCACTCATTCCATCCCCAACATTCATTGTAGTCATGAGCTTAAGACTCTTCACCGGTCCCCCACCAGTCCTCGATCCCACTCATTCCACTTCCAGCATTCATTGTAGTCATGAGCTTAAGACTCTTCACCGGTCCCCCACTCATTCCTCCGTCCCACTCATTCCACCGTCCCACTCATTCCACCCCCAGCATTCATTGTAGTCATGAGCTTAAGACTCTTCACCGGTCGCCCACCAGTCCTCCGTCCCACTCATTCCACCCCCAGCATTCATTTTAGTCATGAGCTTAAGACTCTTCACCGGTCGCCCACCAGTCCTCCGTCCCACTCATTCCACCCCCAGCATTCATTGTAGTCATGAGCTTAAGACTCTTCACCGGTCCCCCACCAGTCCTCCGTCCCACTCATTCCACCCCCAGCATTCATTGTAGTCATGAGCTTAAGACTCTTCACCGGTCGCCCACCAGTCCTCCGTCCCACTCATTCCACCCCCAGCATTCATTGTAGTCATGAGCTTAAGACTCTTCACCGGTCCCCCACCAGTCCTCCGTCCCACTCATTCCACCCCCAGCATTCATTGTAGTCATGAGCTTAAGACTCTTCACTGGTCCCCCACCAGTCCTCCGTCCCACTCATTCCACCCCCAGCATTCATTGTAGTCATGAGCTTAAGATTCTTCACCGGTCGCCCACCAGTCCTCCGTCCCACTCATTCCACCCCCAGCATTCATTGTAGTCATGAGCTTAAGACTCTTCACCGGTCGCCCACCAGTCCTCCGTCCCACTCATTCCACCCCCAGCATTCATTGTAGTCATGAGCTTAAGACTTCACCGGTCCCCCACCAGTCCTCCGTCCCACTCATTCCACCCCCAGCATTCATTGTAGTCATGAGCTTAAGACTCTTCACCGGTCGCCCACCAGTCCTCCGTCCCACTCATTCCACCCCCAGCATTCATTGTAGTCATGAGCTTAAGACTCTTCACCGGTCCCCCACCAGTCCTCCGTCCCACCCCCAGCATTCATTGTAGTCATGAGCTTAAGACTCTTCACCGGTCCCCCACCAGTCCTCCGTCCCACTCATTCCACCCCCAGCATTCATTGTAGTCATGAGCTTAAGACTCTTCACCGGTTCCCCACCAGTCCTCCGTCCCACCCCCAGCATTCATTGAAGTCATGAGCTTAAGACTCTCCACCGGTCCCCCACCAGTACTCCGTCCCACTCATTCCACCCCCAGCATTCATTGTAGTCATGAGCTTAAGACTCTTCACCGGTCCCCCACCAGTCCTCCGTCCCACTCATTCCACCCCCAGCATTCATTGTAGTCATGAGCTTAAGAATCTTCTCCCGTCCCCCACTGGTCCTCCGTCCCACTCATTCCACCTCCAGCATTCATTGTAGTCATGAGCTTAAGACTCTTCACCGGTCCCCCACCAGTCCTCCGTCCCACTCATCCCACCCCCAGCATTCATTGTAGTCATGAGCTTAAGACTCTCCACCGGTTCCCCACCAGTCCTCCGTCCCACTCATTCCACCCCCAGCATTCATTGTAGTCATGAGCTGAAGACTCTTCACCGGTCCCCCACCAGTCCTTCGTCCACTCATCCCACCCCCAGCATTCATTGTAGTCATGAGCTTAAGACTCTTCACCGGTCCCCCACCAGTCCTCCGTCCCACCCCCAGCATTCATTGAAGTCATGAGCTTAAGACTCTCCACCGGTCCCCCACCAGTACTCCGTCCCACTCATTCCACCCCCAGCATTCATTGTAGTCATGAGCTTAAGACTCTTCACCGGTCCCCCACCAGTCCTCCGTCCCACTCATTCCACCCCCAGCATTCATTGTAGTCATGAGCTTAAGACTCTTCACCGGTCCCCCACCAGTCCTCCGTCCCACTCATTCCATCCCCAACATTCATTGTAGTCATGAGCTTAAGACTCTTCACCGGTCCCCCACCAGTCCTCGATCCCACTCATTCCACTTCCAGCATTCATTGTAGTCATGAGCTTAAGACTCTTCACCGGTCGCCCACCAGTCCTCCGTCCCACTCATTCCACCCCCAGCATTCATTTTAGTCATGAGCTTAAGACTCTTCACCGGTCGCCCACCAGTCCTCCGTCCCACTCATTCCACCCCCAGCATTCATTGTAGTCATGAGCTTAAGACTCTTCACCGGTCCCCCACTAGTCCTCCGTCCCACTCATTCCACCCCCAGCATTCATTGTAGTCATGAGCTTAAGACTCTTCACCGGTCGCCCACCAGTCCTCCGTCCCACTCATTCCACCCCCAGCATTCATTGTAGTCATGAGCTTAAGACTCTTCACCGGTCCCCCACCAGTCCTCCGTCCCACTCATTCCACCCCCAGCATTCATTGTAGTCATGAGCTTAAGACTCTTCACTGGTCCCCCACCAGTCCTCCGTCCCACTCATTCCACCCCCAGCATTCATTGTAGTCATGAGCTTAAGATTCTTCACCGGTCGCCCACCAGTCCTCCGTCCCACTCATTCCACCCCCAGCATTCATTGTAGTCATGAGCTTAAGACTCTTCACCGGTCGCCCACCAGTCCTCCGTCCCACTCATTCCACCCCCAGCATTCATTGTAGTCATGAGCTTAAGACTTCACCGGTCCCCCACCAGTCCTCCGTCCCACTCATTCCACCCCCAGCATTCATTGTAGTCATGAGCTTAAGACTCTTCACCGGTCGCCCACCAGTCCTCCGTCCCACTCATTCCACCCCCAGCATTCATTGTAGTCATGAGCTTAAGACTCTTCACCGGTCCCCCACCAGTCCTCCGTCCCACTCATTCCACCCCCAGCATTCCTTGTAGTCATGAGCGTAAGACTCTTCACCGGTCCCCCACCAGTCCTCCGTCCCACTCATTCCACTTCCAGCATTCATTGTAGTCATGAGCTTAAGACTCTTCACCGGTCGCCCACCAGTCCTCCGTCCCACTCATTCCACCCCCAGCATTCATTGTAGTCATGAGCTTAAGACTCTTCACCGGTCCCCCACCAGTCCTCCGTCCCACTCATTCCACCCCCAGCATTCATTGTAGTCATGAGCTTAAGACTCTTCACCGGTCCCCCACCAGTCCTCCGTCCCACTCATTCCATCCCCAACATTCATTGTAGTCATGAGCTTAAGACTCTTCACCGGTCCCCCACCAGTCCTCGATCCCACTCATTCCACTTCCAGCATTCATTGTAGTCATGAGCTTAAGACTCTTCACCGGTCCCCCACCAGTCCTCCGTCCCACTCATTCCACCCCCAGCATTCATTGTAGTCATGAGCTTAAGACTCTTCACCGGTCGCCCACCAGTCCTCCGTCCCACTCATTCCACCCCCAGCATTCATTTTAGTCATGAGCTTAAGACTCTTCACCGGTCGCCCACCAGTCCTCCGTCCCACTCATTCCACCCCCAGCATTCATTGTAGTCATGAGCTTAAGACTCTTCACCGGTCCCCCACCAGTCCTCCGTCCCACTCATTCCACCCCCAGCATTCATTGTAGTCATGAGCTTAAGACTCTTCACCGGTCGCCCACCAGTCCTCCGTCCCACTCATTCCACCCCCAGCATTCATTGTAGTCATGAGCTTAAGACTCTTCACCGGTCCCCCACCAGTCCTCCGTCCCACTCATTCCACCCCCAGCATTCATTGTAGTCATGAGCTTAAGACTCTTCACTGGTCCCCGACCAGTCCTCCGTCCCACTCATTCCACCCCCAGCATTCATTGTAGTCATGAGCTTAAGATTCTTCACCGGTCGCCCACCAGTCCTCCGTCCCACTCATTCCACCCCCAGCATTCATTGTAGTCATGAGCTTAAGACTCTTCAACGGTCGCCCACCAGTCCTCCGTCCCACTCATTCCACCCCCAGCCTTCATTGTAGTCATGAGCTTAAGACTTCACCGGTCCCCCACCAGTCCTCCGTCCCACTCATTCCACCCCCAGCATTCATTGTAGTCATGAGCTTAAGACTCTTCACCGGTCGCCCACCAGTCCTCCGTCCCACTCATTCCACCCCCAGCATTCATTGTAGTCATGAGCTTAAGACTCTTCACCGGTCCCCCACCAGTCCTCCGTCCCACCCCCAGCATTCATTGTAGTCATGAGCTTAAGACTCTTCACCGGTCCCCCACCAGTCCTCCGTCCCACTCATTCCACCCCCAGCATTCATTGTAGTCATGAGCTTAAGACTCTTCACCGGTCCCCCACCAGTCCTCCGTCCCACCCCCAGCATTCATTGAAGTCATGAGCTTAAGACTCTCCACCGGTCCCCCACCAGTACTCCGTCCCACTCATTCCACCCCCAGCATTCATTGTAGTCATGAGCTTAAGACTCTTCACCGGTCCCCCACCAGTCCTCCGTCCCACTCATTCCACCCCCAGCATTCATTGTAGTCATGAGCTTAAGAATCTTCTCCCGTCCCCCACTGGTCCTCCGTCCCACTCATTCCACCCCCAGCATTCATTGTAGTCATGAGCTTAAGACTCTTCACCGGTCCCCCACCAGTCCTCCGTCCCACTCATCCCACCCCCAGCATTCATTGTAGTCATGAGCTTAAGACTCTCCACCGGTTCCCCACCAGTCCTCCGTCCCACTCATTCCACCCCCAGCATTCATTGTAGTCATGAGCCGAAGACTCTTCACCGGTCCCCCACCAGTCCTTCGTCCACTCATCCCACCCCCAGCATTCATTGTAGTCATGAGCTTAAGACTCTTCACCGGTCCCCCACCAGTCCTCCGTCCCACCCCCAGCATTCATTGAAGTCATGAGCTTAAGACTCTCCACCGGTCCCCCACCAGTACTCCGTCCCACTCATTCCACCCCCAGCATTCATTGTAGTCATGAGCTTAAGACTCTTCACCGGCCCCCACCAGTCCTCCGTCCCACTCATTCCACCCCCAGCATTCATTGTAGTCATGAGCTCAAGACTCTTCACCGGCCCCCCACCAGTCCTCCGTCCCACTCATTCCACCCCCAGCATTCATTGTAGTCATGAGCTTAAGACTCTTCACCGGCCCCCACCAGTCCTCCGTCCCACTCATTCCACCCCCAGCATTCATTGTAGTCATGAGCTCAAGACTCTTCACCGGCCCCCCATCAGTCCTCCGTCCCACTAATTCCAACCCCAGCATTCATTGTAGTCATGAGCTTGAGACTCTTCACCGGCCCCCCACCAGTCCTCCGTCACACTCATTCCACCCCCAGCATTCATTGTAGTCATGAGCTTAAGACTCTTCACCGGTCCCCCACCAGTCCTCCGTCCCACTCATTCCACCCCCAGCATTCATTGTAGTCATGAGCTTAAGACTCTTCACCGGTCCCCCACCAGTCCTCCGTCCCACTCATTCCACCCCCAGCATTCATTGTAGTCATGAGCTTAAGACTCTTCACCGGTCCCCCACCAGTCCTCCGTCCCACCCCCAGCATTCATTGAAGTCATGAGCTTAAGACTCTCCACCGGTCCCCCACCAGTACTCCGTCCCACTCATTCCACCCCCAGCATTCATTGTAGTCATGAGCTTAAGACTCTTCACCGGTCCCCCACCAGTCCTCCGTCCCACTCATTCCACCCCCAGCATTCATTGTAGTCATGAGCTTAAGACTCTTCACCGGTCGCCCACCAGTCCTCCGTCCCACTCATTCCACCCCCAGCATTCATTGTAGTCATGAGCTTAAGACTCTTCACCGGTCGCCCACCAGTCCTCCGTCCCACTCATTTCACCCCCAGCATTCATTGTAGTCATGAGCTTAAGACTTCACCGGTCCCCCACCAGTCCTCCGTCCCACTCATTCCACCCCCAGCATTCATTGTAGTCATGAGCTTAAGACTCTTCACCGGTCGCCCACCAGTCCTCCGTCCCACTCATTCCACCCCCAGCATTCATTGTAGTCATGAGCTTAAGACTCTTCACCGGTCCCCCACCAGTCCTCCGTCCCACTCATTCCACCCCCAGCATTCCTTGTAGTCATGAGCTTAAGACTCTTCACCGGTCCCCCACCAGTCCTCCGTCCCACTCATTCCACTTCCAGCATTCATTGTAGTCATGAGCTTAAGACTCTTCACCAGTCGCCCACCAGTCCTCCGTCCCACTCATTCCACCCCCAGCATTCATTGTAGTCATGAGCTTAAGACTCTTCACCGGTCCCCCACCAGTCCTCCGTCCCACTCATTCCACCCCCAGCATTCCTTGTAGTCATGAGCTTAAGACTCTTCACCGGTCCCCCACCAGTCCTCCGTCCCACTCATTCCACTTCCAGCATTCATTGTAGTCATGAGCTTAAGACTCTTCACCGGTCCCCCACCAGTCCTCCGTCCCACTCATTCCACCCCCAGCATTCCTTGTAGTCATGAGCTTAAGACTCTTCACCGGTCGCCCACCAGTCCTCCGTCCCACTCATTCCACCCCCAGCATTCATTGTAGTCATGAGGTTAAGACTCTTCACCGGTCGCCCACCAGTCCTCCGTCCCACTCATTCCACCCCCAGCATTCATTGTAGTCATGAGCTTAAGACTCTTCACCGGTCCCCCACCAGTCCTCCGTCCCACTCATTCCACCCCCAGCATTCATTGTAGTCATGAGCTTAAGACTCTTCACCGGTCCCCCACCAGTCCTCCGCCCCACTCATTCCACTTCCAGCATTCATTGTAGTCATGAGCTTAAGACTCTTCACCGGTCGCCCACCAGTCCTCCGTCCCACTCATTCCACCCCCAGCATTCATTGTAGTCATGAGCTTAAGACTCTTCACCGGTCCCCCACCAGTCCTCCGTCCCACTCATCCCACCCCCAGCATTCATTGTAGTCATGAGCTTAAGACTCTCCACCGGTTCCCCACCAGTCCTCCGTCCCACTCATTCCACCCCCAGCATTCATTGTAGTCATGAGCTGAAGACTCTTCACCGGTCCCCCACCAGTCCTCCGTCCCACTCATTCCACTTCCAGCATTCATTGTAGTCATGAGCTTAAGACTCTTCACCGGTCGCCCACCAGTCCTCCGTCCCACTCATTCCACCCCCAGCATTCATTGTAGTCATGAGCTTAAGACTCTTCACCGGTCCCCCACCAGTCCTCCGTCCCACTCATCCCACCCCCAGCATTCATTGTAGTCATGAGCTTAAGACTCTCCACCGGTTCCCCACCAGTCCTCCGTCCCACTCATTCCACCCCCAGCATTCATTGTAGTCATGAGCTGAAGACTCTTCACCGGTCCCCCACCAGTCCTTCGTCCACTCATCCCACCCCCAGCATTCATTGTAGTCATGAGCTTAAGACTCTTCACCGGTCCCCCACCAGTCCTCCGTCCCACCCCCAGCATTCATTGAAGTCATGAGCTTAAGACTCTCCACCGGTCCCCCACCAGTACTCCGTCCCACTCATTCCACCCCCAGCATTCATTGTAGTCATGAGCTTAAGACTCTTCACCGGTCCCCCACCAGTCCTCCGTCCCACTCATTCCACCCCCAGCATTCATTGTAGTCATGAGCTTAAGACTCTTCACCGGTCCCCCACCAGTCCTCCGTCCCACTCATTCCACCCCCAGCATTCATTGTAGTCATGAGCTTAAGACTCTTCACCGGTCGCCCACCAGTCCTCCGTCCCACTCATTTCACCCCCAGCATTCATTGTAGTCATGAGCTTAAGACTTCACCGGTCCCCCACCAGTCCTCCGTCCCACTCATTCCACCCCCAGCATTCATTGTAGTCATGAGCTTAAGACTCTTCACCGGTCGCCCACCAGTCCTCCGTCCCACTCATTCCACCCCCAGCATTCATTGTAGTCATGAGCTTAAGACTCTTCACCGGTCCCCCACCAGTCCTCCGTCCCACTCATTCCACCCCCAGCATTCCTTGTAGTCATGAGCTTAAGACTCTTCACCGGTCCCCCACCAGTCCTCCGTCCCACTCATTCCACTTCCAGCATTCATTGTAGTCATGAGCTTAAGACTCTTCACCGGTCGCCCACCAGTCCTCCGTCCCACTCATTCCACCCCCAGCATTCATTGTAGTCATGAGCTTAAGACTCTTCACCGGTCCCCCACCAGTCCTCCGTCCCACTCATTCCACCCCCAGCATTCCTTGTAGTCATGAGCTTAAGACTCTTCACCGGTCCCCCACCAGTCCTCCGTCCCACTCATTCCACTTCCAGCATTCATTGTAGTCATGAGCTTAAGACTCTTCACCGGTCCCCCACCAGTCCTCCGTCCCACTCATTCCACCCCCAGCATTCCTTGTAGTCATGAGCTTAAGACTCTTCACCGGTCGCCCACCAGTCCTCCGTCCCACTCATTCCACCCCCAGCATTCATTGTAGTCATGAGCTTAAGACTCTTCACCGGTCCCCCACCAGTCCTCCGTCCCACTCATTCCACCCCCAGCATTCATTGTAGTCATGAGCTTAAGACTCTTCACCGGTCCCCCACCAGTCCTCCGTCCCACTCATTCCACTTCCAGCATTCATTGTAGTCATGAGCTTAAGACTCTTCACCGGTCGCCCACCAGTCCTCCGTCCCACTCATTCCACCCCCAGCATTCATTGTAGTCATGAGCTTAAGACTCTTCACTGGTCGCCCACCAGTCCTCCGTCCCACTCATTCCACCCCCAGCATTCATTGTAGTCATGAGCTTAAGACTCTTCACCGGTCCCCCACCAGTCCTCCGTCCCACTCATTCCACCCCCAGCATTCATTGTAGTCATGAGCTTAAGACTCTTCACCGGTCCCCCACCAGTCCTCCGTCCCACTCATTCCACTTCCAGCATTCATTGTAGTCATGAGCTTAAGACTCTTCACCGGTCCCCCACCAGTCCTCCGTCCCACCCCCAGCATTCATTGTAGTCAGGACCTTAAGAATCTTCTCCCACCCTCAGCATTCCGCAGTTTACCCCAGGATGGCCTCACAGGTGAAACATTGAGGACCCCTGCTGTGCATTGAGGCAGCAGTAATGCAGTAATGCAGGAGGAGACGGTCTTCTGCATCTCCCAGCTGTCCCTTGATGATGATGTGGAGGGCTGTGTGACTGGATGACATTTGCGATACTTCGTCCATGAAGATTTCAGAAGCTCGCTTATTGTCCTTCTGCTGGAGCACAAGTGCAGTTCCTGATGACTCCAAGTCCTTGTTTGTTTTCCTCAGATCAGCCTCTGAACGTGCGCATCAACGTTTCACAGCTCTTTGGGAGTGTTGCTGCGTCCCATGTGGTGTGCCAGGCTGTAGTCCAGATCGCAAACACACGATTCATGATCTGCCGTGACCTTCTGATCCTGCAGCAGCTGCTCCTCAAACTGGGTGATTCTGTAAGTTATTTCCACCTCCTCCGGTGGCCTTTGTTGTATTGGATTGATTTGCATTTCTTTAAAGTCATTTTGGGGCCTTTTCAAAGCATCGTAGAGGTAACATTGAGGGAGAGCACCGTGTCAAACGCGACACTGAGTCCAGCAAGATATGTGCCGTTGGTTCACCCTCATCTAACTGGTGCCTTAACATTTCAGTGACTCCTCGGAGAGGGGATTCAGTGAAGTAACCAGCTCTGAACCCTGGGTGCGACGTATGAAGAAAGTTCTGAGATTCAATAAAAGGGGTCCCCTGACCATTAACATGCTTTTCCAGAATTTTTGCAAAGATAAGAAGCAACGAAATGGAACAAAATTAGCTGGAATAGCAGGGTCAGGATTGGCTTTCTTTAAAAGAGGGAGCACCATAGCATGTTTCAATTCCAGCTGAACTATACCCTCTTGTAAAGATGCATGAAGAAGTTACTTTATTGTCAAATGTATTGAAGTATCCAGCTGTTTAAACACATGAGTGTGGAGTAAGTCACAGGGGGGACCAGATGCAATGCTTGCCTTGCCAAGAGGTGGTTAAAGGAGCTCGGTTCCCAGGGGGTCCTCGCCTCAAATATGCAGAGGATGTAATATTGTTGGTGTGCTCTGTCCGCACAGGATGGCGCAGAGCATTCGGACGAGTCTCGATCTCTGATGGACTATCTTGAGAGGTTTTACTTAACAGTGGAGAATGCATCTTTTCAACCTTATCCGTGAAATAGGGAGCGAGTTCTTTACATTGAGTGCCGGTAAGAGCAGGAGGAATCGTCGGGCTCTCCGAGCCGCATAGCTCTTTTACCACTCTGAGAAGCATTTTGGAGCAGTTTTGGGCTTGGAGGATTTTGTGTTAGAAAAACTCAGCGCGGGCTACTTTACAAAGAATATGATGTTCACTTGGGATTTTTTATATGCTACTTTGGCGTCTTCATTGTAGTGCTTCCTCCGGCACCTTTCCAGTGTTTTACATTTAGCCTTTTCACTTTTTAGCTTCTCAGTGAACCATGGGGCGGTGGCAGATGTCTGTTAGAGCACTTGTTGGACAAAGGAAGACGTGTATCTGCCGCTTGTAGAATCCAATTTTGGATGAGACAATGATCTGAAGTAGAATGTTCAAAACCTGGCCTATTGTCCACTAGAGGTTTGTTAAAAGCCTGGACATCGAGCTTTGCCCATCGTCTAGTCTTTTGTCAGGCACCAGACAGATCGACGGAGGAAAGGACGTTACTTTCAACAACAAAAACTACAACAAAAGGCAGGGCGGGGGCACAACTAAGGTCAGGCAAGTTAGGAAAAATATTATCTAGCAGATGACAGGCTATATGGGAAGGACCTGAGTTACATATTTGTATGTTTATCGTTTGTAAGTCCGCTATGAGCGACAGACTTTTGGTACATTTAGGATCATCTAGATGGAGGTTCAGATCTGCCAATATAGTAAAATTGGCAGCATTCAATAAATGCGGAGCTGCTCGATAAGGGAAGGAGGGCACCCATCGCCCGGCTGGGCCCGGAGGGCGATACAACAATATTCCAGAGAATGTGAAGTTAGGCATAAGGACAATTTTAAATAATAAGTGTAAAAGTATGAAAATTATTAATAGGGACAATGAAGACGGGCACACACAAGGTTTCAAAAGAAAGTGGCTTTATTGCCAATAAAGCTGCAGCTTGAGACAATTTGCAGGTTTGCAAAGTGATCTAATTTTCACAGAGAGAATTCAGCCTTTATATATGTTCACAATCTCTTGACAGGTTGTTCATTAACTATTACGTCATGGTGTGACCATGCTAGAATTAGATCCACGTGTACATTACAGTATCAAGGTGCATTTCAAAAATATGTCTACGTTCACATTTTACATTATTTGCGACACATCTGACCCTGCAGCTACAGGTTAATCTTTAAACCACCATCTCGTGTCTTTTCAGCCTTGCCTTGGCCGGTTATCTTGAAATGTACACATTAAATGTTGATCTACTTATCGGCAGAGGCCCGTGTCAGCCTTGCCTTAGTCGGTTATCTTGAAATGTTCATATACAATGTTGATCTACTTATCAGCAGTGGCCCGTGTTTTCTGCTTTCCCACACAATGACGCACTTGCTATCTGTGCTGGGCACACACTTTGCCTCTTTAGGACAACAAGGCAAGGACAGGCTAAACTTGTCATATTCTAGGTCAGCGAGCAATTCCTGGAAAAAGCTCGCTGAACTGACTGAACTGTCTCTGGTACATAGGTGAAAGCTAGTGAATCATTAAACAATTTGGAGCTTCCACAGAATGGGCACGCACAGGCTCACCTGCCTTTCTTTTCTGGTTTCAGCTGAATTTCAGACAACTTAATTTAACCCTCTGTGCACCAGCCGTGCACCATGGAGCAATCATTTCATTAAAACTAGTGGGATCTGTTTATTTGCAAGCAGGTTACAGACAGAAATTAATATAAACTACGGTTCACAAACAATGTTTTCTCTCCATAAGGGCCAACGTATTTTTTTTAATCTTTTACAAACCGACCCTTTGAACCTCAGTTTAAAATAATTTCATTACGCAGCATATCACAATTTAATAATTATATTGTTCATTCTTATCATCGTCAGAAATGTCTATGTTCATTAACTCTGTAGTGACTGTTTGCATCAGCATTCTTTCTTTTTCCTTTAATTTCCTCACTTGGCATTTTGTCATCTGTCCCAATAGTTGACAGCACATTGGCAGGCAATTAACTAATAGACAACAGCCTATTATCAGTAGGAAAATTGTTATGAACGCCATTCCTATCTTCCAACCCCATGCGCTCAACCAACTCCAAAGTGAACCTCCTATATCCCATGTACCAGAATCCTGATGTGCTTCTACACCTATATGATGCAATCTTTTTATTGCTTCCCTGACAGTAACAGAGGAGTCCGGGACATAGGTGCAACAGGACGCCCCTATAATTGCACAGACTCCTCCCCTTTCTGCTAGCATCATGTCGAGGATCATTCTATTTTGTAACGAAACTAATCTCACAGCTTGAAGCTCTACTGTAATATTTTCAAGTATGCTTGTTGTTTCATTTATTGTTGCTTCTAGTAGCCTGGATAATCTACGTATATCTCTGGAGTTGATAGCTGGACCAATCCATGGTATCACTCCTTTAAATATGTCACCCGCTATCTGTGATGCTGTATCTCTTTGATCCACATCCACACTTCTCCTGCCTCTCCGTGGTGCATGTCTTTGCATGTCCCTTCGAACTTCTTTTATTGCTATAGCAGGTAATACAAAACCTAGGTGACAACAACCACCCCAATTTGTTGGAAGCCATGTATAAGCCTTCTCTCCACAAATGAAATAAATTGAGTCACCTACGTAAAGTGGAATGCTAATATTTCCGGCCGTCATTTCAAATGTCATGTTACAATTTGTACTATTTCCTACCTGATAGGTCCCATTACTCTTAATACAAATACTCCCTATTGCGTTGTGTTTTCTTAATTTTAACTTCAAAAATGGTATATTCTTATTTGCTTCTTTTGATGGGCCTGCTATCCTAATGCTTGTATTCTTATTTGGAAAGAGCGGGGTAAAGATGTCAGACAGGGGAAATGTTGCATTTGGTTCTATCACTTCCGTGCAGTTCCCTAGTGTCAGAATATCTGCCATATATTTGTTATATAATGTTCCTGCAGGTGGGGCCATAGTTGCCCCTGCACCAGCAGTACTTTTCTTTAAGTTCTGCAAAACAGCTATCAGTTCTATTTTTACTATTGTTATGTAAATGGCATAACAGGATGCTGCAAACGGTAGTGGGACTTGAACCAGGGGCAAACTTTGGTCTACAGAAGCTGGGAATTGCAAACATATCCAGCAATCTCCCCTTGTTAATATCTTATTGGTATGATGCATCAAAGTCACAAAGGAATTGTGGTGCATATCTTCTCTGTGGGCTATTTCTTCAGGTGACAAAGTGTATGCAGGTATTGTAGCAGGTGTTGTTGGCGTTGAGATCAACTTTTCCATGGGATAGAACACATCTAATAGATATACAGTAATTAATGCTAATAATAACAGACAGAATATCACCCCAGATATGCACATTTTAGACTTGTACCATTTTCTCTTCATTTTTAGAACTGTATTTTCCCTATCCATATCTATCTATCTATTCTTATACTTTCTTTAATTGGATGTAGTGCTATTGATGATACTATGTTGTGAATTATCACTATGAATCTTTACTATAATATAAGCTAAACACACAAAAAGCATAAACACATATAAGGTGAGGCTGTAGTATAAAATATATTGCGAACAGCTATTCGTTAATATTTCAGATTGTCTCTGAATATTTTTTGGTACTTCTCTCCTCCCAAAGATATGCATGTAATTTCTATAAGGCACGACCCTTTGATCATGAATATCAATTGTTAGTGCAGCCACATTTACATTTACAGGAGTGTCCACTATACCTCACCCCAAATGTTTCTTTCTGAAGCTGGCTGTCCTGATGATCTGGAAAAAGTCCTTTGCTGGTTGCTGCAGCAGCACGGGTGCTCGCAGTGACAGAAGGATTCGCAAATACCTTCTGGATCAGTTCATCTACTAATTACTGCAGTGGCACGGGCACTATGCAGTTACAGGAGGACTCGCAAATACCTCCTGGATCAGTTCATCTACTCAACGTTGTATTGGCCCACTTTTTACTAAGAACTTCCCTAATGAATTGTTGTAGTCTCTTCCTGTTATGCAGACAGGCTGTTATTCCTGGTGGTAGTGTGCAATATACAATAATTTATTTTTCTCAGTCAGCAAGTACTCTATTCAAGGCTTCTTGTAATGCTAGACTATTCAAATCTTGCATTAGTTGGTATTCTAGCTGACTAAATACTTCCTCAAGGTAACTGAGTGCGACTTCGTTGTCTTCTTCACTGCTATTCTCAAAGTCAAAAATTGTTGTCAAGATATCTGTCAGGATAATATCTAATAGTAGTACTTCATCTATTTCCTGCAGAAGATCAGGTACCAGAATTACTGACATTTCATCTCCTTCTTCTTTGTAGATCTCAAATTGTACCTTTTTTCTTCTTTGATCAGTTCTGGTGTTGGCATGTGCTGCTGACCTGGGTCTTGGCTGGATGCAGTCTCAGGAGGTGCCAGTTTTATATGGCTGGCGTGGATCCAAGATTTGTTGTTGGTGCACTTCACCGCTGTCTTTGTTGCGAGCAGCACCTGCTGCGGTCCCTTCCAGCGAGCTTGGAGACAGTTGGACCTCTGGAATGCTTTAATGAGCACCCAGTCCCCGGGCTTGAACTTGTGCCCCTCGACCTGCAGCGGCTCTGGAAGGGCTTCCTTCACGTGCTGGTTGATAGAAGCAAGAGTACGTGTAAGTGACATGCAGTAATCATTCAACAGTTCATTCGTCATCATATATATTTACAACAAGGGGTGGTGAGGGACAGAGTCTCTGAATTAAGCAGAAAGCTCTCACCCAGTCAAGAGATCAGGGCTAGATCCAACACCGTTTTTTAGCTCACTGCACCATCCCAGTTTCAGAACCTGGCTGTATGCAAATTAGTCTGTTCCTGTCCCAGTGCATGATGGGAACAGGGCAAACCAAACTACAAAAGCCAATTCTTACACCGGGAAGGAAACAAGCTCCCGGGGACCGGTTTCTGGCATTACAGCCGTCTTCGGCCCGGTTTGCTTGAATCCTGATGGTGCAATGAGCAAGGGTCTCACATCTGAGAATACCCTTCCACGCTTAGGGTGGACAAAAATATTTACAACAAGGGGTGGTGAGGGACAGAGTCTCTGAATTAAGCAGAAAGCTCTCACCCAGTCAAGAGATCAGGGCTAGATCCAACACCGTTTTTTAGCTCACTGCACCATCCCAGTTTCAGAACCTGGCTGTATGCAAATTAGTCTGTTCCTGTCCCAGTGCATGATGGGAACAGGGCAAACCAAACTACAAAAGCCAATTCTTACACTGGGAAGGAAACAAGCTCCCGGGGACCGGTTTCTGGCATTACAGCCGTCTTCGGCCCGGTTTGCTTGAATCCTGATGGTGCAATGAGCAAGGGTCTCACATCTGAGAATACCCTTCCACGCTTAGGGTGGACAAAAATATTTACAACAAGGGGTGGTGAGGGACAGAGTCTCTGAATTAAGCAGAAAGCTCTCACCCAGTCAAGAGATCAGGGCTAGATCCAACACCGTTTTTTAGCTCACTGCACCATCCCAGTTTCAGAACCTGGCTGTATGCAAATTAGTCTGTTCCTGTCCCAGTGCATGATGGGAACAGGGCAAACCAAACTACAAAAGCCAATTCTTACACTGGGAAGGAAACAAGCTCCCGGGGACCGGTTTCTGGCATTACAGCCGTCTTCGGCCCGGTTTGCTTGAATCCTGATGGTGCAATGAGCAAGGGTCTCACATCTGAGAATACCCTTCCACGCTTAGGGTGGACAAAAATATTTACAACAAGGGGTGGTGAGGGACAGAGTCTCTGAATTAAGCAGAAAGCTCTCACCCAGTCAAGAGATCAGGGCTAGATCCAACACCGTTTTTTAGCTCACTGCACCATCCCAGTTTCAGAACCTGGCTGTATGCAAATTAGTCTGTTCCTGTCCCAGTGCATGATGGGAACAGGGCAAACCAAACTACAAAAGCCAATTCTTACACTGGGAAGGAAACAAGCTCCCGGGGACCGGTTTCTGGCATTACAGCCGTCTTCGGCCCGGTTTGCTTGAATCCTGATGGTGCAATGAGCAAGGGTCTCACATCTGAGAATACCCTTCCACGCTTAGGGTGGACAAAAATATTTACAACAAGGGGTGGTGAGGGACAGAGTCTCTGAATTAAGCAGAAAGCTCTCACCCAGTCAAGAGATCAGGGCTAGATCCAACACCGTTTTTTAGCTCACTGCACCATCCCAGTTTCAGAACCTGGCTTTATGCAAATTAGTCTTTTCCTGTCCCAGTGCATGATGGGAACAGGGCAAACCAAACTACAAAAGCCAATTCTTACACTGGGAAGGAAACAAGCTCCCGGGGACCGGTTTCTGGCATTACAGCCGTCTTCGACAACAAGGGGTGGTGAGGGACAGAGTCTCTGAATTAAGCCGAAAGCTCTCACCCAGTCAAGAGATCAGGGCTAGATCAATCCCCGGTAGCTTGTCTCCTTTCTGGTGAAGAATTGGCTTGGTAGTTTAGTCTGCCCTGTTCCCATGATGCACTGGGCCAGGGACAGACTGATTTGCATATAGCCAGGTTCTGAGCTGGGATGGGGCAGTGAGATAAGTAACGGTGATGGATCAAGCCCTGATCTTTGGACTGGGTAAGAGTGGTCTGTTTAACTCAGACACTCTGTTCATCACCACCCCCTTTTTGTAAATCGTTTTTGGCCACTATAGTTGTGGCAGGGTATACTCAGACATGAGTCCCTTTCTCACTGCTCCATCAGGATTCAAGCAAGCCGGGCCGAAGAAGGCTGAAATGCCAGAAACCGGTCCCCGGTAGCTTGTCTCCTTTCTGGTGAAGAATTGGCTTGGTAGTTTAGTCTGCCCTGTTCCCATGATGCACTGGGCCAGGGACAGACTGATTTGCATATAGCCAGGTTCTGAGCTGGGATGGGGCAGTGAGATAAATAACGGTGATGGATCAAGCCCTGATCTTTGGACTGGGTAAGAGTGGTCTGTTTAACTCAGACACTCTGTTTATCACCACCCCCTTTTTAGGTTTTGCCTCGCCAAAAAGATGCGCTCTGCGCATCTTTTTCGGCGCAGGCGAAAACCTGATGAGAATTGTAGTGTGCTTTGGCTCGGCCCTCGTCATTCATTGGCTGGCTCCGTAAATGGAGCCTTGCCATTGGATGAGGGGCCTGTCCGTCAATGCCGGACCAGACACGGGGGCGTTCCCGACATTCTTTGGCTTTTGGCGACGTCACGCTACGTCAGCCAAAAGCCCTCGGGAACGCCCCCGAATCTGGTAAGGCACTAATGGCACCCCGAGCGCTCTGCCGCCTCCTACTACGGCGGCCCCCCTGATTGACGCCGCTGCCCGGGGCCGTGAATAACTTTAGGACCTCGCCGGGGCACAGGAGAGCAATAACGAAGGAGCTGCCCTCCCATTGGCTGAGGCGGTCGAGCCCCCTCAGTGCCGCCGCGCTAGGAGTGGTTCTCGAGCCGGCCACGTCATCGCTGGAGCCGCGCATCCATTGGCTACAGCCTCGAAGAAGGACCAACAGCGATCACCTTTACAGAAGGAGCGCTCCGACATCACAGTCGACCCTAGTTTCTTCTTGCTGCAATCCATAGGAGTGGATTTTTTTCTTTTTGAGGATTTCCATGAAGGAAGCATTATTTGGTAAGGAAGGGTTCACCCCTTACACAGGCGATCATCAATCACAGACCTGTTTTGCCCCGTTGGGCGAACCTCCGGATGATGTTAGTAGCAGGCTCGCCTTTAGAATGACACCTACTATGCTGACACTACATAAAATCAACCTGATGAGAAATGCCTCCAGATCCCTCATGTGAGGATTGTGCTGGAGTCAGGAAATCCCGGGTCACTGGCGCGCGACATTCGCCCCTCTGTACTCCAGCAGACAACAGCCACTGTTGCATGTGTGACCGTGTGCTGTGGTGGAGTCGAGCGTCGCAGCGAGGCTGTGGCAGGCGGCGTGTGTGACGGGGGTGTTCCTTGCCCTCAGAGTGAGCTGGCAACACAAGTGCCCCTTGTTTTCAGGCGCCATTTTGTGCTCCTGTGTCCTGGGCAGAGTGTGAGAGGGGTTATTGAAGAGGAGCCGGGCTGCTGGCGGGCCGGGGCAGCGAGGCTGCACCCACCGTGCGTGCAGCGAGGAGGGGGGCTCTGGGAACCCACCCCGGCCCACGCACACCGGCTTTTTGTGGCATCGCAGATACTTGCGGAATTCCTGGAGCAGCAGTAAACCCCGTCCCCTGCACTTCCCTTGTGCAGTTATCACTGGTCCTTTCAAAGACACTTAGGACTTCAAGGGAACGGTAACGCTTTGTCCTAATGTTCTGCTCGCCTCCCTCTGGGTGGGGCCCGGGGGCCACCAGGCCAATTAAGGAACCAATAAAATTTGAGCTCTAAAGCTGTTCTCCGTCAGGTGTGAGTGACTTACTGCAGATGTGTTTCTTTTTATATTTTTCCAGTTTTTTTGTTGTTCAGCTTGCACTGCAAAAACGTGTTGGTTTCTTAGCGCTTCATCAGTGAGGTCTGCTTGGCAGAGTGACGTAGGGGCTAGATTGTAGGCACACCGCCCCACCTTACGAGAGGTAAGTGAACAAGCATCATCAACACTGAACGGCAATGATGAAAACGTCACAGTGTAAATAAAACCGCCTGAGTGTTTGATTCAGATGCTCCGTCCATCACGACCACCTTTTGTACCGCGTTCTGCATTTGAGGCATTTTTTTTTCTTTTTTGGGGCATTTTTCTATAGCCCAAACTCGACCCACCTGAACGTATTGGAGAGTTTTGTAATTTCAATACGCTTTACTGTTTTATTACACACAGGAGATTTAGTAATGTTACCATAATCCCAAAATGTTGAGCCGAGGCTTGAACCGGGATCCCCTACTCCAAAGTCTGCAACTTGAAGCACTGTCTTAATGAAGCCCGTATTTGACCACCTGTAGAACTAAAACGAAAGACTGGATTCAAACATTGAGCGACCAGAGGAACTTTTAACTAAGAAAGTTTAGTACACTGCACTTCGGGTTAGATAGAACTACTTCAGCATTCTGAATTAGTATGCATTTTGTTAGGATGTTCATTTTTTTTTTTTTAGAATGAAGAAAACGCTGTTTAGGTATGGCCATCTGTGTAACAACCAATACTCTATCACAACATTCAGAAAAGCACTCAAGATCTGGCTCTATGACCTCCGCAGGGTCCTAGCGCCTGGCTACCCTCACGTGTGATTGGTCGCGCTCTACAAATCCTGATTGATTGGACTAATACAAGTGGGTAAAATGAAAATGTAATTTGTCTTAGTGGAGGTCGACACCTTAAGGTGTAAATCCAGATGTTCTTTTTTTTTTAACCAATATTTTGAGAACCAGAACAAAAAAGCTGGGTTTTATATGTCTGGTCGTGGTGGCAGGAAACCGCAGCGTACTTGTCGCCTAGGCAGTGAAGTCTGGATTTATCTCGGTTGCTGAACGCTCAAATGTGGAAGAGGCTCAGTCTGCAGAGAAGAGCAGAAACCCCGTGTGAAATTGCCCCGGCGCAACGCCGTGTCATTTCTGCTGAAAACTCGTGAAAGCCGTCAAGAGTCCCCAGATAAACCCTACGTGTGCAGTAATGGGCTGGCTTCAAGTCCATATCAGATCAAACAGCCTCACAGTTATGTCCCTTAATCCCAAAAGAGTATACTTTACGTCGAGGCAAGCCAGTAGGTCGCAACTATGTGAGAACTATTGGTTTTGATCCATGTTGCACAGCAACATGACTGAAAACAAAGAAAAGAACTGCACCTTGGTTCGGCCATTGTTGACTGCTTCATAGCTTTTTAAAAACATGTATACTATTCAGCCAAGTTGGGTTGTTGTACTACATGGTTAAAAAAAAAACATGTGAGACATTTTTGCTTTGCCAATGTTTGTTTTCACATGCTGCACTAATCAGCGTAGTTAGTTGAGGCGTGTGAGTAATCGGGTTCTGACAGGTTCAGGGGCTCGGGGCCATGTCCACCCTCCTGAGTTTTGCTTCTATCTTCGTTTTCTTGAATACACGTTAAGTTACAAATTATAACTTTATAGCTAGTGCCTATTATCGCACTGAGCTACCTCACTCTGCCGCCCCTCATGCCCACACCTTGCTGCCCTTTCCATCAACCTGCACCTCTTTTGCTCAAAGAATGAGCAAGCCACGTGGCAGTGCCTGCAAAGAGGCCACGGGATCGCATGGGCTCGGCTTTGGGGGTAGATTGCTGTAAATCTTTTTGCATGTCTTTGTAGGGCGGTGTCGGGTGCATCACGTCTTGTTTTCCTGCATCGAAGCCTCTGTTATTCAGTCCTTTGCCAGCGGTGCCTCGGCACCAGCTAATCAGAAGTGATCTTGTGATGTAAAGTTGTAAGTAGGCCCTCCTTCGAGGGGTGTGTCGAAAGTACTCGCCCCAGACAACAATGGGCTTATTTGACAGTGAGGGAAGGACCCCTCCCCTGTGCCGGTTGTTAGGTTAATCTGCCCCTGCCCCAGATGGCTGCACACAATGGCGGCGGCTGGGCTGTTGGTAAATGCAGATGGTGCCCGGTGGGGTGGTGCTGCTGCGCACCGGGCCAGTAGGACTGTGAACTGGAGGGGTGCTCCGGAGCGAATTGCTGCCTGGTAGGTACGTAGTGTTTAAAATTTGACCGTGAACGTTTGCGGAGGGGCATTCCTTGTGTACGGCGGCCGTCGGCTCCTGTCTGGAGGCCTGGTGTGCACAGTGAGGGAGGGTCGCCGTGTCCTTAACCCTCCCTGTGCCTGGCTACCCTTTGCCCCTCCCTCGGCTGATGTGCCCCGAAGCCGCTCCATCTGCTGCCGGAGCCCCCAGTGTCTGATGCGCTTATCCGTCTGGTACTCTTCCCCCCCCGCACCCCCTCCCTCCCAGCCTAGTCTGTTATCGTTTCCCCCATGCGTGTGGTAGCTCGGCCTGTCCCTCATGGGGTTTCCTCCATTCCCTGGTGGTTCGGACCCTCTCTCTCTTCTCTGTTTCCTCCATGCCCATGGTGGCTGGAGCTTCCCTCTCCTGTGGTTTCCTCCATGCTTGTGGGGTCTTGGACACCCCTCTCTCCTGTGGTTTTATCAATGTGAGTGATGGCTGGGACTGTTCCTCCTCCCCCCACATCTCCTGTGGTTTCCTCTATGTAATGGCTCGAGCTACCCTCCTTCCTTTGGTTTCTTGTGGTTGCCGGTGCTCCCCTTGGGTTTCCTCAATCGGTGAGGTGGCTGGGACTCCCTCTCTTGTTGCTTCCTCTATGCGTGTGGTGGTTGGGACTCCCGTCAGTTCTAGTGTTTACTCCAGACGTGTGGTACCTCACACCCTAGATCTAGCCGGTGTTAGAGTTTTTGGCTTCGCAGTACAAAATGCAGGTTGTGTGGCTGCCATTCTGAGAATCTGAGATGCAGTGAGTACAGACATCGGTCAGGTGGAGAGAGTGTAATGTGCAATGAGTGAACCCTCCAAGGTTGCATTGCTTGCATGCATTTGTCTAATGTGTGAACCTGAGGTGAAGTGAGTGTCACTCTTGGGAGCAGTGAGTGTGAATCTGAGGGGTGGTGAGTGTGACTCTGAGGTCCAGTGAGTGTGACTCTTAATCGCACTGAATGTGAATTTGATGGGCAGTGAGTGTGACCCTGAGGTGGAGTGAGTGTCACTCTTAGGAGCAGTGAGTGTAAATCTGAGGGACGGTGAGTGTGAATCTGATGGGCAGTGAATGTGAATTTTTGGGGCAATGAGAGTAAATCTGAGGGACAGTGAGTGTGACTCTGAAGAGTGTGATTCTGAGGTAGAGTGAGTGTAAATATGAGGAGCAGTGAGTGTGACTCTGTTCATGTTTTATTTGTTCATGTTTTATGATTGCCAACCCTTTAAGCTTGGTAATCACTCTTGTTTGACACCGAGCTGCCCTGAAAAGTGTGATGCACACATTTGTAATATTGCTGCACTTCTTGAGAGAATGTTTTTGCAAAAGTAAACCTTCTTTTCTACCTACGGCGTTTATCCTATTGGGATTTCTGCAGAGAGGTGGGTTTGATCCCAAATGCAGCTACATTTCAAGTATTGAAGACTCGTTACTTATTTTTCACTGAGGCACTCATTTCTTTTTAGTTGGAAGGGGAATGCTTAGCCAATATGTCTTGGTCTGAGGATGACGACAAATGTGGTATTTTGTGCAGTCAAATGCAGGGACTGGGCAAGTATTGCGGTCTATCCGGGGTGCTTGTGACTGCTATAATTTTACAATAAGTAAGAATCTTTCTGTGGGCTTGGACATAACTAACATTATGCCCGAAGAGGGGCTGATTTTGTTACCCATTTTTTTGTTGGACTTTTTTTTATAGCCCCATGCATTAAAATCAAGTAGATGAACTTGTGTGTCTTCTGTTGATGCAGCTAAAAGTGGACAAAATTCTCAGCTATATTTTTGGTATATAGCGCGGATGCTACCCGAAGGTGTCGGAGCGCGTCACAATAGGAAGATAATGATACATGAGGAGAAAATTACAAGAGAAAAAATACGAAAGAAAACGATAAGTTACATGAGGCAAAAGTGACAATTGTGAGCACACAAAATACAAGAGGTAGCAAACGGTACATTACAGGAGGAAAAAGTGACGTGTTCAAGTTACAAAGGCGTACAAAGTACAAGTAGAGGTATAATACTGCAATAAATGGCAGACACTCAAGCACAAGAAGAAACGTAACGTAGGCAATGGTGGCACTTTGGCAAGTATCTAAAGCAAACAAAATGAGGTCTCGGGAACGCTCCTACCCCCAGGGAAAGGAGAAGGAGGGCGTTGGATGAGGCCGGGGAAGGAGGGGGGGGACATTCCAACCCCCCCCCCCCCCCCCGAAAAAAGGAGTGTAGTTCCAGGACGGTGATACTCGCCACATCTAATGCAGACAGGAACCAAAAATAAACTGCGGGCACTTATAATGTCCCTAGCATCTTCAGGGATGACGGCAGACTATATAATACAATATATCCAATGCCGAATATGTTCATACTGCAGAGGGCCACGGAGGTGCTTCGGTACAAGCGATTCCTATTCCCAGTCACGTTTTACACATAATTCAAAGAAGTTAGAAAAGACCATTTGTCAAAAGCAATACCAAAAGCTCAAACTTTAACAAAGGCAAAACCATTGCATTGTAAATGCTTGTTGTAAATCGTTTTTGGCCACTATAGTTGTGGCAGGGTATACTCAGACATGAGTCCCTTTCTCACTGCTCCATCAGGATTCAAGCAAGCCGGGCCGAAGAAGGCTGAAATGCCAGAAACCGGTCCCCGGTAGCTTGTCTCCTTTCTGGTGAAGAATTGGCTTGGTAGTTTAGTCTGCCCTGTTCCCATGATGCACTGGGCCAGGGACAGACTGATTTGCATATAGCCAGGTTCTGAGCTGGGATGGGGCAGTGAGATAAATAACGGTGATGGATCAAGCCCTGATCTTTGGACTGGGTAAGAGTGGTCTGTTTAACTCAGACACTCTGTTCATCACCACCCCCTTTTTGTAAATCGTTTTTGGCCACTATAGTTGTGGCAGGGTATACTCAGACATGAGTCCCTTTCTCACTGCTCCATCAGGATTCAAGCAAGCCGGGCCGAAGAAGGCTGAAATGCCAGAAACCGGTCCCCGGTAGCTTGTCTCCTTTCTGGTGAAGAATTGGCTTGGTAGTTTAGTCTGCCCTGTTCCCATGATGCACTGGGCCAGGGACAGACTGATTTGCATATAGCCAGGTTCTGAGCTGGGATGGGGCAGTGAGATAAATAACGGTGATGGATCAAGCCCTGATCTTTGGACTGGGTAAGAGTGGTCTGTTTAACTCAGACACTCTGTTCATCACCACCCCCTTTTTGTAAATCGTTTTTGGCCACTATAGTTGTGGCAGGGTATACTCAGACATGAGTCCCTTTCTCACTGCTCCATCAGGATTCAAGCAAGCCGGGCCGAAGAAGGCTGAAATGCCCGAAACCGGTCCCCGGTAGCTTGTCTCCTTTCTGGTGAATAATTGGCTTGGTAGTTTAGTCTGCCCTGT
Organism: Lissotriton vulgaris; assembly: GCF_964263255.1. Taxonomy (NCBI): domain Eukaryota; kingdom Metazoa; phylum Chordata; class Amphibia; order Caudata; family Salamandridae; genus Lissotriton; species Lissotriton vulgaris. The sequence continues at coordinate 331,492,695 of NC_141688.1, forward strand.
TCCCATGATGCACTGGGCTAGGGACAGACTAATTTGCATATAGCCAGGTTCTGAGCTGGGATGGTGCAGTGAGATAAATAACGGTGATGGATCAAGCCCTGATCTTTGGACTGGGTAAGAGTGGTCTGTTTAACTCAGACACTCTGTTCATCACCACCCCCTTTTTGTAAATCATTCGTCATCATAGGCAGAGCATTTTTGTCTGGAACTCCCCAAGCTACCATTGGCAACCCAGTGACAATTTCATGTGCACTGAGTTTGGTCTTGGCATCTGGTGTGCTCCTCATGCTCATTAGGGCAATAGGTAGGGCATCCGTCCAGGTCAATTTTGTGTCAGCACATATTTTTGCTATCTTGGACTTAAGCACGCCATTCTTTCTTTCCACTGCGCCAGCGGCCTCTGGATGGTAGGCGCAGTGTAGCTTCTGCTGTATTCCCAAGGCTTTGCATGTAACCTTTATTAGTTCATTACAGAAGTGACTGCCATTGTCTGAAAATATTGTTTTTAGGACCCCAAAACGTGGGATCAGTTCCTTTATCAAGCACTTGGCTGTTGAGATGGCATCATTGCGTTTCACCGGATATGCCTCTATCCACTTTGAATACATGCACACCACCACCAGGATATACCTATACTTATTTGTAGGGGGCATCTCCACATAGTCTATTTGCAGGGCTTCAAATGGCATTGTTGGTTTCTGAAAGTGGCCTTTGGGTCCTGGAGCAGTCTTACCCACATTGTACTGTGCACATACCATACATGTTTGACATATCTCCTGTGCAATTTTTCTTATGTTCTTGTTCACCCAGAACTTGTCCATGCAATTTACAATTGCATCTCTACATATATGTGCTGGGCCATGCATGGCCAAACACGTAGAGTAGACCATCCTGTCTGGTAACATATATTTATCCTTGGCGTCATTCATCCAACATCCTTGAACAAATGACCCATTCTTTGACCAACTCATCTGTTCTTCTGTGGTTGCTCCTTGTTGCATTAGTCTTATACCTTCACTTGTTAGATCTAGTGACTTCACTTCATCTGGTAATTCTTGGACAGTTAGTACTAGTGCTGAATTATTTCTTGCTGTCTGTTTTGCTGTTATGTCAGCAAATGCATTTCCCTGGCCTACCTTGTCTGTTACTTTTCTGTGGGCGCTGCATTCAACTATGGCCAATTTCTTTGGAAGTGCCAGGGAGTTAAGTAATTTGGTGATAAGCACTCCGTGCTGTATCTTTGTTCCTTTGTGAGGTAATGAAACCTCTTTCCTTCCAGAGTCTTCCAAAGGAATGTGCCACATTAAAGGCATATTGGCTGTCTGTATATATGTTAACACACCTTCCTTCAGATAATTCACAAGTTCGTGTGAGTGCCACAAGTTCTGCTGCTTGTGCAGACAACTCTGGTATCTTACAGGACTCAACTACAGTTGTATTTGTTACAACTGCATAGGCTGCTGATGTATTTCCATCCTCTGTTCTAAGGCAGGAACCATCCACCCACAATTCTCCCTCTGCATCTGCATAGGGTCTATCTGTCATGTCGATTCTCCCTTTTGTTTGCTCCTCAGTTAACAAAATACAATCATGGTCTGAGTCCACTAGATCATCAGTGGGAATAGGTAACAGAGTGGCAGGGTTAAGCACGTTGCATTTGTGAAGTGTCACATGTGCTGCAAATAAACAGATCTCATACTGCGTGAGCCTGGCATTTGTGAGGTGCTGCGTACGTGTCTTATTTAGTATCAGCTCTACCCAGTGAGAGCTCCAAAGTGCCAAGCTCGGCAGGATGTGCCCAGGTACAGCGCCTCTTCCATCAATGAGGGCAAAAGGCTCGCGGTGCTACAAGTGAGGCGGGCTATTATTTGGGCGCGTGGCACGGTGTTTGCGTCTGTGGCTGCACAACTGAACAGCTGCGAGGGTGGCCATTTAAATTTAAAAACGGGGTTGGTCTTAAATTTCAGGTGAAAAGCAGTAGTTAAGAAAAATATTTAGGCTGCTGGTAATGCAAAATGGTTATTTTCAGGGCCAAGCAAATTATAGCCCGTGGCGACTTGAGTGAAATGGAGAGGGCCTGGCCCTGCCTGGTTTGTGTCTTGAGGCACAACCGCGCAAAATTGTATCTGCGACACGGGACGACAAAGTAAACACATTAAAAGATAGCAGAAACAACATTTTCTAAAGTAATACAATACATCTACTGGGCTGCCGCATATTCTTAACTTCTGCCGCACTCTCGATATTTTCCATTTTTTTAAAGATGCAGGTTGAAACGGGAGCTCTCGCAAACATAAAGAGAAACCAGCGTGAATTCGGTATACTTTACTCCCATGAAATAAAACACATTTTTTCCATGTTGCTGAAAAGGTAAACGATAGAATGCATACGGAAATGTTAAAGCAAGTGGGGTCGAGTCTCTTCCCCGCCTCCCTCCCGGGGTGCCGTTCTTACCTGCTGGACGGGGGTGTTGGGCCCCAGAAACCTGCTGGAACCGTTTCGGTAGGGTGAGGGGGCCAGGAGCCGGGTCCGGGTGGAGTGCAGCCGCCGCGCTGAGTCTGTGTCCGGGCTCCGGGGGCGGGGAAGGAGGAAGGCGGCCATGAGGAAACAAGCGGGAGGGGGCGGGAAAGGGGGAGGAGAGACGCTGAGGCGGCCATGAGGAAACAAGCGGGAGGGGGCGGGAAAGGGGGAGGAGAGACGGAGCACGAAGGAACAGATTCGACGGCCGGGAAGGCGGGCACCAAGAAACAAGCGGGAGGGGGCGGGAAAGGGGGAGGAGAGACGCTGACGACGGAAGGCGGGTGCCGGCAATGCCGGACCAGACACGGGGGCGTTCCCGGCGTCGCGTGACGTCGGCAAAAGCCAAAGAATCTCGGGAACGCCCCCGTGTCTGGTCCGGCATTGACGGACGCCTCTCTGTTCCAATGGCTAGCCTCCATTTATGGAGCTAGCCAATGAAGCAGAGAGGCGTGTTCAAGTCACCCATACTAGAAACTACAGATTTTTTCATTATGCTATCTGCACGTTGTAGTGCTAAGGCGGTTGCTGCAACAGAACGTATACAGGAAGGTAAAGCCTTGGCTACAGTATCCAAGGTGGAAGAGAAATATGCGCATGGTCTTTTGTGGTCACCAAACTGCTGGCATAGAACCCCAAGAGCACTCCCGTCAGACTCATGAACATAGAGTTGGAAAGACTTAGAATAGTCTGGTAGGCCTAAAGCAGGAGCAGAGCAGAGAGCTTGCCGAATGGCAAGGAAGCTTTGTTCATGTTCTGGCAACCACTGGAGGGGTTCGGGCGAGTCCTTGTGGGTCAGGGCCAATAAAGGTTTTGAAATCAAGGAGAAGTTAGCAATCCAATGTCGACAATAACTGGCCATACCTAAAAAGGCTCGCACCTGTTTTTGGGTGCGTGGCACTGGTGTCTGTAGAATCAATTTAATGCGCTTATCATCCAATCTTCTCTGCCCTTTCGACAGGATGTGTCCTAGGTAGGATACTTCCTGTTGAACAAATTGAATCTTTTCTGGTGAAACTTTGTGACCACGTTCAGCTAAGAAATTTAACAAATTAATGGTGTCAGTTGTACATTGTGCCTCAGAGATGCTACCAAGTAGCAGGTCATCTATATATTGTATCAGCACAGAGTTAGGTGATAAATTGAATGTGTCTAGTTCTCTCTTTAAGGCCTGGTTGTAGCTTCACAGTCGGGGCTGTAAAATCTTCTGTTTTACATTTGAAAGAAGTTTTATTAAAAATCACTATGCCGCCCCCCATTTTCAGCCTCCTGTATTTCCTTATAATGGAGTAGTTCGGCGGAAGAGAACCTGCCACGCCAGGGCCAGAGCTTTCCTGCAGCCAGGTCTCTGTTAGAAAGACAGCCTCTGGTTGATTATCTGTCAGAAGATCAAAAATGTGGGCTTGATGTTTAGGGAGTGAGCGACAATGTTATAGAATGTACATTTTTGTGAGGTCAAAATGTACATCTAGGTGTAGTCCTATTTGTTTTCCCTGTATAATTGAATTTTTCTCCATTTACTTTATTTCGTGCCCTTCCATTGCAGTCATTGGTCTGAATGGAAGAAGTAAGGCAAAACATACAGTGTTGGCAGTCAACAAGGGCATCATTGAACTTAAAATTATTGCAATTAGGAGATAAAACCTGACGCAGCTCAGTCAGTTGTTTTCCTGAATAAATTAATCTCATTGAATGTGTTTGACCAGAAAAAAAAAAAAAGAATGTGTTTGACATGGGGTTGTGGCCCCTGGTCCCGGTCGGGGCGGACGGGCTTGCCTTTGGTGTGCCGTCTGCGTTCGCATCCGGTCCCTGGCCCTTAAGTAGGGGGCCGTTGTGAGAAAGTGGCTCTATATATACTGGACCAGAACAAGGTACAGTGTGTATAGAGTCCACAAACCACAGAGGTATAACGGAGGTTAAAGTCAGGTCTGACCTTACTCTCAAAAGTGGTAGCTTGGTCGAGCAGTAAGGCAGTATCAGAGGACAGTGCAAAGCATTTGTTGTACACACTCGGTCAGCAAACGGTTTCACACACTCAGGGACTGAACTCCAGGCCAATGGTTTTTATATCAAAAGATATAGTTGTTTTATTTCTAGAACCAACAGGTCTCAAAATATACTTTTCTCAATATGAATACTCTCATGTAATTACTTTATAAAGAGGCAATAAACTTTGCAAACCCAATAGATACAGGGGTTGCAGAAGGCAACACAATTCTAGGCACACTATAGCATTGAGCTTAATGGGTTTTCAGCATGTAAGTACAGTTGATTACTTTGTAGATTAATTTGGTAGTGCCAGGACTAGATCCTAGATTCAGTCCTGGGGTCTAAACTGAAAACTAATTAGGAAAAACGTTTTAGTTACTGTAGTGAGAATTCATGACTATAAAGCTGTTTTAAAAGTTCACACTTAGAAACTGTTCAATAAAAATCTGACAATGTTATCCAATAGGAGAAAATTCAGGTTGCAGGTAAAGTACGATCTTGTTACTTTTGTAATCCAGTACTGGGCTCCTGGGGCCAGCACTGGGGTCTAAACTTAAAACAGGTAGGTAATTGTGTTTCAGTATTTTGTATGATTTTAAAAAAATATTGCAAGTTTTCATAAGTAGACACTTGGAAGAAATTTCATAGAAAAACAGACAATGGGTTCCTATGGAGAAAATACAGATTACTAGTCATCCTGGTAAGGATTACTTTTGTGGTTCAGTACTGGGCTACAAGGTGCAGTACTGGCTTCTCCCCTGATCGCAGGTGAGTACTTCGGAATTCGGGTGATTTTATGTGAATATTTTTAGTTTACAAAACTTCACACTTAGAAGATTTTTTTTTGTCAAACCAGTCAATGTTATCCAGTGGCAGGGAAGTGAGTTACCGGTTTGCAGGTGAGTACTTGGCTGGTGAAGTCAGGGTTCTGGGATACACTTATGGGTCCCACAGGGTCAGGTAAGTACAGTTAGTTCACCCCCAGCGGCACAGGGGCGGCCGGGTGCAGAGGTAGTTAGGCCCAATGTTATCCAATGAGGGAAAGGGGGCCTCCGGCTGGTGGCTGCTGGCTAGCAGGCCACGCGGCTGTGGGAGCTGGACTCCTGGTCACTTGCTCAGGGCAAAGGGGGAAGTAGGATAGGACCAAGGGGTCACAGCCAGCTGCACTTGGGCGGCTGGGTGCAGGGTGCTTTTGAGCCGTTGGGTGCTCAATGTTACCCAATGGGAAAGGTCAAAAAGGAACAAAGGCTGCAGGCTCAGGGACGGAGACTCTCCAGGGGCGACCAGCACTTCGAGAGGTAAGTTGGGATCTTGGAGCACAGGTAAGTACCCCAAAGGGCGGCACAGGGGGCTGTAGGGTGCCTAGTGCAGGGGTGTCTTTGGGTGTCGGAAAAGCTTACCCTCAGCTGGTCGCGGTTGGGGTGGCCCCTGGTTCTGAGTCTGCAGGCGTCATCTGGTTCGTCAAGGAGAGTCTTTGGGCACTGGACTTCGGGTCTCAGTCGCCGGGGGGACGTCCTCTTGGTCCTGCATCACTCGGGCACTGGCCGGGCTCCACGGGTGCAGAGTGGGCTGGTCCGGAGCTTTCCGGCTGGCACCAGGGGAGTTGTTGCAGCAGAGCCTCTGCTGATGGGAGTCCCAATCTTTAGGAGGGTCAAGGCAGGCATGTCCTCTCGGTGTCCCGCGGTTGCTGTCCTCCGGAGTCGCCGGGATGAGGCAGGAGTAGGTTCCAGGGTCGACAGGCCGGTAGGGCTGGGGCCAAGTCAGTTGTCCTGTTAGCAGCTGTACGGCGAGTCTTCTTCCTCTTGATCATCTTCCTTCTTTTATCTTTTGGGATCTATGGAAGGAAGGAAGGTTCAGGGAGCCCCTAAATACTAAATTTAGGGGTGTTACAGGTAGGGCAAGGACAGGGACCAATAGGACGCTGTCCTGGGGTGGGTACACCCCCTAGCCCTCTCCTCTCCTGTGGGAGGGGGCAGGAGCCTAGCTGGGATTGGGCAGGGCTCCCCATCTTCAAGATGGGCGGAGCCCGGGGTTGTGCTTCACCTCGTCTCCCCCACCTGAGGGGTGGGGTTGGCACATGCTGGCACACCCCCCTTCCTGATGTAGTTTTTCCTGCCAGTCTTTCCGCCAGAGACGGGGGTCAGGACTGTTGGGGGCCAGTTGCTGGATACAGCAAATGGTCTGGAGAAGCTCACAGAGGCGGTATGCCTTTGAAGCTTCCCCCTGCCCATCCTGGGGGAGGAGACCTAGCAGTTTGCCCAGGATGTGCATTGTTGCAGGCCCAGGGGAGTGGGGGGCTCTCCACCCAGGGGTCCAGTAACATGTCTGCTGTGTGGCAGCCTCTGCAGCCACTCAGCCCAGACATGGATTGTAGGTTAGGTTTTCAGGGGGCATCTCTAAGATGCTATCTGGTGCATTTTACATTAAATCCCATACTGGCATCAGTGCAGGTTTAATGTGCTGAGAAGTTTGGTACCAAACTTGTCAGTCTTCAGTGTAGCCATTATGGTGCTGTGGAGTTCGTAATGACAACCTCCCAGCACCATATACTTTTAATGGCATCACTGCACTAACAGTGCCAAGGAATGGCCCTGGGTACTGTGGGGGCACAAGGCTCATGCACCTGTGCCCACACCTCTGGCATAGGGCACCCAGCTAGAGGGGTAACTGAAGTATGCCAGGGCAGTGGGTTCTGTGGGCATGGCACACAGGGATGTGTGCCATGTCGACTCTGTTTAGTTCTGTACTTAGGCACTCAGCCTGCAAAGGCAGTATGTGGGTGTCAGGGTACAGGGCCCCTGAGGGTGGCACAATAAGTGCTGCAGACCTCAGGGGTCTTCTCTGGTCACCTTGCCCGAGTACATAGGGTACCATTTACTAGGGGCTGACAGGTGGCCAGAGATGCCAATTGGGTTTTTAGTTTCAACACAGTTTTAGGGAAGGAACACAGGCCCTGGGTACCTGGTTGGCAGGAGCTCAGGGCACACTCAGTCAAAGCACATCAGCAGTTCAGAAAAAAGTGGGGGCATACCATGCAAGAAAGATGGCACTTTCTCACAGTCTTAGTGTAACGCAGTGTGAAAGCTAAAACGCTAACCAAACAATAGCATGAGGCACTAACAAAAAGGCCTCCCAGCAAAAAGACACTGGCAGTAAAATAAGTCCTTTAAAAAAAATATCGGGGGCGTAGCCAGGTGCCGGCGAAGATGGCCGCCTAAGAGGGGAGCTCCGCCGGAGCAACGTATGCCCCCTGCTAAATCCGTCACTATCCGCCCGAGTAGCACACTAGTGAGCGCCTGCTACTGCCGCTGTGGATCGCTGACAGCAACGGTTCTCCCGGAGGCGGGAAGAAGAAAGCATCCCTGACTGGCGGGCCTGGTGCGGCTGGTGACGCTGCTGGAGCCTTCCGTCCGGCCCGCAGACGCACGCGAGTCCCCGGCGTGAGGCCTAATGGGCGGAGAAGATCCTTGTGGGAGCTTGAACTCTGATGGCGCCGCAGGGCCTGGCGAAGCGGCCTAGCGCTTTGAGGTGAGCGGACCCCCGGGAGCGTCCTTCCATCCCACGGGGGCCTGCTTCTGGCCCTGGTGGCCAAAGAGCTGCTAATATTGGGAGGCGCGGCCTGCCCGGCAACTCACTCCCGCGGCAAATGCTGATGCGCTGGGCCCTGGCTGGAGACCTTTCCTGGTGAAAAACGGCCATACAGAAGCCTAAATAGCGACGGCGCCACAGGGGTCAAGGCAGTGACGAAGTACCCGGGGGTGAGTGGACCCCCTGAACTGAACTAGCCTTAACTCTGGCGGGGATCGGTCCCAGGCCCCGTGTTTGAGGCGCAAAATCGGAGCAGGGCTGGCTGCTCAGGTAAGGGGTCCTGGAGGTGGTGGCAGTAGCGCTTTGAGAGGAGGGCGCAATTGATCTGGAGGCGCTGACCGCCTGGGCCAACGGGATTACGGGGGCCGGTTTGCACCCTAGCCCTGCAGAAACACAGCACTGCCCTGCGGGTAGTACATCAATGACGAGCCTGAGGCCAAGGAGGGCAACGCGCGGGGACTTAGGTGCCTAACGCCCGCCACAGCAAGAGACTGCCAGAGGACGCGCCCGGCGGAGGTGATACAGAACGGTAACCAGCGGGGCGTACTCCTGCCAGCCGAAGTGGGCGGCCGCCCTGGATGTATTGTCCGGCCGCCTCGCTACTCCACACTTGCGCCGGAGAGCGGCTGGGCCCTGGACACGCACTTGAGTGCGGACGGACCATCAAAATGAGGCCAAAAACAAACGTGGCAGCCCAAACCAACCAGCTGGATAAATATGCAGTCTCCGTGGGACAAGCCCCGGCAGGGACCATGACCGAAGCTCAAACTGGTCCAAAGGAACCAACCCTGGCCTCCCTTATGACGGCGATACAGTCCCCGGGCACCAACTTGGAGACAATAATGGACAAAATCTCGTTGAGGTTAATCTTCTCCAGGCAGACCTCAGGAAAAACGCAGAAAAGGCCAAAGCGAACAAAACCGAAATACGAGAGCTCCAGGCCTCCTCGAAGACGCTAGAAAAACGCGTCAATGAACTGGTACATCAGCATCGGCAAATGGCCCTCAAGCTGGAAGACCAGTAAGGGAGGGCCCGAAGAAGCAACATACGCGTGGTGGGAGTGCCGGAAGGAATGGAGGGTCCCAGCGTGGAACTTTTCCTGGAAGACCTTATCCTTGCCCATCTCAAGGCTAAGCGCCTGTCCAACATTTTTACTATAGAGTGTGCCCACCGTGCCTCGGCCCCAAAACCCAAGCCGGGTGCGCCGCCCAGGACAATCATAGCTAAACTCCTGAACTACAGGGATAGAGACGCGATCCTCCAGGTGGCAAGGCAGTTGGGCGACCTGCAACATGAGAACCCCACAATCCGATTCTTCCCGGATTTCACGCTGCAAGTCCCAACGGGATAGGCGGTCCTTCGTAGGTGTAAAGGCGGCACTTCGTGAAAGGGCTTACAAATACATGATGTTGTTCCCAGCCAAGCTGAAAGTCATCGCGGGGGGCAAGTCGTTGTTCTTCACCGCACCCTCAGAAGTGCAGGACTGGCTGGACAGGGATTCGCCGAGGGCACAGGGCCAAGCAGAGGTTGGTAGCTGGAGAGACACTCAGGTCGCCTCGCCGAGATCTATGGCAGGGGGTTCAGAAGCGGATGCCCTGATCCAGCGTTCCTGGAGGTAGAGGTCAGCCAGCCCGAAGTGGGGGTCTCCCCGTGACAAAGATGGCGATTAGTGGATGCAGAAACGTGAAAAGGACCCCGCCAAACTGTAATGTATAAAGCTGTAACTTTCAGACTGTAGGGCCTCTACCTATTGGGTTGTTGCTGAAGTCTAAGGGAGGCTGCTACACTGCAATACGGGGTGCAGGACACGAAAAGGCACTGTGGGCGATCATCCTATTTAGGAGTGTATACTTGGGTGAAGGAATGTGTTGCGAGGGGGGCATGTGCCGGTGGCGGCTGGAGCTGGGGCCTGTGCACACTTCCCTTACAGGAGTTTATTCGTGAGGGGGAGGTCTCCTCACTCCCGGGTTGGGACTGGGTGAAAGGCGCTCTGCTAATTGGAGATGTGGGTAGTTTGGAACCTACGGAGCAGGGAGGGTGAGGTGGGGGGGGGAGTTAACTAGTTTTGGGGTTGCGGGTTGGGATGGCGGTTGGTTGGGGTGTTTGAAATGGTCGCACCTGGAATGTAGTCATGCAAGTGATTCCAGTGGTTCACTGGAACCATCCCTGAGGGAACACACAATTCTCCTCTCTGTTCACAAGAGGATTCCCACAGTTTTGTCGTTTTCAAAAAAGATTTCAAATGTTTATTCCTTAGGTATTTTCAAAGATAGTCAATTTAACTTCATATCCAATGCATTTCGGGCATTCATGATGCCCTTCATCAGGGAATGATACTGTCAACAAAGAAAGCACAAAACTTAATTACAATTATAATGAACTAATGTTTGATCATTGTGTCACATTGTGATTCTGTCTGATACATGCCAAGGTTTTATGCAAATGTCATTGTATTCACTAGCAAGTATCCCTCTTGAGAAAAGAAATACAAAAGTAATAACCAATGTGTGAAACAAAACATAGTTACAACTGCGCCACATTGTGATTCTGTCTAATTCGCGGGGTGATTTTGTGCACATGTCATAATATTCACCAGCTAGTATCCCTCGTGAGAAAAGTAATGGAAATGTTTAGAAACTCACATGCCTGTTTTCGATCGTGGTTGTTATATGCTGAAAAAAACGTAAAAGACGGGAAAATAAACTCTCGTTGGTTCGCATTATTAGCCAGTTTGTAACATAGATTTTCCGATTGTTGCATTGTTTACTAACCTTGTGTAAATGTTAGAGCGGCCTCGCGGCAGCTTCTGTGCGTCTACTGAATACGGACGCCACTCCTGAGAGTGTTCGCCATTATTGTTACCGGTTTGAAGTCTATTGTGGTCACATGGTGCGGGGTGCGTTGTAACAGACGAAAGGCTATCTGTGTATGATAGGTTGCGAGACGGTGGTGGTAATCTGTGGGAATAAATACTGTTAAATTAAATGTGAGGGGTTCCTATGAACATGTTCGGGGCTAGAAAAAATTATGAGGGAATTAAAAGAAAAAAACTCATCTTTACGGCCGTGGTCATTAAAAACGAGGAAGCTGTAATCGAACCCTGACTTTGTTATGTTGTGTCTGCAGTTGCTCGAATGTGGTGAGCTACATGGTGATGTGTGACCCAATCTGAAGAATTGCATGGTTTAACAGCAATTAATAAGATAAAACCATATTAACAGCAATTAATAAGATAAACTCATATTAACAGCAATCACAGTTGTGCCAGTTTGCACCTGGGGAGCATTATTAAAGATAACATGAAAATTCGATTCTCTCATTAAGTCCATTTGGTTTTTGGGTGGATAGTTTATGTATCCAGAATTTTTCCCTCCTTAGGAGGTATTTTGTGTTGTCTCTTCCTTCTGTTTTTTTAACACATTCCAAAATCATGAATTTGAGTTGGGAGATGTTGTGTTTTTCTTCCTTAAAATGTGTAGCCACTAAAGATTTGATATTTTTTAATCGAATGTTCGATTTGTGTTCTGTAAGTCTGATTTTGATGCAACGTTCTGTCTTTCCGATATATAGTTTTTCACATGGGCATTTTAGTGCATATATAACGTTTGAGTGTCGCATGTTGCATTTACTTTCAGTTTAACCTCATGACCCCTCATGGGGTGGTTGATTTTGCTTTCCTTCATAATGTTATTACAATGGCCACAGTTTAGGCACGCTTTTGTGCCCTTGAAGATTTCTGATGTTTTTACTTGAGGTTGGATCAATTCACCCATATTTCTTGCTCTGGTAAAGGCGAATAGTGGGGGCTGTTCAAAGATGTTATTGAAATCCAGTTCCAAAGTTAACATTCGCCAGTGTTTTAATATTATTTTCTTGAATTTGTTACTGGATGTTGAAAATGTTGATACTGCCACTATTCTAGTTTGCTCTATTTTGTTACTGGGTTGTAGAAGTGGTTTTCTGTCCATGTGTGTTATTTTGTTTCTCGATTCCTCTATGATCTGTGTGGGTTAACCTCTTTGTTTGAATTTGATGCCAATTTCTTGTATTCTCTGTCATCTTGGTGTGTCCCGATGTAATCCTTTTAACTCTTGCCATTTGTGAGAATGGTAGATATTTCTTAAGATTTTGTTCATGAAAACTGGTGTAATGCAGCATGTTGTTCCTGTCGGTGCTTTTGAAAAACAGGTCCGTTTCAAATCCTTCATTCGTGAGATTAACTCTGACGTCCAGAAATGTGACTGATGTGTTGGATATTTCCCATGTTATTTGAATTCTTTCGTCCACGTTGTGAATTCAGTCAGAGCTGCTTGTAAATCTTCCTTTGAGCTTTTCCAGACGATGTAGACATGCATAAAAAATGTACTGGGAATCACAGGGCTGATACCACATTGAAATGTTTTGATGGTTATGAAGTGGGATAAAAGTCTTAAAATGCTGAGCTGGAACGTCAATGGGTTGGGGGACAAGCTCAAAAGGACTATTGTACTGCAATTTGTTAAGCAACACCTCCCTGACGTGGTACTCTTGCAGGAGACCCACCTGTTAGGAAATACGTGCCACGCGTTGAATAGATGGGGGTATTCTTTAGTGACCCATGCTGGCTTAACCTCGGACTTCTGGGGAGTGGGGATCCTTCTGCGTTGCAACTTTCCCCTAGTCATCGATCACACGGAATCTGACCCTCTGGGGCGCTTTGCAGCGGTCTCGGGGAGGTGGGAGAGACGCAGGCTCAACCTTGTCACGACTTATATTCCGCCAGGTCTTCAAACCCAATCATTCCAGGACCTGGGCAGACTTCTCCTTTCACTTCCAGAGGGCAACTGCTAATAGGTGGGGACTTTAATGCTGTGGTCTCTGGGGATTCAGACAGACACCCGCCCAGGAACATAGCGACGGGGCACATGTGGTTGTCTGACTTTCTGGATGCGTTTGGCCTCCTGGACCTTTGGCGTCTCTGACACCCGACACACAAGCAATATACTTTCTTTTCAGGCCTACAGCGCTCCTTCTCATGCATAGACTACATCCTAGCGCCAATGCATCAGGGCACTACGATTCAGGACGTCACACACCTAGCAAGGGGCATCTCTGATCACTCCCCGTTGTGGGCTCACCTTACCGTCGGTGATCGAAGGGAGGGATGTGTGCCACCGATCAATGCTTGGTACCTCCGCAGCGAGGAGACGAAAAAAACAACGTACTCTTTCCATTGACCAGTACTTCGAGAACAACAAGGGCACGGTGGAATCTTCAGTAGTCTTGTGGGAAGCCTTTAAGACCGTACTCAGGGGGGAGGCCCTCTCGGCGATCGCAGGCCGTCGGAAGGAACGGGAGGCACAAATGCTAGCTGTGGAAACTGATCTTTTGGTTTTGGAAAACGAGGCGCAAACTGGAGGCTATCCAGAACTAGTGCATCAGATGGGACTCAAATCAGCGGAGTACAAGGCGTTGTCCACTGACGCTGCGAAGACTCTGGCAAGAGATAGGGAAGGTAGGATATATGCACAAGGGGACAAAGCAGGCAAGCTCATAGCTTGGCTAGACAAAAAGCAACAGGCGCAGAGTGGTCGCTGAGCTTAGAACTGAATTGGGGGGCGTTCTCACGGAGCCCCGGGAGATCGTTGGGGAATTTGCAATGCACTATCAAAAAGTATACAGTAGGGGTCTGACCGGCCGGAAGAGGACTCTATCGCCCTGTTGACGGATATTGGGCTACCTACCCTCTCGGACACTGTATGAGAAACTTTGGAGGCGCCTCTTACTATCGAGGAACTCTGTGGGGCCATCCGAGACCTGAAACCGGGGAAAGCACTCTGTCCTAATGGTCTCCCTATCGAGCTGTACAAGTTCAAACCTGACGGCATTAGCCCACACCTCAAACACATGTTTGAGGAGAGTAGGGATGGGGGCACACTGCCCAGAGATCAACGCATCGCCACAATTGTGGCCATCCCTAAGGAAGGAAAGCCGAGAGATTTATGTGCCTCCTACAGGCCGATCTCACTGCTAAACGCAGAACCAAAGATCCTGGCCAAGGTCCTTGGCAACAGGCTTAAACCAGTTTTAACCACATTGGTCCATCCGTACCAGTCGGGCTTTATGCCCCACCGCAACACGGCGCTTAACTTGCGCCGTCTCCACGGTGTGCTGGCCGTTGTCATACGTTGCAGGAGAACGCTGTGGTGGTGTTGCTGGACGCCGCGATAGCATTCGACATGCTTGAATGGCCCTACATGATGGCAGTCCTACAGAAACTGAGCTTCGGCCCTAATTTTATCAGGTGGGTGCATCTCCTTTTCTCTGAGCCTTTGGCCCAGGTCACAGTTAACAACAAAACCTCTGAGCCGTTTACCCTAGGCAGGGGGACGCGGCAGGGGTGTCCCCTCTCACCTCTATTTGCTCTCTCGCTGGAACCACTTAAGGCCTGGATCAGGCAGGATCCCTCGTTGAAGGGGCTCAGATGGGCTGATGATGGGAAGACAAAATTTCGCTATATGCAGATGACATCTTGCTGTACCTGACGAAACCTCGCAAGTCCCTAATAGTAGCCTTAGACATTTTCACCAGCTTCGGGAAGAACTCTGGGTACAGAATCAACTGGGGTAAGTCCCTCCTATATGTCCTACATAGAGCCCCCCCGATTCTCCCGCGCGCCTGCCCCATTAGGGTATCCACAGAAGGTTTTAAGTACTTGGGAATTTTTGTCTCAAAGGAGAAGGCCGTTCGGTACGAAAAAAACTTACTGCTGCCCTTGCAGCGGCTTAAAAGAGACTCTACCACATGGAGGAAGCTCCCTCTGTCCCTACTGGGCCAGGCAGCGCTCTTCAAAATGATGGTGCTGACACGTTTCCTTTATGCCCTCCAAAACTACCCGGACCTAGTTCCACAGTCATATTTTGCAGCCATCGAAGCCGCACAGAGAGATCTGCTATGGACCGGGACGCCCCGCATTGCCTTACAGAAACTCACACTAGGATGGTTCGACGGGGGTATTGCGCTCCCAAACAAACGGAAATACTGTTGGGCTGCGCATCTCTGGGCCATAAACCAGAGCACCTATTGTAATGGGAATGATCCGGGATATGGAATGGACTGATGGCTCCTCCCGGGCGGAAACTTTGAGGCTGTGCTTTATTCCAGACCTGGCAGATACTCTCTCACTGGGCCCACGCAGCATGCTGTTCAGTTATGGCACATTGTCCAGTGTAAATTGGGCTGTGCTGACACCCTTACGATGGCTACTCCGCTATGGCTCTCAGAGAGGTTGGGCACCCTAGGTCGCAGTAAAGGGTTCCGTAACTGGGACCTAATTGGGATCTCACACATCAAAGACTTATGGGGCCCTGACGGTGTTGTGCACTTTGACTCACTCCAAATCACCTACGACCTGGCGCCTACCGACTATTTTAGATATCTGCAGGTGCGCCATTCCCTTCAAACCAATATCCCGGCGGGGACTCAGCCCCCGGAGTCCTCCCCCCTGGAGGACAGATTGTTGGATGGCCATCTCCCTGAACGCGCCATCTCTCTCACATACAAGACACATCTGAAAGAGACACGTTAGTGATAGATTCCTTACCCTAGAATATCCCCAGCATCAGACTGGATCCGGAAACTTTTGCGTAGCAGTACCCTTGCACGTCGGTAGGCGTCGACTGCGGCTCCGCGTCCGTCGTCGGCGCCGTGATGACGTCATCAGAGTACTTAGACGCCGCCTCCGCGTGCTGACGTCAGTTCTTTTTTCCGCGCCAGCCAGCGCAGATCTGGAAAGAGCAGTTACCCTAGTCACTATTTGACTAAGTTTTTTGGTGATCTTTGTCGATCCATTTCGAAGTCTGTACGACTCCGACGGTGCCTGTAGGGATGCCCTGCTTCAAGCATTGCGACGAGTGCGATCGTACCATGTCGGTCACGGATCCCCACCGCCTGTGCCTGACGTGTTTGGGCGTCGACCATGACGACGAGGCCTCCCCCGACTGTCGGGCCCTTTCGAGGAAGGCCAGGCGGGAGCGGTCCCGCAGGCGGCTCGAACTCCGGCAGTCGGCCCCGCGCCGTGTTAGGTCCCGGTCCCACGGGAGGTCGAGGGACAGGTCGTGGGGACGGAGCCGTCAAAGCTCCGGGAGTCGGCACCACTCCTCCGGGTCCAAGTCGTCAGGTTAGAAGCATAAGAAGTCGAAGAGACATCATCGCTCTTCTGACTCCCCCCGACGCTCGCACGATGCGGCCGGGGGTTCGGGTGACACCGCCCACGTGGCTCCTCTGGAGTCGCGGGCGCCGCGTCCGGCCCCATACCCTCCGGTCCCTGGGCTGAACGCGACGCCGGAGGAGATTGAGCGTTTCCTCATGGCCATGAGGTCCCTTTCTCCTCCGACGGGTTCCGCGGTGCCTTCGGGCCCAGTGAACCCGTCTGGGGGCCCTAGTGGGTCGGGGGCTTCGACCCCGACACCGTTGGGTGCTTCGGCCCCGACGCCGCCGGCGCCTTCGGGCCCGGCGCCGCAGGGCCCCACTATCCCGGCGCCGCAGGGTCCAGCGGCACCGGCGCCTTCGGGCCCGGTGCCGCTGGACCTTCATCGGGCTCTGGATCGTCACCGGTGGACCTTACGACCCCCCCCCCGGCGTCGGTCCGTGTGGTGTCCCCTACGGCGCCGTCCTCGGGCGACGCCGTCCCCGATGCCTCCTTTCATTTGGTTCCGACGTCGGGACGGCGCCTATCGGCGCCGATCTCGACACCGTTTGGAGACTTTAGCTTCTACGAACCGACCTCATATAATTACGACCCTGAATCTCAGGAGATGAGGGATGAGGAGGATTGGGAGGGGTCTGAGGACCCTCTGGCCAGGGAGTGCCAGTCTAACATGGACTGGGCAGGAGACCTTGGGAAGGCCAGTGGCCTGGACACCTCTCCAGACACTAGATTTGTCTCTCCTCCTACCGTGGCTACGGAGGAGGGGGCTACCTATGGTGCGGTGTTGACGAGGGCGGCTAAGGCCTTGGGCCTTCAGCTCCCCGTCGCGGCCGTGAGGACTAACCTCCTCACTGAGGTCCTTAAGCCGCAGTCATGCTCCACGGAGCCTCTGCTGCCGTTTAATGAGGCCTTGGCGGACGTTCTTTTGGGCACTTGTTCCAGGCCCACTACGGGTTCGCCCGTAGATAGGAACGTGGCCAGACGCCACCGCCCGGCTCCGGGCGACCCATGTTTCCTGTCCTCCCACCCCACCCCCGAGAGTCTGGTCATCCAGGCCTCTAATTCCCAGACCGCATTCCCGACGGCCCCGCCGTACAGGGAATCCAAAAGGTACGAGAACTATGGCAAGAAGATCTTCTCGTCCCTTAGTTTGGGACTGCGGTCTTCCAACACTGCATGCCTCTTGAGCCGCTACACCCACTCTCTGTGGGAGACTGTGGCGGAAGTGCTGCCAGAGTGCCCGTTGGAGGTACGGGCCAAACTCGGCCAAGCCCTTGTGGAGGGCTGGGACGCAGCCAAGTATTCTATCAGGTGTGGGCTGGATACTACTGACTCGCTAGGCAAAGCGATGGCTACAACAGTGGCGGTCAGACGCCACGCCTGGCTGAGATCTGCCAATTTCTCGGCAGACGTCCAGAACACTCTGATGGACATGCCGTTCGATGGCCGTCGCCTCTTTGGCGACAAGGCAGACCACGCGCTTGAGCGCTTTAAGGACTCCAGGGCTACGGCCAAGTCCTTGGGCCTCTCGGCCCCGCGCCAGCAAACGGGTGCCTTTCGCTCCTTTCGTGGCCAAGGAAGGGGCGTCCCCACACGTGCCGCCAGCCACTCGCCGCAAACTGTCGTCCAGCGCGGCGGCGGCCGTGGGAACCGCCGCGGAGGCGGTCGGGGACCCAGGCCAAGTCAGTCCACACCTGCCCCCGTGGCATCCACCTCTAAGCCCTCCTAGTCCGTGCTTTTCGGCCCACGTGACGCCAGTGGGAGGCAGGGTTCGCCATCACCACTCTCACTGGCGCACTGTCACTTCGGACAGGTGGATGCTGCAGATCGTCCGGAGGGGCTACTCCCTCCCCTTCGAGACGACCCCTCAAGCCATGCCACCGCAACACCACCGCGTATCGGGGGATCACTTGCGGCTCCTGCAGGAGGAAGTTTCGGCTCTCTTGGCCAAGGGGGCCATCGAGTGCATTACTGGGCCAGAAGTAGGACGTGGTTGCTACTCCCACTACTTTCTGGTACCCAAGAAGGGCAAAGGGGGCCTACGCCCTATCTTGGATCTGAGGAACGTCAACGGCTTCCTCCGGAAGGAGAAGTTCAAAATGCTGACCCTGGCTCAGGTCTTAGCTGCCCTAGACCCAGGAGACTGGATGGTAGCGTTGGACTTGCAGGACGCGTATTTCCACATCCCTGTCCTGCCGGCCTACCGGCGTTACCTGCGGTTCATGGTAGGCCACGAGCACTTTCAGTTTACCGTACTCCCTATCGGCCTTACCAGCGCCCCACGGGTGTTCACGAAGATGATGGTGGTGGTCGCAGCTCATCTGCGCAGGTTAGGGGTGTCAGTCTTCCCCTACCTAGACGACTTGTTGTTGAAGGCGGGCTCGCCCCAGACAGTCGTCAGCCACCTCCAGACTACGGCGGATCTCCTGCAGCAGCTGGGATTTTCCATCAATGTGCCGAAGTGACACCTGTGCCCCTCTCAGAAGCTCCTTTTCATCGGAGCGGTTCTCGACTCGGCGCAGTTTCGGGTTTACCCGCCCGAACAGCGGGTTCGGGATATACAGGCTCCGATTCCGATCTTCCGGCCTTTATCCCGAGTTTCGGTCAGGTTGACGCTGCGGCTTCTGGGGCTGATGGCCTCCTGCATCCTTCTGGTGCATCACGCACGGTGGCGGATGCGGGCTCTGCAGTGGGACCTGAAGTTTCAGTGGGCCCAGCATCAGGGCAACCTGTCCGACCATGTCCTGATCTCGGAGGGCACTGCGAGACAGCTGCAGGGGTGGCTTACGGACCTTGATTGGGTCAACGGCAGATCCCTCTCCCTTCCCCAACCAGGGCACGTGGTTGCGACGGACGCGTCCCTCCAGGGCTGGGGAGGCCACTTGGGAGAGGCGGAGATCAGAGGACTCTGGTCTCCGGCGGAGTCCCGGCTCCATATCAATCTGTTGGCGATTCGTCTGGCACTGAAGGCATTTCTCCCGCCTGTCCGAGGGAGTGCAGTGCAAGTGTTCACGGACAACAACACTGCCATGTGGTACTGCATCAAACAGGGCGGAGTGGGGTCGTGGACCCTCTGCCAGGAGGCTCTGCGCCTCTGGCAATGGCTGAAACATCAGGGCGTGACTCTGATGGTTCAACACCTGGCAGGTTCTCTGAACGCCAGGGCGGACGAACTCAGCCGTCGGTGCTCGATGGATCACGAATGGCGTCTGAACTCGGACGTGGCGCAAGGCCTCTTTCTGCGATGGGGAGAGCCTTGGTTAGATCTATTCGCCACCAAAGAGAACGCGCAATGTCCTCAGTTCTGCACGTTGGAATTTCCAAGGCGGCACTCGCTCGGAGACGCTTTTCGTCGCGAGTGGAGCTGCGGTCTGTTGTACGCCTTTCCGCCTATACCACTTCTGCCCAGAGTGCTGAAGAAGATCAAGCGCGACCGGGCACAAGTCATCCTTGTGGCTCCGGACTGGGCACGAAGATACTGGTATCCCTAGCTACTCAGTATGTCAGTCGATCCCCCGGTTCGTCTGCCTCTTCAGGAGGACCTTCTGTCGCAGCAGCAGGGGACGGTCCTCCACCCGAACCTGTCCAGTCTCCACCTCCATGCTTGGAGATTGAGCGGCGACAGTTGAGGCCATTTTACTTGCCTCCTGAAGTTTGCAGCATCATTCTGGCAGCCAGGCGTCCCTCCACAAAGTCGGTATACGCCTGCAGGTGGAACAGATTTGTGGCATGGTGCACAGCAAAGGTTGTGGATCCCCTCAATGCCCCTCTCTCTGAGGTTCTTCTCTTCCTTCTTTCTCTTGCCCAGCAGGGATCTGCTCTGGGCACTGTCAAGGGCTATCTTTCAGCTCTTTCAGCCTTTCTGAGGCTGCCTGACCAACCTTCTTTGCATCACTCATACCTTTCCTCCGGTTCCCTTAGTGATGCCTCAGTGGGACTTGAACCTGGTTCTTATGTTTCTGATGTGCGCTCCCTTTGAGCCACTTCACAACTGTCCTCTTCGCCTTCTTTCTTTGAAGACTGCCTTCCTGGTAGCCATCACCTCTGCCAGGAGAGTGAGTGAGCTCCAGGCTTTATCTTGTAAGCCTCCTTTCCTTTCAGTCCATCCGGACAAGGTTGTGTTACGGACGAGGCCCTCCTTCCTACCCAAGGTAATCACGGCCTTCCACATTGGGCAATCCATCCCGTTGCCCACCTTCTTTCGGCCTCCGCACCCCTCGAGAGAGGAGGAGAGGCTCCACCGTCTGGACCCAAAACGTGCGCTCTCATTTTATCTGAATCGCACACAACAGTTCGGGGTGGATGATCAACTCTTTGTGGGATACGCGGGCGCTAAGAAAGGGAAAGCGGTGCACAAGCGGACCATCTCCCAGTGGATTATCTTATGCATCCAGGCGTGTTACTCCTTGGCTAAGGAGCCCCCTGCTGGGCTGAGGGCTCACTCCACTCGAGCCACGGCCACTACAACTGCCTTGGGCCGTGGCGTGCCATTGCAGGACATTTGCCAGGCAGCTAGGTGGGCCTCGCTGCACATGTTTGCAAGACGCTATTGCCTGGACAGTCAAGTCCGGAGGGACGGCTACTTTGGCCGTTCCGTCCTCCAGGACTTTCTGGTGTGAATATTGGTTCGCAGACCCACCACCACGGGGATGGTATTGCTGGGGTATCTATTCTAAGGTAAGGAATCTATAACGAACGTGTCTCTTTCAGATGCACAAGTTACTACTTGTGTAACAATATATCTGTAAGAGACATTAGTTAGTGATAGATTCCTTACCAACCCACCCATCCTCCCCGTTCTGCGAACCGATATCTAGGGTTAAGGTCATCCCCTTTCAGGGCCCTAGTTTCTTGGCACCAGTGTTGGTTTTTGTCATGGCTCTGCGCTTCTGGCGCGGAAAAGCTGTGGCTAAGAACTGACGTCAGCACGCGGAGGCGGCATCTAAGTACTCCGACGTCATCACGGCGCCGACGACGGACGCGGAGTCGCAGACGACACCTACCAACGCGCAAGGGTACTGCTACGCAAAAGTTTCCGGATCCAGTCTGACGCCTGGGGATATTCGAAGGTAAGGAATCTATCACTATCTAATGTCTCTTACAGATATATCGTTACACAAGATGTAACTTGTGCTTATTAACCATTCCCCAGTCCCACTGTTAACTCTAAAGGGAAAATGGGAGGCAGACAGACTTGAGATGGATGAGGAGTGGAGAGGCGCGCTGGCATCCCCCAAGGAGGTAGCAATAGCAGCCAGGCTTAGACTGATCCAGTTGAAAATACTCCATCGGGTGTATGTATCTGGAACTAGGTTGATGCTGATGGGCGGAAGTGAGGATAGTCGCTGCAGAAGGAGGTGTGGGGAGGTGGGAACTTTCTTCCACATATTGTGGGAATGTCCAGTGTTGGTGACCTACTGGAAACGAGTGCTCAAATGTATGCAAGAGGTGTGGGGGGTTGAGTTGCGGCCTGATAATTCTCCTCTCGGTGCCTATTCCAATCATGGAGTCCCACTCTGCAACTCTGGGCAATAGCTTGCTTAATCTCCACAACGGCCCCCGCAACGCTAAGGATGCCTGGCCTCCACTCTGGGGTCCCAGGAGTGGACGCCTCACAGGGAAAGCCAGGACGGGTTCCACAGCGGTATTCGTACAAGCGCCTTGAGAACCTTGCGGGTGAGTAGTGCGCTATACAAGTATCAATTTACATTTACATTTTGAATATCTGGGAGCCCACGGACTTGCCATCGAGGGGGAGACTGTGGGTGACACTAGGATTGGCAATCGCGAAACGTAATTGAGCTAGGCTGTGGGGGGCAGTGACGCCTCAGACACTCATTTCCTGGAAACAGGATATGGATTGGTGTATGCTTCAAGAAAAGATAGTATACGTAGCTCGGGGTTGCCCTCGAAAATGGGTGGCGGTGTGGTCCAATTGGAATGAGTATCGGGGTACCCTATGTGAACCCCCCCAAATATCACCCATTGACGACAAAATTACATTGTAACTTGCTGTAATAATTGTACTGCTTCAGAATATCTGAAATCGGACAATTTCTGTATCTACTGTGTTTTCCAATGATGCTTATGTGGCGAATGTATTCCTTGAATGTGCTGACCACCCCTTTATTTTTGTTGCAAATAAAAAGAATTAAAATTAATAAATATCGGAATGGGTGTTTCAGGTACAAGCACATTAAACACATAAAACTGTAGGCCGCCCGAAAGGCTCTTCATAGGTGCCAATCACAATTGAGGTCTTCACAAGGCGAGGAATCTATGGTTAGACAGAGTATCCACCAGAAAGAGCGTTTCCGAAGGTAAGGAAGTTGTGCTTTGCTGCATAGATTGTGGCTGCATTACAAAGTGGGTTACTTTGAGGGGGTTTTCTGCAGTTTCCAGGTTTGTATTCTGGATGAAATTTTATGGTAGTGGATTTCAATCAATCGGATTTATAGAGTGCGCTACTCACACGCTCTATAAATTCCCTAGATTGAAAGTGGACGGCTACATACCTGACTTCATGACTGACTGTATTAGCTTCTCATTTGGGTGGACAGAGACTCGGCTCATGTATGTAACTCTTTCCGTTACAGGTCTTCTCTGGAAGAGGATACCTACTCCAGATTCAGCAGGACCTGGTACAGCGCACATCGCATCTGCTCTCAACCTACTATGTCATCCGCTGGGCCAGCCAGTGCTTGGCTTCTGCAGTTCCTGTTGATGCTTTGTAAGTTTGTGATTTTCGGCCCTCCTGTCTAGTGTTGTGCTAGGCAGCCAGAAGCTTCTTGGGGATGGTTGGACCTCAAAACTGAGACCTATTTCAGGCTAGTTCTTGGCTCTTTGTATCTGCATGGCATAGTCCTTGCAACTTGCCCATATATTCAAATAAGGATGCAGAGCGAATTTGGCGTATAAGGGGTCAAATCAACCATGAGAACCCTGTGTATATGGATGTCTGCTGGGTGGATGAGATATCGGACATGTGTGAGGAAGTGTGCTCCGTATAGAAAGAACTGATTAGGAGTGTGTAGCGATAGGGACCGATTACTGGTGGAGAGCAGCACATTTAAAAAGCAAAGCCTACGTTCGGTGTCAGCATGACATGACAAAATATTTTTGGATGTGGATTAGAACACACAGGAAAACTGTGGTGTTGCTCCCTAAATCCTACATCCTGCACATTGCTTATGATCGAGATTTCTTGCTGCAGTTTGAATTTCCCAGGCGTTGGTTATGACATTGTTGTCATCTATATAGGAGGCACGCAGACCTCACTTTTTTTCTTTTCCGCAGCAGTTAAGCGCTGATCTTGAGAAGAGCTACCCCTCTGTCTCTTTGACAGGCTATTTTCGACATTTTGTCATAATTTTTACTTGTTTGTCGAGGATGTCATCTAGACATGCAGGGTTCAAACCGTGTGGTGCCTGTCACCGCACCATGTCAGTAACCGACACCCACCTCGTCTGCTTGTGGTGCCTCGAGTGCGACCACGACGCGTGCTTGGATTGCTGGGCCACGGTTCCGAAAGCCTTGCAAGAGTGATCTATGAAGCTCCTTGTGACCCGGCATTTAACACTGTTGAGCACGACTCCGTAAAGATCCTGGTCCCGTTCGAGGAAGAGAAAGTCATGGGACCTCTCCGGGAGCCCCAAATCCTCTCCTCACTGGAGGTCCTCGGGACACTTGGGGAAGATGCACAAAAAGAAGTCCAAATGTTCTTCAACTTCACCTCGTCTGTCATCCGTCGACAATACAGGTAAGAAGCTCTAGGCATGGTTCTGCGGAGCTGGAGCCAGGTTCAACTCTGCGCCCCACCCAACCCTCAATTTCCGGGAGCCGGAGCAACCCCTTCTCAAATTAAGGAGTTTTACGAGGCCATGTGCCACGTATTTGAGCGGATCGACCTCTCCGGTGTGCCTTTGGGCCCAGCGGGGTCGGAGGAGGCCAAACCAGGTTCTATACAATCCGTTCCGGCCTCATGGTTCCGATCCTAGGTGAAAGCCGAGGCATGACACGGCGCCCTTCCCTGGCTTCGGACTCCTGCACTTCCCAGATTTTCCAAGTCGTTGCCTGTGCATTTTAAAGAAGTTTAATGCACGGGTGAGGATTGGAAGGGGTCTACGGACCCTTAAGAACTAGACGTTCCTGTGGAACAGTTGGACTGGTATGAAGATCTTGGAGAAGCCAGTGGAATGGACACCTCTCCGGATACTGGTCTGCTCTCTTCACCTAGTGTGGCTACGGAGGAGGGGGCATCCTATGCCATGGTGGTGAGGAGGGCAGCAGAGGTCCTTGACTGGGAGCTGCCCTCTGTGCAGGTCAGGACTAATCTTCTGACTGAGATGCTTCAGCAAGGTCTTCAACCTATTCCGGACCCAAGAACAATCCAGCTCTTCCTCAAAAAGGAGAAATTCAAGATGCTTACGTTGGCTCAGGTCTTGCCTGCCCTAGACCAAGGAAACTGGCTGGTAGTGTTGGACTTGCAGGTTGCGTATTTTCACATCCCCTGCCTGCCCACAGGCGTTGCCTGCGGTTCAAGGCCACAAGTACGTTCAATTCATGTGCTCCCCTTTGGCCTTACCAGCACCCCTCGTTGTTTATCAAGGGTATGTTGGTGGTTGCAGCTCATCGGCGTAGGTTAGGGGTGTCCTTCCCCTATCTCGACGACTGACTGTCGAACAGGCCTGCTCCCCAGCCTGTCGTCTTCCACCTCAAGAACTACGGTGAACCTCCTGTATGGGCTGGCGTTCTCTATAAACATGCCAAAGTCGCACCCGACTTGTTCTCAGATGCTCCCTTTCATCGGAGTTGTTCTGGACACAGTGCACTTTCGAGCAGCGAGTCCAGGATTTTGAGGCTATGATACGGATGCTTCAGCCTCTGTCCTCGATTTTGGTGAGAATGACTGAGGATGCTGGGACTCAAGGATTCCTGCATCTTGTTGGTAAATCACACCAGAAGGCGTATGCGAGCTCTGCAGTGGGACCTGCAGTTCATTTGGCACAGCAGAGGAATCTCTACCATGTGCTCCAGATCTCGGAGGGAACTGCAGTGGTGGCTAACCAATCCCAATTGGGTCATTATCTGACCCCTTTCTCTTTCCCAGCCAGATCTCGCAGCAGTGACAGATGTGTCACTCCTAGGATGGGGCGACCATCTAGGAGAGGTCGAGATCAGGGTACACTGGTCTCCGGCGGAGTCGGGGTTCCACATCATTTTTAGGACCTTTGGGCGATCGACTAGTATTGAAAGCATTTCTTCTCTGTCATGCGGAAGTTAGTGCAGGTGTTCAGGGACAGCACCACCACCAGGTGGAACTGCAACAAGCAGGATGGGGTGGATCGTCGACCCTTTGTCAAGAGGCCCTGCGTCTCTGGAATAGGCTGGAGCAGCAGGACATAACCCTGGTGGTTCAATGCCTGGCCGGTCTCTGAACGCCAGGGTGGATGATCTCAGCCGTCGATGTCTAGCAGATCACGTATGTCGTCTCCAGTCAGAGTTGGTGCAAGGTGTCTTTAAGAAGTGGGGAGAGCCTCGATTCGATCTGTTCACCTGCGACGAGAAAGTGCAGTGTCAGCAGTTTTGCGTGCTGAAGTTTCCAAAGCTGTTATTGCTCGGCTGCGCTTTTCGTCGCGAGTGGAGCTCCGCCCTGCTGTATGCCTTTCAGCCCATACCATTCCTTTATTTATTTACTTATTTCTATAGCACCTGAATCGACCCCAAAGGAGTATTTCTGCGCTTTGGACAACTAACGGGAAAGCTGAGATGCTTGAGCATGATCAGGAACAGAAAAGAATAGTCTTAAGATGCACATAGCCATGTTTTGTGTGTATCTTTTTGTGTTGTTTTCTGTCTACATTATTTAAAAAAAATCTTTATCTTTAAAAAAAATGGTAATTTTGTACTCTGTGAAGAACGGATAAAAAAGTGTCAATTTATGCAAATAAATGGGAACTAAAGAATTTATATTTACAAAAATGAAATAAATCTTATATTATTTGAAAGAATGTAAATTATTGTTGAGCCTTTGTCACCAATACTTGATGATAATCTGAAACTCAATTGTACTAAAATTATGTGGTAGGTAAGGGAATTCTGTTTTCTCTGTTATGTAGTCTTAAGAAGCTTCCTGAATGGTGGTCGCAGCATTGCCTCAAATGCATGGGGAGCTTATTCCAATAAAGAGCCCAGAGTCCGGAAGAAGATAAAGAACAACTTGGCCCAAGTCATTCCAGTGGCTCCAGACTGGGCACGGAGAATCCGTTATCCAGACCTCCTTTGAGTGAGCATTAGTCCTCAGATCAGGCTGCCCCTTCGGAAGGATCTTCTGTCGTAGCGGGAGAGGAGGGATCTCCACCCGAACCTGTCCGCTCTCCGCCTTCCTTCGTGGAGATTGGGAGGCAACAGTTGATAGCTTTCGACTTTCCTCCTGAAGTATGTAATATTATTTTGGTGGTCAAGCAGGCCTCCACTAAAAGTTTACGCCTGCCATTGCCAACAATGTGTAAAATATTGCACAGAAACATCTGGACCCTCTTTCCTCTTCTCTGTCTAATATTCTTCTCTTTATGCTTCCCCTTGCCCAGCGGGGCTCTGCTTCGGGTATTCTCAAGAGTTATCTTTCAATAGAAGTCCCCTATTGTAAAGAGGTTCTTAAAAGGGCGACACCCTTTGTCATGCCGCAGTGGGACCTTCATTTGGTGCTCACATTTCTTATATGTGCTCCCTTCGAAACGTTGCTTAATTGTCCCCTCTGGCTGCTTACTATCAAGTCAGCCTTTCTGGTGCGATAACATCTGCCCGAAGGGTGAGTGAATTTCAGGCTTTATCATGCAAGCCTCCCTACATGATGACTTTTGTGGAAAAGGCAATGGTCAGAAATCTTTAGGATGATTTAAATTATGTCCACAAGAGTTGCATCCGTACCAAATGTTTAACCAGTTCCTTGCCACCAGTCAGGTGGCCACCACCCCACACCAGTGTGTGATCTTTCCTGCTGATTTACATCCCTCTCTTCCAACCCGTCTGTCATAGAAACATTCCTGGATTCGGTAGCCACAATCATCTTAAAACATAACCTCTGCAAACGTCGAGATTGCAAGACTTTGTTAAACCCATCGTCGGTACAAATACAAACGAGGTCATCAGTGACCTGAAAGCACCGGACCTGCTTCAGCGAACGAGACAAACTTTGGACCTCTTCAGCTCACCCAAAACTACTAATCACTGCAAATAAAAAGATCAAGTCGCTGCTTGTTCGTGATTGACAGCTTCCCACAAAGCTGATGATCGCTTCATTACTTGTCCAAAGAGCGCATGCAGAGTTAGCCGAACTGGCGCGGGTCTCTCACTTAAGGGACCACCTCATCGGACTCCGCGGCCTCAGCTGAGGACTTTAATTTTTGGTCGACATAAGCCAAGTTATTCCTGTTCAAGAAGGGCTGCATATGATAGATACCCTGGAGGGGTCAGCAAGGAACTGAAAGCGGAGAAAAGGGCACAGTTCAAGTGACTGAGGAACGGGTGGGATGAGGCGCATAAGCTACCACTGTGACGCCACCTCAAGGTTCTTACAGGCTGGTGAGACCCCTATTTTGTGTCCCATATCCTGTCCAGAAGCAATCCACCCATCAAAATGTAGGTATCCTGGGGCCACCGCCTTCTATATCACTCACTCAGACCTGCTCTGCGACCTGCTTTGTTGTCATTTGTCTTTCTTTAAGCAGACCCAGCATCAAAAGTTAAATACGGATGTGAAACCTTCCCCAGCGCCGAGGAGCATGGATACAGAGTGATTCTGCATACGCTGAATCACTCCACCATACCATGGACACACAACGCATACAGACCCTAGCTTGCAGCTCTTCTGTCAGCCCTAGCCGGCACCAACCTGAGGAAGGCCAACTCAATACTACATTGTGTTCTAGTTACGAGCCTGTAGAAGTATATTCAATTTAACTTTTAAAAACCTTTAGACTATTCACTATGTTTCTCTTCACAACACAAGCTTGATTATGCAAAGCGTCGAATTGGACCCACTGGATCAGAACCTCCCACAGGAGGTCACCCACCATACCACTGCATCCTACATGTGCCACAGTATAGTCGTGCACCCTACTGGTGAAGCCTACAAGCTCTAACCGGGCAGTGCAAGCGTCAGGTAAGCACCATCTTGCACTAAATAGGACAAGGCGACCCGACCACAGGCTCCAGCTTGCACCTGTTTGGATAAGGTTACTCGAGCTGTCACGCTGCCCTGGTGGTCGCTGTATGAATAGGAATGAAATGTCAGGTTTGCTGTGTACAGTGCCTCAGGGTTGGCGGGCTAGGAGCAGTGACCACTTGTCTGGATTGATTCAGGTTTGTGTTCTACCCTTTAGAACATGTTTGGCCTGGGAGCATTAATAGCATCCTCTGTGTTGGCGTGGTTGGTTATGTCTTCTTTTGCCAGATTTTCTTGGTCACTGTTGACTGGGACATATTTCAATTGGACGTGCTGGCTGTATTTTTTTGGGCCAGTTTGCTTGGTGCTCTGAGCAGAAGACCTTTGGTGATGATTGTCTGTCTTGACAGGGTGTCGTTAGGCCAGATTTCTTTAGTAATCGGCAGCATTCAATTAGATCTTCTGTCCGATAGCTCTAATTTGGAAGGTGATTGCAAGCCAGTTCTCTCTCAGATGGTAGCAGATATTCAGCACTTGCCTTACTGTAGCAACGCTTTTGAAAAATGTAAAATCTGACCTCTCACAGGGGAGTAATCTGTTTTCTGGTAGAATGTTGCTGTATGTTCTTGCTCCTTTGTGAAGGCAATAGAGCATTTCCCTGACTATTTCTTCTGTTTTTTTTCTTTTTATAGGGATTTCAACCTGCGGCTGTTGACCGTGCTTGACCTGTCCGATACTTCTGGCGTGTCACCCCCACTTAAATCAGGTGAACCTGTGCTTTCTAATGGTCCTTCCATTGTGCCTGAATGAACGTTGCTGCATCTTGTGCCTCTATAATTCCTCTGGGGTTTGTGTGTACCTCTTGTCGGTCTACTATATAAAGAGCCAGCTTCGTACGTGCACCCTTTAGACCAATATTTCCCAATCTTGGTGTTTTTCTGTCACTAATCGTTGTTGTCATCGGAGGTGTCAGGCCATGGTTTCGGTGGAAGCAGAACGGGTCTAGGACTCTCAGGATTGTAATTGTAATTGTAACAATATTTATAGAGCGCGGTTGCTGCCCGCAGGCGTCCAAGCGCTGGATGAGGGGAGGTGACTGAAGGAGCTAGGGTACATAGGATTGAACAAACAGCAGTGTCTTTAGGTTTTTCCGGAATGCAAGAAGGTCAGGGTTGGAGCGGAGTGTAATGGGAAGAGCATTCCATAGTCTTGCGGTGTTCAAGGAAAACAGCCTGCCTCCAGACCTAGCTCGCTTCACTCTAGGCACAACGGCGAGGAAAGCCTCCGAAGACCGAAGGTTCCTTTTAGGGTGGTAGGGGGTAACCAGGCCAGTGTTTATGGCAGGTCCCGTCTTCCAAAAGGTGCGATGTGCCAAGCATAGCGCTTTGAAGGACACTCTCTGCTTCACTGGCAGCCAGTGGAGACTCTTCAGAGCAGGTCTGGCCGACTGGGTCCGTGGAATTTTCAGCAAAGTGCGTGCTGCACAGTTCTGAACAATTTGCAGTTTTCTGAGGGTCATCTCCGGGGCCCCCAGGTATAAGGCATTGTTTGAGTCCAGGCGAGATTGAATCAGACCCTGGACTGCCACCTTTTTGGCCTCTAGGGGAAGTAACGGGAGCACCTTCCTCAGAATTCTGAGTAGGCCAAAGCAGGTGGCGGACAACTTTTTGGCCTGAGTGGAAAAGGAAAGTTTGTTATCTAGCCATACTCCCAGGCTTTTAACACTTTCTTTGTGAGTGGGCGGGGGACCCAGGGCGCTGGGCCACAGGGAGGTGAAAGACACAGGAGAGGTTGGGCCCAGGAGCATGAGCTCCGTCTTGTCTCCATTTAGCTTAAGGGAGGAGTTGGTCATCCATCCCTTCACGTCCACTAGGCAGTTTAACAGGTCTGCTGGGGAGTGAGTATTGTTCTCCGTTGCCAGCGAGACCACAAGCTGGGTGTCGTCGGCATATGACACGATTTTAATGCCGTATGGTTCGACAACACCCGCCAGTGGCCTCATGTACACGTTGAACAATACAGGGCTCAAAGAAGAGCCCTGTGGCACTCCGCAGCTCAAGGGTTTCCTGGAGGATACTGTCTTTCCATCAAAGATCTGAAACGACCTCCCTGACAGAAAGGACTCGAACCACCTTAAAGCGTCACCTGAAACTCCGATGTTATAGAGACGGTCTAGCAAGGTGGTATAGCTGACCGTATCAAAGGCGGCACTTAGGTCAAGGAGGATCACTGCCACTGATCCTCCCTGGTCCAGTATCCTTCTAGTTTCTTCGGTGACTGCTAATAAGGCGGTTTCCGTACCGTGCTTCGGTCTGAAGCCTGTCTGGGAGGTATGTAGTAGAGAGTGGTCCTCCAGGAACTGGACCAGCTGCGCATTTATGTGTTTCTCCAGCACCTTGCTCACCCAAGGGAGAAGTGAAATGGGGCGATAACTGGAGTGGTCGTCTGGGTCTAGGCTGGGTTTTTTCAACAGTGCCCGTACCATGGCCTGTTTCCAAGCCATGGGGACTAAACAAGCAGATATGGAGGTGTTAAGGAGGTCTAGTATTGTGGGCAGGGTGGTTTTGCTGGCTTGCATCAGTATCTCTGGGGGGGGCAGGATCACAGGGGGAGCCCGACTTGACTTGTTGAGCCACCTTGCTTAAGGTGTCCAGGTCCAGGAGATGGAAATGCTCAAGGGAAGGCTGGTCTGTGTGAAGGGGTGGTCTAGGGGGGAGTGAGTTGCTCAAGTCCAGGGATGTGGCTGCAATAGGGAATGTAGAGTAGATTTTTTGAACCTTTTCGTAGAAGAAGTCCGCGAGCTCGTTGCATTGGTCCTGGGTTTTGTTAGGTGGAGGGACCGTATTGACATTGGAGCACTGTTTTATAATTTGGAAGATTTCTTTTGGCTTGGATTTTGCTGCTAGTATTTTCTCGGAGTAATGGGTTGCCTGGGCTGACCTGATCGCTTCTTTATAGGATCTGATCGCCTCTTTGTAGGCAGCCTTCTTATCTGGGAGGAAATCTAGGCGCCAAGCTCTCTCTCGTTGTCTACAGATGCGTTTTAATTGTCTTAGAGAGTCGGAAAACCAGGGGGCGGATTTCTGTAGTCTCTTCGCGGAAGACCTACGGTGCGGAAGGATCGCGTCTAGCGAGTCGGTGATCCAGCTCTCATAGTGGGTGTTTGCCACGTTAGGGTCTGGATAGGGTAGCGGGCGAGTTGAGTCTAGATTGTTCATCCAGAGTTCCAGTGGGAGTTTTGCACAGGCTGTCAAATGAAAACCAAAGGCAGCCCACATGGTCTCCCAGCGACGTGATATGTAGTGGAGACCCGGCCCTACATATAAGTGTCAATATTCACCATCCACTGGGGACGTTATTCCTCGTGCCCGGACTATATCTTTTTTATCATCAAAAGGAAATGGTTTATGCCCAAGGCACACTGTAGGAAGGTACCTCCTGACTATGGTTGCCCCCAACTTTTTGCCCTGTGTTTTAGCTGGTTTCTGACATAGTCGACCTGGGACCCTGCCAATCAGGACCCCAGGCCTACTGCTCTCTCTCTAAAATGGATTCCATGTACCCTAGGTACATTTCCAATTGGTACTGGGCCACCTTATCAGACCCTGTAACTCAGGGCATAGGTGTACCCAGGGCCTACCAGGGGCTGAAGCATGTATTATGCCACCCCTGGCTGGCCTCCTAAATTTGACACAACTGGCTGCATGACAGCTGGGGCAAAGTCGTGTAATCACCCTTTGCTGTAGATATAGTATACCTATATCTAACCCTAAAATGGACACACAGATTCCTATCAGTCACTCCTATGGCAGGCCTTGACAATCCTGAAGGCAGAGTGCTTGGAATCGTGTGAGATGGTGCTCTGGCATGAGCTGAGCCTGTCTGCAGCTTGCGGAACCTAGTCCTAATAGCTGTTCCATGATATCGCATACCATATACTCTTAAGTGCATTATAATCCTCGCGGTTAAATGCTATCTTTGGTATTGCTTTATCAAAACATGTCGAGTAAGGTGTCATACGAATTGGAATACTAACCCCTCGCCAATTCTGGCGACGGGGTTAGCATTCCACCCTTCTAGAGGGACACGACATGTATGTAACTGTGAACCCCGGTTAAAGTTAACTAAAGCCTCAGCTCCACAAAATGGATGCTGCCACCACAGACACGAGTCTGACCCCCTGCAGCTGGGAGTCCTTCCAGCGAGGGGAGCCTGGACAAAGGGTTTCCTGTCGAGGGCGGTGCTAGCACCGTCCCAGACAGGGTTTTGTGTATCCTGGGTAGGCAGGGCTTTACAGGAAGGTGACTGCTGAGTGGCACCCCGGTGCTCACTACGCATAGGCCGGTCAGAACCAGTTCCAGGGGCACACCAGCCCCTGGCCTGGGGAAAGTCTGGCATGGGAGAGGGGTGTAACCACCCCCCTCCTAGTCCCACCCATAGGCAGGACCTAGTCACCGGGTCAGCCCCCTTTTTTTAGTATAAAGATGGGAGCGGGCCCCCTGTTCAAATTAGATCATCTTTGGAATCAAGACACGACTTTCTGTGAAAAGACATCAAGATTTCTTCTTCAAGATTCTCCCTTGTGGCTAAGGAGTAGTCACCCTGCATCAAGCGGGCACCATCCTAAGAACACTGCGGTCTGCTGCAAGTCCTTCCTCCGGAATCCGACTGCCCAGCTCGACGAGACCCGGCTTCCCTGGCACCTCTGACCTCTACTCACCTCTACAGCCAAGCTGAGAACCGTGAGTGCGACGAGACCTCGAGGGACCGACTAACGCCAAGACTGCACGACTTCTTTGCAACAAGCCCACCGTGTGCTCCACTGGTGAGTGCTTTGGGGTCCGAGAAGCCCCAACCCTGAGCAGCTCCAGCACCGAAGATCAGCCCACCAGCATCTCCACGGTCTGCGTGGGGCCCTTCTGCTTTTGCCTGCTCACCGCGCTGTGTGGCTACTAGCCGGCTGGCTTGTGGCCTTCTTCACGACGCCCGACGACATCACTGCTGCTGGTCTGGTTGCTCCAGACTGGCCCTTGCTTCCTTCTTCAAGAGAGGCACCCCGGACCCTCCTGGTCCACTCCAGACGCCATTTTGAGTCCACCGCGTGGGCTCGAATTTGCCAAGGCTTTGTTGCCCAATCCTGGGTCCAGCGACGCCGACAGCTTCATCCATCGTGGGACAGCTCGCTCCTCCATCCTGGTCGCCGACAACGCCTCCTGGTCCGTGAGATCTGCAGAGCACAGAGTCGCCCACACACCTAGTCGAGGTGACTACCATCCGGTGCCCTCCTGGTGCCACCTGACTACTGGCTAGTAGTCACGAACTTGGTCCCCTCTGCTTTCAGGTATCGTCCATCTTCCAGATCCAGGCTTGGATCCATCGAACTTTCTTCACTGGTCGCCTGCCAGCAACTTCTTTCTTCCAGGCTCCTGGTCCGTCTACGAGGATTCCCGACGTCTTTTGAGACATATGCAGCTGCAGCCCCTGGGCTAGGTAACTTCGGAATTTCGGTACCCCGGGCATAGCCTCACTATCCAAGGGTCAGAATCCACTTTCGTTTTCCTCCCACCAGGTCGGGTTCGCCCGAGAACACTAACTCTGTGAAATCTAGCTACCATAGACTTTGTCCCGCATCACGCGTGAGAGTGCACACTCTGCACCCGAGTCCCCTGGGTCTCCTAGAAGTAATCTGAAGATTCTATAGTCAAGATCTAGCGATTCCAAAGCCTATTAGTACTGTACTTACCTGCTAGTAATTTCGCATTCCACTTCCAGAGTATATGGTTTTCCGGGCCCCTCGGGCATTTGTATATACTGTGCTAACTTAAGTATTTTCGTAAGAGTTTTGTTTTGTGCTTAGTACCCTGTCCTCATAAAGAGTACAGGGCTGTTGTGATTCCTAATAAATATACTGTTTATTTTCATAACACTTGTGTGGTGTCCTTTCACTGGGTATTCAAGGGGTATATGTGTGGTATAACAGCTGGCTTAACACGCCCTCTCGAGTCTTTAGCCTTAGACTGCTCGTATCCACGCTACTAGGATAGCTGGTCTATAAGGTTGACTTACAACCAATCATCAATAAGGGTTGCTGGACTGATACATAGTGTTCACTAGAATAGTGAGCACTGCATATCAGGCCACCTTCTCACACACACACCCTGAATCTGGAACAGCTGGTTATAGTCGAGAGCACATTAAGCTCTTCCGGTGTTCAGTACACATCCCTCTCTCCCCCATT
This sequence comes from Lissotriton vulgaris, assembly GCF_964263255.1. Classification (NCBI taxonomy): domain Eukaryota; kingdom Metazoa; phylum Chordata; class Amphibia; order Caudata; family Salamandridae; genus Lissotriton; species Lissotriton vulgaris. The sequence continues at coordinate 331,527,381 of NC_141688.1, forward strand.
CCCTCCAAATCCACTGTGCAATCTGCGAGTTACCAGTTCTTTTTCCTCTGAGGGACAATTTAGAGAGCTTGTCTGACCACACAGGACATAGTTTTGTGTACATAGTAACACTTGTAGATCAATGGCCGTGTGTCCTTTCTGGTAGCGAGGTCTTTGTTCCTAGCAGGTCCTGCCTCCATTTACATAACAGTGTAAGACTTCCAGCTGTCCCACTAGAGCTCTAGAAGGTGGGTTGCTCGCTTCATTTACATATAAATACCCCCCTATAAAAATCCTGGACTCCTGAAAAGCTTCCAGTTGGTTTCCCTAGACCTTGTAGCAATGAAATTTGGAGTGCTTCTATACCGTACTGTCACCTACAGAGATTGCAGGTAGTAAAGGAGAGGAATTGCCCTTCTTCTGACTGCCTACTCTATCGGAGCGCAGCTCAGCGGACATCTAATGATGCCTGGTACAATGGAGCACAGCTCAGCGGACATATACTGATGCCTGGTACAATGGAGCGCAGCTCAGCGAATATGTACTGATGCCTGCTACAATGGAGCACAGCTCAGCGGACATGTACTGATGCCTGGTATAATAGAGCGCAGCTCAGCGGACATCTACTGATGCTTGTTACAATGCAGTGTGGCGCCCCAAACTCAGCACTAAGGGGTGGAAAAGCCTCGGCTGCGGAGGGGCTAAGCAGAACTAAATGCTGTGAGTTGTTTAGCAGCTGGTTGCTGCCCAGAGGTCAAAAATGCAGATACAACCCAGAGGCGCATGGGGATAGTGGACGCGGCGGCGTTCGCTGGCGGCAGGCAGGACTGCTTTACATCGAAGGCAGCAGGAGCGGTTTCGGTGGCTTCCCCAACAGCGAGAGGGGGTCGGAGTAACCGGTGGAATCAAGCACGAGTGGCTCCCCTCCTATTACATTTCAGAGGTCCAGTTTGCTGGGGGCAATTTTCTGCGGCAGCAGCTCTTTGTACATTACATCCACACACTGGTAAGGAGGCTCCAATTGGGGGAGGCTGTATGGAGTTGGCGCTACCTACAGTAGCAACTGCTGAATTGTTGAACTTGGTAAACCCTGCGAGAGAGGTGGGGGGCATTATAAAATCATCTACAGCGCCTGGTGCTCCTGACTTGGTTGTAGCGCTTCCTGTACCTTGTGGGAATAAACAAAGTGAGACTGTGGCTGAGTTAAAACACAGAAATAGATATCAGCTAAGATTCAAACAAGAGTTAAAGGATGTGTTGGAGGCTGCAGCTACAGCGGGGAACGGGGGGCCAACCCCTCTAACTCCATATAAAAGGAAGAAGTGGGGGGCTAAGAAAGTTGGAGGTACTAAGACGTCTCAGCAGTTGCAGGCGCAAAAGAACACCCCATCACTTAAAAGCTATTTTAAGATCATGGAGCAGCTGGTGGGCCCTAAGGAGGTAACAGTAATAGAGGCGGGCTGGGGGCTGCGGGTTCGGTTTTGGAGCCAGCAGTAGAGACCAGCCTGACGATTGAGAATAGATGCTCACCTTTGGGACCTATGCAGGATGCGGAATTCGAAGGGAGCCAAGAAGCGGCGAGGGGTGTGGAGGGTAGTCCTGCCATTCTAGGCTCTTTAAGTGATGTCACTCTCCCTACAACAGTCCCTTCAAAAGCCCCTGATAATTCAGTGGAGCCTCAGGTTGAACTTGCAGACCTGTTTTTGCCTCTGGTTCCAGCTGACCTCTGTAAGACTAAGGCCTCACAGTCTCTTCTAGCACAGCCCCAATTCCAGTCTTTGTCCCAGTACCAGTCCCTGGTCGCCGTTCAGGTTCCGGCACAGGTTTTGGCTCATGCTCATTCTCTGACACAGGCTCAGTTGTTGTCCCAGGTCAGTCCAGTCAGCAGGCCGGAGACTCAGCAGGTACTGAATTAGAGGGGGACATCATTGGCCTCTTATTTCAAACATTGAGACAAGACCTAATGAGTAAGTTTGTAGTCTCTGAGGCTAATCAAAGGGGTTTGCATGACTGATTTGATGTGTTGGAGAATAAGCTAGAGGATATATGTACAAGAACTAGTGCATTGGAGGGTAAAGTTTCCATAATATTGCAGTCCACTTTGGGGAACTCAAAGGATATCGCTACTCTAAAGGCACAGAATCTGTCTCTATTGATGGACATGGAGAGGTTGGAGATGCAGACCCGGAGGAACAACTTGAGAATTTTGAAAATTCCGGAGGGGGAGGAAGTGTCGGACATCAAGAGGTTCGTGTGTAACTTACTACAGGACGCGGTTTTGAAAGATCGACCCGACATTGATCTCGAGGCAGAGATTCAAAGGGTGCATAGGGACCCCTTCAGGTTACACCCGGAACGGAAGGCACCTCGGAAGATTCTTGTTAACTTCCAGACATATAGTGTTAAAGAATTAATTCTGAGTAGGTGTCTCACACGCTCCACCCTCCACTACAGAGCTAATCCATATCAAATAAGATCTGATATAAGAGGCCGGACTGCTCAAAGGCAGTGGGAACTAGGCTCGAGAATGCCAGAACTAATATCATTGGGGGCACTGTAGTGTAGTTCCTAGTTTCCCACTAGGCCCTGCGCATTGGAATAACATAAACAGTAGTATCGACGTGGAACTGCGGATATTCCAGGCCTCCACTGACTATGCTAAACTTAATTGGGTTGTGTTACCAACTAGCTCAGAGGTCACTGGAAACTTTCTTCTCTGCATAGGAAGTGATCAGTTTCCTTGGCACAGACAAGAAGGGATTCAGTTTTCCAACAACCGTGCAACATGACAACTTTGCTCCTCAGATCAAGAGTCGATCTCTAGGGTCGTGTGAAACAATAGACATAGATTTCACTCAGTCAGTTTAGTGCAGTTTACTTTCACGATATGTAGAGAATAGAGAGACGGGCGTTTATCAATAAAGGGTTAACATTTATTGAACAGTCTTTCTTCTCGTACAAGAGAAATGTATTGCCACAATTGCAATAACTGTTATTATAAAAAGTACGTACAGTAAGATAAGTATTGCGAAATAGAACTGTAAAAGCATTGATATGGTTTCTTAGCCATACAATGGTTTAAAAGTAATAAAACATATATACAGTCATATATACATTAGGCTAACATACTCAACTGGTGCTTCTAACTAAGCCTACCCCAGTGTGCCTGACCTAAGCCTAACACGTGAAAGGGGAGTAAGTAAGTAGCTTAAGTTAAGTTGGTTTTGCCAAGGTTTGTTTCAAGAATTCTCGTCTAAGGGTTTAGTCAACACCATACCTCTGAATAGAATGATGGAGGATTGGTATCTCCTTCAGGGGTCTCTCTCGATATCCCAGTCACCCGCGAGGGTAAACCGGAAGCGCCGGGACTGGATTTCTCTGCACGAGAAATGCAGCGGCTTCTCTCAGCGCATCGAGGAAGGAGGGTGACAGCGTCCGCGGGCAGCTGGAATCGGCTGGATGTCTTCGCAGAGGACGGCTGCTCCGCTCCTCAAGCGTACTGCACCATAGTTCGCGCTGTAGCGGCGATAATGGTAATCAGCAGCTTCACCACCACAGGATAGCAGGCTGCAGCGACAGAGTGCTAGTTTTTACCAACACAGGGTCATGCAGGCAGCTGGCATCAGCAACAGGGAACGAACTCGCAGCTCGTATCTCACTCATTGCTTAAGGCAACGTTGGTAATATTTATACCTGACAGGTGCCGGGTTTGACGCAAGTTTGCTGGACATAAGACGTCAATTAAAGATGTCACTAGGAAGTGACAGTTATCAGTTGCTCATTAGAGTTCCATTACTAATCAAAACATAGCAAGCGGGGATTTCCAGGTTTGCTAAGTTTTTATCTTGTTGAAGAACTCGGAGTGTTATCTAGGAATATCAGATAGTGACTGCTGCTCTGTCATTGCACTAATTGGTCGCAAAGGAAGTAGCAGAGAGTCATGCTGGAATGTGGCTCTGTTCGTGTGAGGCCAGAGATGACTTTTCAGAAAATCGCACGTGAACGGTTATGCCAATATAGGGAATAAATGGATTTATAGCCGAATAGGGGCATAAGGTCACAGTATCGATCAGGAACCTAGATAAGCACGCAACAGCACAAGTCCAGATGAAATTCCCAGCTCTTCTAAAGGTGATGCGGAACAATAAGATGTACAATTGTAATTACCCGGAGGAAGTGGATGAACGTTTGGTCAAGATGAGGAAATAGCTGTAGGTTCGAGCTAGTAGATAAAGATTTAAATAGACTTAAAAAGGTGGATGGTCACTTGGTGAGGGTTATAGGGGAAATAAACGGGGATAAAAATAATTTTTAAAAAACAAGAAAGGAGACTATAAGTGTTAACACGATTTATGTTTTGTTTTTGACTCCGCTAAATCAAAACATTAAATAGTTGCACCGCCGCGGGTGCCAAGGGAGTAGGGGGCTCCACATAGGCGAGAGCAGCGCCTGGTAGATGGGTGGGTTCCCTGGGGGAGGGTTTGGTTGGGGTCAAGGGGGGAGGGGGGGGGTGAAAATGATAAATGTCCTCATATGTTGCAAATTCGTTAGGTTGTTGGTTGGTGCTCCGGAAGGTGGCCATGCTTTGGGTTAAGTCTAGATATGGCTGTCAGTCTTAGTAATACATTCCTCTCCTGGGATCTCAATGGTTTAGGGGGCAGAAGAAAACAGTCTAGGGTCTGTGAATACTTAAAAAAGACCGAAGCCTATCTGTATTTACTACAGGAGACGCATTTAGAAGATAAACTTTGTAAACAAGTTTTTGGAAAACTAGGTTGGGTCCAAGAGGTACTGTGTTCCAGGCAAAAGGGTATTTCAAGGGGTGTAGCCATCACCGTTAGAGCAAATAAGGGGATTAAAGTCTTGAAATGGGACACTGATCAGTCTGGCAGATGGTTGGTGGCAGTTCTCTCCATAGGCAGCTCTACGTACACATATGCGGTATATTATGGACCCAATGAAGATAATTCCAGCTTTCTTTTGAAATTAGGGGGTATATTATTACAACATACGGCTCCAGTGATACTGGGGGGAGATTTTAATTTAGTTTTCGATAACCAGCTAGACCGTACTTCTAGAGCGAAATATTGTGTCCCGAAGAATTCCTTTGCAGCCCTTAAGAATATAATGAGGGATTTTAATCTACAAGATGGGTGGAGAGCTAAATATGGAGATGCCAGAGAATATTCTTTCTATAGTAAGAAATATAAACAGTATACCAGAATTGATTTTTTTTTTTTTTTGGGGGTAGATCGGTCTATAATCCCGGATGTAGTGTCTCTATCTCATATTCCAACAGGTCTGTCCGACTACTCAGTGGTGGAACTAGTAATTAAGTTAAGGGCTAGCCCCATAGAGGTTAGATGGGCCTTGGATAGAACACTTTTGTTGGACACAAAGTAACTTTAAGCTTAGAGAAAGCATTACAGACTTTCACCGTTTTAATATAGGTACTGGTACAGAGCGACTGGTGTGGGAAACTTTTAAGGCCTATTTGAGAGGTATACTCAGTTCACTGATGACCCATAGGAGGAGACTAAGTAAGAAAAAAGACACTGAGGATCTGGATATTATTAAGCAGAAAGAATTACAATTCCAGACGGCAGCCATAGGGGAAGGGTTCATATTCCGAGGCTGGAAAAAGAACTCTTGGAGCTACAGTCAGGATTTAAAGCAAAGGGTGATAAAATAATTATGGATAGGTGGGAGGTCAGCAGTATGGAGAGAAGTGTGGGGCTCTCTTGGCCTGGAAGGCGAGATCAGAGCGGAGCAGGAATATTATCGACTCTTTAATTCAGCGGGACTCGGGGGTATTGTTGACGGAAGAGGAGAAAATTAGGGAAGAAGCAAGGGGGTTCATGAGGGGATTATATCAAGAGAATAGTCGTTGTGGAATCGAGGAGATGGAGGCTTGGTTAGGGCTGAGGGACTTGCCACAATTGAGTGAAACAGACAAGTTCGGGTTGGCTACTGAGATTTTAGAAGGAGAGATACGGGAGCAGGTGAGGAAGATGAGCCGTGGGAAAGCCGCTGGCCCTGACGGCTTACCAACAGAAGTATATGCGGACAACCTCGAGGAAATTCTGCCTGGCCTTTTGATACTCTTCAATAAAACTTTTTTAGAGGGAGGTGAAGTCCCCCCTACATGGCTGGAGGCTACGATCGCCCTAATTATAAAACCTAATAAGGATCCCCAAAAAATAGTCGTACAGACCTATTTCTCTTTTAAATGCCGATTTGAAGATATTTTTGGGAATTTTAGCAACTAGACTTGCTAAGGTAATTAAGTCTATTATTCACCCTGACCAGAGAGGATTCATACCAGGAAGGCAGCTCAACGAGCTTACGTTCCAAGTGATTGGGGCAATTGATTTTGCTCAGGATAAAGGTCTACCACTCACCATTGTTGCGATAGATGCTGCTAAAGCATTTGACCAAGTAAACTGGGGGTTTTTATGGGAGACTAGGACTCGCTTTGGGTTCCCCTCCATCTTTATAGAGGGAGTTAAAGCCCTGTACAGGAGTCCTCGGGCCAAGGTATTGGTCAATGGGGGTCTGACACACTGGTTTAATATCTCCAGAGGAACGAGGCAGGGTTGTCCCCTGTCCCCCCTCCTGTTTAATGTATATATAGAGCCTTTTATCTGCTCCCTGAGATCGGACTCTGTCATCATGCCTTTTAGGATGGGGGACATGGAACAACTTAAAACAGCTCTGTACGCAGATGATCTCCTCCTTTATACTGCCAACCCTATAGAGGCTATTCCTAGGTTGTTTATATTAGCTGAAGTTTTTGGCAGGGTATCCGGATATCAATCAAAGAAAAAACGACAAAATGAGTTGGAGTATTATAGATCCGGTACAGGGGCCCAAATCTAAAATTAGATATCTAGGTATATATCTTACACATAAACCAGAGGACGTAGCTAAAACAAGTTGGAACACCGTGGTAAAGGAGGTAGATAAATTACTAATCAGGTGGGGGGTTTGCCCTGAATATCTATGGAAGAGTGAACTTGGTCAAAATGACTATCCTTCCCAAAATAACTTTTCTGTTTAATTGTATACCTTTAATATTTAACCCCAAAGACATAGCTAATCTCCAAGGGAAGATTGGGTCATTTATTTTGGCCACAAAATCCCCAAGGATAGCCTGGAGGAAACTAAGAAGGGGGTTGAAACGGGGGGGGTCTGGCTTTACCCAATTTGCTTTTATATTGTTATGCCTTCCAGTTTAAGAATTTCGGAATGCTGGCTAATAAGTTGGACTCTTCCTCACACGGCCGACTTTTTCAGGAAATGCAATCGGACCAGCCCCAAGGTCTCAAATTTTTTCTATATAAATTTGGGGACCAAAAATTCTTCAAAAAGGTACGCTTTAAGATTTTATTGATGGCACTTAAAATTTGGCTGCATATGCGGAAGACTCTGGGGATTCCCTACTATAGCACACATGCCCCGATCTGGGATTCCCCGGGCACTCCGGTTTGTTTGTTAGACTGGCACAACCATTGAGGGAAGCAGGCCTGGGAAAGTGGGGGGACCTCTGTGTAAACACTCAACTTTTGGATTGGGAATCTTTATCTAAGCTAACGGGTCAGTCCCTCACAAGATTCAAATATTACCAATTGTCATCGTGGTGGGGAAGTCCGTGCTGGGGAGAGGTTGAGGATACCCGATTCCTGGACTCTATGAGCAGAGGGGGAAGCTGGAAACGGGAGGTTGTCCTTTGGTGTCTGCAAAAGATTGTTTGGATTCTGAAATATCAAACCTTTGGGGCAATTCCATAACAGAGAATAGTGAGGAGATGCAGAAAGTTTGGGTTGATTCATTTACTATTTCACAAAAGGTAATAAAACCAGCTGATCTTAGAAGGGACCACTTATTTACCGCTTATGGGGTTTATTGGAGCCCTGCCAAACGGAGCAGGATATCTGCTGAAAGTGATCTCTGCCCGAGGTGTAATTCTACGGGAGCAGATGATCTGCACATGTTCATGGAGTGCAGGGAATCACTAGTCATTGGGGACATGTTTGTGACTTTCTGGAGGAGGTTTTATTAATTCCAATTACCTGCTCCTCCAGACTGATTTTCTTTGGCCTCCAGCAGAAATATTTAATGAACAGCCCAGTCACACAGTTTATATTCTATGCTGTAGTCATTGCCAGAAGGGATATCTGTAGAGAATGGAAGTCGCAGATCCCCCCCAAGATTTGCTGATTGTTTGAAAAATATTATGATGACTGCTCAGTCAGGCAGGTTGTATGGTGGAGAGACTGCTCAGTCAGTCAGGCAGGTTGTGCGGTGGAGAGACTGCTCAGGCAGACAGGTTGTATGGTGGAGAGACTGCTCAGTCAGACAGGTTGTGCGGTGGAGAGACTGCTCAGTCAGACAGGTTGTGCGGTGGAGAGAGCGCCACTAAGATCTGTTCCCCGTTAAAAGAATGGTCGGATAAGTAATCAATAGTCCAATGATTATGCCAGAGGTTTTGTGGTCCAGTCCTCCCTGGTAACACGGTAATACGGTAATAGGGAGTTGGATAAGGAGACAGCCTACCTCTGGGCGATTTCGGCAAGCCGCGCACATCATCCAGGGGCGGAATCTAAGTGAATATGTGCGAAAGGCTCTGAAAGATCCCATCTAGAGCATATATTTCTGGTGGCAAATGTATGGACAAAATAAAAATGCAGATACAACAGATTAATTCAAAATCCTGGGGTTTTATAAAGAATAAAAACATTTTTGACTTTCGAATTGGCATTCACTATAGTGTGTTCAGTTTTAATGTTCACTTGTTTGACTTAAATTTGAATTGAGCTTTTCTGAGTTTCAGAGTTTTGCAATATTTACTTGATATTATTTCGGTTGTTTGTTCATCAAAAGGCCGCAGTAAACTTGACAATGCACGTAGCTTAGTGATGCATCTATGCACGTAGCTTAGTGATGCATCTATGCACGTAGCTTAGTGATGCATCTATGCACGTAGCTTAGTGATGCATCTATGCACGTAGCTTAGTGATGCATCTATGCACGTAGCTTAGTGATGCATCTATGCACGTAGCTTAGTGATGCATCTATGCACGTAGCTTAGTGATGCATCTATGCACGTAGCTTAGTGATGCATCTATGCACGTAGCTTAGTGATGCATCTATGCACGTAGCTTAGTGATGCATCTATGCACGTAGCTTAGTGATGCATCTATGCACGTAGCTTAGTGATACATCTACCTGTGAGAGGCCGAGTGAGGAGGTGCTGGTCAGAGCCTCCGTTCTGACGATCTCCATGTGTAATGTTTATTCATGTTAGAACAGAGCCTTACACTTTCAGCCAAGGGCCATTAGTTCCCGCCGTGCTATCTTCATTATTCTGATGTGCCTTCAGCTAAAGTAATAGCCTCGCACCCGTGCCCCGCAGTGGGTTTCGTCCTCGTCGTTTGTGGAAGGTGTGCGGACAGTGAAATCTGTATTCACAGAAATGGGCACTATGTTATAATTACAAAAATAGGCAAGTACAACTGGACGCTTCAAGAATGAGGTATGCTTGTGCAGGGACAGTCAATGGTGAAAGAACAGAGCTACTTTTGTTAATATTGTACACTGTACAATATTAACAATATACACTGTGTAGCTAAGATTGTGTTTCTCATTTCAGTTTCACTTTGTAAAACACCAAGCCGTAATGTTTAGTAAGTTGCATGGTACGTGTACGCATTAAAGAGTCATATTATTTTTTTAACTACAGTCTTTGGTAGTACTCTAGTGTGCTTGCATAACGCGTAAGGCACACTGAAAACTGCAGCTAGGGCCCTGTGATGTAACGTGTAAGGCACACTGAAAACTGCAGCTAGGGCCCTGTGATGTAACGCGTAAGGCACACTGAAAACTGCAGCTAGGGCCCTGTGATGTAACGTGTAAGGCACACTGAAAACTGCAGCTAGGGCCCTCGCTGAAAACTGCAGCTAGGGCCCTGTGATGTAACGTGTGAGGCACACTGAAATCTGCAGCTAGGGCCCTGTGATGTGACGTATAAGGCACACTGAAAGCTGCAGCTAGGGCCCTGTGATGTAACGCGTAAGGCACACTGAAAACTGCAGCTAGGGCCCTGTGATGTAACGTGTAAGGCACACTGAAAGCTGCAGCTAGGGCCCTGTGATGTGACGTGTAAGGCACACTGAAAGCTGCAGCTAGGGCCCTGTGATGTAACGTGTAAGGCACACTGAAAACTGCAGCTAGGGCCCTGTGATGTAACGTGTAAGACACACTGAAAACTGCAGCTAGGGCCCTGTGATGAAACGTGTAAGGCACACTGAAAACTGCAGCTAGGGCCCTGTGATGAAACGTGTAAGGCACACTGAAAACTGCAGCTAGGGTCCTGTGATGTAACGTGTAAGGCACACTGAAAACTGCAGCTAGGGACCTGTGATGAAACGTGTAAGGCACACTGAAAACTGCAGCTAGGGCCCTGTGATGTAACGCGTAAGGCACACTGAAAACTGCAGCTAGGGCCCTGTGCTGTAACGCGTAAGGCACACTGAAAACTGCAGCTCGGGCCCTGTGATGAAACGTGTAAGGCACACTGAAAACTGCAGCTAGGGCCCTGTGATGTAACGCGTAAGGCACACTGAAAACTGCAGCTAGAGCCCTGTGATGTAACGCGTAAGGCACACTGAAAACTGCAGCTAGGGCCCTGTGCTGTAACGCGTAAGGCACACTGAAAGCTGCAGCTAGGGCCCTGTGATGTAACGTGTAAGGCACACTGAAAACTGCAGCTAGGGCCCTGTGATGAAACGTGTAAGGGGCACTGAAAGCTGCAGCTAGGACCCTGCGATGAAACGTGTAAGGGGCACTGAAAGCTGCAGCTAGGGCCCTGTGATGTGACGTGTAAGGCACACTGAAAACTGCAGCTAGGGCCCTGTGATGTAACGCGTAAGGCACACTGAAAGCTGCAGCTAGGGCCCTGTGATGAAACGTGTAAGGCACACTGAAAACTGCAGCTAGGGCCCTGTGATGTGACGTGTAAGGCACACTGAAAACTGCAGCTCGGGCCCTGTGATGAAACTTGTAAGGCACACTGAAAACTGCAGCTAGGGCCCTGTGATGTAACGTGTAAGGCACACTGAAAACTGCAGCTCGGGCCCTGTGATGAAACGTGTAAGGCACACTGAAAACTGCAGCTAGGGCCCTGTGATGTAACGCGTAAGGCACACTGAAAACTGCAGCTAGGGCCCTGTGCTGTAACGCGTAAGGCACACTGAAAACTGCAGCTAGGGCCCTGTGATGTAACGTGTAAGGCGCACTGAAAGCTGCAGCTAGGGCCCTGTGATGTAACGTGTAAGGCGCACTGAAAGCTGCAGCTAGGGCCCTGTGATGTAACGTGTAAGGCGCACTGAAAACTGCAGCTAGGGCCCTCGCTGAAAACTGCAGCTAGGGCCCTGTGATGTAATGCGTAAGGCACACTGAAAACTGCAGCTAGGGCCCTGTGATGTAACGCGTAAGGCACACTGAAAACTGCAGCTAGGGCCCTGTGATGTAACGTGTAAGGCACACTGAAAACTGCAGCTAGGGCCCTCGCTGAAAACTGCAGCTAGGGCCCTGTGATGTAACGTGTGGGGCACACTGAAAGCTGCAGCTAGGGCCCTGTGATGTGACGTGTAAGGCACACTGAAAACTGCAGCTAGGGCCCTGTGATGTAACGTGTAAGGCACACTGAAATCTGCAGCTAGGGCCCTGTGATGTAACGCGTAAGGCACACTGAAAACTGCAGCTAGGGCCCTGTGATGTAACGTGTAAGGCACACTGAAAGCTGCAGCTAGGGCCCTGTGATGTAACGCGTAAGGCACACTGAAAACTGCAGCTAGGGCCCTGTGATGTAACGTGTAAGGCACACTGAAAGCTGCAGCTAGGGCCCTGTGATGTGACGTGTAAGGCACACTGAAAACTGCAGCTAGGGCCCTGTGATGTAACGTGTAAGGCACACTGAAAGCTGCAGCTAGGGCCCTGTGATGTGACGTGTAAGGCACACTGAAAGCTGCAGCTAGGGCCCTGTGATGTAACCTGTAAGGCACACTGAAAACTGCAGCTAGGGCCCTGTGATGTAACGTGTAAGGCACACTGAAAACTGCAGCTAGGGCCCTGTGATGTAACGCGTAAGGCACACTGAAAACTGCAGCTCGGGCCCTGTGATGAAACGTGTAAGGCACACTGAAAACTGCAGCTAGGGCCCTGTGATGTAACGTGTAAGACACACTGAAAACTGCAGCTAGGGCCCTGTGATGAAACGTGTAATGCACACTGAAAACTGCAGCTAGGGTCCTGTGATGTAACGTGTAAGACACACTGAAAACTGCAGCTAGGGCCCTGTGATGTAACGTGTAAGGCACACTGAAAACTGCAGCTAGGGACCTGTGATGAAACGTGTAAGGCACACTGAAAACTGCAGCTAGGGCCCAGTGATGTAACGCGTAAGGCACACTGAAAACTGCAGCTAGGGCCCTGTGCTGTAACGCGTAAGGCACACTGAAAACTGCAGCTCGGGCCCTGTGATGAAACGTGTGAGGCACACTGAAAACTGCAGCTAGGGCCCTGTGATGTAACGCGTAAGGCACACTGAAAACTGCAGCTAGGGCCCTGTGATGAAACGTGTAAGGGGCACTGAAAGCTGCAGCTAGGACCCTGCGATGAAACGTGTAAGGGGCACTGAAAGCTGCAGCTAGGGCCCTGTGATGTGACGTGTAAGGCACACTGAAAACTGCAGCTAGGGCCCTGTGATGTAACGCGTAAGGCACACTGAAAACTGCAGCTAGGGCCCTGTGATGAAACGTGTAAGGGGCACTGAAAGCTGCAGCTAGGACCCTGCGATGAAACGTGTAAGGGGCACTGAAAGCTGCAGCTAGGGCCCTGTGATGTGACGTGTAAGGCACACTGAAAACTGCAGCTAGGGCCCTGTGATGTAACGCGTAAGGCACACTGAAAGCTGCAGCTAGGGCCCTGTGATGAAACGTGTAAGGCACACTGAAAACTGCAGCCAGGGCCCTGTGATGAAACGTGTAAGGGCCACTGAAAGCTGCAGCTAGGGCCCTGCGATGAAACGTGTAAGGCACACTGAAAGCTGCAGCTAGGGCCCTGTGATGTGACGTGTAAGGCACACTGAAAACTGCAGCTAGGGCCCTGTGATGTAACGTGTAAGGCACACTGAAAACTGCAGCTAGGGCCCTGTGATGTAACGCGTAAGGCACACTGAAAACTGCAGCTAGGGTCCTGTGATGTAACGTGTAAGGCACACTGAAAACTGCAGCTCGGGCCCTTTGATGAAACGTGTAAGGCACACTGAAAACTGCAGCTAGGGCCCTGTGATGTAACGCGTAAGGCACACTGAAAACTGCAGCTAGGGCCCTGTGCTGTAACGCGTAAGGCACACTGAAAGCTGCAGCTAGGGCCCTGTGATGTAACGTGTAAGGCAATCTGAAAACTGCAGCTAGGGCCCTGTGATGTAACGTGTAAGGCACACTGAAAGCTGAAGCTAGGGCCCTGTGATGTAACGTGTAAGGCACACTGAAAACTGCAGCTGGGGCCCTGTGATGAAACGTGTAAGGGGCACTGAAAGCTGCAGCTAGGGCCCTGCGATGAAACGTGTAAGGGGCACTGAAAGCTGCAGCTAGGGCCCTGTGATGTGACGTGTAAGGCACACTGAAAGCTGCAGCTAGGGCCCTGTGATGTGACGTGTAAGGCACACTGAAAGCTGCAGCTAGGGCCCTGTGATGTAACGTGTAAGGCACACTGAAAGCTGCAGCTAGGGCCCTGTGATGTAACGTGTAAGGCACACTGAAAACTGCAGCTAGGGCCCTGTGATGTAACGCGTAAGGCACACTGAACACTGCAGCTAGGGCCCTATGGTGTGACGTGTAAGGCACACTGAAAACTGCAGCTAGGGCCCTGTGATGTAACGCGTAAGGCACACTGAAAACTGCAGCTAGGGCCCTGTGATGTAACTCGTAAGGCGCACTGAAAGCTGCAGCTAGGGCCCTGTGATGTAACATGTAAGGCGCACTGAAAGCTGCAGCTAGGGCCCTGTGATGTGACGTGTAAGGCGCACTGAAAGCTGCAGCTAGGGCCCTGTGATGAAACGTGTAAGGCACACTGAAAACTGCAGCTAGGGCCCTGTGATGTGACGTGTAAGGCACACTGAAAACTGCAGCTCGGGCCCTGTGATGAAACTTGTAAGGCACACTGAAAACTGCAGCTAGGGCCCTGTGATGTAACGTGTAAGGCACACTGAAAACTGCAGCTCGGGCCCTGTGATGAAACGTGTAAGGCACACTGAAAACTGCAGCTAGGGCCCTGTGATGTAACGCGTAAGGCACACTGAAAACTGCAGCTAGGGCCCTGTGCTGTAACGCGTAAGGCACACTGAAAACTGCAGCTAGGGCCCTGTGATGTAACGTGTAAGGCGCACTGAAAGCTGCAGCTAGGGCCCTGTGATGTAACGTGTAAGGCGCACTGAAAGCTGCAGCTAGGGCCCTGTGATGTAACGTGTAAGGCGCACTGAAAACTGCAGCTAGGGCCCTCGCTGAAAACTGCAGCTAGGGCCCTGTGATGTAATGCGTAAGGCACACTGAAAACTGCAGCTAGGGCCCTGTGATGTAACGCGTAAGGCACACTGAAAACTGCAGCTAGGGCCCTGTGATGTAACGTGTAAGGCACACTGAAAACTGCAGCTAGGGCCCTCGCTGAAAACTGCAGCTAGGGCCCTGTGATGTAACGTGTGGGGCACACTGAAAGCTGCAGCTAGGGCCCTGTGATGTGACGTGTAAGGCACACTGAAAACTGCAGCTAGGGCCCTGTGATGTAACGTGTAAGGCACACTGAAATCTGCAGCTAGGGCCCTGTGATGTAACGCGTAAGGCACACTGAAAACTGCAGCTAGGGCCCTGTGATGTAACGTGTAAGGCACACTGAAAGCTGCAGCTAGGGCCCTGTGATGTAACGCGTAAGGCACACTGAAAACTGCAGCTAGGGCCCTGTGATGTAACGTGTAAGGCACACTGAAAGCTGCAGCTAGGGCCCTGTGATGTGACGTGTAAGGCACACTGAAAACTGCAGCTAGGGCCCTGTGATGTAACGTGTAAGGCACACTGAAAGCTGCAGCTAGGGCCCTGTGATGTGACGTGTAAGGCACACTGAAAGCTGCAGCTAGGGCCCTGTGATGTAACCTGTAAGGCACACTGAAAACTGCAGCTAGGGCCCTGTGATGTAACGTGTAAGGCACACTGAAAACTGCAGCTAGGGCCCTGTGATGTAACGCGTAAGGCACACTGAAAACTGCAGCTCGGGCCCTGTGATGAAACGTGTAAGGCACACTGAAAACTGCAGCTAGGGCCCTGTGATGTAACGTGTAAGACACACTGAAAACTGCAGCTAGGGCCCTGTGATGAAACGTGTAATGCACACTGAAAACTGCAGCTAGGGTCCTGTGATGTAACGTGTAAGACACACTGAAAACTGCAGCTAGGGCCCTGTGATGTAACGTGTAAGGCACACTGAAAACTGCAGCTAGGGACCTGTGATGAAACGTGTAAGGCACACTGAAAACTGCAGCTAGGGCCCAGTGATGTAACGCGTAAGGCACACTGAAAACTGCAGCTAGGGCCCTGTGCTGTAACGCGTAAGGCACACTGAAAACTGCAGCTCGGGCCCTGTGATGAAACGTGTGAGGCACACTGAAAACTGCAGCTAGGGCCCTGTGATGTAACGCGTAAGGCACACTGAAAACTGCAGCTAGGGCCCTGTGATGAAACGTGTAAGGGGCACTGAAAGCTGCAGCTAGGACCCTGCGATGAAACGTGTAAGGGGCACTGAAAGCTGCAGCTAGGGCCCTGTGATGTGACGTGTAAGGCACACTGAAAACTGCAGCTAGGGCCCTGTGATGTAACGCGTAAGGCACACTGAAAACTGCAGCTAGGGCCCTGTGATGAAACGTGTAAGGGGCACTGAAAGCTGCAGCTAGGACCCTGCGATGAAACGTGTAAGGGGCACTGAAAGCTGCAGCTAGGGCCCTGTGATGTGACGTGTAAGGCACACTGAAAACTGCAGCTAGGGCCCTGTGATGTAACGCGTAAGGCACACTGAAAGCTGCAGCTAGGGCCCTGTGATGAAACGTGTAAGGCACACTGAAAACTGCAGCCAGGGCCCTGTGATGAAACGTGTAAGGGCCACTGAAAGCTGCAGCTAGGGCCCTGCGATGAAACGTGTAAGGCACACTGAAAGCTGCAGCTAGGGCCCTGTGATGTGACGTGTAAGGCACACTGAAAACTGCAGCTAGGGCCCTGTGATGTAACGTGTAAGGCACACTGAAAACTGCAGCTAGGGCCCTGTGATGTAACGCGTAAGGCACACTGAAAACTGCAGCTAGGGTCCTGTGATGTAACGTGTAAGGCACACTGAAAACTGCAGCTCGGGCCCTGTGATGAAACGTGTAAGGCACACTGAAAACTGCAGCTAGGGCCCTGTGATGTAACGCGTAAGGCACACTGAAAACTGCAGCTAGGGCCCTGTGCTGTAACGCGTAAGGCACACTGAAAGCTGCAGCTAGGGCCCTGTGATGTAACGTGTAAGGCAATCTGAAAACTGCAGCTAGGGCCCTGTGATGTAACGTGTAAGGCACACTGAAAGCTGAAGCTAGGGCCCTGTGATGTAACGTGTAAGGCACACTGAAAACTGCAGCTGGGGCCCTGTGATGAAACGTGTAAGGGGCACTGAAAGCTGCAGCTAGGGCCCTGCGATGAAACGTGTAAGGGGCACTGAAAGCTGCAGCTAGGGCCCTGTGATGTGACGTGTAAGGCACACTGAAAGCTGCAGCTAGGGCCCTGTGATGTGACGTGTAAGGCACACTGAAAGCTGCAGCTAGGGCCCTGTGATGTAACGTGTAAGGCACACTGAAAGCTGCAGCTAGGGCCCTGTGATGTAACGTGTAAGGCACACTGAAAACTGCAGCTAGGGCCCTGTGATGTAACGCGTAAGGCACACTGAACACTGCAGCTAGGGCCCTATGGTGTGACGTGTAAGGCACACTGAAAACTGCAGCTAGGGCCCTGTGATGTAACGCGTAAGGCACACTGAAAACTGCAGCTAGGGCCCTGTGATGTAACTCGTAAGGCGCACTGAAAGCTGCAGCTAGGGCCCTGTGATGTAACATGTAAGGCGCACTGAAAGCTGCAGCTAGGGCCCTGTGATGTGACGTGTAAGGCGCACTGAAAGCTGCAGCTAGGGCCCTGTGATGTAACATGTAAGGCGCACTGAAAGCTGCAGCTAGGGCCCTGTGATGTGACGTGTAAGGCACACTGAAAGCTGCAGCTAGGGCCCTGTGATGTAACGTGTAAGGCACACTGAAAGCTGCAGCTAGGGCCCTGTGATGTAACGTGTAAGGCGCACTGAAAGCTGCAGCTAGGGCCCTGTGATGTAACGCGTAAGGCACACTGAAAAATGCAGCTAGGGCCCTGTGCTGTAACGAGTAAGGCACACTGAAAACTGCAGCTAGGGCCCTGTGATGTGACGTGTAAGGCGCACTGAAAGCTGCAGCTAGGGCCCTGTGATGTAACGAGTAAGGCGCACTGAAAGCTGCAGCTAGGGCCCTGTGATGTAACGCGTAAGGCACACTGAAAACTGCAGCTAGGGCCCTGTGCTGTAACTCGTAAGGCACACTGAAAGCTGCAGCTAGGGCCCTGTGATGTAACGTGTAAGGCACACTGAAAGCTGAAGCTAGGGCCCTGTGATGTAACGTGTAAGGCACACTGAAAACTGCAGCTAGGGCCCTGTGATGAAACGTGTAAGGGGCACTGAAAGCTGCAGCTAGGGCCCTGCGATGAAACGTGTAAGGGGCACTGAAAGCTGCAGCTAGGGCCCTGTGATGTGACGTGTAAGGCACACTGAAAGCTGCAGCTAGGGCCCTGTGATGTGACGTGTAAGGCACACTGAAAGCTGCAGCTAGGGCCCTGTGATGTAACGTGTAAGGCACACTGAAAGCTGCAGCTAGGGCCCTGTGATGTAACGTGTAAGGCACACTGAAAACTGCAGCTAGGGCCCTGTGATGTAACGCGTAAGGCACACTGAACACTGCAGCTAGGGCCCTATGGTGTGACGTGTAAGGCACACTGAAAGCTGCAGCTAGGGCCCTGTGATGTAACGCGTAAGGCACACTGAAAACTGCAGCTAGGGCCCTGTGATGTAACGCGTAAGGCACACTGAAAACTGCAGCTAGGGCCCTGTGATGTAACGCGTAAGGCGCACTGAAAGCTGCAGCTAGGGCCCTGTGATGTAACATGTAAGGCGCACTGAAAGCTGCAGCTAGGGCCCTGTGATGTGACGTGTAAGGCACACTGAAAGCTGCAGCTAGGGCCCTGTGATGTGACGTGTAAGGCACACTGAAAGCTGCAGCTAGGGCCCTGTGATGTAACGTGTAAGGCACACTGAAAGCTGCAGCTAGGGCCCTGTGATGTAACGTGTAAGGCACACTGAAAACTGCAGCTAGGGCCCTGTGATGTAACGCGTAAGGCACACTGAACACTGCAGCTAGGGCCCTATGGTGTGACGTGTAAGGCACACTGAAAGCTGCAGCTTGGGCCCTGTGATGTAACGTGTAAGGCACACTGAAAACTGCAGCTAGGGCCCTGTGATGTAACGCGTAAGGCACACTGAAAACTGCAGCTAGGGCCCTGTGATGTAACGCGTAAGGCACACTGAAAACTGCAGCTAGGGCCCTGTGATGTAACTCGTAAGGCGCACTGAAAGCTGCAGCTAGGGCCCTGTGATGTAACATGTAAGGCGCACTGAAAGCTGCAGCTAGGGCCCTGTGATGTGACGTGTAAGGCGCACTGAAAGCTGCAGCTAGGGCCCTGTGATGTAACATGTAAGGCGCACTGAAAGCTGCAGCTAGGGCCCTGTGATGTGACGTGTAAGGCACACTGAAAGCTGCAGCTAGGGCCCTGTGATGTAACGTGTAAGGCACACTGAAAGCTGCAGCTAGGGCCCTGTGATGTAACGTGTAAGGCGCACTGAAAGCTGCAGCTAGGGCCCTGTGATGTAACGCGTAAGGCACACTGAAAAATGCAGCTAGGGCCCTGTGCTGTAACGAGTAAGGCACACTGAAAACTGCAGCTAGGGCCCTGTGATGTGACGTGTAAGGCGCACTGAAAGCTGCAGCTAGGGCCCTGTGATGTAACGAGTAAGGCGCACTGAAAGCTGCAGCTAGGGCCCTGTGATGTAACGCGTAAGGCACACTGAAAACTGCAGCTAGGGCCCTGTGCTGTAACTCGTAAGGCACACTGAAAGCTGCAGCTAGGGCCCTGTGATGTAACGTGTAAGGCACACTGAAAGCTGAAGCTAGGGCCCTGTGATGTAACGTGTAAGGCACACTGAAAACTGCAGCTAGGGCCCTGTGATGAAACGTGTAAGGGGCACTGAAAGCTGCAGCTAGGGCCCTGCGATGAAACGTGTAAGGGGCACTGAAAGCTGCAGCTAGGGCCCTGTGATGTGACGTGTAAGGCACACTGAAAGCTGCAGCTAGGGCCCTGTGATGTGACGTGTAAGGCACACTGAAAGCTGCAGCTAGGGCCCTGTGATGTAACGTGTAAGGCACACTGAAAGCTGCAGCTAGGGCCCTGTGATGTAACGTGTAAGGCACACTGAAAACTGCAGCTAGGGCCCTGTGATGTAACGCGTAAGGCACACTGAACACTGCAGCTAGGGCCCTATGGTGTGACGTGTAAGGCACACTGAAAGCTGCAGCTTGGGCCCTGTGATGTAACGTGTAAGGTACACTGAAAACTGCAGCTAGGGCCCTGTGATGTAACGCGTAAGGCACACTGAAAACTGCAGCTAGGGCCCTGTGATGTAACGAGTAAGGCACACTGAAAACTGCAGCTAGGGCCCTGTGATGTAACGCGTAAGGCGCACTGAAAGCTGCAGCTAGGGCCCTGTGATGTAACATGTAAGGCGCACTGAAAGCTGCAGCTAGGGCCCTGTGATGTGACGTGTAAGGCACACTGAAAGCTGCAGCTAGGGCCCTGTGATGTAACGTGTAAGGCACACTGAAAGCTGCAGCTAGGGCCCTGTGATGTAACGTGTAAGGCGCACTGAAAGCTGCAGCTAGGGCCCTGTGATGTAACGCGTAAGGCACACTGAAAAATGCAGCTAGGGCCCTGTGCTGTAACGCGTAAGGCACACTGAAAACTGCAGCTAGGGCCCTGTGATGTGACGTGTAAGGCGCACTGAAAGCTGCAGCTAGGGCCCTGTGATGTTAGCCCTGCTGCCACAATATTAATACAAAGCTCAGTCTTCTAGGTGCTCAAGGGCTACATATTATGTTTGTCTACCGTTGAAGCCTCTTTAAATGAGGCAGCTGCAACATCTTTTTCTAGGTTGAGTGACCTTTGAACTGCCACAGATAGATTACTTTAGGGATTTCACTGCTGGGCTGCATTTGGTATTAAAGTAACTCTACTTCAGTGATGTGGTTTGTGGGCCTAATCTGCTATCCCTCATTTCAGTCACATTCGGCTCAGTCCTGTGTGGATGGTCTACAGACTTTAGTGCCAACCGTATCATGCATCACCCGGAGATTTCTGTCCAGTGAAAGACCACACTCAAGACATAAACACAGCGCTCAGAGGTATTTCTCTGCATACTGGCTCTTGAGACTTGCATTGCTGTTGGAATGAGCTCAGTAATGGGCCAGATTCGACTCCCAGACCCGCAAGTGTCCCATGAGAAGGTCACAGAAGGGCTGATGAGCCAGTTTAGTGAATGTCACAGTTCTGCATAAAGTGCATAAAGTGTCTTCTCTCACTCACATCCATTGTGATGGGGAAATGTCAGACTGCGTTCAGAGCGAGCTAGCACTCTTTCCCGCCAGTGTGTTTTGTTCTTTATGTCTAAATAGAGCACGGCTTGTTTTATGGATTTGAATGACTGGTGATTCTTTGCTATTTTTGGATGAGACATTGACTCTTGCTTTTTTTTGTTGTTGTTGCTGTTTTCAGGGCCACAGACGGTGGTGGAATTGTTCTTCGAGGATACAGCAAGGAAACACATCATTTCTCACATCTTCTCTCAGCCTGGCACCCCTCTTACCAATGCATCCCTGAACTGGCCACAGGTCATCAGTTTAGTCACCAGCTTTCTCATGCAACAAATGTATCCTTTCATGGCGAGGCGCTGAGGTTATTTGCTGGCTTCCTTCCAGCAGGAAGTCTAGTTAATGCAAGTGAGAATTTGATTGGCTTCTTGTTTCTGACTCTAATCTCAAAACTCTTCCTAAACTGCAACAATACAGCTGGCCCAGCAATCCTGGCTTCCTATTTGCAGAATGTTTGATGGGTTCCTGTCAGTACACACAGCTGCAGGTGTGTCACACTCTACTTTTCTTTACTGCACACATCAAAATGCTTAGACAATCTTAACATCTAGCTGTGGCGCTCATAAGGGGTGTGTGATCAGGTTAGGCTCTAATGACGTTTACAAGGGGTGTGTGATCAGGTTAGGCTCCCTTGTTTACAAGGGGGAGTGTGATCAGGTTAGGCTCTCTTGGTGTTTACAAGGGGAGTGTGATCAGGTTAGACTCTCTTGTTTACAAGGGGTGTGTGATCAGGTTAGGCTCTCTTGGTGCTCACAAGGGTGTGTGTGATCAGGTTAGGCTCTCTTGGTGTTAACAAGGGGTGTGTGATCAGGTTAGGCTCTTGGTGTTTTCAAGGGGTGTGTGATCAGGTTAGGCTCTCTTGGTGATTAAAAGGGGTGTGTGATCTGGTTAGGCTCTTGGTGTTTTCAAGGGGTGTGTGATCAGGTTAGGCTCTCTTGGTGTTTACAAGGGGTGTGTGATCAGGTTAGGCTCTTGGTGTTCACAAGGGGGAGTGTGATCAAGGTTAAGCTCTCTTGGTGTTTACAAGGGGCGTGTGATCAGGTTAGGCTGTCTTGGTGTTTACAAAGGGTGTGTGATCTTGTGATCAGGTTAGGCTCTCTTGGTGTTTACAAGGGGGTGTGTGATCAGGTTAGGCTCTCTTGGTGTTTACAAGGGGAGTGTGATCAGGTTAGAATCTCTTGTTTACAAGGGGTGTGTGATCAGGTTTGGCTCTCTTCGTGTTTACAAGGGGTGTGTGATCAGGTTAGGCTCTCTTGGTGTTTACAAGGGTGTGTGTGATCAGGTTAGGCTCTCTTGGTGTTTACAAGGGTGTGTGTGATCAGGTTAGGCTCTTGGTGGTTACAAGGGGTGTGTGATCAGGTTAGGCTCTCTTGATGTTTACAAGGGGTGTGTGATCATGTTAGGCTATCTTGGTGTTTACAAGGGGTATGTGATCAGGTTAGGCTCTCTTGGTGTTTACAAGGGGCGTGTGATCAGGTTAGGCTATTTTGGTGTTTACTTTGTGATCAGGTTAAGCTCTCTTGGTGTTAACAAGGGGGCGTGTGGTCAGGTTAGGCTCTCTTGTTTACAAGGGGTGTGTGATGAGGTTAGGCTCTCTTGGTGTTTACAAGGGGCGTGTGATCAGGTTAAGCTCTCTAGGTGTTTACAAGGGGTGTTTGATCAGGTTAAGCTCTCTTGGTGTTTAAAAGGGGTGTGTGATCAAGTTAGGCTCTTGGTGTTCACAAGGTGGTGTGTGATCAGGTTAGGCTCTCTTGGTGTTTACAAGGGGGCGTTTGATCAGGTTAGGCTCTCTTGGTGTTTACAAGGGGGTGTGTGATCAGGTTAAGCTCTCGGTGTTTAAAAGGGGTGTGTGATCAGGTTAGGCTCTTGGTGTTTACAAGGGGTGTGTGATCAGGTTAGGCTCTCTTGGTGTTTACAAGGGATGTGTGATCAGGTTAAGCTCTCTTGGTGTTTACAAGGGGGCGTGTGATCAGGTGAGGCTGTCTTGGTGTTTACAAGGGGTGTGTGATCATGTGATCAGGTTAGGCTCGCTTGGTGTTTACAAGGGGGTGTGTGATCAGGTTAGGCTCTCTTGGTGTTTACAGGGGGAGTGTGATCAGGTTAGACTCTCTTGTTTATAAGGGGTGTGTGATCAGATTAGGCTCTCTTGGTGTTTACAAGTGGTATGTGATCAGGTTAGGATCTCTTGGTGTTTACAAGGGGTGTGTGATCAGGCCAGGCTCTCTTGATGTTTACAAGAGGTGTGTGATCAGGTTAGGCTCTCTTGTTGTTTACAAGGGGGCGTGTGATCAGCTTAAGCTCTCTTGGTGTTTACAAGAGGTGTGTGATCAGGTTAGGCTCTCTTGTTGTTCACAAGGGGGAGTGTGATCAGGTTAAGCTCTCTTGGTGTTTACAAGGGGGCGTGTGATCAGGTGAGGCTGTCTTGGTGTTTACAAGGGGGTGTTTGATCAGGTTAGGCTCTCTTGGTGTTTACAAGGGGAGTGTGATCAGGTTAGAATCTCTTGTTAACAAGGGGTGTGTGATCAGGTTTGGCTCTCTTGGTGTTTACAAGGGGTGTGTGATCATGTTAGGCTCTCTTGGTGTTTACAAGGGGTGTGTCATCAGGTTAGGCTCTCTTAGTGTTTACAAGGGTGTGTGTGATCAGGTTAGGCTCTCTTGGTGTTTACAAGGGTGTGTGTGATCAGGTTAGGCTCTTGGTGGTTACAAGGGGTGTGTGATCAGGTTAGGCTCTCTTGATGTTTACAAGGGGTGTGTGATCATGTTAGGCTATCTTGGTGTTTACAAGGGGTGTGTGATCAGGTTAGGCTCTCTTGGTGTTTACAAGGGGCTTGTGATCAGGTTAGGCTATCTTGGTGTTTACTTTGTGATCAGGTTAGGCTCTCTTGGTGTTAACAAGGGGGCGTGTGATCAGGTTAGGCTCTCTTGTTTACAAGGGGTGTGTGATGAGGTTAGGCTCTCTTGGTGTTTACAAGGGGCGTGTGATCAGCTTAAGCTCTCTAGGTGTTTACAAGGGGTGTGTGATCAGGTTAAGCTCTCTTGGTGTTTAAAAGGGGTGTGTGATCAGGTTAGGCTCTTGGTGTTTACAAGGTGGTGTGTGATCAGGTTAGGGTCTCTTGTTTACAAAGGGTGTGTGGCCAGGTTAGGCTCTCTTGGTGCTTACAAGGGGTGTGTGATCAGGTTAAGCTCCCTTGGTGCTCACAAGGGTGTGTGTGATCAGGGTAGGCTCTCTTGGTGTTTACAAGGGGTGTGTGATCAGGTTAAGCTCCCTTGGTGCTCACAAGGGTGTGTGAGATCAGGTTAGGCTCTGTTGGTGTTTACAAGTGGTGTGTGATTAGGTTAGGCTCTTGTTTACAAAGGGTGTGTGATCAGGTTAGGCTCTCTTGGTGTTTACAAGGGGGCGTTTGATCAAGTTAGGCTCTCTTGGTGTTTACAAGGGGGTGTGAGACCAGGTTAAGCTCTCTTGGTGTTTAAAAGGGGTGTGTGATCAGGTTAGGCTCTTGGTGTTTACAAAGGGTGTGTGATCAGGTTAAGCTCTCTTGGTGTTTACAAGGGGGTGTGTGATCAGGTTAGGCTCTCTTGTTTACAAAGGGTGTGTGACCAGGTTAGGCTCTCTTGGTGCTTACAAGGGGTGTGTGATCAGGTTAAGCTCTCGGTGTTTAAAAGGGGTGTGTGATCTGGTTAGGCTCTCTTGGTGTTTACAAGGGGTGTGTGATCAGGTTAGGCTCTTGGTGTTTAAAAAGGGTGTGTGATCAGGTTAAG
The DNA here is from genome assembly GCF_964263255.1 of Lissotriton vulgaris. Taxonomy (NCBI): domain Eukaryota; kingdom Metazoa; phylum Chordata; class Amphibia; order Caudata; family Salamandridae; genus Lissotriton; species Lissotriton vulgaris. The sequence goes on from NC_141688.1 coordinate 331,552,027, forward strand.
CTCTCTTGGTGCTCTCAAGGGTGTGTGTGATCAGGTTAGGCTCTCTTGATGTTTACAAGTCGTGTGTGATTAGGTTGGGCTCTTGTTTACAAAGGGTGTGTGGTCAGGTTAGGCTCTCTTGGTGTTTACAAGGGGGCGTTTGATCAGGTTAGGCTCTCTTGGTGTTTACAAGGGGGTGTGTGATCAGGTTAAGCTCTCTGTGTTTAAAAGGGGTGTGTGATCAGGTTAGGCTCTTGGTGTTTACAAGGGGTGTGTGATCAGGTTAAGCTCTCTTGGTGTTTACAAGGGGGCGTGTGAACAGGTTAGGCTGTCTTGGTGTTTACAAGGGGTGTGTGATCATGTGATCAGGTTAGGCTCTCTTGGTGTTTACAAGGGGGTGTGTGATCAGGTTAAGCTCTCTTGGTGTTTAAAAGGGGTGTGTGATCAAGTTAGGCTCTTGGTGTTTACAAGGTGGTGTGTGATCAGGTTAGGTTCTCTTGTTTACAAAGGGTGTGTGATCAGGTTAGGCTCTCTTGGTGTTTACAAGGGGTATGTGATCAGGTTAGGCTCTCTTGGTGTTTACAAGGGGGTGTGTGATCAGGTTAGGCTCTCTTGGTGTTTACAAGGGGTGTGTGATCAGGCCAGGCTCTCTTGGTGTTTACAAGAGGTGTGTGATCAGGTTAGGCTCTCTTGTTGTTTACAAGGGGGCGTGTGATCAGCTTAAGCTCTCTTGGTGTTTACAAGAGGTGTGTGATCAGGTTAAGCTCTCTTGGTGTTTACAAGGGGGCGTGTGATCAGGTGAGGCTGTCTTGGTGTTTACAAGGGATGTGTGATCTTGTGATCAGGTTAGGCTCTCTTGGTTGTTTACAAGGGGGTGTGTGATCAGGTTAGGCTCTCTTGGTGTTTACAAGGGGAGTGTGATCAGGTTAGAATCTCTTGTTTTGTTTACAAGGGGTGTGTGATCAGGTTTGGCTCTCTTGGTGTTTACAAGGGGTGTGTGATCATGTTAGGCTCTCTTGGTGTTTACAAGGGGGGTGTGATCAGGTTAGGCTCTCTTAGTGTTTACAAGGGTGTGTGTGATCAGGTTAGGCTCTCTTGGTGTTTACAAGGGTGTGTGTGATCAGGTTAGGCTCTTGGTGGTTACAAGGGGTGTGTGATCAGGTTAGGCTCTCTTGATGTTTACAAGGGGTGTGTGATCATGTTAGGCTATCTTGGTGTTTACAAGGGGTGTGTGATCAGGTTAGGCTCTCTTGGTGTTTACAAGGGGCGTGTGATCAGGTTAGGCTATCTTGGTGTTTACTTTGTGATCAGGTTAAGCTCTCATGGTGTTAAGAAGGGGGCGTGTGATGAGGTTAGGCTCTCTTGTTTACAAGGGGTGTGTGATGAGGTTAGGCTCTCTTGGTGTTTACAAGGGGCGTGTGATCAGGTTAAGCTCTCTAGGTGTTTACAAGGGGTGTGTGATCAGGTTAGGCTCTTGGTGTTTAAAAAGGGTGTGTGATCAGGTTAAGCTCTCTTGGTGCTCACAAGGGTGTGTGTGATCAGGTTAGGCTCTCTTGGTGTTTAAAAGGGGTGTGTGATCAGGTTAGGCTCTTGGTGTTTACAAGGTGGTGTGTGATCAGGTTAGGGTCTCTTGTTTACAAAGGGTGTGTGGCCAGGTTAGGCTCTCTTGGTGCTTACAAGGGGTGTGTGATCAGGTTAAGCTCCCTTGGTGCTCACAAGGGTGTGTGTGATCAGGGTAGGCTCTCTTGGTGTTTACAAGGGGTGTGTGATCAGGTTAAGCTCTCTTGGTGCTCACAAGGGTGCGTGTGGTCAGGTTAGGCTCTGTTGGTGTTTACAAGTGGTGTGTGATTAGGTTAGGCTCTTGTTTACAAAGGGTGTGTGATCAGGTTAGGCTCTCTTGGTGTTTATAAGGGGGCGTTTGATCAAGTTAGGCTCTCTTGGTGTTTACAAGGGGGTGTGTGACCAGGTTAAGCTCTCTTGGTGTTTAAAAGGGGTGTGTGATCAGGTTAGGCTCTTGGTGTTTACAAAGGGTGTGTGATCAGGTTAAGCTCTCTTGGTGTTTACAAGGGGGTGTGTGATCAGGTTAGGCTCTCTTGTTTACAAAGGGTGTGTGACCAGGTTAGGCTCTCTTGGTGCTTACAAGGGGTGTGTGATCAGGTTAAGCTCTCGGTGTTTAAAAGGGGTGTGTGATCAGGTTAGGCTCTCTTGGTGTTTACAAGGGGTGTGTGATCAGGTTAGGCCCTTGGTGTTTAAAAGGGGTGTGTGATCAGGTTAAGCTCTTGGTGTTTACAAGGGGTGTGTGATCAGGTTAAGCTCTCTTGGTGCTCACAAGGGTGTGTGTGATCAGGTTAGGCTCTCTTGGTGTTTACAAGGGGGCGTTTGATCAGGTTAGGCTCTCTTGGTGTTTACAAGGGGGTGTGTGATCAGGTTAAGCTCTCGGTGTTTAAAAGGGGTGTGTTATCAGGTTAGGCTCTTGGTGTTTACAAGGGGTGTGTGATCAGGTTAGGCTCTCTTGGTGTTTACAAGGGATGTGTGATCATGTTAAGCTCTCTTGGTGTTTACAAGGGGGCGTGTGAACAGGTTAGGCTGTCTTGGTGTTTACAAGGGGTGTGTGACCATGTGATCAGGTTAGGCTCTCTTGGTGTTTACAAGGGGGTGTGTGATCAGGTTAGGCTCTCTTGGTGTTTACAGGGGGAGTGTGATCAGGTTAGACTCTCTTGTTTACAAGGGGGGTGTGATCAGGTTAGGCTCTCTTGGTGTTTACAAGGGGTATGTGATCAGGTTAGGCTCTCTTGGTGTTTACAAGGGGGTGTGTGATCAGGTTAGGCTCTCTTGGTGTTTACAAGGGGTGTGTGATCAGGCCAGGCTTTCTTGGTGTTTACAAGAGGTGTGTGATCAGGTTAGGCTCTCTTGTTGTTCACAAGGGGGAGTGTGATCAGCTTAAGCTCTCTTGGTGTTTACAGGGGGGGCACGTGATCAGGTTAAGCTCTCTTGGTGTTTACAAGGGGGCGTGTGATCAGGTTAGGCTCTCGGTGTTTACACGGGGGTGGGTGATCAGATTAGGCTCTCTTGGTGTTTACACGGGATGTGTGATCAGGTTAGGCTCTCTTGGTGTTTACAAGGGGAGTGTGATCAGGTTAGACTCTCTTGTTTACAAGGAGTGTGTGATCAGGTTAGGCGGTCTTGGTCTGTACAAGGGGTGTGTGATTGTGATCAGGTTAGGCTCTCTTGGTGTTTACAAGGGGTGTGTGATCAGGTTAGGATCTCGTTTACAGGGGTTGTGTGTTCAGGTTAGACTCTCTTGGTGTTTACAAGGGGTGTGTGATCATTTGATCAGGTTAGGCTCTCTTGGTGTTTACAGGGGGGGCACGTGATCAGGTTAAGCTCTCTTGGTGTTTACAAGGGGGCGTGTGATCAGGTTAGGCTCTCGGTGTTTACACGGGGGTGGGTGATCAGATTAGGCTCTCTTGGTGTTTACACGGGATGTGTGATCAGGTTAGGCTCTCTTGGTGTTTACAAGGGGAGTGTGATCAGGTTAGACTCTCTTGTTTACAAGGAGTGTGTGATCAGGTTAGGCGGTCTTGGTCTGTACAAGGGGTGTGTGATTGTGATCAGGTTAGGCTCTCTTGGTGTTTACAAGGGGTGTGTGATCAGGTTAGGATCTCGTTTACAGGGGTTGTGTGTTCAGGTTAGACTCTCTTGGTGTTTACAAGGGGTGTGTGATCATTTGATCAGGTTAGGCTCTCTTGGTGTTTACAAGGGGTGTGTGATCATGTGATCAGGTTAAGCTCTCTTGGTGTTTACAATGGGGTGTGTGATCAGGTTAGGCTCTCGTTTACAGGGGGTGTGTGATCAGGTTAGGCTCTTGGTGTTTACAAGGGCTGTGTGATCAGGTTAGGCTCTCTTGTTTACAAGGGGGCGTGTGATCAGTTTACTCTCTAATGACGTTTACAAGGAGTGTGTGATCAGGTTACCCTGCATTAGCATTTACAAGAGGTATGTGATTAGGTAAGGCTCTCTTGGTGTTTTCAAGGGGTGTGTGATCAGGTTAGGCTCTCTTGGTGTTTACAAAGGGTGTGTGATCAGGTTAGGCCCTCGATGTTCCCAAGGGGTGTGTGATCAGGTTAGGCTCTCTTGGTGTTTTCAAGGGGTGTGTGATCAGGTTAGGCTCTCTTGGTGTTTTCAAGGGGTGTGTGATCAGGTTAGGCTCTCTTGGTGTTTTCAAGGGGTGTGTGATCAGGTTAGGCTCTCTTGGTGTTTACAAGGGCTGTGTGATCAGATTAGGCTCTCTTGTTTACAAGGGGGCGTGTGATCAGGTTATTCTCTAATGATGTTTACAAGGGGTGTGTGATCAGGTTACCCTTTGTTAGCATTTACAAGGGGTATGTTATTAGGTAAGGCTCTCTTGGTGTTTACAAAGGGTGTGTGATTAGGTAAGGCTCTCTTGGTGTTTACAAAGGGTGTGTGATCAGGTTAGGCCCTCGATGTTCCCAAGGGGTGTGTGATCGGGTTAGGCTCTCTTGGTGTTTTCAAGGGGTGTGTAATCAGGTTAGGCTCTCTTGGTGTTTTCAAGGGGTGTGTGATCAGGTTAGGCTCTCTTGGTGTTTTCAAGGGGTGTGTGATCAGGTTAGGCTCTCTTGGTGTTTACAAAGGGTGTGTGATCAGGTTAGGCCCTCGATGTTCCCAAGGGGTGTGTGATTAGGTTAGGTTCTCTTCGATGATCACCAGGGAAGGGGGATTTTGAACATTGCTCCAACCTTTCACTTGGACTGCTGTCAATGATTCCTTTAACTTCGTTGTTGACTGGGGGTCTTATTGAGAAGTCTTGCGTGGTCCACAGCAAGAGTTCTGGTCTCGATGTCTTCTATTTGTAAAGACCAGGAGGCCTTGCCCAGAAGTTCTTCAGCATGACATAAAGGGTCATGGACGAGAAGAAGACTTGAGGTCCAGGGAGCAGGAGGTCTGACCAAGGAGTCCTCTTGCGTAAGGACCAGAATGCTCTGTCTGAAAAGTTTTGTGGAATGAGGAAGAGGAGGCAGGAATAAAAAGCCTTGCATGAGTAGTTGGTGTGACCCATAAATGTTCTGGTGTAAGGACCATGAGCTCATGTAGAGTAGGTTTGTAGCATGACAAACTGGCGGCATGAACCAGAAGCAATTTGTGTGAACAAGAAAGCTTGTAATATAAAGGTGAGGCGTAGACTTTCTGCGGACTGAGGAATAGTAGTGAATGTGAAGCCTTTGATGCAAAGATCTGTGGTATGAAGTACAACCTTACGTTGTGCCAAGAAGCACGGGTCCTTTGGATGGTTTTTAAGAGCAGTCTTAATCTACGTATCGTCCATTTCTTAGCATATCCCGTTTCTCGCCACAGGAATATGTGCGCCTTGTGCAGTCCTGGTGCCAGGTAAATGTGGGCTCCTGCCGCTTTGTGATGGGGCAGTGTTACCTCATCACTGGAGAAGGACACAAGGTAAGCTGAGACACTCCAAGACCTGCCTTTAAACATTTGTACCTTTTGGAGTGCTGCAGTTTTGTAGCACTGTGCTTACTCTGAAATTGTGAAGTCTGTGTGACACTATCTGTACAAAATAATACAAGACTGCCTTGGTATGATTGAAATTGTCACGATTATCTACTTTGCCATTTAACTATAGCCATGATTGAGCATGAAGCGATCATACTGTGTGGTGTAAAGGCACTGCCCAAAGCATTCTGAACTCTCCCTCGTGTTACTCGGCCTTTCACTACCAACCATGTATCAAAGTCCACGATGTACTTGCAGTAAACCAGATCTATGCACGTTGATGCACAGAAGATGCACTCTTCCATTCATAGAGTCCTTGACTCCACCTTATAACTTTGGTTATGCTGTCCCTTCAGCGAAGGGCCCTACACTCAGCCTAAGATGTAACTCCATTATGGGATTTTCTTTTGGACCACCAGAACCAACCCATGCCACATTGTTGCTCAGCTGAACACTTCCCCCTGATTAAAAGCAAGACCTACTGGCTTTTCCAATACTTGTTATACTAGGTCTTCTGTGGTTTTTATTTTCACATAAAGCCTCAATGAAAGTTTCTGGACCCGTGTGCACCCTCGGGATTATCAGTTTAACGTGTTGGACTGCACCATCCTTTATAACTTCTGGTACATGTAGTTGTGCTTTCGTACCTGCCGTAGCTTTCCATGTAAAGAAACAACTACTGCATGGAAGACGTCTGGTAATTTCCTTGGTCATGTTTCATTCAGCGTGTCTCTAGCCGTCTTTGGTTTAGTAGATAAGCCGATCCTAGGGACCATCTCGTTGTATAGGTCGTGTATCAAAGACCCTCCCTCCTCCTCTTGAGTGAGCATCAGGATCATGGAGGACAGCTGGAATAGGTTTCTTCTCTTCTAATTGTGGTCTGAGGCTTGTAGAAGATGGGACGCCCTGTTTGCTCTGAATCCACTATTTGGTGAAGACAATATCTCATTGCATTTCTGTTGAAGTTGTAATTATCCAATTTGAGAAGTCGTTTTAACTTGCTTCATGCTGCTGAGAACTTTTTTTTATAACTCAGTAATGCATAGAAAAGGTGTAATCGAAATACAAAATAACAAACTGCGCTTCTTGAAACTCAGATATTTTTATGTATGGATTTTAGCTGCATCATTCTAAGCTCTGTGTGTTTCCATTTCATTTCACTCCACCCAATGCCGTTAATAGTTTAACTGCTAAACTTGTGATATCAGCAATGGGAATGTAATTTTGTCTACCAAATTTTTAAACCACTACATTGGCTTCTCATTGAGGCATGGGTAAATTTATAATCACTTGCCCTGTTTGCAAAGCCATTCACCTAAAGAGATCAGCCTTCCAAGGCACATGACCAGACCTCCCCGGCACACTGTGGCCTCAGAACTAAGAACTCTCTTCCCTTGAAAGCAGTGAGATGGAAATCCTTTCAAGCTGGAAATCCTTAATTCAAAGTAACGGCTACATCCCTTTGATCCCGCGCCCCTGTGGTAAATTTAAATTACCTATACTTAATTTATGCGGTAAAGTTAAATAAGAATAACTCAGTCAAAAATAAGAGGCAGAAGTCCGTGGCATCTGGGTTTTATAAGGGTTTTATTCCTTAAAAAGGAATTGGTGGGGGGCGTGGCTAGCAGCCGATGATGGCGGCAGCAACCTAGAGAGGCTCCCGTAGCAAGGCGGCTTCCCGCAACAATCCGCATGCCAATCCGCGCACTACTCAGTCCGAAGAGGGTGTACTGGGTGCGGTGACCGAGCGGCACCGGCACAGAAAATTTGGGAGTGCCTGGACCCCGATTTCGGGGCGAAACTTCATCTCCGTCCCTTGGGCGAGACGGGCCTGGTGACACGAGGCGAGCATCGGTGTCAAGTGAATCCTGAGGCCGGGCGGAAGTTTATCCTCCCCGGCGCAACCATCCGGAAGTAGCCGACGACGCCATCGCCCGACACCCTTGGCTGGCGATCCTTCCCCGCCGACTGCTCTACCCCTCCCGTGGAGTACACGGTGACGCTGGGCATCTGTGCCCCTTGGCTGCGCTCGACACGGACCGGAGGTCCTGCACGGCACCAGACGCCATTTTACCAGCGGACTTTGGCCTCCCACCAGTACTGAACCCCCCCTGCATTCCTTTTTCCCCCCCGTGGACAGCGACGGACCTCCGGCCCGTTCCAGCTTAGACTTTGTCACACTGGACAGCAATGGCGGGGAAGGGACAGCGGCAGAATGCTGCTCAAGCAAGGCTCGGGAAATATGCCTACGAGGGCCAGTCGGCCACACAATCTGAGCAGCGCAAATCATTGGGGAAGGGTTTTGACAATGACGGCGCAAAAAAGGCCACGCTGGACGACGTGCTACGGACACTGGAGCAGGTGCAGGCCACGGTGGGTTCGACCGCGGCGGAGGTTACCCTGATCAGAGCCGACCTCCAGAAAATGAGCGAAAGGGTGAAGCAGGTGGAGGTGGTGACCAAATCTTTGATAGAAGACGTTTCGGACCTGCAGGTGGCAATGGAGAGGCTGCAGGCGGACAATAAACTTTTGAAAAGTAAGCTGGATGACCAGGAGGGGCGCTCCAGACGCAACAACGTCCGTATTTTGGGGGTCCCGGAGTCTGAAACAAAGGGGGCCATGGACCTGTATGTTGAAGACCTTATAAAGACCAAACTGGCCCCGAAGGGACTATCAAACTTCTTCACAGTAGAACGGGCCCACCGGGTCCCGGGCGGGACGCCCACCCCGGGTGCCGCTCCGCGCCCCATCCTGGCGAGACTCTTCAACTTTCGAGACCGCGATGCAGTCCTCCAGGCCGCTAGGGTGGCACCGCCCATCCAAATCCAGAATTCAAGGATTTCATTCTTCCCCGACTACACGGCGGAGGTCACCCGCAAGAGGAGGACTTTCCTCGAAGTTAAAAAGTCGCTTCGCGACCAAGAACTGCCGTACTCCATGCTGTTTCCGGCCCGGCTACGAGTGGTAGCGGATAAGAAGGTCTGGTTTTTCGATTCAGCAGAGAATGCCAGGGAATGGCTGGATGGCTGGCGCACAGTGGACCGCACCTCTAACCGTCGACGCAACAGATCGGGGGGGACGAGCCGGCGGGGCTCCCGCTCCCCATCCAGGACCAGCGAGAATGGATCACCACCACAGGACCAATTGGGAGCGGCTGGCGGCAAATGAAGAGACCACAAGGGACTATCGAGTTACTCCTGAACTTTACTCCCACTGATTCTCTACTGAGCCGTTAATGGACACTGGCCCGGACGCCCGAGGGCTGCAAAGGGACCGCCTGCTTTGGGGGACACTCTCCCCCGACGTGCAAGTACTCTGTTTCAGCTATGGGTTAAGCGCTCTGCTAAGTTGGGGTGGCGGGCAGTTTTGAGTCCGTTTGGCAGGGAGGCAGGGTGGGGGGTGTTGGGGGGGGGACTTGTTTGGTTTTACGGGAAATTCATGCTATCGTCTGAACAATGTAGAATGTACTGTGCTGTTTACTGGAACGATGTTGGGAGGGTGGGCCATGTGCTGCGGGTTCTGGCCCCTGAGTTTCGATGGTGGTGGGTGAGCGGCTTAACGTGATGCAGGCGGGTGAGACGCGATTGGGCGGCTCCTCCCTCAAGCTTCTGGCATGGAACGTGCGTGGTTTGGGTGATAAAGTGAAGCGAGGCCTTGTTCTGTCCGAGGTCAAGCGACATAAACCTGACCTCATACTCCTTCAAGAGACCCATCTAATGGGTACTGCCACCAAGGCCCTGGACAGGCGGGGGTACTCAATGTTGGCCCACTCCGAATTCTCCACTGGGTCCCGGGGCACGGGTATCCTGCTTAGAAAATCCTCAACTTTTATCACCATTAGCACAAAAACCGACTCACAGGGCTGTTTTGCGGCGGTGAGTGGTCAATGGGAGGGGCGCCCCCTGACAATAGTATCAGTGTACATCCCGCCGTCCTTACACTCTGTGATGCTGCCTGCCCTGGGCGATTTCCTACTGTCCCTCCCCGAGGGTGACACCTTGTTAGGCGGGGACTTTAATTCCCCTGCCGACCCACTACTCGACAGGTTCCCCGCACCCGCTCTCCCCGGGGGTCCCTCCAGATTCCAACGGTTCCTTGAAGCGTTGGGGCTGGTAGACATATGGCGGCACGTCCACCCTACATTACGACAGTACACCTTCCATTCCACCGTCCACAATAGCCTGTCCCGCATTGACCACTTTCTGGCGCTTGGGGATGGTTTGCAGCGCGTAGAAGAGGTGCTCATTCACCCAAGGGGCATTTCGGATCACTCCCCACTGACTCTCACCATTACTTCACAAACACGCTCACGCCACCGCGTCTTCCCGATGCATGCCTCATATCTTAAGGTGCCGAAGGTCCGGAAGGCACTGCAGACCGCCACAACACATTACTTCATGGAGAACGAGCCTACCGCAGCCTCGGCTGAGGTGCTATGGGAGGCCTATAAGACTGTCCTCAGGGGGCAAGCCATTAGCTCCATAACCTCGTATAGGCGAGAACAGGCGGCGGACCACTCGGCGCTCGAGATACGACTGCGTGACGCAACAGCGGCCCATGAAACGGACCCCACTGACGACACACTGCATGCGCTCACGCTGGCTCAGCGTCTCTATACAGACCACGCTCGACACATTGCCCAAGGTCACATCACTGACACACAAAACCGAGTGTATGATTTGGGGGACAAAGCAGGGAAAATGCTGGCCTGGCTAGACAAAAGAGGCGGGAGTGCCAAGGGGATTCAACAGGTCAGGGATGACCTGGGGAACATTCACACGGACCCAGCTCGGATAGTAGAAGAGTTGGCTGCCCACTTCGAGAAAGTCTACACCCCGGAGCGGGACGTCACGGCCATTGCGGCCCAAAGCGCACTGTATGATCTGCCCATCCCGGCACTGTTGCCCGAGGCGGCGGCTGAGCTTGAGACGCCTTTCACTGCTGACGAACTGCGGATCGCCATTGGGGCCCTGCATACGGGCAAGGCGCTTGGACCAAACGGCATTCCAATTGAGTGGTTCCAAGACCGCACTGCTGTTATTAGCCCATACCTGCTTCGAATGTATGAGGAGTGCCGTACTGCGGGGGTACTCCCGTTAGACCAACGAACGGCCACGATAGTGGCTATCCCTAAGCCTGGCAAACCTCCGGAGGACTGCTCCTCATACCGCCCTATATCCTTACTTAACGCAGAAAGTAAAATTCTGGCGAAACTGCTGGCAAATCGTCTCCTGCCCCACCTCTCGGATCTAATTCACCCGGACCAGTCCGGGTTCATGCCCCACAGGAACACCTCACTCAATCTACGACGGGTGCATGGGGTGTTGGCCAAAACGGATGAACTCGACGAACCAGCGGCCATCTTGGCCCTAGATGCCAAGATGGCCTTTGACATGGTTGAATGGGCTTATCTCTTCGAGGTTCTCCGGTACATGGGTTTCGGCCCTGTCTTCATATCTTGGATTACACTGCTGTACACCATGCCGGTAGCGCATGTGGTGGCGAATGGCCACATTTCACGCTCCTTCCCGCTCAAACGCGGCACTCGGCAGGGCTGCCCTCTTTCCCCCCTACTATTTGCACTGTCGCTAGAGCCCTTGGCAATCCGCATTAGGACCACCCCCTTGCTCAAGGGGATTCAATGGAGGGAGGGCTGGGAGGACCGCATTTCGCTCTACGCGGATGATATGCTTGTATACCTGACGGACCCTGACCATGGCATCCCGGCTCTCTTAAGTATCTGCAATGCCCACGGGGAGGTGTCGGGCTACACCATTAATTGGACTAAATCTGAACTGTACACCCTGGCGGGCGGCCCACCCGCGGTTGGCTCTGACTGCCCCCTGCGGTTGGCCGGCCCGTCCTTTAGATATCTTGGTGTTCATGTTACGAGTGACCCGACGGAATTTGAAAAGTTGAACTTGGAGCCGCCGCTGGATCGCCTCAGGCGAGATGCGAGCTTCTGGGCAGGATTACCGCTAACGATGCTGGGAAAAGCAGCCCTCTTTAAGATGAAATCCCTGCCCCGCTTTCTGTATATTCTGGACAACACCCCCTTTGCGGTGCCCCCCAGGTACTTCAAAAAGGTGGCGGCGGTGGTCACTGGTCTACTATGGCACAATCGCCCGGCACGGATAGCTCACGCCAAGCTCTGTAAAGGTTGGTACGAGGGTGGCATCGCACTCCCTAACCTTCAACTTTATTATTGGGCGGCTCAGCTTAGACCGATTAATCAATGGCTGCATGCATCACAGTCGGACCCTGCATTCCAGGCGGATCGGGCCCAGCTAGGGGCGGGTACCCTGCTGGCCCCGCTCTATGACAAGCGTAAACTCAGGTTGTTGAGGGGGCCCACTAAGATCACAGTATCCGTCTGGCACGCAGCCACCGCTGCGCTAGGCTGGAAAAATACTATCACTAAGCTCACCCCGCTTTGGGATTCACGTGCTCTGGGCAACCTTCGGACCAGCAGGGGGTTCTCCCGCTGGGATGACATTGGCATCTCAACGGTGGGAGACATGTGGGACAGTGGGGCTGTCATCACGTTCGACCGCCTGAAGGAACTCTACGAAATGGGACCACATGAAACCTATCGGTATGTTCAAGTGCGTCATGCTCTGCTGGCGGTTATTCCGGTGGGGTCAACTCTCCCGGAGTCGTCCCCGCTAGAGGATCGCCTCTTAACTGACTATATGGTGGAGAAGGCCACCTCCCTTACCTACCGGAAACTCCTGAATAATTCCCCAGACCCGCTAGTGCCTCTTAAGGGAAAATGGGAGCAGGACGTGGGGGAGATGGATGAACACGAATGGAACGAGGCACTGGCATCCCCTAAAGAGGCGGGCATATCCTCTAGAATGAGACTTATCCAACTCAAGGTTCTGCACAGGACATACTACACCAGGACATTGCTTCATCACATACAGCGAGCCCCTGACCCCTTCTGCTTGCGCGGCTGCGGGGAGGAGGGCACACTACTCCATACACTCTGGGACTGCTCCCTTATACAAACATATTGGTGTCAGGTCATGCGCACCGTCTCACAGGTCCTAGAGGTCTCCGTGCTTCCAGAGCCACGTCGCTGTCTTCTTAATGTGTGGGAACCAACTGACCTGTCCCGACACGGTCGCCTCTGGGTGACGATTGGTATGATGATGGCGAAGAGGGACATCGCGCAGCGCTGGGGGGTGGCTGATCTGCCGAAGGCCTCCCAATGGTGTGTGAATATGGATAGGACCATGGTCACGGAGCGGGCGGTGTACTTATCCAGGGGGTGCCCGGCCAAGTGGAACAAAGTTTGGTCCCCATGGAATGTCTACCGGGGTGAGATTTGTGAGCCACTCCCTGAAGGGGACACACTGGAGTCGGATGAGGACGAGTGAATGGGAGGGGAGGGCATGATGGTGGGAGGGGGGGCTGCACTGGGTGGGGGCGGTATAACGGAATGGGGCAATTGCTACGGTATTTACCAAACTGTGAAAAGCGCAATTTGAATGGACTCAGAGGCACATTTCCACCTGAATGGCATTCAGTTTCCTGTGTCGATGGCAACGTGGTTTCCCGAAGTTTGAATGTTTTCCCCTTTTTTTTTTTAGGTATAAAACAAAAAACCAAAACCTCATAATTTGGCATGGACCATTCGCAACTCCTTCTTCACAATTTCCTTTTGGTGCTTTATCCTCAAGTCCTCACGACCGCATGTACTGTGTTACTGCATATTTATTGCTTATACGCTATATTAGCGGCCGGCCCGGTTGGGTTGTAGGCGACGAGCTGTGTACTAATCTGTGAAGACTCAATAAAGGTTTTCAAAAAAAAAAAAAAAAAAAAAAAAAAAAAAGGAATTGGTTCGAACCAGGTATCATGTTCCATCACCACAAGGGTTCAGGAAGGGAATGGACATGGACATGTACAATGCTTTATTAACAGAACATCATATATATAGTCAATGCATTACAGTAGTGATAGATGCAGAAGGCGTAACAGCTGAGAGAAACGAGATAAGAACACATGTACGTAACAGAAGGCGTGCATGAGGGCGTACACGGAGGTGTGTGCTAGACAACGTCACATGAAACGTATCACAGGTGGGTGGATCCATAGAAGAATCCTGCAGAGTCAGCAGAAATACATGGCAGAGATGCGCGCGCAGCAGCATGACGTGTGATTGACGTGGAACTGGAGGGTGAAGGGGACTTGACATTAAGCCCTACATGAGGAGACAGAAGTCTGGGGTATCAGAACAACCTAATCCCAAATCATATCTAATATCTTGTGTTTGAGGAACTGTATTATCTAGAAGGAAAGGTCTCTCGGGCAGAGGCTATTCTATACTGACTGCTAGTGCGTGCATACGCGACTACGTGTCTACATGAGATGCGAGGGGCCATGGGCCTACCATGGTAACGGGAGCTATGAATTACTTGCATGGAGACAGTGAGGCCGGGCCCTTTGCTCTGCAGCTGGGAAGGATGTTTTCCTAAACTACTAGACAGGAATGTATTTTCGAGGAGCGGAGCAGATAACTTGAAGGCTGAATACAGTCTTGGCAGGCAAGCAGGCCGAGCCAGGCACCGCTCGCCGCGCAGGGAGTAAGTCAAGGGTCAGGAAGCAGCAGACTGTAGCTTTCAGAGACAGAAGGCAGAAAGGGCTCGATGGCAGGAATCAGGGCCTAACTCACCAGAGCTAGTGAAACATGAAAGTGCACCATGGAAAGACGTTGGCAAGGCACACTTAGGAACTGAACATCCGACCCATTCATGGTGGGTCTGAAAGAGGACATGTTAACGTTGGACGCAAATGTATTTGCGTCTTCATAGCTGGAAGTGGAGGGAACATACATGTACTTGAAGCACGTACATGGAGCCGTTGGGGTCTACGATAGGGGACACAATTGACCATAAAAATTCATATTACCTCATTCCCTCCTTGTCCCCTACGGACCCTTCATGAGATATCAATCCTCATTAATCTATCAATCTGTTCATGTAACATCATTTGTTCTTCTTTCTTCTTACGGTGTTTTGAACGTGTACTTGAATGAGGAATACATGATGTGGCGCACAAGCCGCAAATCGCTGGCCCACATTGTAGACATAGGCAACAACTGAATACTATGAGAAGGGCAATACCTAGGAAGGATAGGACCTTCCATCACCAGGCTGACAACACGCTCCAGAACCAACCGGACCAAGTCCAGGTGCCTGGATTCTGGTGTATCTGACTTGCAATTTTGTGAAGACGGGTTATGGCTCTGTATACTGATGGCGCGTTTTCTGGAATGAAAACACAGCAGCTCGATCCGATGACTCTACAAGCTCCGCCCCTATCGGCCAGGATGACGTCAAGGACGAGACGATTTTGAAGAGCAACAATCCGCATAGCAGACTGCTCCTCTGTTAAGTTACCTAGGGCGGAAGTAGTTTCATTCACTACTGCTTCAAGGGTTCTGGTTAATTTTCGTATCAGTTTACTATTAAAAACAGCACCTAAGTAGGGAAAGAAACCTTTATTGAAGTCTGTGTATTGTTCCCATGCCGTTTCAGTGTAGTCGACAATCGGGAGATCTCTCTGTGGTCTATTGTGTACTAGATGGGTGTCCCTATGGTAATCAGGAGGGGCTAGGAAAACAGGTGGCAGAAGGAATGCAATGTAACAGGTGCCATCCCAATCCAGAGGTAAGCGTATATATGCGGTATGACCACAAATGAAGTAGGAATGACGTGAAGCTTTAAATGTAGACTTGCCCTTATCACTGAATTCGATCACAGTACTACATTTACTATGACCCAGGTGTACTGAACCATTCTTTCTGACACATAATTCACCTTTGACTGGTAGTACGGACATAGCAGGCAAGACTGGTTCGGTTTCGGATTCAACATTCAGAATCATGAGGTTAAGTGTAAAGTTACCTAATCCATATACTTCATTTTCTAGATCAGTCCCTGTCCTATTTGGAAGACCCTCCTTGTCAGGGAAACATACTCTATGCAAAACGGTGTTCAGATTTCCCCATACCCAGTTGCCCTGGTAAACTACGGAATCAGAATCTAGGGAATTAATCAAACTAAACCATGCACCACAGGAACCATTGTGTGTGAACGGGTACGGAAAGAGGGGCAGAACTCCCTTGTATTTCTGATAGGGAGGGAGTCGGCCACATATCCAACAATTTGTAGCATTGCTGGTCTGATGGGAATGATGTAACATACTAATGAATGTGTTGTTGCGCAGCGCAAGTCGGTAAGATAACTCATGCGGGGGCAGTTCACTGAAAGAGTGCTCGGCAGTGATATTGAAGGAAGAATGTGCACGCTTGAAAATAGGGTAATATATATGTAACAGTGTACTTGCAGCAATAATCAAAAGACTCAGAAAAAACATAATCAATAGTGTCACAATACAGTGGCTGCGAAGTGATTTACAATATTCACGTTTCTTGAGCTGTTTCTGTCTATCTCTCTCTCTCTGTTGGGGTCTAGGGGATACATGTCAGAAACTCATCTAACCGATTCACCTAGGGGAGGACTTAAACAATTAAACTGTCTGACTTGCTAGACCTCAATTTTAATTTATATTCTTGAGAAGAAGTTTTCTCGACCAGGGGGAGTTTTGAGTCAGTCTGTGGAGGAGGGCCGGGCTGGGAGGCTAGATCTGGCGGTAGTCCATGGTATTTTTTGATATGACTCGAGTGAAGCCAGCCCTTGCGGCCCTCCACTTTTATCGCGGTCCTTGTGGTCAAAAGTACTAGCTTCGGCGCTTGCCAACGGGGCTCCAGCAGACTTCTCCTGTCGAAGTTCCTTATGAAGACGAGGTCCCCCGGAACTACCTCATGTGGCTTCACCTCGGTGTTGTCGGGAAAGGCTGCAGCAACCTGTGAACGACATGATTGTAGTGCAGACATCAAAGAAGCAAGGTAATCTGTCAGCATGTTACAGTCAACATCAGTGATTTTGCGAGGCAGAGGCGTCCCCCACATATTCGGTGGCCTACCAAAGACCACCTCGTACGGGGATAGCCCTGTTCTGGAGTGTGCGACCATTCTCATGTAAAAGAGTGCGACTGGCAAAGCTACTATCCAATCGATACCTTTCTCTCTACAGATCTTGGCAAGACGAATTTTCAGAGTCTGATTATGACGTTCCACGAGGCCTGCTGCCTCGGGATGTCGGACACAGTGGAATTTCCATTGGTAGCCGAGCAGGAGAGATACCTGCTTCAT
Source organism: Lissotriton vulgaris (assembly GCF_964263255.1). NCBI lineage: Eukaryota > Metazoa > Chordata > Amphibia > Caudata > Salamandridae > Lissotriton > Lissotriton vulgaris. The sequence continues at coordinate 331,568,756 of NC_141688.1, forward strand.
AAGCTCGGACGAGAATGGTTGACCGTTATCTGAGTATACGATGCGGGGCAAACCATATCTGGGGAAGAATTCACGAACGAGCTGCTTGGCAGTGGTCGGAGCAGTATAATCTGGGACTGGATATGCTTCTGTCCAACGGGAGAGTGCACATACAACTACGAGGACATATTTGAATCCTCGACAACGTTCCATCTGGATATAATCCATCTGGAGGACTTCAAAAGGGTGATCGGGAGGATGAAATCCACCTTGCTCTACGGGAATGCTTTTACCTGGGTTGAACTGACAACAAATCATGCAAGTACGCACTTTCTGTTTGGCTGCTGCTCGTAAATGTTTATTGAACCAGAGGTTTTGAATACTGTCTAACATGGCTTTTTCTCCTAAATGTGCAGGACTGTGTACTGTGTTAATGATTACTTGGACCATAGAGTCAGGGAGAAACCATGTAGATTTTCCCTTCGTCATCCATCCCGGTTCTGTCTGGACCCCTCCTAGTTCAATCCATTTCTTGATTTCGTCTGGTGTAGCATGTGTCTGTATGTCAATTACATCTAGGGCGGGATCCTTAACTGTCATACAATGTGTCGGTGTCTGGACTATTGTCTTTGTCAGATCAGTTGCGTGAGTCTGAGTTTGAGCTGTATGCTTGGCTGTTCGGTCTGCCAGGTCGTTACCCTGGGAAATTATATCTGTGACTTTCGTATGTGCCTTGCACTTCATGATGGATATCGCTGTAGGCAGATGTATTGCATCTAACAGAGCTCGAATGAGAGGACCGTGTTGAATTTTGGCTCCGTGAGAGGTCAAGAAACCTCTCTCTCGCCACAGTACACCGAAGTCGTGTACGACTCCGAATGCATAACGTGAATCTGTGTATATATTAACTCTCTTGTTCTTTGCTTGAATACAGGCTTGAGTCAGAGCGATGAGCTCTGCTGCTTGAGCTGACAGGGTGTCAATACAATTTGTTTCTATGACTTCAGTCTCTGTCGTGACTGCGTAGGCGGCCACTAATTCTCCTGTACTTGTTCTCATGCATGAACCATCCACATAAAGTGTCAGGTCTGGATCTGGTAATGCGGTGTCTGTTAAGTTTTGTCTGGGTTTCGTCGTTATGGTAATGACTTCAATACAATCATGTGCCAATGGATCTGTCTCACTTAATGGCAAAAGTGTAGCAGGGTTCAATGTGTTGCAACGTCTGATTTCTATGTGTGGCTGAAACAATGTCAATTCATAACCTGTCAGTCGTGCTATCGTCAAGTGCTGGGTCTGTGTTCGGTTTAAAAGAACTTCCACGGAGTGTGGAACTTGTACTGTCAATTGGTGTCCTAACACTATGGAATCACTTTGTCTGATTGCTAGAGCTGTTGCTGCTACTGATTTCAAGCACGCAGGCAGAGCATGGGCTACTGGATCCAATGTACTAGAAAAATAAGCACACGGTTTGTGTGAACCTGCTTGATCCTGAGTGAGTACTGACAATGCAGTACCTTCACGTTCTGTGACGAAAAGTTTAAAAGGCTTGCTGTAACATGGTGTCGCTAAAACTGGTGCTTGACATAAGGCTTTCTTTAAGTCGTCAAAAGCTTGTGTATGTTCCTGAGTCCAAGGGAGGGCAGTCGATGTCGCTGCCTCCTGGGTTGTCAACTGTATGAGTGGTTTCGCTAGAAATGCATACTGAGGGATCCATTGTCTACAGTAAGAAGTAAGGCCTATAAAGGCTCGTACCTCCTTTTGTGTCTTGGGCTGTGACATGTTTACAATTAACTGAATGCGGTCAGGGGTTAGCTGTCTCCCCCCTTTGGACAGCAAGTGCCCAAGGTAAACCACTTGCTGAACACAGAATTGCAGCTTCGAAGGGGACACCTTGTGTCCCTTGTCAGCCAGGAAATGCAAAACCGTCAGTGACGCTTGCTCACATTCAGGTTCGCTGCGGGCGGTGATCAGTAGATCATCGACATACTGAAGTAGGGCAGTGTTATCAGGCATGTGTATACTGTCTAGTTGTCTTTTCAGTGCTTGGCTATAGATGCTGGGGATTTCTGTGAATCCTTGAGGTGCGCGTGCAAATTTGAAGCTTCGACCATTTAAACAGAATCCGAATAGGTATTGGCTTTCTGGATCAATTGGGACACTAAAGAAGGCGTTCTTCAGATCAATTACAGTAAAGAACGTTGCTTCGGAATCAATGGCAGTCAATAGAGACGAGATATCTGGGACCACGGGATACTGTGGTACGATGCATTTATTCAATTCGCGCAAATCGATAACTAATCGATAAACTGGGGGTGCATTTGGATCAGTACGTTTAAGAATTGGAATGATGGGGGAGTTACATAGATTCGAGTCGGTTTCTACAACCACTCCTTGTGCAATGAGCTCGTCAATGATTTTCAGTAAAGCCGCTACAGCATCTGGAGGTAACTTGTATTGTCGGATTCGTGGTAAGACTACTCCTGGCCTGAGTGTGACTCGATATGGTGTAATGTGCATACAACCTACATCAGTGGGGCCTTGTGCCCATAAATGTGCAGGAACATTCTGTAATCTGGGATCAATATCTCTCAACACATAGTGACCCTTAAAGTCACGTAAGAACAATCTTACTCCTTCCGGAGAACAGCAAATAACAGCTCCTAGAGCTTTCAGTGTCTTGATACCTAACAAGTTTTCTGGACATGATTTCGTTAATAACAAATCTGTAGTGCGAGACAACAGACCAACTAAAAGAGGTACTGGTTTCGATACTTCATTAACAATAGGCTTTCCTGAAAATCCAAGGGAAACATTCTGGGAGCCTGAGAGGGGTGCCCCTGGAACCTCGTCATGACTTATCGTTGTTCTGCTTGCCCCTGTATCAATCAAAAACTTTCTATCTTTTCCTAATACTTGGCTATGTACATAAGGACCCTCTTGATCTACAGGAACCTCAATAAGAGGCAAGCCAACTTCCCTCTCTAGGCTGTTTCATGTGTATCGCTGATAATCGGGATAATCTGTTTGTGCATACTGGTACATCTGTTGCGTGGCATGTTGTGTTGCGGCAATGGGCTGTGGCTGTGGTACTGCTACGGTCTGTACAGTCTGTTGCGAAGCTTGCATAGGCTGGATATTCTGTGATACTTGTTGTTGGACCTGGTCCTGTCTAGGAGGACGCGTCTTTCTTTAGTTTTACCCGTAGCTATATTATGTTTCAATACTGCACAATCGTTTATATAGTGACCTGGCTGTTTACAATAGTTGCATATCCCTTTAACAGGAGCTGCTGAATTGTTGGACTGTGTCATACCCTTTTTCTGACCGTCAGCTGGGACTGACTGAGCAACTAACATTTTCATTTTCGTGTCTTTCATACGTCTTTGTTCGTGATCATGTTCTTCTCTAATTCTATTCTGGTGGTACTGTAACATTTGTAACATTTGGGAAGGTGTATTAGCTTGCCATGTGCTCTCGACTTTCAGTACACGATTCTTGACTTGGGGCAGAGAATTCTCGACCAATTTGGATACAAAAAGATGTGGATATGACTCGCTACTTGCTTTCAGGCCACTATTAATAATAAAACATTTCTCAAATCGGGAATAAAAATCACTAGTGTCTTCATCGGGTTTCTGTTTGCAGGCTGAGATTGCATCCCAGTCCTCCTTTTTCGTTGCTAACAAACGTGGCAATACTTGTACTAACAATCCTGGTAATGCTTTAGTTTTGTCCCCAAGCCCTAGGCCTGGGGTTCGAGTATTTTCTTCGTTCTCTAATGCAGCCCAATCAATCTTTTGCTCTCCCACCTCCCATTCTTTTTCTTTCAGTTTCTCGTAAATACCGGCAGGCAGTAATACTTTTAATATTTTCATGATGTCGGGATAGGTATAATCACCCATGAGTAACATGTCTTTTATTTCACGGTGAAAGCCTGCTGGGTCTTTGTCATGGCTAGGCACTAGTTTCTTCATTTCTAACAGTTCCATTTTTGTTATGGGCGTGTACACAAACACACGTCTAAAAGTATTATCATCATTCCTAACTGGATGTACTTCTCGCAAGGGATTCTGTCTGTCTATGTAATACATTTTTCTTTCTACGGGTGGAGCTGGGACAAACTGTGTATTCAGAAAAACACTATACCTGTGTCGATGTTCTAGAATTACTTTAATTAAGTCGGTACCTAGACCTCTCCATCTATTCGAGAGTAGCTCTATTAAAATATCAGGTAGGGGACCTGGATCAGAATGTTGGCCTTTGAACAACGTAATGAGATGCTGAATCATGTATATTCCAGCTAATTTCTGTTCATCAGGGGAAAGGTTCAAAAAGGTCTGTGCTAATGCGTCATCACTATATTTATCAGAATTGTCAGCCCATTGTACGGCTGACCTGGCCAATTCTTGTTCATCCATGGAATCGAGTACATGGTACTCCATTCGTTCTTGAAGTATTTTATCGGTAGCCTGAAACATATGTTCAGGAGTTTTCGGATTTGACATAGCAGTGGGAAAAAGTCTTTTGCTTTCTGGACGTATTCTTTTCTTAAGGTATTTTCCCTTACCTACATATGCTATTGTCCCTTTGTCTGACTGATGCGACGTTTCTGCTAGATCCTCTGTTTCCTCCTCCTCTTGCGAGGAAGTTGGATCGTCTAATTCAAGATCTTCGTCAGGTGCTCGTTGGGCATGTATATCTATTATTTCTTTACGGACTTTTCTAACCATATGATGTACTTGCTTTTCCTTATCATGTTTACCCTCCGACATATTCTGACTCCATCTAATCAGTCTATCCATCTCACTTTGCGGAAAACCTGCCTGATTGTGTTCTCTTATTAAGCAATTAACCAAAAATCGCATTAACAAACCTTTAGTCTCAACTTTCTGACGTGACATGGCTTCAGCAACAGACTCCGGCCCTTCTCCTGTTCTAATAAAATCGTACAATTTATCTAGATGTTCTGGCATTCCTGGTAGTAACATTAAATAGTCTGTAACGCGTCTCAAACGTAGGGACGCTAGTAACATGGGGCCTGACGTACCAGGCACTGGGTCATATCTGCAGTCCGTAAGCTCTCTTCTAAGTAGTTCGGCCGGAACGCCTTTCGGTGTCCGTGCCTTTGCTAAATCTCTCATCGTAATTCGGTGTATCTGTGGGGGTGTTTGATAACCTCCCGTAGCACCTCCTGAACCGGAGGCTTGAGCATAACCTGACTGTACTTGCTGTAGCTGGGTTGGGTCCTGGGCCACGCCAGTCCCAAAAGGATTTGATGGATGCAGTTGTTGAATACCGGGGGGAACAACGGGAGCAGGTGCGGGCAGCGGACCTGGGAGCTGATGCTGTAGGGGTAGGGAGATGTCAGCCGGAGCAGGTGGTACGGGTACATGAGCAGGTGCAGAAGTATATGAGGGAGCTACATCGTCTAAATAGGAAGAAAGGAAAATGTCTTTTGTGGCCTTGTGACGTACTTTACTCGGGAGCAATGGAGGGGGCAGATCCTTCGGTATTTCCGGAGTGGCCTTAGGTAAACCCTCGGCCAGAAGAGGATACATACCATTCATAAGAGTGTTTCGTTGTCGGTCTACTTGTTCTGCTTTAACTCGTATCCCCTCTTCAACTAATACGTTTTCTCGGGCTTTGTCTGAATCCTCTCTACTTTTCTCTGCTTTTCTGAGTGCTTTCTCTGTCCGTCTGTGTGATTCTTTACGCCATAATTAAATGGCATCTTTCTGTGACTGTCTGGCTTTCTTTTTCCATAATGCTTCTTCTACTCTCATGATGCACTCGGCATCCCATGTCCCAGTAGCGGGCCATCTCTGATTCTCTGCTAAATCTTTGGTGTAATCCACCCACAAGTCGAGATATAATACAGCATCTAGGCCGTGTTTGTGGTACATAAAATACCCTGGAGTGTCCCTGGGTGGAATGGGAACAGCTTCCTCTAGTATCCCTTTTCTAGTTCCTATCTGTCTTAGTTTGGAAAACAGCGGCATGTTTCAGCTTGATACTTACTTGGACTTGGACACAACTCATACAATAAACACGATAATGTAGATCGAACAATCACTCATACCACGACATTAAAACACATTTAAACATTTTGAAAACGAACAACAATAGCCAGAATAAAACTAGCTACCTGCATACTCGATATACTGCTAAACAGTACAGATACACCGCTAAACAGTGCAGACCGGGTCTGTGTACCCAAACCCGTCTTGACCGGGCACAAATTAATGCACCCGTCTAGATGCGTCCCCAGCAACGGTACTCACCGGGAAGCACGGAAACGGAAGGCCTCGGAAACTCGACACTGGACTGGACCGGACTGGACTCGACTCGACTCGTGACGTAGGCACTTCGGAACTTCGGAACTGGTGGGCCTCTGAATACCTCGGACTTTGCTCTCTCAGCTAGGCTCTGGTCGGGATCCTCCGCACTCCTCACCGCCTCGTCTGGGTGTCGATCGCAGCCTCAGTCACCTCCGTTGGCCTGAGGGAGATACAGGAAATCCTGCGGGTACGCGTAGTTGTCCGTCCGGCTGTGGCAGGGGACCGGGCCTGCAACGCACCGCCGGCGCGTAAGGTGGGGGAGGGGTCCCTATTCGGGCGCCAATTATGTGGTAAATTTAAATTACCTATACTTAATTTATGCGGTAAAGTTAAATAAGAATAACTCAGTCAAAAATAAGAGGCAGAAGCCCGTGGCATCTGGGTTTTATAAGGGTTTTATTCCTTAAAAAGGAATTGGTTCGAACCAGGTATCATGTTCTATCACCACAAGTGTTCAGGAAGGGAATGGACATGGACATGTACAATGCTTTATTAACAGAACATCATATATATAGTCAATGCATTACAGTAGTGATAGATGCAGAAGGCGTAACAGCTGAGAGAAACGAGATAAGAACACATGTACGTAACAGAAGGCGTGCATGAGGGCGTACACGGAGGTGTGTGCTAGACAACGTCACATGAAACCTATCACAGGTGGGTGGATCCATAGAAGAATCCTGCAGAGTCAGCAGAAATACATGGCAGAGATGCGCGCGCAGCAGCATGACGTGTGATTGACGTGGAACTGGAGGGTGAAGGGGACTTGACATTTAGCCCTACATGAGGAGACAGAAGTCTGGGGTGTCAGAACAACCTAATCCCAAATCATATCTAATATCTTGTGTTTGAGGAACTGTATTATCTAGAAGGAAAGGTCTCTCGGGCAGAGGCTATTCTATACTGACTGCTAGTGCGTGCATACGCGACTACGTGTCTACATGAGATGTGAGGGGCCATGGGCCTACCATGGTAACGGGAGCTATGAATTACTTGCATGGAGACAGTGAGGCCGGGCCCTTTGCTCTGCAGCTGGGAAGGATGTTTTCCTAAACTACTAGACAGGAATGTATTTTCGAGGAGCGGAGCAGATAACTTGAAGGCTGAATACAGTCTTGGCAGGCAAGCAGGCCGAGCCAGGCACCGCTCGCCGCGCAGGGAGTAAGTCAAGGGTCAGGAAGCAGCAGACTGTAGCTTTCAGAGACAGAAGGCAGAAAGGGCTTGATGGCAGGAATCAGGGCCTAACTCACCAGAGCTAGTGAAACATGAAAGTGCACCATGGAAAGACGTTGGCAAGGCACACTTAGGCACTGAACATCCGACCCATTCATGGTGGATCTGAAAGAGGACATGTTAACGTTGGACGCAAATGTATTTGCGTCTTCATAGCTGGAAGTGGAGGGAACATACATGTACTTGAAGCACGTACATGGAGCCGTTGGGGTCTACGATAGGGGACACAATTGACCATAAAAATTCATATTACCTCACCCCGGACCCATCCTCCCATGTTGGCAATCTGAACTGACCATTGTTGCTGCTCTGCAGTTTTCCCTGTTTTTTTATTTAAAATGTGGGTACAGAATGTGTTTGCTGTGTATTCCTTGTAAGGCACGCTAATACCTTACTTGGGTAGTAGCACCATTGAAAACAATGACCTAGATTCACATTTTCAGCCTCCTATGGCATTCACATAGATGAAGTCTATCTCTGAACTGTACATGTATACAGCCCCTCCCACACACACAGAACCCTGTACTTGTATTCAAACCTTCCCCACACACATGCACACGCATACACAGACTAAATCTCTGACCTGTACTGAACCCCCCCCCCCCCCCACATACACACAGAGGCTCCATCTCTGACCTGTACTGAAACCCCCACCTCCCCCCCACACACACACACTGAGGCTCCATCTCTGACCTGTACTGAAACCCCCACCTCCCCCCACACACACACACAGAGGCTCCATCTCAGACCTGTACTTGTATTCAAACCTTCCCCCTCTCCTTTCCCCCCCCCCACACACACAGAGGCTCCATCTCTGACCTGTACTTGTATTCAAACCTTCCCCCCCCCCCCACACACACAAACACACACACAGAGGCTCCATCTCTGACCTGTACTTGTATTCAAACCTTCCCCCATACATACATACAGTCCTATTTGTTGTAACATTGGAGCTGCCGGTGGTTGTGGGTGTAGGAGACATTGTGACCTTCACCTCCATGTCTTAGTGTAATTCTATAGCAGCCCTGCCTGAAATCTTTTTTTAATTTGATCTTTTGAGGGAAACGCCGAAGTCTGAAACACTTTACTGTGCCGAAGGATAATGCCGGTCCGCAGAACTGTTGTCAGAGAACTGATTTCATCCTAGTGTTTCTCTTCGTGTTAACACCATCCTGGTTCTCTTTAGATCCCTTGGTTGCTGTCTGGACTGTTGCTTCTTTAGATCCCTTGGTTGCTGGAGGGACGGTTCTACTTTAGATCCCTTGGTTGCTGGCGGGACGGTTGCCTCTTTAGATCCCTTGATTGCTGGCGGGACGGTTGCCTCTTTAGATCCCTTGGTTGCTGGCGGGACGGTCGTCTCTTTAGATCCCTTGGTTGCTGGAGGGACGGTTCTTCGTTAGATCCCTTGGTTGCTGGAGGGACGGTTCTTCCTTAGATCCCTTGGTTGCTGGAGGGACGGTTCTTCTTTAGATCCCTTGGTTGCTGGCGGGACGGTTGCCTCTTTAGATCCCTTGGTTGCTGGAGGGACGGTTGCTCTATGGGCTACTCCTTGAGCGGTCTTGATATTTGGTGGGGGAGGGCTTGAGGTCGGTAGGTTCTACTCTATCATCATTGGGTTTTGGACCGATTTGCCTGGACTGGTTGTTCCTGTAAATCTCCTCCACACTTTCCACCTGCTTAACCCTCTAGTGTTTCCTCTTCTCGCTCCCCAAGCCCTGCCCAAAAACCACAGACTGCTCAACTTTTTGGTGCTCTGTTAAGACTTTCGTTGCCTGAACAACATCATTGTATTCTCCCCTTCTGCTTCCAGGCACTAGACTGTTTCTGCGAGGCAGCTTCAGAAGTGACACGGGAAGATTTTCTACAGAGGCTGATCCGAGTAGATGACCATGAAGCCGAGGCAACACCGCAGCTTCAGTACTACCTTAAGGTACCGTGACGTTCACTGTAGCTAGATGAAGAGAGGTTTTGCTGCTGACTAAGCTGGGGATAAATGTTATGTTAAATCCACAAATATTACACTGTGCTTTTATCGTTTTTGTTTTTTTTTACAGCTTTTGATAGCGTGGACAGACCGACATTATGGAAAATGCTAGTGTTTAGGAATTCCCACTGATCTTCTTACAGTAATTATCTCCCTGCACACTGCAACATGGTGTAGAGTTCAAATGCGGGGACAAAAGGGCTTAACCAATCCAACCCCTACAATGAATGGCTTGAAACAAGGAAGCCTACTAGCACCCATATTATTTCCATTTACATAAGTTATCGACCCGGGCGCTTTTCCCAAATTAAGAACTTGCTTCGAAATTAGCACAGCACGATATCCATTGCTTCATGTGAGCCGATGATATTGTAATATATCCTACCTCAATTAGCGTGCAAAGAAATCTAAATGAACTAAACAAATATGCAAAAAAAAACTTCTTGGTCCCTAACGTATCTAAAACCAAAATCTTACCTTTTAGTGGAAGAAGGAAATCTTTACCTTTCACCTGGTTATTGGCAGGTAACCCAACGGAGACAGTGGAAGAATGTGTGTACTTGGGCCGTATCTTTTCGTATAACGTACAAGTCGCCCCCATCTCCAACAACTAGGGCGAAAGGCCGACTCCCATGTCGGGGCACTACAGAGATTTTATCGCTCAACAGGCAATAGACCTTTCAAATCCTTGCTGGAGGTTTAAAGCATGACAATCCCATCGATTCTATTGTACGCCATGGAACATACACAGATTAAAACATGGCAATCAATAAAAGTAAAGGAAGGGATCATCCTTCGAAATCTGTTAAAAGTATCCCAAACAGTCGCCGTACAAGCCTTATGCCTGGAGCTCTCTCGAACTAGCACATTTTCTCGAGTCCTCTCCAGTATTATTAGGTCGGCCTTTAATCTCCTTCATGCAGTTCCTGGCACATTAAGATATATTTTAAAATTGGATACTTTTAGAGATGAAGCAGCCCGGTACACCTTTAATAGGAACCTTATAAAAGCCCTTGAGGTGTCACGATGCACTGTCTCACTTCTGCAGGCCTGGTCTCCAGCGCATCTAAAGCTCTCTTAAAAACCTATAACGCCGAGAATAAGCTATGAAATGGACAAAGAATATTGTATCCAATTAAAGCATTATAAAACTCTTTCCGAAAACATGGTATATAAAACCCCCAAACACTATCCACAGTTCCAGTTAGAGCTCCGTGTGAGGCGCTGGATCCTCCTTCTGATATTGGGTACTCTCCCTTTAAAAACCTATTCCGCCAGATGGGACGCCCCAAATAATTCTCCAGGCAAATGGGACTTGTGCAACGGCGGATCACAAGATCTCTACCACCTATTACTAATTCTTCCTTATCCGATATTTGTAGAGGCTCGGCCGTTTAAGAGACAATGCTATTTCAGCTCAAGATCTAATCATAGTGTGGAACCCCCCCCCCCCCCCCCCCCCCCAATGAATTTGTTTGCTACAACTTGTTTAAAAAGTGCAGAAATCTAATTGTTTTAACCATTGTATGTTGTTTGTGCGGACCGCAACCTTTTGTAACCTGTTTTTTCTCATAAAGAGTTTTTTAAAATTGTTAAAATAAATATAATCTAACATCTTCTTTTTTATGTAATTGTATTTGTTGACCTCAGTTGAGGTCAGAATCAAATACAATTATTTGTTCTAAGCTGGGGACCAGAGTTCAAGTCCCAGCCTCAGCAGTGTGATTGTGAGAAAATATTAGTCTCTCTGTTCCTAAAAGTGTCAATCTATGCTATACATTTGCAATACATGTGTTGTAATTATGTAGGATGTCAACCCCTTCTGGATGTGCATGGTCTTTTTTCGTTTCCCAACATCCTCATAACGTACTCTGCTCCATTTCCTGATAATTGTGTTAATCTTTTATTAATAACACATATCAATCAATAAAACTTGTAAAGCGCACTACTTACCCGTGAGGGTCTCAAGGTGCTGAGATGGTGGGGGAGGGGGGGGGGGGAGATGACGCTGCTACTGCTCGAAGAGCCAGGTATTGAGGAGCCGTCTGCAGGTGAGCAGGTCCTGGGTCTGAGGTATGTGGGTCGGGAGGGTGTTGGAGGTCCTTTCGGTGAGGAAGGAGAAAGATCTGCTGCCGGAGGTTGTTCGTTGGATGCGCGGGACGGCGGCGAGGGCTAGGCTGGTGGAGCGGAGCGGAGCTGGCAGGCAGGGGTGTAGAAGTTGAGTCTGTTGTTCAGGTACGCTGGTCCGGTGTTGTGGAGTGCTTTGTGTGCGTGGGTGAGGAGTTTGAAAGTGATCCTCTTATTGACGGGGAGCCAGTGCAAGTCTCAGGTGGGAGGTGATGTGGCTGCGGCGGGGGACGTTGAGGATCAGTCGGGCGGAAGAGTTTTGGATGCGTTGTAGTCGTCGCAGGTGTTTGGCCGGGATTCCTGCGTAGAGTGCGTTGCTGTAGTCCTGCCTGCTGCTGACGAGTGATTTGATCACTGTTCTTCTGGTTTCGGTCGGGATCCACTTGTAGATCCTGCGGAGGGTGTTGTAGCAGGAGGAGATGGTGTTGACTTGCTTTGACATGGAGATGGAGGAGATGGGGATGAATCGTAGGTTGCGTGCGTGGTCCGTGGGTGTCGGAGCTGTTCCCAGTGAGGTTGGCCACCAGGAGTCGTCCCACGCAGACTGGGTGGAGCCGAGGATGACATGCAGGCATCACAGATGAGCGCATTGATAACACATACATACACACATCACAAAAGAGTGCATCGATAACATACATACACACATCACAAAAGAGTGCATTGATAAATATATGCATCACAATGAGTGCATTGATCTCGGCCAGTCTTGGGTTACAGTAGCTGACCTGAGCCAGCACACAGACTTACTCGGAGAGGTGGTGTGGACTGATGACTCTGATCTCGGTGGCACACAGGATGACCTTTAATAAATACAGAGATTATTTTTTTTAAGAATATCCAAATAAACACCAAGTACTGAGCAGAAAGAGGCCCTGATACTAATTGCTAAATTGGTATTCACAAGAGTCTGAATGTTAATGCTCAACTGAGGTATTCCAGGTTTCAGGGAGATGCCAGCTGCGTTGACTACGGTCTGTCTATGTACTTCCCAGCCAGCACAGACTGTCTAAGAAAAACAGGTTTCTAGTTTAAGCCAGCCAACTCGCGGGTAAGTTAAGCGACTCAGTTTGTGGTAGGGTTGCCGTAGGCGGTAACTCCTAACAGCTGTTCCCAAAGCTTTGAGAGACCATCACAGCTGCCTCTCAATCAATCAATTGGGGCTTTGTAGAGTGAACAACTCACCCGTGAGGGTCTCAAGGCGCCTCGTAGCTTGTCCAAAGCTCATGTACTCTCCGCTCATGGTGTGTGCTTCAGCCTATTCTCAGTGAAGCTGCGCTGGAGCCGAAGCACTCAGATACAGGATTTTCAACCTTTTTTGGACCCAGTCAACAAACTGAATTCTGCAAACGCAAGACAATACTGACGTATAGACTAAAGACCTTTTGGTCTCAAGAAGGTTTTTCTATCGATTCCGACAAGAGGGAATTAAAGACATCCGAACCCAATGGCGGAAAAAAACAATCTGAGGATGGAGTCGATGCCCATGCGCACTGTAGTCCAGGGGAGGAGCCACCTATCTCGTGATACTTCGAAGACTCTTCCAGGACAACAATGTGCAATCATCCGGACCCGACACTAGGCGGCGATCTATGCACAGATATGAATGTCAGCAGCTCTACATGCCAAGAACAGATGCATACTGGTAAGTAGCATATTCGTTTTTGGACCCAGTCAACAAACTGAATTCTGCATCCAGCCGGTGCCAGCATTTGACACTTTGTATTGGATTAGCAGACTGTCACCTCAGAAGAGTGGGAGTGCAGATCGTTCAGTGGGGCTACCCACTTCATTCCTGGAAACCCTCGCCACCCATGCCACAGTCCGTCTGTCCACCCATGCCACAGTCCGTCTGTCCACCCATGCCACAGTCCGTCTGTCCACCCATGCCACAGACCGTCTGTCCACCCATGCCACAGTCCGTCTGTCCACCCATGCCACAGTCCGTCTGTCCACCCATGCCACAGTCCGTCTGTCCACCCATGCCACAGCCCGTCTGTCCACCCATGCCACAGCCCGTCTGTCCACCCATGCCACAGCCCGTCTGTCCACCCATGCCACAGCCCGTCTGTCCACCCATGCCACAGCCCGTCTGTCCACCCATGCCACAGTCCGTCTGTCCACCCATGCCACAGTCAGTCTGTCCACCCATGCCACAGTCCGTCTGTCCACCCATGCCACAGCCCGTCGGTCCACCCATGCCACAGCCCGTCGGTCTACCCATGCCACAGCCCGTCGGTCTACCCATGCCACAGCCCGTCGGTCCACCCATGCCACAGCCCGTCGGTCCACCCATGCCACAGCCCGTCGGTCCAACCATGCCACAGCCCGTCGGTCCACCCATGCCACAGCCCGTCGGTCCACCCATGCCACAGCCCGTCGGTCCACCCATGCCACAGCCCGTCGGTCCACCCATGCCACAGCCCGTCTGTCCACCCATGCCACAGCCCGTCTGTCCACCCATGCCACAGCCCGTCTGTCCACCCATGCCACAGCCCGTCTGTCCACCCATGCCACAGCCCGTCTGTCCACCCATGCCACAGCCCGTCTGTCCACCCATGCCACAGCCCGTCTGTCCACCCATGCCACAGCCCGTCTGTCCACCCATGCCACAGCCCGTCTGTCCACCCATGCCACAGCCCGTCTGTCCACCCATGCCACAGCCCGTCTGTCCACCCATGCCACAGCCCGTCTGTCCACCCATGCCACAGCCCGTCTGTCCACCCATGCCACAGCCCGTCTGTCCACCCATGCCACAGCCCGTCTGTCCACCCATGCCACAGCCCGTCTGTCCACCCATGCCACAGTCCGGCTGTCCACCCATGCCACAGTCCGGCTGTCCACCCATGCCACAGTCCGGCTGTCCGCCCATGCCACAGTCCGGCTGTCCGCCCATGCCACAGCACGTCTGTCCGCCCATGCCACAGCACGTCTGTCCACCCATGCCACAGTCCGGCTGTCCACCCATGCCACAGTCCGGCTGTCCACCCATGCCACAGTCCGGCTGTCCACCCATGCCACAGTCCGGCTGTCCGCCCATGCCACAGTCTGTCCGTCCGCCCATGCCACAGCACGTCTGTCCACCCATGCCACAGCACGTCTGTCCACCCATGCCACAGCCCGTCTGTCCACCCATGCCACAGCCCGTCTGTCCACCCATGCCACAGCCCGGCTGTCCACCCATGCCACAGCCCGGCTGTCCACCCATGCCACAGCCCGGCTGTCCACCCATGCCACAGCCCGGCTGTCCACCCATGCCACAGCCCGGCTGTCCGCCCATGCCACAGCCCGGCTGTCCGCCCATGCCACAGCACGTCTGTCCGCCCATGCCACAGCACGTCTGTCCGCCCATGCCACAGCACGTCTGTCCGCCCATGCCACAGCACGTCTGTCCGCCCATGCCACAGCACGTCTGTCCGCCCATGCCACAGCACGTCTGTCCGCCCATGCCACAGTCCGTCTGTCCACCCATGCCACAGCCCGTCTGTCCACCCATGACACAGCCCGTCTGTCCACCCATGCCACAGCCCGTCTGTCCACCCATGCCACAGCCCGTCTGTCCACCCATGCCACAGCCCGTCTGTCCACCCATGCCACAGCCCGTCTGTCCACCCATGCCACAGCCCGTCTGTCCACCCATGCCACAGCCCGTCGGTCCACCCATGCCACAGCCCGTCGGTCCACCCATGCCACAGCCCGTCGGTCCACCCATGCCACAGCCCGTCGGTCCACCCATGCCACAGCCCGTCGGTCCACCCATGCCACAGCCCGTCGGTCCACCCATGCCACAGCCCGTCTGTCCACCCATGCCACAGCCCGTCTGTCCACCCATGCCACAGCCCGTCTGTCCACCCATGCCACAGCCCGTCGGTCCACCCATGCCACAGCCCGTCGGTCCACCCATGCCACAGCCCGTCGGTCCACCCATGCCACAGCCCGTCGGTCCACCCATGCCACAGCCCGTCGGTCCACCCATGCCACAGCCCGTCGGTCCACCCATGCCACAGCCCGTCGGTCCACCCATGCCACAGCCCGTCGGTCCGCCCATGCCACAGCCCGTCGGTCCGCCCATGCCACAGCCCGTCGGTCCGCCCATGCCACAGCCCGTCGGTCCGCCCATGCCACAGCCCGTCGGTCCGCCCATGCCACAGCCCGTCGGTCCGCCCATGCCACAGCCCGTCTGTCCGCCCATGCCACAGTCCGGCTGTCCGCCCATGCCACAGTCCGGCTGTCCGCCCATGCCACAGTCCGGCTGTCTGCCCATGCCGCAGTCCGGCTGTCTGCCCATGCCACAGCCCGTCTGTCCACCCATGCCACAGCCCGTCTGTCCACCCATGCCACAGCCCGTCGGTCCACCCATGCCACAGCCCGTCGGTCCACCCATGCCACAGCCCGTCGGTCCACCCATGCCACAGCCCGTCGGTCCACCCATGCCACAGCCCGTCGGTCCACCCATGCCACAGCCCGTCGGTCCACCCATGCCACAGCCCGTCTGTCCACCCATGCCACAGCCCGTCTGTCCACCCATGCCACAGCCCGTCTGTCCACCCATGCCACAGCCCGTCGGTCCACCCATGCCACAGCCCGTCGGTCCACCCATGCCACAGCCCGTCGGTCCACCCATGCCACAGCCCGTCGGTCCACCCATGCCACAGCCCGTCGGTCCACCCATGCCACAGCCCGTCGGTCCACCCATGCCACAGCCCGTCGGTCCGCCCATGCCACAGCCCGTCGGTCCGCCCATGCCACAGCCCGTCGGTCCGCCCATGCCACAGCCCGTCGGTCCGCCCATGCCACAGCCCGTCGGTCCGCCCATGCCACAGCCCGTCGGTCCGCCCATGCCACAGCCCGTCTGTCCGCCCATGCCACAGTCCGGCTGTCCGCCCATGCCACAGTCCGGCTGTCCGCCCATGCCACAGTCCGGCTGTCTGCCCATGCCGCAGTCCGGCTGTCTGCCCATGCCGCAGTCCGGCTGTCTGCCCATGCCACAGTCCGGCTGTCTGCCCATGCCACAGTCCGGCTGTCTGCCCATGCCACAGTCCGGCTGTCTGCCCATGCCACAGTCCGGCTGTCTGCCCATGCCACAGTCCGGCTGTCTGCCCATGCCACAGCCCGTCTGTCCACCCATGCCACAGCCCGGCTGTCTGCCCATGCCACAGTCCGGCTGTCTGCCCATGCCACAGTCCGGCTGTCTGCCCATGCCACAGTCCGGCTGTCTGCCCATGCCACAGTCCGGCTGTCTGCCCATGCCACAGTCCGGCTGTCTGCCCATGCCACAGTCCGGCTGTCTGCCCATGCCACAGTCCGGCTGTCTGCCCATGCCACAGTCCGGCTGTCCACCCATGCCACTGTCCATACATCGACTGTCTTGCAGACCTTGTGTCCTTGGTACCTCAGAGACTGTCCAGGCTCTTTTGGCCTAAGGAGTCCTTGTGAGGGTGCTGGCGCCATAAGTTGGCCGCCAGTACTACTTATCCAGTATTATGGGTATCTTTCATAGATTCACATGCCTGAATCATTCCCCGTCGTCGGGGTGGGAGTCCTATAGACATATACATACTAATAGGCCAGAGGCCTCACATTAGTAACCTATCCAAGTCCTTTTGTAAAAAGGACCAAACTTTGGCCAGGAGCCAATCAGCTACAACCACCCTCTAGAACCTTCCTGGAAGGAGCCCTAGTCCCTCAGATTTTCTACTGCACGTCGTGCTAAGGGAGTCTCCACTGAGCTCTGCTCAGCTTTCTGGTATTTCTGGATTTATTCCATATTTTTCTCTTCAATATTACTCTTGTGGAGGAGTGCTAGAGTCGACGATGTCTACCACTCCTAAAAAAAGGGCTCTTTAGACCCTGTGCCTTGTGTAGTAAGCTGAGACTGCATGTAGATGACAAACATGAAGACTGCCTCTACTGTCTCTACCCTGAACATTCTACCAAGGATTGTAAGGTCTGTTGCACTTTCTCTGTCAAGACTTTAAAAGACAGAGAGGGAAGCCTGCTTCTGTGGCTTCAGAGACTAAAGGACAAGGATCAAACAGTCTCTTTAGGTGAGAGCGAGTGTTCCTTCAGGAGCTCACACTCCTCTGCCAAAAGGCCAAGACAGACATCTCCAGGTCCGTCTAATATGCCACCTCAAAAGAAGACGCCAGAGGGTCATCCAAAAGCCATAGCAGTTAAGATTTCTCTTCAGGAAACCACCTTCAAGAAGCCTGTGCTGGGGTCTTCTGCCATGCCCGTGACAGCATCGACAGTAACCATCTCTGCGTCGACAGCATCAGCCTTCACCACCTTGTCGACAACTACCTCAGCATCGTCGTCGACGGGTAGGTCTATTACATCTATAATTCCTGCCAAAAAAGCGTCGACTACGTCTCCGTCGACGACAGCTTCCACGTCGACGAAGTCTAAGCCATCGTCGTCGACGAAGGTCCCATCGACGGCGACGACAACCTAGTCGACGATGTCATCGTCGACGAAGCCATCGACGTCGACACCAGCGTCGACTAAGCCATCAACGTCGACACCAGCGTCGACTAAGCCATCGACGTCGACACCAGCGTCAACAAAGCCATCGACACCAGCGTCGACGAAGCCGTAGACGACGAGATCGTCGACGAAGCCATCGACGACCGCTCCAGCGTCGACGAAGAAACCATCGTCGACGACGCTACCGTCGACGACGATGAGAGATGTCTGTTGTGGCTGTCAGCATCCCACCGTCGATGATCACCCTGTCGACGGGCCCGTCGACGGAAGACTCTCCTAAGCTGAAGTATAATTATACACACTTCAGGCTGTCAACGCGTATGCTGACGCCAGAGGCTACATCTCCTAGCAGAGTCCAGCCACTGCCACCGGTCCACTTACTGGAGACTAAAGATTCTGATGATGGTGCCATGATCCACACTGCAACAAGTCCATCACAGCTCAATGCCAAGGTCCATGAGAGTTCGGATTGCGAAGACCTGGGTCAGGCAGAAGCGCCATACCAGGAGGAATATCAACCGCCTCCTCCTTCACAACCTATGGTGTGCCTCTTGGCCTCAATAGTCAGGGACCTCCAGTTCCTCATAGTGGACTGCAAGCAGCGGTTTCCGCCTACTCCGCCTCCTTCAGTAGGGCCACCACATCTTGTGACACCAGCTCCTCCTTCCCGCCCTAGACCACCACCGCTGGTCATTCGTCCGGATCCTGTGACTTTGCCTCCTCTACCGTCTTCTGATGAAGAAGAAGAGGAAGCAGTAGGAGAAGATGAAGAAAGTCAACAGGAGGAGGGAGAAATAGGGGGTGATGAGTGGAATAACGATGTCATTACAGATCCGACATCCCCAGACCAGGCACAGGCGGATTCGACCCCAGAATATCAGGGGGTTTCATAATGTTGTAGAGAGAGCAGCAGCAAGGTTCCAAATACAGATGACTTCGCAACCTCAGGATTGCTTCCTAAATGACTTTAAAGAGCCATTCAAGAAGGCGGTTCGGTCAATCCCTATTATTGATTACTTGGAGAGGTGTGGCTCACTGGTTAGAGGCGGCAGACCCGAGTGCAGAGAACGGCCCGGGACCAGGGTTCGATTCCCGACGCGGCAGGGTCTTGGACCAGGATCAGCGGACTGATAATTCTCGCATCGGTGCCTACTTCGACCAGGGAGCACACTCTGCAACTCTGGGCATTAGCTTGCCCTACTTCGACCAGGGAGCACACTCTGCAACTCTGGGCATTAGCTTGCCTCATCTCCACAACGGCCCCACACAAACGCCGGGGATGCCTGGTTTCACCTTGGAGACCCCCAGGAGGGACTATCTCAAAGGGAAAGCCAGGACGGGTTCCCCAGCGGTCTATAGCGCTACGAGGCCTCCGGGTAGCAGTGCGCTTTACAAGACACAACAATTTACAATTTAAAAAAATCTGGGACCAGGGGGTAAAAATAATGAAAAAACCCTCATCTTTACTACCAGTGCCTGTAGGAGAGTAGGGTCTGCAATCCTATGATCACCCAGATTTTTTGCTTTTGTTTCACTGGTTTACGACTTTCTCTGGCTGTGGGCCTGCCAATCAGACCCACAGCCTGGCTGTTCTCTTTCTAAATTACCTCATGTACCCTAGGTGCATCTACCAATTGGTACTGGGCCACCTTATCAGACCCTGTAACTCAGGGCATAGGTGTACCCAGGGCTGCCAGGGGCTGCAGCATGTATTATGCCACCCCTGGCTGGCCTCCTAAATTTGACACAACTGGCTGCATGACAGCTGGGGCAAAGTCGTGTAATCACCCTTTGCTGTAGGTGTAGTATACCTATACCTAACCCTAAAATGGACACACAGATTCCTATCAGTCACTCCTATGGCAGGCCTTGACAATCCTGAAGGCAGAGTGCTGGGAATCGTGTGAGATGGTGCTCTGGCACGAGCTGAGCCTGTCTGCAGCTTGCGGAATCAAGTCCTAATAGCTGTTCCATGATATCGCATACCATATACTCTTAAGTGCATTATAATCCTCGCGGTTAAATGCTATCTTTGGTATTGCTTTATCAAAACATGTCGAGTAAGGTGTCATACGAATTGGAATACTAACCCCTCGCCAATTCTGGCGACGGGGTTAGCATTCCACCCTTCTAGAGGGACACGACATGTATGTAACTGTGAACCCCGGTTAAAGTTAACTGAAGCCTCAGCTCCACAAAATGGATGCTGCCACCACAGACACGAGTCTGACCCCCTGCAGCTGGGAGTCCTTCCAGTGAGGGGAGCCTGGACAAAGGGTTTCCTGTCAGGGGCGGTGCTAGCACCGTCCCAGACATGGTTTTGTGTATCCTGGGTAGGCAGGGCTTTACAGGAAGGTGACTGCTGAGTGGCACCCCGGTGCTCACTATGCATAGGCCGGTCTGAACCAGTTCCAGGGGCACACCAGCCCCTGGCCTGGGGAAGTCCGGCATGGCTGAGGGGTGTAACCACCCCCCACCTAGTCCCACCCATAGGCAGGACCTAGTCACCGGGTCAGCCCCCTTTTTTAGTATAAAGATGGGAGCGGGCCCCCTGTTAAAATTAGATCATCTTTGGAATCAAGATACCACTTTCTTCGAAAGGACTTCACGATTTCTTCTTCAAGATTCTCCCTTGTGGCTAAGGAGTAGTCACCCTGCATCAAGCGGGCACCATCCTAAAGAACACTGCGGTCTGCTGCCAGTCCTTCATCACGAATCCGACGACCCAGCTCGACGAGACCCGGCTTCCCTGGCACCTCTGACCTCTACTCACCTCTACAGCCAAGCTGAGAACCGTGAGTGCGACGAGACCTTAAGGGACCGACGATCGCCAAGACTGCACGACATCTTTACTGCAAGCCCACCGTGTCCTCCACTGGTGAGTGCTTTGGGGTCCGAGAAGCCCCGACCCTGCGCAGCTCCAGCACCCAAGATCAGCCCCCCTGCATCTCCACGATCTGCGTGGGGCCCTTTTGCTGTTTGCTGTGCACCGCGTTGTTTGGCTACTAGCCGGCTGGCTTGTGGTCTTCTGAACGACGCCCAACGACTTCACGACTGCTGGTCTGGTTGCTCCAGGCTGGCCCTTGCTTCCTTGTTCAAGAGAGGCACCCCGGACCCTCCTGGTCCACTCCAGACGCCATTTTAGGTCCACCGCGTGGGCTTGAATTTGCCAAGGCTTTGTTGCCCAATCCTGGGTCCAGCGACGCCGACAGCTTCTATCTTCGTGGGACAGCTCGATCCTCCATCCTGGTCGCCGACAACGCCTCCTGGTCCGTGAGATCTTCGAGTCAAGCGTCACCCACTCACCTAGTCGAGGTGGCTACCATCCGGTGCCCTCCTGGTGCCCACTGACTACTGGCTAGTAGTCTCGAACTTGGTCCCCTCTGCTTTCAGGTGTCATCTATCTTCAAGATCCAGGCTTGGATCCGACTGAACTTTCTTCACTGGTCACCGGCCAGCATCTTTTCTTCCGGCTCCTGGTCCGTCTACGAGGATTCCCGACGTCTTTTCAGACCTATGCAGCTGCAGCCCCTGGGCTAGGTAACTTCGGCATTTCGGTGCCCCAGCATAGCCTCACTATCCAAGGGTCAGAATCTACTTTCGTTTTCTCCCTACCAGGTCGGGTTCGCCCGAGAACACTAACTTTCTAATTCCTAGCTACCATAGACTTTTGTCCCGCATCTCGCGTGAGAGTGCACACACTGCACCCGAGTCCCCTAGGCCTCCTAGAAGTAATCTAACGATTCCCTAGTCAAGTCCTAGCGATTCCAAAAGCTATTAGTACTGTACTTACCTGCTAGGAATTTCGCATTCCACTTTCAGAGTATATGGTTTTCCGTGCCCCTCGGGCATTTGTATATACTGTGCTAACTTAAGTATTTTTGTAAGAGTTTTGGTTTGTGCTTAGTACCCTGTCCTCATAAAGAGTACAGGGCTGTTGTGATCTTTAATAAATAACTGTTTATTTTTCATAACACTTGTGTGGTGTCCTTTCACTGGGTATTCAAGGGGTATATGTGTGGTAAACAGCTGGCTTAACACGCCCTCTCGAGTCTTTAGCCTTAGACTGCTCGTATCCATGCTACTAGGATAGCTGGTCTATAAGGTTGACTTACAACCAATCATCAATAAGGGTTGCTGGACTGATACATAGTGGGCACTAGAATAGTGACCACTGCATATCAGGCCACCTTCTCACATTGGTGAGCAGCGGTTGGGATTTGAGCTTGCTGTTGTTTTACCACACGTATCCTAAGAATATCTTGTTGAAAGATCACATAAGTACTGTTAGGTACACATAACTAAAGCTTAGAATACTCTGAGTTCTACTGAACCAGCTGTTGTAGCTCCTCAGGGCTTAGCACACCTTGGCTGCAACTCTTAGCAAGGGATCAGTAGGTAAACACATAGTGTAGGTAGGTGCATCACTTACACCACACTAGAAACAGTATGTCGGACAAAGGAGGAAACACTGAGGTTCCCCTTGTGTCAGTTGACCCTCCACAGGTCATCCCTTCAAGATATACTGCGCTTAGCTTCCATGAGTTACGACAAGTGTGTACCTCTAGGAAGATTAAGCAGGGGTCTAACCCCACAACTGCCTTTCTGATTGGTCTCTTAGAGACTCATGATGCAAGGAGGGCTGGTAACCCAGACCCTTCTAATTCAGATGGCAACATGCCCTCCTTACAGGGTCCCTTTGATGCCCAGGACCATCCTCTTCAGGAAGCAGATGATGCTGATGATGAGGATGATGATTTGGTATCAGGGGATGAGGCAGAAAAGGAACAGGTAGAAGTCAGCAGACTAACCAGGTCCAACTTAAGCAGACATGAGATGGGCACTAGGGGACCCTTGGGGCCACTCTCAGGTCAGCTTAACATTGGGAATGGACGAGATAGATCTCTATCAAGAGGCTCTATCAGATCCCTTCATACCAATGGCTCTCAACGTTCCTCTCAAAGGGGAATGACATCTCCCCAGAGGAGAATGTATGAAGCTAAGGAAAAGGCAGCCAATCTGAGGATTGAAAGGGAAGAACTTGCCCTGGCCAAAGAGAGGCTTGCCTTTGCTAGAGAGCAACAATTGAGTGGGACAGTCCCCACTGGTGGCAGCATTGTACCTAGCAATAGGGAAAGGAGTTTTGATACAAAACACCTTGGTAAGATAGTGCCCCCCTTTAAACAAGGGGATGACATCCACAAATGGATTACTGCTTTGGAGAGGGCCTGCACTGTGCAAGGTGTTCCCCCAAGTCAGTGGGCAGCTATCTTGTGGCTCTCCTTTGAGGGTAAAGGAAGAGACAAGCTCCTCACCACAAGGGTGGAGGATGCTAATGATTACCAAGTCTTGAAAAATGCACTGGTTGATGGGTTTGGCCTAACCACTGAGCAGTACAGGGTGCTGTTCAGGGATACCCAGAAAACTCAGTCTCAAGATTGGGCTGACTTTGTAGATTGTGCCACTAAGGCTTTTGAGGGCTGGTTGCTGGGCAGTAAGGTTACTGATTATAAAGGATTGTACAATTTGATGATGAGAGAGCAAATTTTAAACAATTGTCAGAACCAGTTGTTGCATCAGCATCTTGTTGACTCAGATCTGACCTCTCCCCAAGAATTGGGAAAGAAGGCAGACAGATGGGTTAGAACAAGAGTTAAACAGAACCAGGGCCAGAATCAAGGTGGTCAGAAGAAAGCAGACCAGAAGGGTAAAGATTCTAAGGGGGAACAAAATGACCAGAAGTCTTCGACAGGTCCCCAACAACCCAAAGAGGGTGGGGGTCAGGCTCCCCAAAAGAAGAAAGAAGGCCAATCTAAAAGGTGGTGCCAATACTGCAAAAGTAAAACTCACTGGTTTAGTGAGTGCACCAAGAAAGGAGGAGGGCAGACTCCTGCCACTGCAGCCCCTAAGGCACCTGTGCCCCCTAGTACAGCCAGCAGTGGTAGTGCACCTCCCAAGGGTTTAGTAGGGTTAACCCTGGGTTCTGAGGGGTGTGACAACTTAGTTGGTACACTCACTCAGGCTGTCCTTGTTTGTACAGGGGATGTGGATATGTCCCCTGATATAAGTCCCAATACTTTGGGCAAATACAGACAGACGCCTTTCATTAATGGAAAGATGGCTCAGGCCTATAGGGACACTTGTGCCAGTGTCACAATGGTGACACCTAGCTTTGTGGACCCTGGACAGATCATGCCAGGTACAGAATTCCTGGTGACCAATGCAAGCAATGTCACTACCAATCATAGTATGGCAATTGTAGCTTTCTCCTGGGGAGGGGTAACTGGCCAAAAGAAGGTTGTAGTTAGTTCAGACCTCCCAGTGGATTGTTTGTTGGGCAATGATTTGGAGTCATCACAATGGTCAGAAGTGGAGCAGAGGACTCATCTGGAAATGTTAGGTTTACCAGCACATGTGTTTGCTGTGACTAGGTCACAGGCCAGAAGATGCCCCACTGAACAGGTGCTGGATCCTGGAACAATGGACCAGACACCTTCCAAGAAGAAGAGCAGTAGGGTTAAGGCTGTGCCTTCCCCCTTGCCCCAGGTTGTGGATCAAGTCTCAGAGGAGGCTGACCTGCAGGAATTGAGGGAAACTGAGCCTAGAGAGTTTGAACTTGATCAAGTTGAATTCTTGGGTTCAGGGGGACCCTCAAGGGAAGACCTGGGGAAGGACCAGTTAGGCTGCCCTTCTCTTGAACCCCTCAGACAGCAGGCTGCTGCTGAGGCTGCTGGGAACGCCGCAGGTACCCACAAGGTATACTGGGAAGATGGACTCCTGTACACTGAGTCAAGAGACCCCAAGCCTGGCATGACCAGGAGGCTGGTTGTACCCTTGTCTCAGAGAGGTTTCCTACTTACCTTGGCCCATGAGATTCCCTTAGCAGGACACTTAGGCCAGACAAAGACTTGGGACAGGCTTGTCTCACACTTTCACTGGCCTCACATGAATGAGGATACCAAGGAGTTTTGTCGCTCCTGTGTCACTTGCCAAGCCAGTGGTAAGTCAGGTGGCACAACAAAGGCCCCCCTTATACCAATGCCTGTGGTGGGGGTGCCCTTTGAACGAGTGGGGATTGACATTGTTGGTCCAATGGAACCCCAGACAGCATCAGGGCACAAGTTTATACTGGTGGTAGTGGATCATGCCACCAGGTATCCTGAAGCTATTCCACTTAGGACCACCACAGCCCCTGTGGTGGCAAGGGCCCTAGTTGGAGTGTTCTCCAGAGTGGGCTTCCCTAAGGAGGTTGTCTCTGACAGAGGTGCAAACTTCATGTCAAGCTATTTAACTGCTATGTGGAAGGAGTGTGGTGTCAATTACAAATTCACTACACCCTATCACCCACAATGCAATGGGCTTGTTGAAAGGTTCAACAGGACCCTAAAAGGGATGATTCATGGACTACCTGAAACACTCAGGCGTAGATGGGATGTCCTGATGCCCTGCCTTCTGTTTGCTTACAGAGAGGTCCCACAAAAGGGGGTTGGCTACAGCCCTTTTGAACTTTTGTATGGGCATCCTGTGAGAGGCCCCTTGTGTTTGGTGAAGGAAGGATGGGAGAGACCTCTCAAAAAGCCTGCAACCAACATAATGGACTATGTACTTGGTCTCCGCTCCAGGATGGCTGAGTATATGGAGAAGGCATCAGAAAACCTTAAGGCCAGTCAAGAACTTCAAAAAGCTTGGCATGACCAAAAGGCTGTCCTGACTGTTTATCAGCCTGGACAGAAGGTGTGGGTGTTGGAGCCAGTGGCCCCAGCAGCACTCAAAGACAAATGGTCTGGGCCCCACACAATTCTTGAGCAAAAGGGAGAGGTCACCTACCTGGTGGACCTTGGAACTCCCAGGAGTCCCCATAGGGTACTCCATGTCAACAGGCTCAAAGCATATGTCGACAGGAAGGACATGAGCTTGCTCATGGCCATAGATGAGGGACAGGAGGAAGAGAGTGACCCTCTCCCAGACCTGCTCACTCAGAATCCTGATGATGGGTCAGTAGATGGTGTTGTCTTTTGTGGCAGCCTCTCTGAACATCAGCAGAAAGACTGTAAACAGGTTCTTCAGTCTTTCAGACATATGTTCTCTCTGACACCCAGTCAGACCAATTGGTGTACCCATGAGGTTGACACTGGTGACAGCCTGCCAGTCAAGAGTAAAATCTACAGGCAGCCTGATCATGTTAGAGACTGCATAAAAACTGAAGTGCAGAAAATGTTGGAATTGGGAGTCATTGAACCCTCCGATAGCCCTTGGGCTAGTCCAGTAGTTCTAGTGCCAAAGCCTCACACCCAAGATGGTAAGAGAGAGATGAGGTTTTGCGTAGACTACAGGGGTCTCAATGCAGTCACTAAGACTGATGCCCATCCAATACCAAGGGCAGATGAACTTATAGATAGATTGGCTTCTGCCAACTACTTAAGTACATTTGACTTAACAGCTGGGTATTGGCAAATCAGGTTAGCTGAGGATGCCAAACCCAAAACAGCATTTTCAACCCCTGGTGGGCATTATCAATTTGTGGTAATGCCCTTTGGTCTGAAAAATGCACCTGCCACCTTCCAAAGGTTGGTGAATCAAGTCCTTACTGGGCTGGATGACTTCTGTGCAGCATATCTAGATGATATTGCTGTCTTTAGCTCCACCTGGGAGGATCACCTGGTCCACCTGAGGAAAGTGTTAGAGGCTCTGCAAGCAGCAGGCCTCACTATCAAGGCCACCAAGTGCCAGATAGGGCAGACACAGGTTGTATACCTGGGCCACCTTGTAGGTGGAGGCCAGGTTCAGCCACTGGAGAGCAAAATACAGTCAATCAGGGACTGGGCTCCTCCAACCACCCAGACTCAGGTTCGAGCTTTCTTGGGCCTGACTGGATACTACAGAAAATTTGTCAGGAACTATGGTTCCATTGTGACACCATTAAATGAACTGACAAGTAAGAAAATGCCAAAAAAGGTTCAGTGGACAGCAGGCTGTCAAAAAGCATTCGATGACCTAAAGCAGGCCATGTGCACAGCACCTATCCTTAAGAGTCCAGACTACTCCAAACCATTCATTGTCCAAACAGATGCTTCTGAGTTGGGTGTGGGAGCTGTTCTTTCTCAACTGAATTTTGATGGTCAGGATCAGCCCATTGCTTTTATAAGCAGAAGGCTGACCCCCAGAGAGAAGAATTGGTCAGCTATTGAGAGGGAGGCCTTTGCTGTGGTTTGGGCCCTGAAGAAGCTGAGGCCATACTTGTTTGGCACTCACTTCAAGATTCAGACCGACCATAAGCCCCTCTTGTGGCTAAATCAGATGAAGGGTGAAAACCCCAAACTGCTTAGGTGGTCCATTTCCCTACAGGGGATGGACTTTACAGTGGAACATAGACCTGGTACTGATCATGGCAATGCCGATGGGCTCTCCAGATATTTCCACTTAGAACAAGAAGACTCACCTGGTCAAGGTTAGCTTATTGTCCCAAAGTTTGGGGGGGGGTCATGTAGGAGAGTAGGGTCTGCAATCCTATGATCACCCAGATTTTTTGCTTTTGTTTCACTGGTTTACGACTTTCTCTGGCTGTGGGCCTGCCAATCAGACCCACAGCCTGGCTGTTCTCTTTCTAAATTACCTCATGTACCCTAGGTGCATCTACCAATTGGTACTGGGCCACCTTATCAGACCCTGTAACTCAGGGCATAGGTGTACCCAGGGCTGCCAGGGGCTGCAGCATGTATTATGCCACCCCTGGCTGGCCTCCTAAATTTGACACAACTGGCTGCATGACAGCTGGGGCAAAGTCGTGTAATCACCCTTTGCTGTAGGTGTAGTATACCTATACCTAACCCTAAAATGGACACACAGATTCCTATCAGTCACTCCTATGGCAGGCCTTGACAATCCTGAAGGCAGAGTGCTGGGAATCGTGTGAGATGGTGCTCTGGCACGAGCTGAGCCTGTCTGCAGCTTGCGGAATCAAGTCCTAATAGCTGTTCCATGATATCGCATACCATATACTCTTAAGTGCATTATAATCCTCGCGGTTAAATGCTATCTTTGGTATTGCTTTATCAAAACATGTCGAGTAAGGTGTCATACGAATTGGAATACTAACCCCTCGCCAATTCTGGCGACGGGGTTAGCATTCCACCCTTCTAGAGGGACACGACATGTATGTAACTGTGAACCCCGGTTAAAGTTAACTGAAGCCTCAGCTCCACAAAATGGATGCTGCCACCACAGACACGAGTCTGACCCCCTGCAGCTGGGAGTCCTTCCAGTGAGGGGAGCCTGGACAAAGGGTTTCCTGTCAGGGGCGGTGCTAGCACCGTCCCAGACATGGTTTTGTGTATCCTGGGTAGGCAGGGCTTTACAGGAAGGTGACTGCTGAGTGGCACCCCGGTGCTCACTATGCATAGGCCGGTCTGAACCAGTTCCAGGGGCACACCAGCCCCTGGCCTGGGGAAGTCCGGCATGGCTGAGGGGTGTAACCACCCCCCACCTAGTCCCACCCATAGGCAGGACCTAGTCACCGGGTCAGCCCCCTTTTTTAGTATAAAGATGGGAGCGGGCCCCCTGTTAAAATTAGATCATCTTTGGAATCAAGATACCACTTTCTTCGAAAGGACTTCACGATTTCTTCTTCAAGATTCTCCCTTGTGGCTAAGGAGTAGTCACCCTGCATCAAGCGGGCACCATCCTAAAGAACACTGCGGTCTGCTGCCAGTCCTTCATCACGAATCCGACGACCCAGCTCGACGAGACCCGGCTTCCCTGGCACCTCTGACCTCTACTCACCTCTACAGCCAAGCTGAGAACCGTGAGTGCGACGAGACCTTAAGGGACCGACGATCGCCAAGACTGCACGACATCTTTACTGCAAGCCCACCGTGTCCTCCACTGGTGAGTGCTTTGGGGTCCGAGAAGCCCCGACCCTGCGCAGCTCCAGCACCCAAGATCAGCCCCCCTGCATCTCCACGATCTGCGTGGGGCCCTTTTGCTGTTTGCTGTGCACCGCGTTGTTTGGCTACTAGCCGGCTGGCTTGTGGTCTTCTGAACGACGCCCAACGACTTCACGACTGCTGGTCTGGTTGCTCCAGGCTGGCCCTTGCTTCCTTGTTCAAGAGAGGCACCCCGGACCCTCCTGGTCCACTCCAGACGCCATTTTAGGTCCACCGCGTGGGCTTGAATTTGCCAAGGCTTTGTTGCCCAATCCTGGGTCCAGCGACGCCGACAGCTTCTATCTTCGTGGGACAGCTCGATCCTCCATCCTGGTCGCCGACAACGCCTCCTGGTCCGTGAGATCTTCGAGTCAAGCGTCACCCACTCACCTAGTCGAGGTGGCTACCATCCGGTGCCCTCCTGGTGCCCACTGACTACTGGCTAGTAGTCTCGAACTTGGTCCCCTCTGCTTTCAGGTGTCATCTATCTTCAAGATCCAGGCTTGGATCCGACTGAACTTTCTTCACTGGTCACCGGCCAGCATCTTTTCTTCCGGCTCCTGGTCCGTCTACGAGGATTCCCGACGTCTTTTCAGACCTATGCAGCTGCAGCCCCTGGGCTAGGTAACTTCGGCATTTCGGTGCCCCAGCATAGCCTCACTATCCAAGGGTCAGAATCTACTTTCGTTTTCTCCCTACCAGGTCGGGTTCGCCCGAGAACACTAACTTTCTAATTCCTAGCTACCATAGACTTTTGTCCCGCATCTCGCGTGAGAGTGCACACACTGCACCCGAGTCCCCTAGGCCTCCTAGAAGTAATCTAACGATTCCCTAGTCAAGTCCTAGCGATTCCAAAAGCTATTAGTACTGTACTTACCTGCTAGGAATTTCGCATTCCACTTTCAGAGTATATGGTTTTCCGTGCCCCTCGGGCATTTGTATATACTGTGCTAACTTAAGTATTTTTGTAAGAGTTTTGGTTTGTGCTTAGTACCCTGTCCTCATAAAGAGTACAGGGCTGTTGTGATCTTTAATAAATAACTGTTTATTTTTCATAACACTTGTGTGGTGTCCTTTCACTGGGTATTCAAGGGGTATATGTGTGGTAAACAGCTGGCTTAACACGCCCTCTCGAGTCTTTAGCCTTAGACTGCTCGTATCCATGCTACTAGGATAGCTGGTCTATAAGGTTGACTTACAACCAATCATCAATAAGGGTTGCTGGACTGATACATAGTGGGCACTAGAATAGTGACCACTGCATATCAGGCCACCTTCTCACAGTGCCAACCAGGCTTGATAAGAAGTATAAGGCCCCGGACACGGCTCCGGCATGCCTTACAGGCCATACCAAACCGGACTCCGTTATTACTCAGGCTGCGCAGCGGAAATCCAACAACCCATCTGCTGCGCTGACTGCGCCTCCGGATAAGGAAGGCCGTAAACTGGATAACATCGGTAAGAGGTTCTAGTCGATGTCGGCCCTTACAGTCAGGGCGGCAAACTCACTAGCGCTCTTAGGCGTTACAATCGCCAGATGTGGGCGGATGTTGCACCATATCTAGGCACACTGCCAGAGGAGCAGAAAGAAGAGGTAAAGAAGATCCTCCATGAGGGAGAGCAGTCCGCCTCGGAAATGATTGACGTTGCGATGGATATCGCCTCTACAGGATTTCGGCATCTGGCGGGGGCAGCAGTCCTTAGGCGCCAGGGCTGGCTGAAAGTTACATCTTTCCGGCCGGAGGTACAGACTAAAGTACTGGACATGCCGTTTGACGGAGCGCTGCTCTTTGGGGAGCATATTGATGAGATGCTTCAGGGTATCAAGAAAGATACTGAGACCGCAAAAGCCCTGGGTACCCTCCAGTACAAAAATACTTCCTTTCGGGGCTCCAGAGGAAGAGGCCAGCAGACAAGAGGTGGCTATCAGGGATACAAATCCTCCCACGGCTCGTCCCAACAATACAAGCCTCAATTCCAACAGAGGCAGCAACAAGGCTAGTCCTCTTACAAGAAGTCTTCCTTTCGAGGAAGAGGAGGAAAGAAAGAGTCCGCCAGAAGGCAATGACTTCTTTCTCCAACAGGCCTCCACTTCTTCTCCACATTACGTAGTTGGAGGGAAAATTTCCAACTTCCTCCACAATTGGGAAAGAATAACGACGGATCGTTGGGTTCTCCAGCTGGTTCGGTTCGGCCATACTCTGGAGTTCGTGGAAACTCCTCCTTCGAACCCCCATGTCCCATGCAGCCCAAGAATCTGCATCTCCTTCAAGCGGAACTCTCACTAATGCTCAAGAACAGAGCCGTAGAAAGAGTTCCCAGAGATCAGAGGGAGAAAGGATCCTATTCCTGGTTCTTCGTAATACGAAGAAAGGAGAAGAAATGGAGACCTATATTGGATCTAAGGAACCTCAACAGATACCTCAAAAAACAATCGTTCCGTATGGTATCCATTCAGGAGGTGTTACACCTACTCAATTCCAAAGATTTCATTGTGTCCTTAGACCTCCAGGACCCCTATTTTCACATACTCATCCACAAAAGTCACCAACAATATCTGAGGTTTGTCGTGGCGGGCAGACACTACCAATTCAGAATGTTGCTCTTCGAGAGCCTGGGGCTTACGCTCAACCAGGAAAAGTCAGTACTGCAGCCCTCTCAACGCCTCACTTTCCTGGGAGCAACTCTAGACACTCATCAGGAGAAGGCCTTCCCATCACAGGAGCGTCAGGTCAAACTGAGGTCTCTGGCGGCCCACATTCAGGTCAAAAAGACCATCAAGGTGCGACTCTTCAAATCATTGCTAGGAATGATGTCCTCCAATATCCTCCTAATACCACACTGCCGCCTCCGTATGCGTCCCTTACAGGAGGCACTATCATCTCAGTGTATCCAGTGTACGGGATCCTTCGACTATCTTATCAGGATCACTCCGTTCATGGTGAAGGCCCTGCGCTGGTGGCTTCAAATAAAAAACCTGAACCAGGGACTTCCATTCCTGCTTCCAATCTCCCCACACGTGATAACTGATGCATCATTGGAAGGATGGGGTGCGTTCCTGCAGGAACTTCAGATACACGGTCAGTGGTCGCTGGTAGAAAAACAGCTCCACATCAACCTGCTAGAGTTGAGGGCAGCATTCCTGCCCCTTCAAGCATTCCTGCCCCGGATCAGGAACTCCCCAGTGCTTGTGAGGACGGACAACACCACCACAATGCACTATCTAAACAAGCAAGGGGGAACTCGATCCATGACGTTGTCTCAAGAATCACAGCGAATTTGGAAGTGGCTACTCCAACACAACATTTCGCTGAGAGCGGAGTATGTCCCAGAAGCAGACAACACCATGGCGGACTCACTAAGCAGGCAACGCTCCATTTGCCACGAGTGGGAGCTCGACCAACATGCTCTCGACGCAGTATTCTCCCGATGGGGCAGACCTCACCTGGATCTATTTGCGACTGAGATCAATGCAAACTGCCAACATTATGCAAGCTGGCTTCCCCAGAAAGGATCTCTCGGGGATGCATGTTCGATCGCATGGTGCAACGTCTTTGCTTATGCTTTTCCTCCATTTCCCCTGATCCCCAGGGTCATTCGGAAACTGAAAGCAGAGCATTGCACCCTGATCCTGTTAGCCCCAGCGTGGCCGTGCCAACACTGGTTTACAGAACTCCACATTCTGTCACTGGAGCCTCCGATTCCTTTCAGGCCTTACCCGCATCTCCTCACTATGAACCAGGGGCAAGTCCAGCATCCAGATCCGACATCTCTGATTATCGGCTTGGCTCCTGAGTTCAGAGAGTTCCAGGACTTAGATATTCCTCAGGACTGCAGGGTCGTCTTGGCCCGGGCCCGGGCTGGCAGTACCAACAAGACGTATTCCTTTAAGTGGAAGAGATTCTGTTTGTGGTGTAAAGCTAACAGACTGCACCCGTTCTCGTCATCTCCGGCACAACTTCTGCCTTACCTGCTTCATCTGGCCAACTCGATATTGGCCCACGCCGCAAACAAAGTCCACCTGGCAGCCATATCTCGGTTCAGGCGCTCTTCGTCTGGTATTTCCCTATGGTTCTATAGACTGGTCAAGCAGTTTCTGAAAGGCTTATTCAGGACTTATCCTCCAGTGAGACCTTTACCACCTACATGACAACTCGATGTTGTCTTGGCTCAGTTGATGAAACACCCCTTTGAGCCAATGCATAAAGCAGTTCTCAAATACTTGTCATGGACAACAGCTCTTTTACTGGCTCTCACGTCGGCAAGGAGGGTGAGTGAACTGCAGGCTTTCTCTATTCAAGACCCGTTCCTTCAGTTCAAACAGGACAGAGTCATTCTATGGACTAACCCCAAATTCATACCAAAGGTTCTGTCTGCTTTTCATCTAAACGAACCTAGTGTCCTGAGATCTTTCTTCCAGAATCCATCTTCAGCGGCGGAGAGATCTCTACATTCCTTAGACCTGAAAAGATGTCTGAAATTCTACATTCATAGAACGGAACAATTTCGCAAGTCCAACCAATTATTTATTGCCTTCAGCAGGCCCAGGAGGGGCCTACCATTGACAAAGCAGAGCATTTCAAGATGGATCTCTGCGGCCATTGCCTTCGGCCACCAGCAGGCGGGACATCCTCTGCCCTCCAAGGTTCGGGCTCATTCCACTAGAGTGGTTCCCACCCCCATGACGCTCTTTTCTGGGGTGCCCATTGTCGACATTTGCAGAGCGGCGACATGGAAGACACCACATACGTTCACCAAGCACTACTGCTTGGATTCGGAACTTATGAAGGATGCAGCAGTGGGCCAGGCGGTGCTCCGTCATCTATTTCATTAGAGGGGAGCCTTCTTCCTTTCATCCTACCTTTCCAATTACCTAATTACACATTTCTTATCCTGCTACTGTTTGCAGTTTATTGTGTTGCACTGTTGATAAGTTATTATCAAGTGTCTTACATGCTATATTATGCGAAATGTGCTGCCTATTGCTTGCTACTCTGATTCAGGCATGTGAATCTATGAAAGATACCCATAATACTGGATAAGAAATGCGTTAGTTATCCAGTATTGGTATCTTTCATAGATTCACATGCAACCCACTCGCCTCCTCTGGAAGGGCTCACCTTGGTTCTCTCAGTAGGTACTACTTAGCACTGTGCTTACGAACATCTGAGGGACTAGGGCTCCTTCCAGGAAGGTTCTAAAGGGTGGTAGTAGCTGATTGGCTCCTGGCCAAAGTTTGGTCCTTTTTACAAAAGGACTTGGATAGGTTACTAATGTGAGGCTTCTGGCCTATTAGTATGTATATGTCTATATGACATTACTGTTATTATGTACCGGGGACTCCCACCCCGACGACGGGGAATGATTCAGGCATGTGAATCTATGAAAGATACCAATACTGGATAACTGCAGTTACAGGTAAGTAACGCATTTCTTCTGCTGCTTTCTGGTGCTGACAAAGGATGGGGGGCCCGACCAGTGCTTAGTTTGTGAAAACAAGAGTGAGTACCAGGGCCCGCCCTGCGGAGGCAGCCATTGCAGCTTGCACCACTCATTGCCTCTGTCAGCACTGCCAATGACAGTACCAACACAACTACTACCTATCACACGCCTACAAAACAATTTCAGGCCACCCAAATCTATAAGACTGTGTGGGTGACGAGTATTTAAAAAAATCTATATTGCATTATTAAAATACCTGTTGTGCTCATCTCAAAATTAGAGAAACAGCGCCGCCATTTGATAGGCTGGCATAACTGCCCGTGTTAAGAAATAAGTGCTGGTGCTGAGCACCAATACCACTGTTCAAATTAGGCACTTGTCTTCATCCCTTCCTCTAGTCCTTCGCCCTCTTAAATCAACTGGAGAATGAGCTTTTCATTCAATTCAAAGTAGCACAGAAGGGCAAGGCAGTGAAGAAGAGGACCACCTCTCGGTGGATTGTTCTTTGCATAGAAATCTGCTACGCATTGGCAAAAAAACAGCCTCCCTAGAGGCTGCAACTTCCACGGAGTCCCTCCTCGGGAGGTTATTGCTGTGGAATCTGCTATTAGAAGTCTCTTCAAGAAGAACAGGGTGGTTCCCTTAGATAACGCCTTTTCTGGGAGAGACTCGTACTGCAGATTCCTTCCCCATCCTCCCTTCTGGTTCTGCGAACGGGAATCTTTCTTCTAGAAGGCCCTCTCTAGATTCAGCGCACTGGTCACAACCATTCTGCTGTTGCTCTCTGTGGGTGCAGAATGTATCCTGAAATAAACGGATGTCATCACGCTGGGATGGAGCCTTTAGACGCACTGCGCACGTCACATCTGGCATGGATGACTCACTGCAGAGGTAGTGCTCAAGATGTTCTGGATCCAGAGGAAGGAAATCTGCAGTTAGTCTATACCAGAGAAGGCGTTACTGTGAGTGAAGTGAGGCAGAAAGATTAATTGTTGCCCCCGAGCGAAACGCTGCCCACAGTGCCCCCCCCCCACTCTTCTTAACTCCTTTTAAATACTTTGGAAACCACTCGTTTTTAACCTTTTTAATCCCCCCAGACTCCCCTTACCTGCGCATTTGCACTTGCTCTCTTGCACAGCCCTTCAGCTCTTTCGTCCGGACTTTGCCCCCAGCCCCGGTCCACCGCGGCAGGAGCAGTTTGAGTGAGGGCGGTGCCAAACTCTGTCAGCTGCCATTCAGGGACGGGGGAGGGGCGGAAACACTTCCGGAATCCCCCTTCATTAACACATGGTTAAACTAGCGGGCCGCGGACGCGCGCAGCCGAAGGCGCGCTAAAGGCAAGCCCGTCTGCGCCCCGTTCGCGTACAGCGTCGGCCATGCTTACCTGTATGCTATCCGCCCCCCAACCAGGACTCACAAGAGAACAAATCCTGTCACATCGTTTTAAAGACTGCATTATGCCCTTTAAAATAGACCTTTCTACCATCACCTATAACTGCACAGATCAACTGTTTCACTGTGACAATTGCTCCTCTACGCCTACTGAGATCCCCAAACTGGCATACAAACCATCAGAAATAACGGCCACTTTGAACACCACATCTAGCTGTCCACCTACTGTTACTTCTATTAAAGCCTGCCTGATTCACAGTCGGTCACTTCCCAAACACGCTGTTGACATCTGGCTCCTCCTAGAATCCAATGCCTGGGACTGATTTTCCTCACGGAAACCTGGTTGAAAGAAAGTATTTCACCCGCGATTTATCTGGCTATTCCTGACAGATTTAAAATTGTCACTGAAAATCGTAAAGGAAATAAGCGAGGAGGAGGACTAGCTATAACTATTAACAAAGACTGGGACATCACACACAACAGGGTCGAGACCTCTGAGTCACTCAAAGCCATATTCTTTAGAATCACCATCTCACCCACACTTACTATACCCGGGACGTTAGTCTACAGACCACCAGACTCAACAGTCTCAGAACTATGGAACTTGTGTGAACTCATATCTGATCACTCCCTGAAATATACTAACTACATAGTCCTGGGGGATTTCAATGTCCATGTGGACAACGAACGATGTCCCCACGCCTCTCAACTAGTAGACTCCCTGAAAGGGCTCAATCTAAACCAGCTGGTTCCTGATCCTACCCACTCAGCCGGCCACACACTTCGACTTGGTCTTCTCCAATCTACCCACTCTGGTGGTAGAAAAACCTTATCCTCTAATTTGGTCTGATCACTTCCTGGTCCCATTTAATATCACTCCTAAAACAAACCAGGACTTCAAGGACAATAAACAGGAAGTCAGACAGAACGGGTGGAATGTTTCTTCCGACACTCTGGGCCCACTTCTTCTCAACTTCCCTTTGATACTTATAGGCGATCCTATCAAAGATGCTGAAAGCTTCAATCAGTGGATTACCTCGGCTTTAGATACGATTGCCCCCATGACGTCTACTAAGTCTGCCTTGGTTTACGCAACAGCTCCAAGCTGAAAAAAGTAAATGCAAGCGACTCGAAAGATCATGGCGAAAGAACTATAGTACTGAAGCCAAAATTAACTACAGAATAGCAGTGAAGCGTTTTCACATAACACCCAGTCCGGTTTCAGAGCTGGCTACAGCACTGAAATCACACTCTTGGAAGTAACAAAAACCATCCGAGAATCTGTGGACAATGGCTGCTGTTCAATGCTGGTGCTGCTCGATTTGTCAGCAGCGTTTGACATGGTGGCCCACAAGAGACTGCTTAATAAAGTTAACCAGATGGGGATTACTGGAACAGTACTTGCGTGGTTTCAATCCTTTCTTGAAGGACGTGTCCAAAGAGTCAGGCTACAACCATATATCTCTTCCCCACTGCCGTTGATATGTGGAGTCCCCCAGGGCTCAGCTCTCAGCCCCACCCTGTTTAATGTTTATCTTGCTCCCTTAGCCTCATTCATTGAACAGCAGGAGGTGAGTGTCATCTCAGTCAGCTGATGTTCTCCTCTACAGACCATTCAGAAGAAGCGTTCTCTAAATTCAAACATTGTCTTACAGATATTTCCACTTGGATGACCAACAACTGTTTACGTCTCAATACTGACAAGATCGAAGTCCTGGTCAATAAGGGCGTCCCCCAAGGTTCGGTGCTCACACCTCAGCTTTTTAACATCTATATGGAACCACTTTCCAAGCTACTTAGGAAAGCCAACATCGGCTTTCACCTCTACGCAGACGATACACAAATCTATCTGGAAACTTCCTCTCTCTCTGACATCCATAGACTAAATGATGTCCTGAAAGATGTTCAACAATGGTTGACAAACAATCACTTGAAACTGAAATCAGACAAAACTGAGACACTCCTCATCTTGAACAAGGAAGACAACCCTCAAATCACCGAATGGCTAAATGCAATCGATGCGCTTAGAGGAAATCTTACCCATTTCCATTAAGTGTGTGCTCTCAATTGCTGTGTGCGCCGAGCGCAAAAAATCTGAAATATCCAGAGGCCCACCACACGAGGAACCCTGGGCAGAGATGCCTGCGTTCCAGAGCATTCCAGGTAACTTACGATGTCTGTTCTCTGGAAGTTTAAATGTGTAACCTTCCGCGAAAGTGAAATCACTCAAGGGGTTTGCGGAGCATTACATTTACCAACATAGTACACTCTGCCTTTCTCTGCTGCTTTCTGTTCGGGTCTTTGTAGATTGCAATGAAACCATGCCAGTTGCAGGTATTAAAGTTAGCAACTACACAGGAAAAGTTTTTGTTCAAACAGCGTACAATACAAGAAGATAAAGGACAAGCGAAATACAAGTTGAGATTGAAACCCCTTGCATAAACCCTTTCCCATTTTGTTGTATGGATGGGTCATTCTCGCATCTTTGACAGTGGACTCGGATTGAAATGTGCCACTGAGCAAACCCCCTCTGTCATCACTGCACCCCATTGGCGATGTGGAGGGAGATGTTTGTCTCTCTCTCTCAAGTGACTGGCTATGTCAAAATGTACCCCTTTATCAGCTGGACGGGGGCTGATCTCCATCCCATTTCCAGGGCTGTCTGCTGGCAGGTTTGGGACAGTGGCTGCGCTGCCTGTTTGTGACACCTTCAAAATATACGTGTGCCAGGGTGTCATTGGATCTCTATTGCCCTTTATTGCCTTCCCTTTGTGTTTTTACTCCGGTTTCTTGTGTCTTTCTGTAGGTCATACGGATGCTGGAGGAGGTGAACCTGTCTGAATTGGTCATCAACTTAGCAACTGTAGCAATAACTGTGGCGACTGCTGATGACTGGCGGAACCAGGTGGGTGGTCGCCCGCACCAGGATGCTGGATGGTAGCCTGTACGAGGCTGCTGGTGGGGTTAATGTGGGGTTGGTAGTTGTTCACACCGTCAATCAGGTGAACAATAAAGCGGGGTGTTCTGTAGATCAACTTGGGAAATGGTGACAGACCTAGCCAGAACTACTGGTGGTGGTTTGGCAGTAGTTAGTTGGAGGTCAGGCAGAAGAGGCTGGTTACCCTCCAGAGCAGAGTTGATGGCTATTGGGCGGGAGGGCTCTGTTGGCTGTTGTCCAGAAACTTATACTGGGATTAATGTGCCTACGTTTAGCCTGGTTTGTAATAAAGCTGTAAATATGCTGTTCTTCACAGGCGGCACTACGGATGCGCATTTTCTCACGGCACCTGGATTTGGGTGACAACAACCGAGCATACGAGGCCTTGACACAGATTCCAGATCCTGGCCGGTGAGCGTGAGGCATTGTGCAGCTTTGATTGGCATGCAAGCACTTCTTAATTGTGTTACTGGAGTCCATGCTTATCGTTGACGCAAGTATTGAGTATTTCTTTGTTATTAGTTTTACTTTGCCCATCTGTAATAACCCTAGTTGATTCCCTGTGGCTGTGAGCAGGTAACTGGGACTATGCATCACTACCTACGGGGTGCAGAGGTGAAGAGCACCAATTATGATTTTACCCAGAAATCTCCTCTCAGTATCCGAGGTCGAACAGCCCCTTTTCTCATGTGGTTCAGGGTACTGGATGCCAGGCCTGCACTGGTCTTCCTTGACACCAGGTAGAAGGATTGGAGCACACAACTCCAGAATCCGATGTGAATTGCGGCGCTCCGGTCGACATGCAATCCACTACCCTCAATCGCGCTTCCCATTCCCTGCGTATCATTTCAAGTCAGTCTTCGATCTGAAGATTCATGGAGGGCCATTAGGCGTACCCGCATCAGGCTCGCTAGCAGTCGATGGAACGGACTCCATTCAAATGTTCCGAGTGTCACACTAAGTTTCTGTGCACCGACTTGCACGAAGTGTGCAATCTGTCTATCCCCGGAACACGACAAACAAGACTGCAAAGCATGCCGATCGTTTCGATCCAAGAGACGTTCCCTGACCATCTGGCTCAACCCCACGAAATGCACCAAAAAAGCGGCTCTGCACCGGACATCTTTGGTGAAGATTCCGACCAGGAAGAATTCCACGCACAAGGAGCCAAAGAATAATGCTTAAACATACTGACAAGATTTTTAAAGACCCTGTGCGGACAAGAATTATCACGCCCAGAATTTAGAAGCCAACACCTACTGACCCCACTTACATCCGGGGTCAACTTCCATATTAGACTCCCTTGTAGTCGCCTACGCTTGCAAAAGAGCAAACTCACAAACTACAGGAGATGCCCCTCCTCCTGATAAGGAGTTGAAATTAATTGATGTCTCGGGCAAAAGAAAAGCATGGCAAGCAGCCAATCACTGTCGAATTGCAAATGCGCACGCACTCTTAGCTCGCTACAACAGAGCTCATTATGATGAGCTAGAAAAATGAATGCAGTTTTTACCCGACGTGCACAAAGCCAATGACATAATTCAGGAGGGGAAATTAATGACCAATACTTTTATTAGGTGCGCCTTGTACGCAGCAGCCCGCGCAGTAAACAACAGTGTGATGCTACGCAGACATGTTTGGCTCAGAATTTCAGCGTTCAAACCCGAGGTCCAAGCTTCTATTCTGAACCAGCTTTTTGATAAAGAGCACCTCTTCTGCCCTACCGTGGACACATCTTTAGAGAAGATGAAAAAAGAAACTGAGGTCGCAAACTCTATGGGGGCTTTGCAACTCCTTTCCAATGGAGGATCCTTTTGTCGCTCCTTTTGCAGGGGTGGCGCCAAAAACACTTCATCAGAGAATCCCCCTCTCCTCTTAGCAGGGCAATAATCAATCACCCTCGTCAAGAGTAAGGGAAGAGGCAGAAGCAACTCCACACACACTTCCCCAGCAAACACCAAACAGTGACTTCCTTCCTCAACCCCCCTATCATTCCACTCCTGTCAGGGGACGTCTCCCAATTTCTAAAAGTCTGGAATACAATCACTTCAGACAGATGTGTTTTACAAATTATCCAAGATGGTTATTACCTGGAACTTGCAGACACTTCCCCAAACATTCCTCCAAGATCACACGCAATGTCACAAGAACAACTCAACCTTCTGAAACAAGAAGTTCTCTCCCTGTTACACAAAGGAGCTATAGAACCATTCCCATTACACTGTCAAGGGGCCGGAGTATACTCCCTGTACTTCTTGATTCCCCAAAAAAGACAGCTCTCTGAGACCTGAATCTATACATCCAATCAGATCACTTTCATATGGTGACACTCTAACAAGTACTCCAGCAAGGCGACTTTCTGTCCACTTTAGATTTAAAGGACGCCTACTTCCACATCCCCATGCACCCGGCTCACCGCAAATACCTCAGGTTTGTGGTAGGGGCTGTCAACATTACCAATTCAGAGTACTCCCATTCGCATTCACTACTGCTCCCAGGGTTTTCACCAAATGCCTGGCAGTAGTTGTAGCTCATCTACGAAGACAACACATTCATGTTTTCCCATACTTAGACGACTGGCTCAAAAAAGCCAGCTCTCAAGAAAGCGGTCTACGACACACTCACAAAACCGTGCAGCTGCTCCACGATCTTGGATTCTCAGTGAATCTGTCCAAGTCCCATCTCCAACCCTCCAACACGCAAGCATACTTGGGTGCCACTCTAGATACTCTGCTGGGCTTCTGTTGCGCTTTGCTGGATTTGCTCTGCTGGCATTTTTGTAACGCTTTGCTAGCTTCGCTCTGCTAGAATATAGTAGCGCCTCTTACTATCACTCTGTTGGGCTTCATAGCGCTTGGTGTTAGCGCTTATACTATTGAACTTCAGGGCTTCATAGCGCTTGGTATAGCAACTGTAGTAGTGAACTGCTGGGCTTCATAGCGCTTAGTGCTATCGCTTTACTATTGAATCACTGGG